>NW_024063527.1:172500-1372500 GCF_006381635.1 Hibiscus syriacus | reverse complement strand
CAATTGGCACTCAGATTATGTTATAGAAGGTAATATTGCATACTGCCTTTTAACAGAGAACGGTGAGCCATTAACATACCAGGAGGCAATAAACAGCTCAGATGCTTCACTGTGGATGATGGCGATGCAAGAAGAAATCGAAGCCCTTCATAAAAATAATACATGGGACCTTGTGCCACTACCATAAGGAAGGAAGCCAATTGGTAACAAATGGGTTTTCAAAATCAAGCGAAATGGTGACGATCAAGTGGAGAGGTATCGTGCAAGACTGGTGGTCAAAGAATATGCTCAGAAAGAAGGTATTGATTTCAATGAAATTTTTTCTCCTGTGGTTCGACTAACAACAGTTCGAGTAGTCTTGGCAATGTGTGCTACATTGAATTTACATTTGGAACAGTTAGATGTTAAAACAGCTTTTCTTCATGGAAATCTTGAAGAAGAGATTTATATGCTCCAGCCTGAAGGTTTTGAAGAAGACGAAAAGAAGAACTTGGTTTGCAGGTTGAACAAATCTCTGTACGGTCTAAAGCATGCGCCGAGGTGTTGGTATAAGAGATTTGATTCCTTCATTATATGCCTTGGATACAACAGACTTAATGCATACCCTTGTGCTTATTTCAAGAGGTCTGGTGATAACGATTTTGTTATATTGCTGTTGTATGTGGATGACATGTTGGTTGCAGGACCCAACAAAGATCATATTGAAGAGTTGAAGGCACAACTGGCTAGGGAATTTGAAATGAAGGACTTGGGATCAGCAAACAAGATTCTAGGGATGCAAATTCACCGAGACAGAAGTAATAGGAAGATTTGGCTTTCACAAAAGAATTACTTGAAGAAAATCTTGTCATGATTTAGCATGCAAGATTGTAAGCCAATTTCTACCCCTCTTCCTATTAACTTCAAATTATCCTCCAGTATGAGTCCTAACAGTGAAGAAGAGAGGATGGAGATGTCTCGAGTACCGTATGCATCAGCAGTGGGAAGTTTAATGTTCGCTATGATATGCACAAGACCAGACATTGCACAAGCAGTGGGAGTGGTTAGTCGGTACATGGCGAATCCAGGCAAAGAGCATTGAAATATTGTAAAGAGGATCCTAAGATACATCAAAGGGACCTCAAATGTTGCATTATATTACGGAGGATCAAACTTACTAATCAATGGGTATGTAGATTCTGACTATGCAGGGGATTTGGATAAAAGTAAATCTACTACAGGATATGTGTTCAAAGTTGCTGGTGGAGCTGTAAGCTGGGTTTCAAAATTGCAGTCAGTTGTGGCTACGTCCACAACAGAGGCAGAATATGTAGCAGCTACACAAGCCAGTAAAGAAGCAATTTTGTTGAAGATGCTATTGGAGGAGCTTAAGCACAATCAAGAGTATGTCTCTCTGTTTTGTGACAGTCAAAGCGCCTTGCATCTAGCAAGGAATCCAGCATTTCATTCAAGGACTAAGCACATACGAGTTCAGTACCATTTCATTCGTGAAAAGGTGGAAGAATGAACGATAGATATGCAGAAGATCCATACCAAAGACAACATAGCAGATTTCATGACTAAGGCAATCAATGCTGATAAATTTACCTGGTGTCGATCCTCCTGTGGCCTGTCAGAAACGTAAGCAACATGAAAGGTACGAGGTAGAAAGAATGGTGTGAAGATATGATTGTTCCAATCAAATCTTCAAGTGGGAGATTGTTGAAAATTGGCACACCAAATTGCATCATTTGTCAACATTATGATTGGGAATTTGGTGGCATTAATGGGGTGGCAAAATTGGTCAAAATTTGGCCACCAAATTGTTGAAAATTTTGGATGGTAAAACTATGCAATTAGTCATTGTAATTTAGAGTATTTACAAATTAGTCCTTAAAACTTCAACTATAAATACCCTAGCTCATTTAGCTTCAAAACCATCCCAAAGCATTCTAGCTTTCTTCAAATACTAGAGAGAATTTAGAGAGTTTCTTGAGAGTTGTTTTCTCCTTTTTATCAAGAGAGAATTATCATTGTTTTCTCCTTGGTAGATCGAGAGAGGTTGTAATTCCTATTTTTCTCGTAGTGAAATTCTTCTACCGTTGCCTGTGGTTTTTACTCTATATTATTTAGGGGTTTTCCACGTAAAAATTTGTGTCTCTTTTATCTTCATTTTTATTTTCTCAAATGCGATTTTGCTCTATTTGATAGCCGTCTTCCGCAACACTATTTTAGTCTGAATAATTTAAAATAAGCGAGTATTAAAAAGTAAAAAATAAATGTAATAACAACAATACTAGAACTTACTTAAAATATACAAGGCAAGGAACACGTCAAAGAAATTTCAGTTCAACAAATTTGTTCGTACGAATCTTATATTTGTAATCTTAAAATTCAAATCTCACCTGTAATTACACTTGGTTTCTTAAAATTATTCTTAACATGAGTCATCTTTTGCCTATTCAAATACAATAAAATAAAGAGTTAACTATACATATGATCATTTATATTTGTGTTTTGTTCACTTTTAATAATTGATTTTAAAAAACATAATATATTACCATTTTCGTTTTTATTTAATTAAGATATAGTCTCTCAGGTTAACTGTCGTTAACAGCAGTTAAATATTTTAATATAATCACAAATTTGATTTCTGTTATTTAAATATTATCTAAATTTAAATTTAATTTGATATAAATCTTAAAAGATGAATTCTCATTTTAGTCCCTTTATTATGCTTAATTTTGTGATAGTTATTTTTTAAAAGGTAAAATACATTCTTAAATATTAAACTTTTGCCACATTTTTGTTTTGATCATTAAGCCATAAAAAGTTAAAATCATAGTACTAAAGTTTTTTAATTCATTTTTTAGTCATCAAACCGTTAATATTTTAACACGGTTTATAATATGATTTTTATTTTGTAAAAAGATCTTAAATCTTTTCAATTATCATCAACCAACATACGTGACATAAATAGTACAACAATATTTATCTTTCATCTCCCATTTTCTTCTCAATAATTTTGTTTTCCTCAAAATTCATTCAAAATTAATGAAAATCAAGTCATAATTTTAATATTCTAATGCTCAAATCTCTAATGGTCCAATGAAGTTAATTTCATAATATAATATTGTTCTTATTGAAAGCATGTTTCAGTTTCTTACTATTTAAATTTTTAGTTGACCACGTTCAAAACCATTAAATCCAACAAAGTTTTTACCCCTCTAAGAAAGAAAGAGAATAAGTGTTAAAGTTCTGAGAATTTTATAAATATTTTGACAAAAATTAAATTTATAAATGATAATAAAACAAATTTATAAATGTCTAGAGTAACCAAAAATATAAGAGAATGTGATAAAATGATAGTTGATAAACAATATAATTAAACTTACTTTATCATATACATCAATTGAATAAATTGTAAAGTTAACAAACTAACATAATAGATTTAAAAGTATGACTAAATTGAGAGAATATGTAAATAGTATAGATCAAATGTGTGATTATATCAAAATATTCAACTACTGTTAACAGCAGTTAACTCAGGGTGACTATATCTTAATTAAATAAAAACGAAAGTTATTATATCTTATGTTTTTCGAAATTAGTTACCAAAAGTAGACAAAATACAAACACAAGTGATCATTTGTGTTGTTAACCCTAAAATAAATGTAAAAAGTACAGAAGTTGACATTTATAGTTGAAGACTTGGGGGCATCTCCAAACAAAAATAAATAGCACAATTAATGTTCTCTAAATCAAAACCAGAGTAGTTCCTATGGGACTAAATAATCAGTCTCGTCTTTAACACTTTAAAGAGTCATTGTGCAAACAAAAGCTTCAATTACAACAGGTAAACGAGGTTCACAAGTAGAAGCAGCATGTGATCTTGCCCCTAAAAACTGCTAAAATTTTCCATCCACGTACAAACCATAATCCGGGAATATGGCTTCACTAAGCCATATATATCTCATATCATTTGAAAGCCTGCAACATATGAGAGTCAAAATGCTTATCATATAGATGGTCACAATTGCCTCAAGGAGAAGTCATAATATGATAGGGATGGTCAATCCTTTTCTAGATATACTTTAATGATGCCGATCCTACAACCGACTTAAATAAGGCACATGATACGTGCCTAATTGTAAGGGATAACACTTGGATCTCACATGGGATATCCTCGTGGGTTTTACAGAGCCTAGACTTTCCAACCTTAAAAACAAGCTTTTGAGCAGGTACGGACCGGGCGGGCACCGAAGGGGGGAGGCGCCCCTGAAAATTTAAAATTACTATATATTTTAGATTTTTTCAATGTATTTTCTATTGAAAATATATTTCTGCCCCATGGGGAATTTTATAAGTTTAAGTTCGCCCTCCCAACATAAAATCCCAACATAAAATCATGCGTTTGTCCCTACTTTTGATTAAAAACAACTAACATAAAGCTAAGCCGCTGCTCAAATGGGGACATCAATATTGCAGTGTGCATCCAAGGCTAGAGTAAGTTAGCACAAAGCCAACTGTGCGGATGTCGGGACTACAAAGCTTAGTTGACTAATATGCAACAAACTACAAGATATGGAAGTTGGATCTCACATAGGAAAGTACACAATTTTCTCGTGGGTTTATATTGGACTATGTTCTCCAACGTCAACATCTTTTCAGGTGTGGTTCTTCAAAGGTTCATATCAACAAATGAGCCCTCCCCTATGTGAATTAGTGTTACTACTATTATTAAAGATGATCGCTAAAACAACATCCTCTAAAGTAGACCATTTCGTAGCTTTATTCAAGTATCCAATCCAACATAATAAATAGGTATATATCTAAAACACAACATGGTCAATTTATTTCCACTAGCTAAATAAACCCTACAAAGTAAAATTAACTTTTGAACCCCAAACCTTAATAAAAAAGTTTTGAACCCCATATGGATTTGAATGTTGACTTTAAAATTTTGAAGAGGACAGTTAGTAGTTAGGTCACTAAATTCTTCTCTTTTCACCATGATTTACCCAAATATTAGTTTTTCCCCATTTTTTAGTCAAAGCTTAATAGCATTCTTGACAATAGAACTCTCCTACCTTACAAACAAATTGTTTAGAAATTTGGTTAGTTACCGTAAAATGTCATAATTTTTCAACATCATATCAGTAAAATCAGTATCTTCAAATCAATAACATGATATAGATCGACTTTTCTAAAACATGTAAAAATTTACTCAAACTCTTATTTTTCTGAAGTACCTAAGGGTCACATCCGACACATTCAAACATTGATATTGAGATACAATCCGCAAATAATATGGGGGGAGAGCTTGGGGGGGAAATAGGGCATACATGTGTGAGGCACATGTATCTAACACTCAACTCTAAGTCCCAGTAACATAGATAATAACACCAATATAAGTGGAGTAGTGAACTGATAGTAAATAGATCTGGGTGAATCAATAGTGAAAACAGTCCATAACACCCTTATAGAAATATAGAATATTAAATCAACTTAGATTTGACCTAGAGCTTGTTATTGCTCACAACCTTAACAGAAGGCCAAGGTTTAAGGTTCAACCTTTCCCTGTCTTTCCCTACTAGCCATATTTCCTAACGTAAAGGAAAAAGTTCAATACCGGGAAAGAGAATTTTGAGGCACAAAAATTATGGTTTAAATCTTAAATGCTGCACCAAAACCGAGCAAAGCATCAAAATTTGAATCAAATACTAATATGACAAGAAGCATACCTTGCTGTGCTGAAGGTGACAAAGCACCATTCTCCAAATTAGCTTCCAGGTTCCAGCCTCTGAAATGTTAAGATCAATTGGGCTCCAAGCTAGCAAAAGTCTAGCATGCAAAATGCAAACCAACATGAAAAGGTAGATTACCTCTCAGCAGCTTCTCTCCTCAGTTCTTCTAAATAGTTTTCAATCTGAGCACACGCAGCATGAATTTCTATGTTTTTCACACAAAGCTCCTTCCATTGTGCAGACAAAGCATTAAGCTCATATGCAGTGTTTTGCTGATCAGTGAATAATTAATATGCTTATCAGCTTTAGTACAAGATTGCACCAAATCAAGATGGGATTAGGCTTAATTGAAATTTAAATCACCTGATGAAATTTTCTTTCACGGTTTACAGTTTCAATTTTCTCATTTTGCTGCTGAGCTAGTTTTTGCATTCTAGCAAGAAATGAGGGAAGAAAAAGAAAGAATATAGTGAAGTTAACATAAACAACATATATATATATATAAGTGTATGTATATATATATGCAGATAGCATGGACAGAGACTCAAAGGTTAGCATTATTGAGTTTCAGCCCCACCACAGTTCCGCTCTAAGAACTTCAGTTTGCATTTCATAAACTTCTCCCATAAAAAACCATTTCAAAACATTTTCCTTTTGCCATTTATGCTTTGTCAAATACTTGGGGGTTCATAAGGCATGCTTTTCTAAGGACCATTGAGGCATTGACTCCTAAGTCTTAACTACGCCCAAACGAAGTTACTATGATCAGCATGTTTTCTATCACAGGAGCTTTTAATGATTTTATAATATTTTATTATTTCAGATTTATTAATTAAGTATTAGATATATCATGTAAGACTAGGGAAACTAGTTATTATCTGTTTAAATCTAGGGATACGAATAAATTATAAAACTTTATTTGCAAGAAAGCCTATTACTTACTTTCAAGAAAGAACGCATATATATAAGCTGTAAGGATTACGGCCAACATTATCATTCTCATTGTATTGTTTGAATTTAATATAAAGAAAATAGAGGTTTTTTATATCCCCGTGTTTTCTGGTGTTCCAACTTCTAACTTGTTTTCCAGCCTTAATTCTTTTGATCACTGTTGTTTTCTTCCCATAAACCACACATCATTTTCTGAGATCATTCCTTTTTCTAACCATGATACTTACCTAACACAAATTGACGCTGAATCACGGAAAGGAATGGAACACATACTAAAAAGCACAAAACTTAACTGCCTTCCAAAAAAGAGTGAACTCGTAAGCAGAGTATCTACATCCTCAAATTCATTTCCATGTTACAAAACCAGAGGGGACAGTTTACTGTATATATAAAAGCTGTTTTCAGCATACAAACTAGACCTCTTTACTGATCCAATAGGTACCAAGCACTAACACCAAATACGATCCCACTTTTAAAGATAACTTACTTTCTTTTTTGAAGTTTATAAAATCAACTTGGCACTTTAGGATTGTACTTGGACCTTCCTTATATCTTTAGCTTGCCAACTTCACGTTATGTGTTTAACTATGGAAGGGTACTAAAACAAAAGTATTTTAGCTATTTATAATTAATTTAAGTATCTAAAAATAATAAAGAATAACTTTTTTGTAAATGGGGAAAAGAATAAATTTTAATTATCTAAGAAACTGTATAATATAAATGTTTATTTCCAATTAATGCCGTATTTGTATCCTATTTTTACACTTTTTAGCTAACTCTACAGGTCCAAAACTTTGGACTAAGTTAAGGTAAAATCAACAAAAAAGCTAATCTACCAATCTGTCGAGACCCTATGGAATCAGGCAAGATTTTTATGCTAGACATGTTTGCAAAATCAAGCCTAAGGCTGTCACATTAGCCAAGGAAAACAACTAAAGTCTCATCCCTGTAGATTGAGATTTTCAAAATATGTTAACTGGTAGCACTACATCCATCATATCAGAAAGAGTGCACTTGCTGCCATAGGCCTCATACTCCAGAAAAATAAAAGACCAAACTTCTAAGATATTAAGAAAGAATTCAAACAAGAAGCAACAAAAACCACTTTTGATTTGCCATGAGAATAACACCAATGTTGCATTGAAAATATTAAGTTGGAAAAACCTGGTCAAAAACCCTTCCAATCGTTGGTTGTTCTGTCTCCAAACATCAGGACCGTATTTTAACATCAACTCCAAATTTTCCAACCTGAAACCAAGGAACCATATACAAGACAAAAAAAAACCCTTAACATGCTGTGCAAACAGCATAGATAGTTATATGTATAAAAGAGTTAAATTTTAGGAGGAATGGCCCCAAACTTCCGCAAACTTAACTGATGAAGGATTGCTTTCATCACTACCTTAATAAAAAAACAACTGCCAAAAAAGCTAGAATCCTTAACGCAATAACAAACTAAAACAAAAGACAAGAAGCCTGTAATTAACTTAATAATTCACAGAAGCATAGAATAACAATAGCATGAGCAAGAAAGATTTTTTCTAAGAAAATCATGATCGAATATTTCTTGCTAAATCAATCAACGAAGAGAACAAACTGACCTAGTTACTTGATGTTGCAATGAGCGCTGAGCTCTTTGAAGTGCCTGTTTCCAAGCAGTTTCATCGTTTCTCTTATTCAAGGGCGGTAGTTCAACTTGATACCGTGAAGAAAAATCAAGGGTCACGGGTGGCCTACCCGCCCTAACGCGCTCATATTCTTTGCCAATCATTGGGTAATTCTGAGATCCAAACGAGGATTTTTTTTTTACATTTCAATAAAGAAAAACCTCGAGTAATCCAAAGATAAGCCCAAATTGGGCGGGAAATGAAAATACCTGAAAATTGAAGGTCGGCAGAGGGGGCAAATCCTTGAGAAAGTCGGCGGGCTTCTTGATACTCCTTCGCATCTCTTCTTCGACCAATCGATCAACCTCTTCCTTGACCTTTGGGTTCCCGTAGTCGTCGTCGATGTAGGGTAGTGCGTCCAAAGTCTCGGCGGTGGAAGGTGAGACCCAAGGCCGAGCAGTGTCAGGCGGTGCCTCCAACATAAGGATCTCTCCGCCGTTGCCGCCCATTGTGTATATCTCTAGCTTCCCCCTTCAACTCTCTGATAGTGTTTTCGATTAAGGGCTTAGTAATGGTTTTCGCTGACCAACACAACACTCGTATTTGTGCTCGCGCGGCGAGGGCTTCCTTTAACAAAAATATTATCATTTTAATAATTAAATACTAAATCTAACTATTTATCGAAACAGTAATTCCAGAGTCTCGCTTTCTGATTTTCTCCACGGGCTTTATGATTTCAATTTGGTCGCTCAAAATGCTTTGTTTTGGCATTTTCTATGACCGATTAATGATTTAGGGGTTGTTTTATTGCGTGGCATATAATATAAGACTAATTTGCGTTTTAATTGATTTAAACTATTATTTTGTTCAACTTAAAATATCATCTTATTAATTTGAAAAAATTAATTACAACTTATAATGAATTATATAAGATTCTCAATTGAATAAGACTTACCATTAATAGTGCCTTTTATGTTTTAACATAAAAAATTATATAATTTGCATAATTTAACATGGACAACGTAATTTTTTTTGTTCTAACAAAAAAATGTTATCATGTTCACTCTAGAAACTTTTATATTTGGTAATAATTTCAGTTACAACTTATAATATTACATGAATTTCTTAATTGAATAAAACTTACCGCTAATGTATCTTCTTCTTTTTTTAACTTGAAAAGTTGTCTAATTTATATGATTTAATACAAATAACATCATTTTTTTGTTCAAATCGAAAATGTTATCATGTCTACTTTAAAAAGTTACATATTAGAAAATAATTCTAGTTACAACCTATAATGTTATATGAGTTTCTCGATTAAATAAACTTTACGGTTATTGGTATTTTTTTACGTTTTAACCTTAAAAGTTATCTTATTTATACATTTTAACTTATAATACGTATATGATTTTTTACTGGTACCCATAGACCACACATATGTGTAATCCTAAAACACTAAAAGACTATATTATTCCATATAGTGTTGAGAGAATAGACAGCCTGTGTGTATGTGTGTGGCCTATCAACACCTATACATATAATGATTGTGTGACGATGATGATTGGATATGTATGATGCTTGGCTTTGACTGTACTGACACTGAGCCAGTGCTATATATTGTGAACATAAATTATGCCGAAGCATGTGTGAGATTAAGTTTCTCTCTATATTTGATAATTATGATGAGACCGTGAAATCATTTATCGTGATTGATAAGAATTATATCAAGACATGCATGACACCATGTTCTCTCATTTAGTTTAGTGCAGGACTACTATTGTGTTATACATTTCCTGATATATGACTCATGTTTAAGACTAGATACTATACTATGTTCATGGCTAGGCTCTTAGCTACGAACAAGAAGTATAGGACTTCTATTATTGTTCAAGAAAGTTGTTAAGCTCTAAGCATGTAATTATTGGATTTATGAATCATGCATATACCTATTGTTTATTGCTATCTCTATTAGTATGTTCATGTTCATGATATTCATGATATATACTTCAGATTAACGATATATTTGTAAAGCTTAGAGTTCAGGTATTTTTGTTAGTGTTTAAATGTTTTTGTTTGCATGTTAGTTGATTGAACTTATTCGAGGAGCACATTCGTAGTAGTATTTCCAACATTTTCCTCAAGAGTATAGTTATGTTATTTTTAGTGGACATGTATATTCATAAAACTCTTATTCATGTATTTAAATTTGTAAACTATAAGTTTTATATTATTTTTTCACATACCCTTAAGTTTTATAAATATTTTATAATGGGTTTAATATTTCACTTTTTGCAGTATGTCTTCATCTTGAATGAACATATATTATGCAGTTCATGGAATTCATCAAACTTCATGATGATTAATGTATTCGTTGATGATCTAACAAATGACTAATCAATAACATCAAACTGGGATGAAACTGAATTTGTTTACACCTCTAAGACGAAGCTTACGAATGAAGAGAAACAATAACATATACCACAAATAGATTCAATGCAATGCTCATATATTAACACTTCAAATTATAAATTTAAACACAGCATTGTTCAAATATTGATATTAATTTGCACGAACCAAATTACCTGTGTGTCGTAACCGTCTTTCGGTTGGGCCCAGGATTTGGGCTTCGACTTGGATTAAACGAATTGGAGTCGTCACCGATCATTTATTTAAAAATAAATGGGTTGATCGGATACCCTATTTCTTACCTGATCTGCGTATTACCAGAAATATGTCGAGCTCGGGAGTCGGTTACGGTCAAGGAAGGATTAGCACCCTTGAACCGCCCTTTCGGTACTACGTAATTTACAGTTGTCTTAAATTAAGAAAATTGAAAATTAAATTAAAAGGTAAAATTTCGATCCTACCTACTTACCTCTGATAGATTTAAAAGCGTACCCCTTAAGAAATCAAAAAAATGGGTTAGATAGAAAGGTAATGAAATACATACAATAAAGGAAAAAAATGTAATATAATACAATAATATATATATATAAATAATAAAGACAAAAATGAATGACAATACTGTAAAAAAAATGAAATAATAAGCAACATAATATAATAGTAATAAACAAAATTATAGAAAATGAATAGAATAATATAATTAAATATATACATAAAATATAAAATAAATAATGAAAATAAAAATAAATAAATATATACACGTATATATAGTAAAATAAAAGACTCAAAATTGTAATAGTATTAAAAACACAAAAATATATATATATATATAAATAATAAAAATATAATTAAGTATATGTAACGAGGGTTATATTGAAATAAAAACGAAATTTAGTGGCCGAATTCAAAGATAATCGAGGGAATTAAAATCGATTTGGGGCCAAAATGAAGTAATTAAAATGAGGGAGGACGAAAAACCAGATTTGCCCTCTTTATTTAAAAACACGCGGGATCCGCTCGGGTCATCGGGTCGGGCTCATGGATACTATAAAAGCCAAATTTCGGTCTGAAATCATCATTTCAACCATTTGAAAAACGAGAGAGCTCCTCCCCCCATCCAAAACGCTCTCATTTGTTCATCCTTGCGATGAACGCCGCCGTGGGGTTCATGTGAACCCAGAAACCGGCTGTCGAGCGCCGCTCGCCGCTGCCGTTTGATGGTGGCAAAATCAAACCTTTTTTTTACAGTTCGAAAGCCTTTTGCGCGTACTTTTCAAAAATCGAAATTTTTTAACAAAAAAACGAGCCTCGGGGAGTAGATCTAGATTCAAAGTTTTGAAAGATTCTCCCTGTTCATCGGCCGTGTATTCTTTGAATGAAAAAAAAGGCAAAGATAAGCTAGCATGCGGGTGAAGATAAAGCGAACAAGGTAAAACGCTACCTCTCTTTTTATTTCCTTTAGAAATATTTTACAAAAGCTTCGGTTTGCCTTGGGTTTGCTAGCGTATTCTCGGCTGTAATCGTATGATCTCTAGTGTAAAAATCCCCCCCCAATGTTTGGATTACATGTCTTATTTATAGCCTAGAATATAAGTATTTGATTCCTAGTCTAACTTGGTTTCGTGGGTCGTTGGTGTTGTTGTGAGATCCCTGCGCCGATGATGTGAGTTGTTGGGCGAGACGTGCGGCTGTGGGAAAGGTGAATTGGAGCGACGTGATAGCCCTGGAGTCTTGGTGATGCGGCGCTGGATGGGGAAGCTGATAGGGTTCTGGAAACCCTAGCTCCAGTGGGTCACGTGTGCTGGACCACATATTTGGGTCTTGTGTAAACTGGGTCGAACATTGGGCCTGCAAATATAGATAAAATTAATAATGTTATAATATGTAATATTATTTAAAATATAAATATAATAACATGGAAGGACGAAATTAAGTGTCTTCACTGTGGTTGAAGGGATGATTGTTATCCCTAGAGATTTTGGATTCGAACACCAGTGACGGTAGGGTATTTGAGCATTTATTGTCAAATAATCGAGTCTTTAGAACATATACTACCACTTATATAGGAGTGTTCAAATCCGGTTACCCAGTCTTCGAGTATTTGACTTTCCGACCCGTGTTCCGACCCGGATTTTGCAGGTACCCATAATCAAAATCCGGGTAATTGGGCACCCATTTTTTTTTTTATCATTTTCAAAAAAAACTTATATTATTTAAAAAAAAAACATTATATTAATTATTAAACATAGGTAGGTGTTTTTTTAATTTTATTAGTTTAATTTATTATATAAAATTATTAATAATTAAATATGTAATATTATAATATATAAAAAATAAATGTATATAGGTATTCAGATAACCTGATACCTGAAAAAAATATAATTTTGTGACCCGAACCCTACCTGAAGAATGTGAAGTCGGATAATTTTTTTTAGAAAAATACCCTATTTTTTTAGTTCAGATCGACAAAATCGGATCAACCGGATCGATAATTTTTTAACACCCCTAATAATCATCCTAGATGGGTAAAAAAATATTAACATTAACTTAAACAACAAGTGTACATTAAAGCTCTCCTTTCAATAATTCAATAATAAACATAATTGCTACGTAATCTTAATCCCACGTAATTGATAATTACATATACTCTTAATGTATTTGGTATCTTTGGATATACAAACTCGCCGAATAAAGCATATAATCATTTTGACTATAAAATTAACTAATCAATATTTGAGTGATTCTGAACTATTTTATAGCCAACGAACTTCAGTATGCTCAATACAGTAAAAAAAAACAACAGCAGCATCGTATTATATCATTAATAGCATCACATAATCACGAGTAATTGAATTTTATTTAGTTTAATATCTATGAAAACATTTTAATTTAAGTCACTTTGATGACTAACAAATTATTTTTACTATAAATATTAACCTTCACGACTTCTGTCATTTTGGTGACAAACCGTTTAAAATATCTAATGAAATTATAAAATTATTTTCATTGCAATAGAAAATAGATATCGTAGAGATAAATATAAAATATTTATTTATTTGAAATCACAAATTTCTTACATAATTATGAAACTACATATTATAATTGCTTAATTGATGTAAGATAGTTATGCATACCAATTCAAAGATCTTAAATTAAATCCTTTATAAAATATATATACATGTTTCCGGAAAAATCACGTGTTGTGTAACAATTTGATGCATAAAATAAAGGCAAAAAGTTACTCGAGGTCTCTGAACTTAAAAAAAAAAATTAATATGACCCTTGCATTATTTTTTGGATCGATATGACTCCTCAACTAAAAAAAATTTAATGTGCCATTTGACTAAGAATCTGTTAATTTATGCTGTTATAATTTGTTTAAATTACACTATTAATCACTCAACTCTTTTTTTTCTTTTATTTTGGTTACTAAACTCTAAAAAATTTTAATTTTCAAAACTTTAGAGATTTCAAGGACTAACGATGCATTTAACCCATTTTATTTTAAGGTAGACTGCACAAATTGTAACTTACATTTAAGATATAAATTACTAATCATGGGTATTTTTGCAAACCCAAAATAATTCAGAGATAAAATATCAATTGACCCTTTTTTTTCCATACGTTTTCTTCCCCAAACCTATTTTATCTGCCGCGATGACTCCCCTGCTTCATATACGTCGGTGAGATCTTCTTGTTTAGAAGCAGCCACCAACATAGAACCCCTTGTTGTATACAATGCTCCAGAATATAGCCAGGGTCTCTCAACCAACAAAACCAATCATTCATTTCTATGCTTTAATCTAAACACAATACACGTATATTGAAATTGAAAGACCCATTTCTATATTCATTTTTCCGAACTGATCATCTTTGTATATGTTCATCATTTCCACTCCCAATCTGACTTTATCAAAGTTCCTAAAGCTATGGAAAATGAAACGACCCAGGATTTGTTACCCCAAAACAGGACAAACCCGGGCTACGGAACTCAAGAAGGACTCCAACTGAAGAGTTTCAGATTTGGATCTCCACTGGTTTTGCTTAGATCAATCGAGTTTATGGAAACTTAGTCTCTCATGGTCTCTCTTCTTCGTGCTTGCCGTCGAATCTCCTATAATTTCGCACTTTCTGCTTTTGTGCTCGATTGTGATAAGGAAATATGAGATCTGAAATAAGCGTTGGTACAGTTATCTCTTTCGTCTTTCGCGGCGATTTCTTTTGTGAGTTTGTCTTCTTGGGCTCGGAAATATGAGATCAGGAAGTTATTGTTCTTGGGTAAACTGTGTTTTCAGTGATAAGGTTCGACGAGGATAAGTAGAGGAGCTTCTGGTGTAAAATGTGTTTTCAAGCCATTTCATATTCGCCTCCTTGTTCTTGATGAAATTTCAAAGATCGTCAATGTATTTTAACTGTTTTTAAGAAGAGTTATTTCGGCTTTTTTCAAGCCATCTTTCTTGTATCTTTTAGTTTACGATTGAATGTTTGGCAAATAACTAATAGCTGATGATTGATAGATAATTTTAATAATTAATTTATCAATTAATTTAATTAATTGATTTAATTAACTATTTATATAGAAGTGTTTAATAAAATTTAGTTGATATAGATAAAATGACAAATAAAATTATGATACATTTAATTGTTAACTTAATTTTTAAAGGCGCAAGGTACACTGAGACGTAAAAGTCCTTAGAACCTAGACGAAAAGTGTAAGCACGCGTTTTTCGTATGCGAGACGTACCCTTTATATTATATGATATAAATCAAACTAATATTTTGTAAGACAAACATAACTACACAAACAAACTTGAAATTCTTAAAGATAATAGCAAGTATTTTAATATTTAAAACCATTATATTATTTATTTTTAAATGATATAAATTAATTTTATTATCAATTTAAAATATTCATATAACTCTAAATTATTATAAAATTAACTTTTATATTTAATAAAATTTATAATTAAATATTATGAAATTTAATATTTTAATATTTTAATAATTAATTATATATATTATTAAATAAATAAATTAAACCAACATGAAAATATTATATAAAAACAATAAAATTTTCAATAAAACATATAAATAGTAGAAGAATTTATGAGCTTGTTATAATAAATAAATATTAGAATGGGATATAAATTTGAGCCTATTTATAAGTAATTTTAAGTAGGGATGGCAAACGGGCGGGTCAGGTGCGGATACCCCCTCCCCCATCCCCATACCCACCTAATATTTTTCAATCCACCACTCGCCCACCACACATGATGGGTACAAATTTTCAAATCCACACCCGCCTACGCGGGTACATTTTCAAATCCATCCCCACACCCACAACCCACTAGCGACATACCCATCTAGACCCGCCTGACATCAAACTAATGGGATGTTAGAGTTGGTTCCCAGACAGTTCGTGATGCGGTAGCAGCGCATGCTTCAATTTGTCAGAGGAGTAGCTCTACGAATGTTATGGAGACAGATTGTAGGGAGCATGTAGTCGCAGAGCTGGATTGTTGTGTTGCTTTCGATGTTAATGCTCATAGTGCGCCTAATATGGGTTTTGAGGGGCTAAAGAACATGAAAACTGATACTTTTGATGTTAATGCTTATAGTACGGCTAATTTGTGTTTGGATGGGCAGCATGGGCTAAAGAACATGGAAAGTGACGTGGTTAGTAGGATTATGGGTTTAATCAAAGAGCTGAATATTTCCCTAATTAAAGACCAGATTAAAGACTAAATATCCTTAATATTTGGATAAATTATATGTTTTATATTATACAATATTAAAAATTATAAATTAGTCTCTAAAATTACACCTAAATTCATAATGGTCCAAAATTTAATAGATATTTAGCTGGGTGGACGGATGTGGGGCGGGCGGATACGGGGCGGGTAATGTCACAAACCCATTACCCGCCTACCACCCACGACGGGTACCACTTTATAAATCCACACCCGCCCACTACCCGCTAAAATTATACCCATCCCCGCTCCAATTGGAACGGATGCGGTACGGAATCCACGAAACTGTACCCGTTTACCATCCCTAATTTTAAGTGTTATGGCTAGGGTTAAAATGATAAAAGTGTAGTTTTCTTCCGTGACTTTTTGCCTCTCTTTTTTCTTCTACTTTTTCTGTAGCATTGTCTATTTTCTTCTTCTTATTCCTATTTATTACGGTTTTCCCCTATTTTATTAACAAAAATTTGAAAAGCGTAAAGGCCCGGCGCCAGGCGTCTAAAGCCCTTAGGAGGCACCTTCAGTCGCCTCCCGTAGATCACCTCGTCCCAACCCAGGCGGCCGCTACCTTCATCGCTTGACTGCGCCTCAAGTCTAGGCGCGCATTTTAAAAATCAGATTGTTAAATTAAATACATATATATTTTATAATATTTTAATTTTTAGTGGAGTAAAATTATTAAGATAAAATATTTTTGACAATGAATTAAATTTTGTAAAAAAAATTAGTGAATATTTTTGAAAATTTTGAATATATTTTTGAAAATTTAATATTTACAAATATTAACTTTGTAAAATTGATACATACTATTAACTTTATATAAAATATAAACACTATATTTTTTATTCCATGTTTTTCAAATTTTTTTAACTAAAATATATTTGAGAATCTACAATTAAAAAATAGAATAATAAAATAAAAATCTAGCTTAAATATATTAGGATGAATGTTATTTTATTATATTAGGTTTTATGGTAAGACGTAATTATAGAAAAAATAAGGTCAAATATGTCATTTAACATCTTATATTATAATTATCTTCAAAATCGTTAGATTTTCCAACGTTTTTATTTTTCAGCTTATTTTGCATAATAAACTATTTCAAATTTTTTTTTATCAAACACTAAAAATAGATAATTTAACTATCAATAAACTAAAAATTATTTAAAAATTGGGTAGCCAAACACCCCAATAAGGGGTTACGTGGTAGTGGATGTTTGGGGTAGAAAATATATAAAAAGAATAGGTAAATTAATATTTTATCCCTGAATTATTTTGATTTTACAAAAAAGACCTTGATTAATAAATTTATCTCTAAAACATAAATGATCTGTAATTTACCTAATTATAACAGCAACTCAGGTTAAAGAATCACATTGATAAAAAAATAATATAAAAGTCATATTAATTTTTAAAAAGTTCAGGGACCTTAGGGTTTTTCCCCCTAAAATAGAAAATACGATTGGTGAGGATCCACGACCTCGAAGCTCTAAAACAAAGTATAATATTAAAAGACTCTTACTCTTCCCTTTCTCTCAATTCCTTTCTGCGAACTTCAATTTTTACTAATGCCCCGATCTTTATTATCACTCATCTGATTCCACCCCCTCCCCCACAAAACATAAGAAAAAGAAAAAAGTTTTGGAAATAAAGGAAAAATTGTAAAAACACACAGAGAGAGAGGATGGGAATGGCGGTGGTGGAGTTTTTCAAGCAGTGCGAGCAGTCAGGTGATGCTGCGTACGCCGCCTTCAAATCGCTTCTGGAGAAGCTTGAGGATCCCTTGACCCGCACCGAAGCCCGGGTGTTCCTTTCGGATATTCAAGCTCAGGGTGGTTTCTCCGATGACTGCTTTGAGAGGTACCATTTCCGGTTTCAGGACATTCACTTGGATCGGAATGAAGGTACGATTTTATAATCCTAGCTGCATATTCTAGTATTAATTAAGAATATCTTTACCTTCATGAATTGAACCAGTCGAGATTGCTGGAATTTTCAGCTCCCGAGGAAAAACGGACAAACGGCACCGATTAAACCGAACCGGATATTAGGCCGGTTATGGTCATTGGTTCTCAGTTTTTTTATTGAACCATAAAAGGAAAAAAATCCACTGATCCTTTTTTGTTTTGTGTCGCTTTCTTCGGAGCCCAAACTTTACTTTTTATTATTGTGTCCCCGTCGCGTGACCCTCCAGAAAGTATGGTAGTAGTTTCCTATAATTTCTTAGCTGACAAAACCACATGCTGATTAATCTAGTAAGGGGTCCATTTAGTTGATATCTACGGGTTAGAGGTTATTTAATTATTATTTGGAAAAGATTTTAAACGTTTAGAACATTATTTTTCATGAAAAGTTGTGTATGAATTACACTTATATTTATTATTTTAACAAGTGTTATTAGATATCGATTTAGCTTATCAGACAATGTTGGCCTATATTGTAAAAATTGCTAGGTGAAGATGGAATACGAATTTGTGTCATCATCTTAACACCTTCATTGGAAGAAAAAAAATCCACTCGTGGAAATATTATTTTTTTATTGTACGCATGTCATATGAACGGAACTTAAAAAATGATTGGATAATAAAAAGAAATGCCAAACTTTCTTTCTGGGATGAGTTTGCTTTTTATTATCCAAGAGTAGATAGTCCCTGGTTTCTTGGCATCTATGACAGGACACGCAGCTAGTGTCGATGTCCATTCCCTCGAAATAAGACTATCTGACAGCCTATTCAATATAGCCATTCTACACAAGGAATGGTTAGGCATGTGGAAAGGGAACCATATTAGTCTATCCCATCGTTCCTTTTCGTAGTTGATCCTTTTACCAAACTTTACTTACTAAGCATCTTTCCCCTGGGATTATTCAGATTGATTGGCCAGTTTTTCAAATGGCAAACTGTGAAATCAAATTCCTTACTTGGAGTAACTTCCTCCAGTTTGAAGCAACTACGCTGTTTTCTCCTAGCCTTCCATAACGATCCTCCTTTTAGCACACAGGCTTGTTTGAAATGAAAGTTTATACAAAATAGAATAGTTATTTCAAAGTTAAAGTTCGGTTTCGGAAAGAGATTTTGCATCATTGAGTCCAAAAGTATTTATGATATATACTCTGCAAAATGAAAAATGAGGGCATTGTTCTGCTAATCTATCAAAGAGCATGATAAATAATATAGTTTATTTTAAGCTGTCAATGGCCAATATCTCACCCAACATTTGGCATTTTTTTACTTCTTTATTGGTTTAGTGCCTTAACCAATGGGTTCAGAATTATATACTCCAATGCCAATTTGAGCTACAAATATTTGCTTTACAAACCTCTGGCTACTTTCTGGATTAGACAGTTTTGAGGGGGAAAATACCTTTACTAGTGTTGTTGAGATTCTCTCTTTTTATTTTACTACTAGCATATGTGACTATTCGTATTAATACCACAATTCTGTTAGGAATAAGATTAGTAATAATGAGATAGTTTAACTAGATATAAAACATATTCTAGCAACTATCTTAAATTACTTTGTTCAAATGAGATGCATACCTGCACGCACATACACTGTATACACATTAAATCCACTGTATTAAGCAATGGTTTCTATTCTTTATGTTTAACTTATCATTAACTGAACCATAAGTAACCCATCATATGCTTGTCATGCTTCACATTTAACATATCATTGTGCACAGGCTATCATGGAAGGAAGAAACTGACAATGATGGTGATCCCTAGCATTTTTATGCCTGAAGATTGGTCATTTACCTTTTATGAAGGACTCAATAGACACCCAGATACCATTTTCAAGGAAAAGACAGTTGCTGAGCTTGGTTGTGGAAATGGATGGATAAGTATAGCAATTGCTGAGAAATGGTTGCCTGCTAAGGTTTTTATTTTTGCTTCCTTTATGTTCATTATGCGTGGAAAATTAGGTATTCAGTCCCAGTTATGAATCTTTTTATGTGTTTGAATTAAATTATTGCAGGTTTATGGCCTTGATATAAATCCGAGAGCAGTGAAGGTTTCTTGGATAAACTTATACATGAATGCTTTTGATGAGAAAGGCCAACCAATATATGATGCAGAAAAGAAAACCTTACTGGATAGGGTGGAGTTTCATGAATCTGACCTGCTATTTTATTGTAGGGAACATGATATTCAACTTGAAAGAATTGTTGGATGCATACCTCAGGTAATTTCATAGTTGTCAACTTATTTGGTTTTAATATAGTAAATAATGAAGTTACATTGAATATATGTCCTATAATACCTTCTCTTTTTTATTTCTTTTCAGATTCTCAATCCAAATCCAGAGGCAATGTCAAAAATGATCACCGAAAATGCAAGCGAGGAATTTCTCCACTCTTTGAGTAATTATTGTGCACTTCAGGTTGGATGACACTTTATTGATTTCACTACAATCAAGGTTGAGTAGGTTAGAATATTAATAATGTGCTACAAAATTTTATATATTTGACTATATACTAATGCATAGTTGTGGTTGCGAGTAAGGTTCCTTTGGGCTGTATACTTGTAACCAAGTCATACACATTGGGTGGTGCCCTTCCAAATAAAATTAGGGGTTTTCCCTATTCTTGTTCAATAACAGAATTGAAATAACGTGCTGACCCCT
This sequence comes from Hibiscus syriacus, assembly GCF_006381635.1. Classification (NCBI taxonomy): domain Eukaryota; kingdom Viridiplantae; phylum Streptophyta; class Magnoliopsida; order Malvales; family Malvaceae; genus Hibiscus; species Hibiscus syriacus. The sequence continues at coordinate 1,351,441 of NW_024063527.1, read as the reverse complement.
AGTATGGTAGCTTTCATCTAGACATTTCTAGTGATTGATTCCCAGTCAATTTTGCTTGTAAGCTAAAATTAAGCTTATAAAGATGGTTGAACATTTGAAATTCATATTAACAGCTTAAACTTATAATTCATATAAATTGTGCTATAAGTTGACATGTTCTTGGCAGTTGGCACATGCTTGGAATTTTGTCTGGATGTTATTACTTTAATTATTTCCATCTGGTCAACTTTAATCCGGAAATCTAGTAACTTAGCTAAATGTCTACTAGATCCTTTTTTTAGATCCTTTTAAGTACACTTAATAGGATTATTTTTTTGTTTTATGTGGAATAACCAGATCGATCTGCCATGCTCATTGGATTGAAATTAGAGTAAAAGAAATGATAATTCAATGAATTTGGAGGACATGAGTTTATGCTGAAGGCCTTTCTCTAGTCTTTTTTAAAACAATTATTTGCTCTTTGAATTTCTGTTATTTATTATTCTTTTTCATTTTTTATATGGCCCCACCCATGAATTCAATTTCAAGTGGTTGCAATATTAGCATAAACTATTATACTTTTTTGCAAAAAGCATCGAACACATGAATAGATCTCACATGCACAATCATGCTTATTGTGGCTTTAAGATCGAAAGTTGAGAATAACAAGGTTTCAGATAAAACTTAGGACAAGATTTCTTTTACTTTGGATTTATCCACTGTGAATGTTGATACTGAATGATTTCATTCAATTTTCCTTTGTAGGGTTTTGTTGAGGATCAGTTTGGCTTAGGTCTGATTGCCAGGGCAGTTGAGGAAGGAATTGCTGTCATAAAAGTTACAGGTATTATGATCTTCAATATGGGAGGCCGTCCGGGACAAGGAGTATGTAGACGCTTGTTTGAAAGAAGGGGTTTCCGTGTCAACAGGATTTGGCAAACCAAAGTTCTCCAGGCAAGAAAATCGCATTTCACCCCTTTTTTAATTTTCAGATATACTAAGCTGAGATCATGTTACAGGCCGGGGACACTGATATTTCAGCCTTAGTTGAAATTGAGAAGAATAGTCCACACCGTTTTGAATTCTTTATGGGGCTTTCTGGAGATCAGCCTATTTGTGCTCGCACAGCCTGGGCCTATGGAAAGGCTGGTGGCCGTATCTCTCATGGATTATCTGTTTACAGTTGTCAACTTCGTCATCCAAACCAGGTGGAATTTTGTCATGTTTTTGGCTTTTGGAAAGAGGATTTTTTTCCCTGACTGAAAAAAAACCCAAAATGGTTGATCATTCTTTTAAACTGATTTTAAACTGACAGGTCAAGGTAATATTTGAATTTCTTAAAAGTGGCTTCCAAGAGATCAGTAGCTCGCTAGATTTATCTTTTGATGATGATTTAGTTGCGGATGAAAAGATTCCATTCCTAGCATATCTTGCTAGTATTTTGAAAGATAACTCCTGCTTTCCGTATGAGCCACCAGCTGGATGCAAAAGATTTCGTAATCTAATTGCTGGCTTTATGAGAACATATCACCATATTCCACTTACTTCCAATGTAAGGAAACACTCTTGACTCTTCAATTCTTTTCCCTTCATTTTTTCCTGATCGATCTGATTAATCATTTTGCCTGTGGCTATATATTAGTTATTTGCTCAAGTGTTGTTTTCTCTTTTTGAAATCAAATTGTTTGTGGTTTACTTTTTAATATGATCAAGTGTTTAGGCAAATTAAATAGAGGGTGGTGTACAGAAGAAGAAAAAGGCTGTGGTATCATTTTATAAAATGTTGAAATCCCATGCAGTGATTATATCTGTTCTGCTTCTGGTCTTTCTACTCTGACTAGAAGGGAGTATCACATTTATTTTTTGTCTCTAATTGCACACTTGTCTGTACGCAACAATAAATAACTTAGGTCCATCTACTCGAGTTAATTCATATCCTCAGTCATATTCTGCTGTGTGATATAATCAAAACCTTGCGAGGCCAACATTACAATGGTGATTGGGCATTTTTGAAAATTAAAATAATGTTATATGCCTCTTTTGTCTATGCCCTTGAGTTTTATGTCTATTTCTGGGCTTAGCTTTGTGTTGCTTGATCAATAAAACGGAAATCAAGATGATCTTGTGCGTTTTTTATATCATATGTACTACTACCATTTGTGGTTTCCTGCATTTTTATGTTGAGCTCCAAATGCCGTCAGAATTTTAAAGCCAACAAGTGGATTGAAACTTCTGTAATGGTACTGGATGTGAGATTTTTCATAGTAACATATTTTTGATGCAAAGATTTAAATTCGTCGCGCATTGCAGGATACTTCAGGCAGCTGCAATCTTTGTTTTATTTTCTCAATTTAGAAGTAGTCAGCATAACAGTACTATGTTTATGTATTTTAAAGTAGCGCTCAACCAAATGCTGATTTAGCATATCTTGGAACCTTATCTATCATCTGAGTTTCTGACATTATTTTCTGTAATATGCAAGAATGTTGTTGTCTTTCCGTCAAGGACTGCGGCAATTGAGAATGCACTTCGACTGTTTACTCCCCGTCTTGCAATTGTTGATGAGCACCTTACGCGGAACTTACCCAAGCAATGGTTGACATCTTTGGCAATTGAGGTATGGTCTATTTGGGATTAGGTGTGTAAATGAGGCAAGCTAGTCAGTGCCTGACTCATAATAGTATTCAAACTCAACCTTTTTATTGCCACTTAGATATTGTATTAGTCTTTATTTGAATATTCTAGTACTGGATGCCAGAATTTGGCAAGCATAATTAAACTTCTGATAAGTTTTCATTCACATATACAACAGAAATGTGGTATTATTAATTTACTGGATCTATATGAGTTTGAATTTGGGTTCAGACAAGCGCACAAGTGTAACTTCAAGCTCCATACACGGGTTCATTATTATTGAGCTATATTGAGTCGGTTCATGTAGCTTGATTACTATCTCAAGCCAAGCACTAATACAAGATATATAACATGACCAAAGCTCAAGTCAAGCTTGTGATTTGGGTTGTTTAGCTGAGCTTGAGTTAGTCACTTTATTGAGATACCTTAGCTTGATTATACCTCTATTAGTGACATTCTATAATTGTAATGAGTCACACTTGTTCTTGAATGTTGCAATAGACTACGGCATACAACTTGGACATATTCATAGACATGGAGACACAAACCATACTTAGAAGATGATTAAGATTTATGTTTTTCTTTATCTATTGCATGTCTTTTAGTAATATCATTTTAGCATACAAGATGTGGCTCAGATTTTTCATGCTGGAAATTGTTGTTAAAATGATGAAAGGAGATCTTGCTGTCAGATATAATGTTGTGATAAATGTTCCTTGCATGCTGAAATTCAAAGTTAGATGCTTCTTGCTAGTGCTATAACCCTGTTTATGAGAGTAACTTGTGACTCTTTCGGTTGAGTGGTGGTAGTGGAAAGAATCTGAAATCACTTTGGTCATGATTCCCAAGAATGTATGTAGAATTAGAATAAACAGGTTAAAATAGATACATAGATCCTCATTTCAAATTTTTCTTCCTTTATGATTTGCTAGTATGTTTCAAGATAATGTCCACTTCCACTGTAACACCCTCAACCCGGATCCGGGTCTGAAGTGTCGCATTGACTTTTCAAAACTCTTTTTCTTTACAAATCCACCAAAATCTTAAATTCATCATTTGAAAAAGTGAGTACTTTTTAGAAATAAATATAATCAAATCGTTTTACAAACCAATCAGAGCATATTCAATACAAATCTTGTAACTACATGCCGACTAAATTTTATAACATAAAATACATATAGTCCATATGTTTCTGATCTGATATTCGTAAGGAAGATGCTAACCTGTTTTGCTCCTCTTAACATCTCTTCTTTCTATAACCTACGTGTGAAAAAATCACACGCTAAGTCTATGACTTAGTAAGGCATTAAATTATAAAAGAACTCTAACTATTTACACATGCATGAACATATCATCTTATAATGCCACATCAAAACAATATAACATTATATATAACGTACTATACACATATACATATCACACATTATTTTCATCTCTAACCTTATTCCACTATCAATATTCTTATCATTTATATCTTAATTATATCCTCTTATATCTATTCTTTTACTCAACATATGATTCAATTAACCAAGCAATACAGACCTCATCATATAAATCATATCAGATTATCTAATAAGAAATACATGCATACATATAAATCATCATTAGTCACTTATCATTTAATCACATAGCACATATACTTAACCTTCTTAATCATATACTATACCTATACCTCGTCATGTCCTTGCTATAAAATTTATCATACCACAACATATATTTGTTATTATCTCTTGATTAGCCCATGTACATATGTGAGAACTATAGATATGCGAGTCTCTAGAGGTTGTGCACTAATGCTGTCACCACAGCTCGTATAAATGCACCGAAGTGCCACGTAGAATTGCACTGAAGTGCCGCGTAGAATTGCACCGAAGTGCCATATAAAATATCCCTAAGGACCACGTAGTAAATTCCTTAAGAATCATAGATATATGCTAAGGATCAAGTATGTGTCTCAAAAGACATCACACATGTTCCAAGGAATACATATATGCCCCGAAAGACCGCGTAGACCCTCGACTCTTGGCATGCCAACTATACCTCTAGCTCTCATGACACATAGCATGGGCATTAATATTTATGTTATCACACATTGCCATATTCATATCACATATACACATAATCTTATAGTTCTTTCACATAGCTCATTGTCACATTTTCATAAGATCACACATAGTCACGTAGTTCATTTTCATATCATTCACATATACATATACTCATATAGTCAAATATCATTTCTCTTGTATACATAGATCATATCTCATAACAGACATCATGTACCTATAATAACTTATTCATATCATATAAATTATGGTTTGTACTTTTATACTCACATATATCAATATCCTAGAACTTGGTTCATTTTTCATGTTATCATACCAACATCTAATCTTATAAATCCTATAGGTAAAGCTATTTATCTTTATCTCATTTTCCTGTTGTACCATCTTACATGGTTTATTATACTAACCTGTACAATAACATATAACCCTTATCACTTATCTCACATTATTTAAATACGAGTTTATTATATCCATTTAATTTAGTTTCACATAACTCTCATAACCTTCTCACATGGTTTTATAGTTCTTCGTTTTATACTTCCTATATCATAGTTTCTTTTTAAATATATCACTCTTTCCTATAGTGCTTATCCTATAAGTTCGTATAATCGTTATGTTATGTCCCCAAATTTATATATATTATTTTCGTAGAGTTTCTTAATTTATTATCTTCTGATTTATATTTTCTTCTCTTAAATATTCTCATAGTGACATATCTCCATGACTTATCACTTATATGCAGTTACATTTCATTCTTACGTATCACAATAAACCTTGGCTTAATTATTCTGTCAGTAACATATACCTACATAGCTTGTTTCTTACAAGCATGTCTTTACATATCTTATTTTATGATCTTCCATTATCACATAATAATATTTTACATAAATCATGTATCATATACAAAGCATATCAACATATAACACATATAATCATATCAAACCATTCTCATGTTCATGACTTCATGCATATTACTCTAGGAAATAGACTTATCGCGAGTCAAATTTCCAGTAAACATTACATATCACTAATATGCACTCACCTTGGCCTCACTAAGTTCCAATCCCCTTTTATGATTTTCTTTCTTCCGATCGAATCTTAACTTGATGATCATCCCGGAACTTGTTCGTGCTCGATATCTACATATTTATACATTGATACATATCAGTATCTATAATTGATGTATTCTAATCTATCATTTCTTAGACTAAAAGAAAGGTCTAATTCTATTTCCCCTTGAAGTGCATCGGTACATTCTACAGTGTATCGATGCATTCTTTAATATGTGCATCGATGCCCTACTCATGCATCGATACCCTACTCATGCATCGATACACAAATCACCTTCGATGTTTTCATTTTAAGGGGTGCATCGATGCACTCCTTATGCATCGATGCACTAATTGCATTCGATGTTCATTTATTTGATAGTGCATCGATACACATTGAAGATGCATCAATGCACACAACCAAGAAATTCCATTTTGAGCCCGAAAATTCTTACTTTGTCCTCAAATTCTACTTATTAACCTCTCCTTATACCTTAAAACTTATCTATACATACTGAGCCTCATTAATATTCATCTATCTCATCTTTAACCTCAATATTCTCTTTTCTTTATGAAATTCAAGAATCATGCTCAATTTTCAACATGTTCTAAATCCACTTCTAACACTTCATATCTTTTAATTCCACTAATGATAAGTCAAATTCAACTTCAAAGTCTATTAACTCCTTTTAATTCAAGAATTCACTTAAAAACTCCTTTTACTTAATCTCTCATAACTCCATCATCCTTTATTTTTAAGATAATTTAAGCTTTCCTTGAGCTTAATTATCATCCAATAATCATAAACCAACTTTAATTTCAACAAATAATCAACTAACCACAAAACTCACCTTTGCCATGGAGCTTACGAGAAGAGAAGAAGAAGAAGAAAGTTGAATCAAAGTCTCCAGACTTTTCTATTTTCTTTCCTCCATTTCCACGTGCCATCTCCTATATAAAGGAGAAATAAAAATCTTTCTTATGAAATTACTGTTATACCCTTCAAAATTTCCACAATTACCATTTAATATAACACTGAAATTTTCTATTTAAGTCCTTGAACTTTTAACTTGTTTCAAAATTGAGCACAAGGTTTCCAAAAATTCCATTTTAGTTACTAACCCCAATTTTGGGATATTACATCCACAATGAAAATACCTTCATTTGATACCAATTTTAGGTAGGTCAAAGTTTTTAATGTAAGCAACAAAACTGAAAAGTAGACATTCCCTTTGAATTAGAGGGATTAGAAATTAGAGGGATAAATCAAATATAGAATCAATTAGGGTGAAGCATAGAAAATAGGGAGAGAAGTAGACAACTTGGGGGGGGGGACTGAAAAGAACCAATAGAGAAAATAGATATTTAGTCTCAAATATTCAGCGCCCAAAATCTTCTTAAAAATTAAGTATTATATATATCAAACAATTAAACCCTAAATGATATAACAATGCAAATCAAATCCCTATTTACTAATTCTTCACCAATATAGTTGCTAAGTTTATATATTTATGTTGCAGAGTGCAGAGACTGGCCTGTCAGAGGATGTAGTTACTGTCATTGAAGCACCACGCCAGTCAGATTCAATGATAGAACTTATAAAAAGGTTGAAGCCACAGGTTGTGGTTACTGGGATAGCAAATTTCGAGGCTGTTACTAGTTCAGCCGTTATGCAACTATTATATGCCACCAAACAAGTTGGGTCTCGTCTTTTCTTAGACATATCTGATCACTTTGAGTTATCCAGCCTTCCAGGTACCATTGGGGTACTAAAATATCTATCGGGAACTCCTTTGCCATCACATGCAGCAATCCTTTGTGGCCTGGTAAAGAATCAGGTATGTTTTAAGGAAACTAGGTTTCGTCACAGTGGGTCTCTGCATTTATGTGGTTAAATTCAGTAGCCATTAAATTTACTATTAGTTCCAATCTGTTCAGTTTCCTTTTTAGTTTATCATTACTTACATTCATTTATTGCTGAAAAACCTTTTAACAGGTTTATTCAGATTTAGAAGTTGCCTTCATAATTTCAGAAGAAGAGACCATCTTGAAGGCATTATCAAAAACTGTTGAAATACTTGAAGGAAATACATCATTGATTAGCCAGAACTATTATGGTTGTATTTTTCATGAGCTTCTATCTTTTCAGCTTACAGACAGACATCCACATCCAGAGGTTTGTGAATTAATTCTTAAGTCTATATAAAAGAGATACACCATTATTCTATTGAGAATGCTTACTGGTGAAATATATAGATTTATTTCAGTTTGACAACAAAAGTTACTGAGACTCTTTTATCTCTTAGCAATAAAAAAAAGGCAAGCACTAAAAAATAGTTTGTTAATTGATAAACTTGTATGCAAGCTTGGCTGGTGCTCGTTTATATTCATCTGTGAATCTTAATAAATGAGTTTGGATGAATCCAGGCTCAATTTAATAAACTGAGTTAAAATTTGATAAGCTCTTAAAACAAACTGTATAAGCCACTCATGACAAGCTTAATAAGGTTGTTTTATTTATCTTGTTGACTCCTATAAGCCTATAAATTTTGACGTCTTTTAGTTTTTAGCACAATTCTAACCATGATTTATTATTAATACCAAATAAAAGTAGATATAGTAGATTAGAGCCATCTGCATTTTTTTAAATATATTATCCCAAAATAACTAATTATGTGTCGTTTAGCATAGACTAAGAACTTGCCAAGTGCTTGTGTTTAGATTAGATTCTAGTTAACTCAGCTGCACCGAGTGCAAACAGTACAGAATTTATTAAGCTTAACTTGATCTTGAATTTTTCAAGATCTTTTAGGTTTAGCAGAGCTGAGCTTGATGAAGGAAGAGCTAAGCCTTGCTTGCTTGTAATAGCCCTGGAGAGTACCCAGGGAAAAAAGTTTTGATTTATGATTATCTGAGAACTTATTTGATTGAACATTCATGAATGGTGTAACTGTTCATCATCCTACCTGAAACCAAATTGGCAATAGAGGAGAAGGGAACCAAAGGGATAGCACAAATTAAACTCCCCGCACAGCCTTGCACCCCACTACACCTATTACATAAATTTATAACCATGCCTTGTAATTTCTGAATCTATTATCTCTCATCGGTGGAGCTTTTTCTTCCTACAGAGGAGATCTGAAAAGTCTGAATCAGTTGATGTGATTGGATTTGCTTCTTCTGCAACCTCGGTCCTTGATAATGCTGAATTAACCATTTCTGATGATGGGCACTCCCTTGTACATATGGATGTGGATCAGTGGTTCCTTCCAGTGCCTTCTCCAGTTAAGGCTGCTATCTTCGAAAGTTTTGCCCGGCAAAATCTGACCGAATCTGAAATTGATGTTACTCCTAGTATAAAACAATTTGTTAAGACCGAATATGGCTTCCCAACTGATAGTGGCACAGAATTTATATATTCCGACTGCTTGCAAGCACTTTTCAGTAAGCTGGTCCTTTGCTGCATTCAAGAAGGGGGAACTATGTGCTTTCCTGCTGGCTCAAATGGAAATTATGTTTCTGTTGCCAAATTTTTGAAAGCAAACATTGTAAATATCCCCACAAACTCTGATCAAGGCTTCAAGCTTACAGAGCATATACTCAACCAAGCTCTTGAGACTGTGAAAAAGCCATGGGTATATATTTCTGGTCCAACAATCAACCCTACTGGCTTGCTTTACAGCAACCAAGAGATGGAAAGCATTTTAAGTGCATGCGCAAGATTTGGTGCAAGAGTGGTGATTGATACTTCATTCTCAGGGCTAGAATTCGAATATGGAGGTTGGGGTGGCTGGAATTTGGGGAGTTATTTGTCAAAACTATCTTCCTCTGGCAACCCCTCTTTCTGTGTTTCTCTGCTTGGAGGACTGTCTCTGAAACTTCTTAGTGGAGCACTCAAATTTGCTTTTCTGTCTCTAACCGAACCACTTTTAATTGAAGCATTTCATACCTTTCCTGGCTTAAGCAAACCCCATTGTACGGATAAATATACAATCAAGAGGTTGCTGGCTCTGAGAGAGAACAAAGGAGGCATGCTGGATGTTGTTACGGAACAAATAAGGATTCTGGAAAATAGAGCTAAGCGTTTAAAAGAGGTAACTTCTCCTCCTTGCAGCCTAAGGTCTTTTCTCTCGTTATCTGTGATAGAGTAATTAATGTATTTAAGTATATTTGGGCTTACGATATGATAATAATAAGATATTTTTACTTGGTTCTTTCCTAAACTAGTTAAAATCTTGTGACTAAATAGAGCATTTTTGTATAAACTAAGACAAACAGAATTTAGGCAGATTCTTCTCTGCACCACATTTTCCTTTGGTTTTTTCGTGATACTGCCTTCTATCTAGCTCTTATCCTTTGTGAATATTTTGTGCCTCTTAACTTGGTGTAAATCTTACCACTGTTAGAAATAAGCAATAGGTCTTCATCGGTAACTAAACTGATTTTCTATAATTGCAGCCGAGTTACTGCCTAATCAAGTTATCCTAGCCTTTGCATAGTCTTATTTACTGTGCTTGAGTGGATTGTTTAAATGCTAGTTTTGAGTGGCATCTTTCTCAACCTAAGCAGTTCTCTTTGCTACTATTCTTGTAATAGGTTCTTGAAAGTTGTGGATGGAGTGTGCTTAGACCATGTGGTGGTATTTCAATGGTGGCTAAGCCCTCTTTCCTCGGCAGGGCTGTCAAGCTCAACCAATCACTTAAACACACAGGCGGTGGTGAAATGGATGAAATTAAGCTAGATGACGCATCTCTGAGGGAAGCCATCGCCAAGACAACGGGCTTGTGCATCAACAGTGGCTTGTGGACCGGAATTGCAGGCTACTGTCGCTTCACAATCGCCTTGGAAGATAGTGAATTCAAGCAAGCATTGGCTTGCTTACTCAAATTTAAAAGCATAATCGATAACTAAATTATGCTATCGTTACCTATTAACTATTTTTACTCAATTCATTGCTTTAACAAACGAAATACTAGACATGGAAAACCATTCCTACAGGTTTTAAAGAATTCTTTGGTGAATTTGAATTTGCATGGCATTGTACTTCACAAAGCCATGGTTTCTTATCTGTTCCCTTGTGAACATTCATCAAGCATAAGATTTTTAAGTCCCTTTTTTATTTGGGTGATGTGTGTTTCTATTATATCCATCTATATTGACTTATAAAAAAGGTTTTGTGTGAAATACTTATCGTTAAGATATTTATTTGATATATTGTTCGTAGTATTATTAAATTTCTTGTTATTTTATTTTATTTTCAGATATCAATTAGCGTTAAATGCTATTATTTTATCTCAACTTGTATTAGAAGACGCTTGGAAACGTTAACCTAGTTCAATATTTGAGTATATTTTTTACTTCTGATTAAAATTTCAAAAATTGGTTACTGATGTTATCTATTTGTAACAAATACCTCTTGACATTAACAATTGCTAACATAAGAGATGGAAAGTTGGAGTGGCACGTTAAATCGATGACATGATATGATTTTACCACGATTTTGACTCCATTTCCATTTTTTTTTATCAATGTTCTTCTATCTTCTTCAAGTGATGAATACCATAACACAACCACCACAAAAAATGTTGCAAAGCTCACTCTGCAACAGTTGGTGGTCCCTAACTGGTGGAGCATCAACACCTTAAAGGTCATAAAGCTAAAAGTTACCCATGAAGAAATTACCATGGTTGAATCTTACATGGTAGGCTCTCGGAAAAGTCACAAGGAATTCACTAGGATTCTGTATTAACTTGAAGAAACAACAGAAACAACAGAAGTAGAATTTCAAAATTTCGGAAGAAAGTGCCAAATGACAAACTCGACGACGACAAGACTCAAAAGTTTTTCAATAATGGGATGTTAACATCCTCACATCTGCAAGTGCAGAAAAATTGAAGCAATTTCAGATTAGAGAGCCTAACAAAATATTTACTATAATCCATGTCATGAAATGAAATAGTGCAAGTTGTTCTTAAAATTACACGACAACCTAATAAGAATATATTTATATTCCTAAAATTCACTTTCACAGTCTAGCAGAGCATAATTAGTGAACTTGAAGCATGATAAGCAAAAAGTTAATTCGGATAAAAAGAAATGAAAAACCTGAAATGGAAATGAGAGCGATGCAGGAAGCCATGAGCTATCTAGAGAGAGAAATCAAAGAGAGATTCTTTTTAAGGAACAAACAGAGAAGGAAAAATAAAATATATATGATCACAATTCAATTCTTGCTTGTTTACAATTTGTTCCGTTCACCGTTTAAAACGTTCTTTATTAACCAGAGATTTTTTATAATACGAATTTCCTTTTGGGTGTGGATGATCGCATCATAATTGTTTGTAGAAGAAAATTGAACAAAATTCCTTTGAATCTGGCTGACAATGTCTTTTCAATTAGTAATCTGTTGGTTTAGAAGAGTCAAAGGATGGTCCTGCATGGTGGTACAGTTGACAGATAACGTGTCACATCAATATTCTTTCACGGTTAGCATCAAATCACTGATCTGTTATAATTCAAAAGTATTAGTGACCACTTGTAGTTTATCCATAAAAACAGAGTATTTAAATAAGTTTTCCAAAACTTCAGCCCCGAATCGCGAATAGCCAAATTTAAACTAAAACCCTAAGAAAAAGTAAAGGAGATCTTCAAAAACTCCGAGAGCAAAATTGAAAATTTTTGGGGAAACGAAACCACACGATGGAAGGAACAAATGAACTAAGCATAGATGATCTGGCTTCAAATCTCTCTACGTATAAGGAACAGCATCAGCAGGTTTCGAAATTTTCTTTTCTTTATCTTTTTGAATTTTCTACTTAATACTCGCAATTAGCTTTAGTTTGTAACAAAAAAAGAAAATTTCTGATGAATTAAACATATAAACGACCCAAGTATGTGATTGGACTAGACTTATTGTTTTCGAGTGAACAATTTTTGTTTTGTTACTATGATGTTAAAAGAGTCATTTTATGACTAACCTTGCTTGACGAAAATTTGGAAGAATTTAATTTTATTCGACAGGACTTGCAAAACCCGACTAATTAGCTGATTTTGGTAAAAATCAGGTTACGCAGCTTCTGGCTGATGATCCTGGAAACGTTGAATACGTGGACATGCAAAAGGAACTCGTTGAGGTGAGTCTTATGATTATTTTCTTTGTGTTTGTTCTTACATTTTATTTTTATTGGACTTGATCTTCTTTTCTTGTTTGTTCTTTACCCTGTTTTGTCATGTCATGGTTACAATACTGTCATTCTGTTTGGAAATGGATCACACACATACCGACACCTGAAAGTGATCAAAATATCAGTTTTAGGTTGTGGGAGTTTTTTCTTAGATGTGAAGTTTTTTGATAAGGTGATGAAAATTTCATTTCTCCTCCTTCCCTCTTTTGAAGGAATCAACACGTTGCTCAAAGAAGCAACATCGATTAACCGCTAATGGTAATGGTTCTACTGGAGGTTTTGTTTTCATTTCAGGGTTGAAAAGGTGAGAGTGGTTCATATATTAAAAGAGTTCACAGCTGCAGAATGTGAACTTTAACAAGAAAAAGAAATTTCTGAAATATATAGCATTGGCAAGATGCACATCACTGTGATATTGATTCCTTTGCAGGTGTAATATGTGTCGCGATGGCCAGCCTTCTGCTCATCCACCTGATTTGCGATGTTCATCTTGAGATTCTAAGTTCGAAATATGATAAAATTCACCCTTTATTGTTTTACTAAATATATAAGCTTGTTTAGATGTATGCTTGGGCTGAAACTTTGGCATGCAGGTGATTGCTCTTACAGAGGAACTGCTTGCAACTGCAAAGGAAAATGAGATTTCTGGATCAGATATTGGTGCTAGCATTAGTGCACCCGGTGCACAAATGAAGGTGATTAAATTGCCTAATGAATCATTGATTTCCTTTTGTAGTTAATTTTTTATTTCAGAGAGAATACTTTATTCCCAAAGGCAAGATTCTGAATTGAAATGGAAACTTTATTTCCTTTTTTACAATTTTTGTAAATGTATGTGTGTGAGATGTCACAGATTACTACCCAATTTTGTCACATAACTAATCCTGTCATATGAATGTATTTAATGCAAGGAGTTCTTGATTGTCAGAACAGTGGCAGGCACTGGTAGCATAAGATTGTGTAGTTGGGACAACTAATTGAAAAACATATTTTTTTTTGCTGTAATTGAACTTCCTAATGTCAAACATTTCCTTGGTTTTAGTTCATTACGTGCTTGAATTGGAAAATTCATTTTAGTCAAGAAGGAAACCTGAATCATTCTTTCAATGTATATTCTTTCTGGTGCATGAGTTCTCTTTATATACTATTAGTCACTAGTATCTGATAAATTCTTTTCTTTTATCTAGGAAACAGTGAAAACATCAGATTATGAGGATAAATTTCCTGTTGGCACAAAAGTTCAGGCTGTCTGGAGTGAAGATGGAGAGTGGTATGCTTAGAAACGGATATGTTTTATTTTTGTCAATAGTTTCTTCCCCTTGCATATCTTTTAACTACTGTTCTCTGTTGGATTTGTTTTATATTTAGGTATGATGCAACTATTGAGGCTATTACAGTAAATGGGTATTATGTCTCTTTTGATGGATGGGGAAACAAGGAAGAGGTAATATTCTGATTGCCATGAGATCTTACATGAATAGATTTAATAGAACTCCAATTATGTGTTCTTTATATAAATAAAATTGGCAATTCCATGTTGGCTTTATTGGAGGAAATTGTGCTGTTGGAAGTTTAGTGTGCCTGTGCGCGCACATACACACAAAAAAAGAGGAATAGTGTAAGATGCTTGTGCTTGCACAACATCTTACACTATTGCATTAGTTTCCCTAACAACATAAAATTTGAAATTCTTGACAGGGTTTGACGTTTTTATGAAGAAAAGAAGGGCGGGGGGGTTGTCAGGTAGAGATGTAATAAATATAGCCAATCTGTATTTTACTATGCCTCTAAATTGTCTCATATTACTGACTGAGTTTGAGTATGTGCTCCAATCTTGCTTGCAATTTATCTGAGTTCAGCTCTGTAGTAGTGCTTTGCCTTGGTTGGAACTAATTTGTACTAAACAAAAGAATCAACTCAAAATTTATTCTAGAAAACAAGATCCACAAATTATTTAGAAACAACTTAACACAAGTCAAAATTTGAATGAAAAAAAAAGTGTAGTTTTGCTTATTGATAAGTTAGAAAATGTTGTGGAGATAAAAAGGTAAAACATGAAAGGTGGAAAATTGGCTTGGGAGTGCTGAAGAGAATGAGTAAATTTTAGCAGTGTCTCCAGGGGCTTATTTTATTTGATTCAAGTTTCATTCCCTGAATTTTCCTTTCTTTGGATCCAAGTTATGTGATAAAATTGGTTTTTTTGGACCAAAACGACACAGTTTATGTTTTCTGCTACTTGTCAATACCATAAGTACATTCTTTTACTGTATTCAATTTCAATCCCAGGTGGATCCTGCTAATGTAAGGGCGAATGAATACAATGCTTTGCTGGAAGCTGAGAAGGCTGCTGAAGCTACAAAACAAGCTATCAAACGTAAGATTGCACATGCTGCTTCTTTTGACTTTCAATCTCGAAGTTTACCTGCAAAGCTTCAAATAGCTTCTGATGACCCGGAGGATGTGGTAAGATACTCTATGTTGCTTCCATGCAACTTTCAGATTTTGCAGAGGGGATCTCAAATTCACTTTATTTTCATGTTTATAGACTTTTGATGTTCCTAAGGTTCTCTTTCAACGTGCAAGTTTAAGGATAATGGTATTTGGTTATCCTGTATGGATTGATTTAAATTTATGGTGTACATTTAAAAAGAGCTACAGTTGATACTCTTGAAAATTCTAGAGCTAGTAATGCATTTACTTTCTGCTTGTGATTTCCGAATGCTGTATTTTCAATCAAATCCTTTTTATATATGACCTTTTATTTAAAATTTGGCAGAAGCATATTTTGTACTGACTTGCTTGATTTCTTGCCTTGGTTCATAGAAAGCTACCAAACGTAAGAAGATACATGCTTTCAAGTCAAAGATGCGATTTGAACAACTTGAAGTGGCACAAAATAAGCGGCAGAACGCTTGGCAGCAGTTTCAGACAACCAAAGGCAAGACTAAAAAGGTCTGTTTGGCAAGTATTTTATAATATTTCCCAATTTTGAAAGATTGTAACCCCATGGTCCTTTTTGGTGGACAAGGAAAAATGGTCAAACTGCCTGGAGGAGGTTTTTACCTGCCAAAGGATGGCCCCCTTTACATGTTTTTTTGTTTACTGATAATCGAGAACAAATTATTTAATATTTAGACCGAGATATATTAATTCCATTGACAGGTTGGTTTTTTCTCGGGACGTAAGCGCGAGAGCATATTCAAGTCACCGGATGATCCTCAGGGCAAGGTTGGTGTGACCGGAAGCGGAAAGGGGTTGACGGATTTCCAGAAAAGAGAAAAGCACTTGCATCTCAAGGATGGTAATGTTGAGATAAGTGATGAGTAGGTCTAGGCAGGTAGGTTTTCCTATTATACTTTTGGTTGCCTTGGCTCCACTAGGCAGTTTGAGAAGTTCCCAATCAGGGAGTGTCGTCGAAATGAACTTCCCATCGTTCTCTCGCCAGTATTTTTGTGCTTCCAGCTTGTTACCATACCAAATTTCTTCTTTTGTTTTCCTTTTAAAGAGAGATCTCACAATCAGTGTTCTGTAATTTTCTCTTTCTGCTGCCTTCTATTTGTATATTTGAAACACTAGAATTGTTTATCAACGATGGGGGCTCATGTAGCAAAGTATCAACTTTTTATCAGTATTTATCGATTAAAGTTTGACTTTTTCACTGTTATTTCTTTTAATAATTAGAAGTGATTATAAGTTAATATTTATTTAAATTTTTTCTTAAGTCTATTGATAACATACACTCGTAGCTGCTGTTTGAGTTGACAAAACATACCTTAAAGCTGCATTCTCGAACTCGAGTCTTCTGAGGAGAACAACCTTTATGCTACTAGGAATTGTGTGTCTTATGTTATCAGTAGGATATGACATCCGGACCTGTCAATGTACAATTTGATCCAATTTGAATTCAAACCAAAACGCTGTAATCCAATTAAGATATTTTAATACTGAAATCATTTTAAAAGTTATTATTGTTCATATTATTTTAAAATATTTGTTGTTGATTATATTGCTACTTTTTATCGCAAGAATAAAAGGAAGTATCGGCTAGGATAATATTTACGAAACAAACAACTAATACTTTTGGGCAGCTATCATTAAATTCTTCTAATATTATATATAAATAGTATATTTAATTAACTGTATATTATCAACACCAAAACAAATTACATTAACAGCTGCTGGATCTCTTAGGGAACTTCCTTTTCACTAACCACCCCATCCAGCATATAAATTGCCCCTATCAACTCGGGATCCTTGGCCACTAATTTCTGCATCTTGCTGCTTGTTACTATCTACACAGTAGCACTGGGTTGTCCCGTTTTCAAGATAATCCGTTGCCCATCTTCAATGAAACAGAGTCTCATATCATTAAAATCCATCAGTAAGGGACTAAATTTTTTCATCCAGTCCGCACCTAGGACCATATCGCTTTCTCCCATAGCTATAACTCTGAAATCATGCTTACCCCTTTTCAAGTTTTTGCTCTTAGCTGTGCTATACAATCTTTCACCAGTTGCCAAGGTAATAGCCAGAGGAGTAGCTTGTTTCAACTCGACTCCCCTTCTAACATTTCTAGTTCCTCCATGGAGTTCAATTGTTTCATCCTACATTGGTGACTAGGGGTACACTCATCCCCACATTTATAGCATAATCCATGTGTCCTCCTATACTCGAGATAAGGTCGCCTATTTTGGCCACTGTTCGGCTGATTACTTCTCTAAGGTACCTACATGATAGGGCTGAGGGGCTTATAATAGAGACTTTGCCCATTAGAGTTTACTTTAGGAGAGCATTTGAGCTTCAACTTTTCCACTTCACATGTTAACTCCTATAATTTAGCCAATTTGAAAGCAACAGCTAAAGATTTAGGTCATGAGCTTTGACCCGATGCTTAATTTCTTCTTTCAAGCCACTAAGAAAGCTTTAAACAAAGTAACCTTCCACCAGGAAAGGACTATGTTGCAACATAAATGACTTGAGCTCCTCAAACTTGTCTTGATACTCTTCCACAGTCCCCCTCTGAGTTAACTTATTAAATTCCTCAATAGTGCATTATGATCACTATCAGAAAATCTATGACAAATAACTGCAGCAAACACATGCAAATGAAATCATTGTTTTTGCATAATATCACCATCAAACCAAGTTTCAGCCCTACCCACCAGACACATTGCAACAATCTCTAATTTCTGATTTTTAGGGACATCAAAAATAGAGAAATATTTATGATATTTGCTCACCCAACCTCTAGGATTCTCCTGCCATTAAAGTTCGGTAACTCAACTTTTGGTTTGTGAGAATAAATCTATAGTCAATACTGCAGCAGGATGATTGAACGTTCATTGTTGAAAGTATTTAGAACAATATTATTTCGTAATCTATTTAGCTTAATCAAATAATAATAATAATACTGTATGCAATGGTCAATGTTCCGACAGCAAAACACATAACTGAACACTTCAAATTTATAAACTTCGTTAAAATACATTTAAAATATAAAAAACCCATGCCTTTTTCGTCAACGATAAACACCACAGCACAAACATAGTTTTTCACCTCATAAGATACTTGTTTTCACCCTCTAGACCACGATACTAAGTAACTACTATAAAGGGAAGCATAGAGACCTTGCATACATGCAAAACATAAATATACAACACGTAATTTAAACTCGCGCGGTATGAAGAGCTCTCATCCCTCTCTGGTAATACTCCCAATGTGTGATTTCATAATCTTGAACCTTGTTGAATAGCGGTGGTGTTCCCTCATTCACCAGACCATCTAAGGGTCCGATCTCTTTGTGTTTCTGTGGGGTGTAGAAGACTGCAATCGACGTCCTCTCCTTCTCCATGTGGTTTACTACCCTATGAACCGGGCTCTTGAATATTGTCATTATCTGCTAAACATCAAACTTAACCATTCACATCACTTTCACAAGTTATAATGATTATTATCGAGTTCGTGTTCATTTCTTGTTTCTTAATACTGTTCAAGGCATTGCGATCAGCATGTGGCATATAAGTTTATTGCTGAAACCAAATGGATTATGACGGTTATTCACCGTTCACCCCCTTTGATTCAGATAGAGAGCTGTAATCGGTGCAAAATCGACATTTGGTTATTATCCAAATGTTCCATCTCCATGAAGAGATAGAACATAAAAAGGTTAAGTTGATGTGGTTTCATTTGAGACCGCATCTCATCTCTCCATCGTCGAGAGATTATATAGGAACTTATCATTACATGTGTCAGTTGTAGGAGTATAATCACTACTCGTAGGTAAACATACTAAGTGGATATGATTAGATGATGGTTGATTTGATTTTGATAGGGTACATAGCAGGCCATTAGGCCTATCAGCAGCAGTAACTAATCATTATTCTCCCAAGGATGTTAGATATTTCAAGTTCATTTCCGTCGGCAGATCCTCCGCAGTTTTTTTGTGGTCAGAGGATCTGAAATATTTTAAGATTCTCTGATAACCGTAAGGTATTGATATGCATAGGACCTTTAGCGGGGATGTAACAAAGTTATAAGATGTAAGTATGCATACATACGTGTAAATACCTCCATTTGATCACCCATGAGGATGAGGAGTGCATCAGGTAGAGTGGGGACTGTAAACCAATGCTGATTTTGGAGAATTTGAAGGCCTTCAACTTCATCTTGCAAGATTATGGTGTAACCGGTGCCATCTGCATGAGGTTTCAAGCCAAGAACAATTTCTGGCCTTGGACAACACGGGTAATAGTTCAACCTGGCCTGCAACGCCGCTCGTTCCCCGAATTCATCCACCAAACAATTTTCCTCCAGCCCCAGCGACTTAGCCATCGATTTCGAAACAATCTCTGTCACCATTCTCATCTTACAAGTGTAATTTTCTAAATCTTCCCTGCAAAATGGAATTATTAAGCATGCATGCTGTGAACAACTTATGCATAGGTCCTCCGTATGGGGATGTAAATGACGGATGGCGAGCTATTTAAGTTCGATTAAGTCAAAATGTGGTTAACGTTCGAATGGAATCGACTCAACTCGAGTTCTTAACGAGTCGAAACGAGCTATTTGATACATGTCATAACCATTTTTCGGGTAGAACAATTATTTATTGTTTTAAAAGCAAATACTTTAGTTTTAAAAAATTAGGGATTTTGAAATTAAATTGGATTAAATTGAAAAAGAGTCGCCATCGGCCTTTGGGTTAGGTAGGTCGAATACCTAAAAACGTATTTTAAAAACAAATTTAAGAAAAATTATTTTTAAGACAAAAAATTAGTATGCGTTTACAAAGATTCGATTAAAACGAGTTCGGGAGTCGGTTACAGTCAAAGAAGGATTAGCACCCTTGAACTCCCTTTCAGTACCATTTAATTTGTCGGTTGTCTTAATTGCGAAAATTAAAATTTAAATTGAAATTTAAAATTTAATTCGAATTACTTACCTTTTATCGATTGAAATTACCACTAAACGAAAAATCAAACAAAATATTAGATGGTAAAATAAAATATTAAATGCAAAACAAAAAGAAATAATTTTAAGAAGTTAAATTAAAAATAATAATAATAAGGTAAAATAACGTCACAAAAAAATAAAAATAAAAGTTAAGAAAAAGTTAATATAAAAATAATAAAATATTAATTTATAAAATAAATATAAAATTTAGGAAATAATAATAATTTCAAAATATCAAGTAAAAGACTGATTAAAATAAAATTATTTCACAATTAAAAGACTAAAATAAAAGAAAAATAATTTACACGACCAAAATAAAAATGCATAAATTCTTAGGCCATATTCAAATAAAAACTAAAATTACTGACTAAAATGTAAACTTAATAAAATTCGAAATCTAAATTAAAATACTGAAAATTAAATTCAATGGTTAAAATATAAAAATTACAAAAGCAGAGGTTTGCGGAAAAGGTTTATACACTCTTGAAATTACACAGAGATCTCTCCCCAAAACGAGATAATTTTGAAAAGGGTGTTTATAGCCTTTAACCTGACCCTTTATGCCTAAACCCATTCATTTTTCATTTTCTTTCTCTCTCTAAGAGAGAAAGTTTAAATTTCTCTCTGCATTCTCTCTAGTTTTCCCTCACCGGAGGGAAACCGGTCAACGGCCGACCAGCGTGACCGGTGGTGGCCAAAAAATATCAAAATAGCCTAAATCGAAGCCCAAATCCCATTAAACCCGAATCTAGCCTCCGTTTTTCCTAAAAATTCCCCAAACTCTCTAGATCTAAAAAAGATACATTCGATGTTTCGATTTTCCGACGACGTGTGGAAGCTCCGACGAGGGTAAGTTCTCTCCTCTCTCTTTTTTTTGTTTTCGGCTTTCTTTCCTCTTTCTTCAAGTCCGAATCCCTCCTCCTTTTATAATGGTTGTTGCATGTGATGATTTCTTTGGAGTATGTAAAATCCCGGATTTTATGGGATTTAAAATGTTTTTTTTTCTTTTTTTTTTGACTTTGGTGATATTCGGTGATTAATTTGTTTTTGTTGATGTAGTGGCTTTTGACGTAGGTGATGATGTAATCTGTGATTGCTTGACTCGGGATAACTCAGCGGCTGATTTTTTTTAAAACCCGGATAAAACGGGTGTCTACAATACCTAACTCGAAAAGCTCGTGAGCTTTATTTTTAAGGGTACAAGACACACCGAAACACAAAAAATCCCTAAAACCTAAGCGCAAGGAGTAGGTGAGCATTTTTCACATGTAAGGCACAATGTTTATACTATTTAATATAAATCAAGTGTAAATTATATTTTACATTTAAAATAATATGATAAATAATATTATAATTCTTTAAAGATAAAAATATTCAATATGATTGCATTATCTCCTCTTCACACTATGTTGCTTCGCCATTGCTTGTTTCTAGGATTACATTATAATAAAACAACGATCGTGTCTTTAAGAACAAAAAGTTCACATAAGATAATACTAGTGATATATTCTGATGAATTATATTAATTATTTTAGAATATTTGAATATAATAATTAGTTATTACTATAATATTAAAGTAAATTATTAAAATGTTTTATTATTCTATTTAGAAAGCTATATGAATTTTTATTCAGTTTATCAAATTAATAATTATTTGTTTTAAAATCGATATAAGTATATTAATAAAAAATTTAGATAAAAAATACTAATTGTGTAAATAAAATTTAGTAATATTATAATTATAAAAGTAATTATTAAATAATTATAAAAAAATAATTTTAAATTTCTCATTTATCTATAATTAGATACTTTTTATATAAAGAAGGGTGAGGGACATAGACGATTGTATAATAATTTATTATAATAAATATTATAATAATTTATTATATTAGATCTTATCTTTATTAGTATAAAGAAAGAACAAAGAAACGAGCATTTTAGGGAGCTTTTTATATTTCGCTTAGCCTCCAATTTTGAAGGCATGCGTCCATGAACACGTCACGTTTTAAGCGCGTTTAAGCGTGTCTTTAAAAACCAAGTTAATAACATGAAGAAAATGACATTTTAAAATTTTAAAATTTTAAATTAAATTATCAATACTAATATTTTTATGTTGTTTTTTAAATATGATATAAAATTTTCATTAACTTAAGGTTTAGATTAAAATTCGAAGTTGATCGAAGTTAAGTCTCATGATATTTAAAGTATTTTGAACTTGAGTAAGTCTAAAAATAATCATGTGTTTTTGGTTCAAAAGATTTGGGGGTTCGGGGCCAAAATTTGGTGACCCTTACATCTTCGGGCCAAATTGTGAGAAACAAACGGTCTTGCCAGTCAAGGAACTGACCTTCTTCAGGGGTAGGGTCGCCTCCATATCCTTCAACCTCTTCAACTCCTTTGCTGTACTTTTGTTTCTCTTCCATTGGCTGTTGGAAGAATTCCCTGGTCACTTGCCGAAATTCGTCAAGGAAACAACTTGGTATCCCATGATTTATAGCCTGGCACAAATTAAGAACCCATCGAGAGAGAAGAAGAAAACTGGGTTCACAGTGCTGGATTTCAAACCTGAAAGCAACCCCAAGAGCAGAGTGCTGATTTAAGCTTCTGCAATTCTTCTTCTGCTTTGGAGGTTAATGGTGAGTAGGAGAGCAGATTGAGGTCGATAACGGGAATAGGAGGTAACGGGGATGGAACATTTGCAGCTTCTTTTTCATCTCTGCAAATGTAGAGTGATTCAGGTTCTTCACCATTGAGGACCATTTCTTGAACTCGCCTTGACAGCAGCACATTAGCAAGACTGGCCATGTTTGCAGCAAATTCAAAACTGAGGATTACTTGGAAATTGCTTGTAAGAACTGGTACAGATTGATGATAAGCACAAATACAAGACACTGTACACTGAATTTTCAACCTTCTCTGAGACTGATATACTCAAAACTATGATACCACAATTCGTTGATGGGACTGCGATGGAAGATATTTTTCTTCACCGCTACATTCCAAGAGGAATTGTCAAGGAAAATGCAAGTCGTGATGTAATTTGATTTGACGTTATTATATAAAAAAAACCCCGTAAATTATTATTGTTTTTGAATAGTACCCCATATCTGATTTGTTAAAACTTAAAAAGAATAGTTTTAAACTAAACACGTAGGACTATTTCGAGTACTTTGAAACGCGAGGGAAAACCTCGCTTTTTACAAGATGTGATGTATTTTCAGTGTGGACGCATTTTTCGGATAATATAGTTTAATATTAATATTAAATATCTCCCGTTACAAAAAAATAATATTATCGATATATCTAAAATTTATAGTGCTTGTAAAAGATTTAAAATTTGAATAAATTCACGAATCTCTCATTTTATATAACATAGAGATACATTTATCCTCGCTTCGAGGATGCGATGACGGCTATAAATAAAACACCCATAACAAAAATCATCATACCATTCTTCCAAGAAATCTCTCTCTCATATTTTTTTTTCTCTTATCTACTACATTAAGATTATTATAATGAGATTATTGATGGTTGATCGTAAGCATGTATGCGATTATTGGCGGATAAATTTGAAGGTATTATTTATTTATTTATTTTGAATTATTTATCTCTTATTCATTTATTTTGAAGTAATTAATTAATTAATTCAAATTAATTATTTTGAATTATTTATTTATTTATTTGAAAAGGTATGAACATTCGTTGACTTGTTATATTAACTGTTTCTCGAGCCTTCGTGCTGATATTCTTCCATATTTACACGAAGCTGATTTTGTTTACGTTAACACTATAATTGGTGGTACGAAGTTGCATCTTCCATTGATAAACGTATTGCTAGACCAGTGGAGATCGAAGACGCACACGTTTCACTTTCTTTGTGGGGAGGAGACTATTACCGTTGAAGATGTCACATTTCATCTTTTGCCTAAAACGATCGTTGTTTCACTTGTGTTGTAATCACATTTATTCTATTTTGTTTTCTATTACATCACTACAACATTGCTTTCTATGTCAACAATACACAATTTTACGTTTGTTGCATAACAATTTCACGAAGTAATATTAATCATTGTGGATACTATATTTAACGCACTTACTGAGTCTACTTTTACTTCTTGATAAACGATAAGCATCAGCTGTTATTTGATAATAAAAAATTATCTCCACTCATGTTTTAGTCTGACACCCAAAACCTGAGGCGGTAAAGAAGCAGAGACATTACTAAACATAGAAGATAACGATGCCTCAAACGCCTCATTATCCTCTCTTAGTCAAGGACTCATCATATCCCCCTTGTTTCGTGGTGGAGCCTTAAGTGGCACATCCCATTGTGGGGTCAAATCCTTTTTGTTCTGAAGAACCCTTAACGGAAAGAAATTTTCGCTATGACTCAACTTGCCGCATACAAAACAGAATAATCGAAGCTTTCCATACTAGAAAGTAGCATAAACGAAAGCTTCATTTGGTAAAGCAAGTTTTTTCTTCCGTTTAACGACTTCTGAACATCCACAACAACTCGCACCCAGATGCTTCCTCTATATCTCAAAGTATCAACAACAACATCGTAATCTATATACGACCCAATAAAGTTGTCAAACTGTTTAACTACCTATTCTATATATAGCCAACCAGTAGATCGTTAATAATAATCCAGAAGATAACCCTGTTGAGATCTACCAACATCGGATCCTCTCTTTTTTTTTTTATAGGCGATACACAATCAAAAGATGGGAAACAAAGTACCATGGACCATCCGACTCAATTCGATCCACATCCACCTCATGAAATAAACAAAACAATAATCTACTTTCTCCCAATTCTGTGATAGCAATCCCTCTAATTGGGTGTCAAACATTCGTCATCGTTACTCTCATAGCCTGAAAATTCACCGTCGTAGTCGTAAGAAAACGCCCAACAAAACAATTATTGAAAGAAATTTGTGAACTAGTCTCCGTTTGTGGCAAAACTAATATTTCATCCTCTTCCTCCCCCAAATTCAAACTCGCCAACCCGTGCTCATTTTCTCCCATGGAATCAGAACGAAGAACTCAACACGCAACTAAACCAAAAACTAGCAAAGCTAGAGAGACTGAGAAAACTCAGAGTACGTGCCACAACAAGCAGAGAAACGACGTGCCAAGAACGACAGAAAAAACCTTAACACAAAGGGAATAATTTTTTAGAATTTAAAATTAAGTGTTATTGTTATTATTATTATTATTATTGTTGTTGTATTTAGGTGTGATTGATAATTAATAAAATTCTCATTTTAATAATAAAAAAACCAAAACAGTTCAACTTTATTAAAACAAGAAATTGTAGTATACAAAACAATTACACGTGAGATGTGTGTTGTCTTTAATTTGGAAGTAACAAGTTTAATTTTTTCCTTAAAAACAATTCCCATAATAAAACAGTTCCAAAATTATTTGTAACCCTTTATTTTTTAGCTGACCCTATTCCTATATGTAATGGGATAAGGAGGAGGTAGGATAGTAAGCTGTCCCCAACGACATGTTAAGAGCAGCTTCCGTGGGAAACCTCTAGAATTATGAATTGCCCACAGTGAGACTCGATCCCACGGCCACAAGGTTAAGAGCCTTGCGCTCTACCAACTCAAACAATTATGATTTATTTTAAGATTTCGTTCCATTCTTAAAAAGACAGTTCCCTTACAATGATTTAGAAATATGAATGATAACATTTTATTTGATTAAAAATTAATTTTTTAACTATTTAAGTTAAAAATTTTAGCTAAAATTTTGATTCAAGCCGAATTTGAATTTATAAAAGTTAAATTGATTAAAATTTAAAACGACGATGTTTTGATCTTTAGTTAAGGGATTAATGGTACTTGAGGTCCTTGAAATTGCATTCATGTTTATGTGTATACTCAACATGCCTTCGTTATCATACATTCATTGGAACACCTTTAAAATCAGTTTAGTATTTTTAGCCTTCGACATCTGAGGAATATTTTTCCAGTGTTAGAATAAAATGAGAATTTTCATTATTAATTAGGATTAACCTAAATTTTAGTGGAATCAAGTTTAATTTTGAGTAAAGGATTATTTCGTGAAAAATGAGAATTTAGTGTCTAATATGACTACCTAATTAAGCTATATAAGCTTATTCTAGTTGTTTAATGTCATTGCAGATTATCACCACTTGTAGATGTAACGCCCTGAATTCCAGATTAATAGTTCGGGCCAACCCGAGACCCATAAATTGAGCCCAAAAGACTTATTAGAATAGCTTGAACCAAGTTTAGCATTAGTGGGCTTGAATTGTGCCCAAGAGTTAAAGAATAAGAGATAATTTGCCCCTTGTTCAAATTAGAAGCTGAAAACCCACTATTTTATGTTGTGTTACGTGAACCACTCCCCACTATTAGCTCACCAAACACTCATCTCTTCGTCTCATCTTTCTTCTCTTCTCTTTCCTCCTTCAAGTGAGAGCTGCAAAGATTTCAAGCCTTGTTGAGTTTAGATAAGGTAAGATTGGAAATCCTTATCAAAGAGCTTCCATTTAAGCCCCATTTCTCAACTTTTACACTTAGTTTCCAAAAATGGGTTTTTGGGAGGTTTAAGAGAATCTATGGATTCTATGTTGTTTTTGATAGATTCAAGTTATAGGAAATACCCTTATCTTTAATCCTTCCACCTAGTTAAGTTAGTAATTCATTTTCTTACCTTTGATTAGTGAAAGAAATGAGAGAAAGCTCAAAGGCAAGAGGAAAAAGAGAAGTTATCCCTTGGGTGATTTGGGGGATTTTCTAGCAGTCAAAGAGTCAAAGTAACACATTTACAACTTTTTCATACCATTTGGGGTTCATTAGGAATGCATTATAGCTTAAAAGTTGAGTTTGAAGCGTGTGGAGTGATTGTCATGGCGAATTCTATGTTTTAGTGTTATATCATGTTCCAAGGTCTTATTTATGATCCCTTTATATCACATAAAACACTAATAATGGTTGGGAACCTCAATAGACCAATTTGGGTGAGTTTGAGTATAAAATTCGAGCCCAAGTAGGGCCATTTTGAGCAAGGTTATCGGTATTGTTTTTACAGTATCGATATTGTTCTTTAATCAGCGTAAAAATTAGCCTAAGTTTTAAAAAAAAATCAATACTCATTAGAAGAGTATTGATACTGGGTATTGGTTTCGGAACACACAACATTGTATCGAAATCGATTTAACAGAGGACATTTTTGGAATTGGTACTCAAGGGAGTATCGATGCCTAGGGTAAAGTATCGATACTCTCCATAGGAGTATCGATACTGAACTATTTTACAAAACATCGAACCAAAATTTGGTATCGATACCTTGGGCAGTATCGATACTCTAGCTTAGAAGTATCGATACTGGTCAGAGGGTATCGATGCTATCCCCTTCCTTTTTAGTTGAAATTAGAAGTAGAGTATCGATACCCAAGGAGGAGTATTAATACTTAAGGGTTAGTACCAATACCACAGGACCAGTATCGGTACCAACGTACATTTTTTGACATTAATTTTTAAGGGATTACAAGAAGACAATGAGGTTTCCCAAGGACTCCATAATTGCTCTAAAATAAGGCTACAAGTGAGAACAAGAATAATGTCTAATTTCATTAGAAACGAGATTAATTAGGGGACATAAAACTAGTCTTGTTTGAACACTCGAGAAACGGTCATGACACCCGAGTTACTTTAGCAAGTGATACTAGTATCGAGAAAGTAGTTTCAGTCCGAATATCCTTAGGTAGTGTGCTAGGCACTTAAAACAAACTTACTAGGGCGCAATGCCCACACTTGCGAGGGGTGGGTTAGTTGAGGGTGTTGTGATCGATGCAAAGATTTCAGACCACATCCTCGGTAGACTAGAGGGGTTTGTGAGTTCCGAGATGTAGAACCCTCAGCCGCACCATAATGTATGCCATAGAGTAGAGAGTGTAGTATACTAGTATACTCACTGACGCTTTAGACTTGATAACTTGAGCATTCTATTGAATACATTTAGTATGATTTAGTTGTGAGTGTGGCACTGGACTAGTTAGTTTAGCGTTTGGAATTTTTTTCCTTATGCAGGTTAGTAAAGGAGTAGTCGAGGAACCTTTTGAACAGTTGAGATCCAAACCGAGTGCAACAAAGTACGTCTTGAGTTCTTCTTTAGAGGGCATGTATATTTGTGAACCCTTGTACTTGTTGAGTAGTAACTTTATTTAAAATGTTGGTTTATATGTTTTGAATTATTATTTTTGGGACCTCCTAATGTAAATTATTTTATATAAATGTGATCGATTTATTTTACCATGATTACTATCAAGAAAACCATTTCAATTGAGAAATTAAGGAAATTTTTTTGTTAGCCACTCTGGTGGTTCCGTGTAGCATTCTAATCGGTCGACTGTGTATCATACTGGTTTAGAGTATTATAGTAAATCTTTTGGAATTGTATTTTAGAAGTTATAAGTCATTCGAGATAATCAATGTAAATATTCTCTTCTCTAAACTCTTTGAAAATAACATATGTGTTTGATTTGTTGTGTGTATATATAATTCTAAGTAGGAAATTATGTCATATTTGTTGGCTTATAAATGTTTTAAGTTTATAATATGAAGGATAAATTTTTGACTTTTTTTTTATAAATCGAGGTTTTTTAGCCGCTCTCTCTTTTGTCTTCCTTTTTTTCCCTTTGAGTTTGCATCCTTTTTTTATAGTTCATATCAATTTTTTTCTTTGATTTTGTTTAGCCGACGGCGGCACCGGTTTTGATACTGGTTGTCGACTGTCGGTTCTCTTTTCTCATTATTTTTTTTAATAATAATAATTTTGCATGTGTTGCACGTTTATCTCTGTCTTTGTGGCACGTTTATCTCTATCTTTGTGCCACGTTTTTTTTATTTTTTTTCTCGGTCGTTTGTCCGTTCTTTTATTTATGTTTCTTAGGGTTGGATTTGACGATGCCACAACTGGTCAAGATGACGCATATTTGAAATCTTGTTGATCTTCCCTGTAATAGACATTCAGATTGAATTTGGATGTGTGATTCTGTGTTTGGGGATAGTTTATCACAGCACTCGGCTATGATTTACAGGTTTCAGTGATATTTCAATAGCTTAATTATCTTTTGTGGTTCGCTTACCAATGCAATCAGATTTATTCATATCTATTTTTGTTCGAATCTTTTGGTTAGGGTTTTAACCTTTTCCATGTATGGCCTCTTTATATAATCTAAAGTGGTTAGTTTCAATTTTATACGAAAAGTCCAAATTATGTATTTAGTTTACGATGATAGTTCTAAACTCTTATTGTAATTTCAGATATTTTCCCTTTTTAATAATACTAGCGGCTTCTATTAAAAAAAAGTTTATAATATGGAGGAATAATGCAAAGTTACTCAAATTATAGGGTGAATTGCCAATGACTGTTGGCACAAGTGGTTGAGATTCATGAATATGTTGGCACAAGTGGTTGAGATTTATGAATATGAGTTTGTAAGGCCAAGTTTGAATCCTACCACCTTCATTATTGTTGGACAATCTGAAAATTCCTATGTAAATCCCAATTGAGTCTTAATTATGCTCTCGTCCTAGATTGGGGAGTCACTCCTGACCTAAATTTTTTTGTAACAAAAAAATAATAATAAGGTGAATTCTAAAAGAGTATAAATGATAAAATTGGTTACATAGTAAATTGAATTGATATCAGAGAACGTTTTAATGCCTTACGAAAATTATGTGAATTCTAGGTTAATTTGATGTCTAATTTGATGTCTCAATGCATAATTGTAATGGTATGATTCATGTTATAGGGATTGTATTATTCAAGTTAAATTTTAATGGTGTTTGAGTATAATTATAAGTTGAAATTAATCACATGCTACTTTTGCTATCAATACTGCGTAAAGAGTGTCAATAATATAAGTTAAAAATTAAACTTCGAACATTACTATATTGTATAGATATTGGAGTCAAGTATCGATATTGTATTCTTAGTATTAATACTAACTCTTAATATCGGTATTAAATCAAATCTTGATGTTCATAAATGTTCAAGAGCGTCCGACACTTATGATTGAAGTATCAATACTCTAAGTGAATAAGGATCAATACTCGTGCAATGGTATTGATACCAATTATTTAAAATGCAAAAAAAAAAAAATTGTGTAAATAGTCCCCAAATGATGTATTGCTTATGTTTGACTTTTTTAAACTTGTAATAATCGGATCAAAAGCCTGTTTGACCTAGATATTCTTTGAATCATAATTTATATTAATTTATTAATTAGTTCATAAATTTTTAGTTATTTACAATTTAGTCTTTAAACTTTTGTAAAATTATAATTTAGTCCATAAACAATATCTCAATATAAAATTTGGTTTTAAATGGAATGGCATTGATATGAAATATGATGTGAGTGTTTGAAAATTTTGATCAAGATATAATGATTATTTGAGAAGTTTTCAAGTTTGTGTTCTCCGGTGTCATTTCTGATCTATTTTTCATCTAGACATGTTTGATGATGTTATATTCATATCACCAACACTTATATAAAATGTTCTTAGTAGATTGCTCAAGACTTAAGAATTTTACATATGAACATGATTAAAAAAATCATAAGTCGTTCAAATCAACCGTATATACATCTAATCATATTTTAGATAATTAGAAGGATAATTCGTAATCTCTAGCACATCACATCGTATAATAAACTAGCATATAAAGCTCATTCATCTTGCTTTTGAGTTTTATAATCAAAATATTTATGGCCTTATGTTCTAGGAATATTTAAAATATTTAAAATATAAAAAATATTATATTTTCAACTAAAAAAATAAGAGTAGACTCAGGTTGACGAGAGAGTTGAAGACTTTTATGACGAATTAAAATTTTAATTCTGTTTGAAGCTGTTATTTTTAATAATTTATAATTTATCATTTTATAGCTTGTGGTTTTTTATTTTAAAAATTTTAATAGTTTGATAGTATTTTTAATATTTTTATTTTTTACATATTTGAAATTTAAATAATGTTTTATTTTTCTTAAAAATAAATAGGTCTCATTTTTCTTAAAAAAATTAATGAAGCCCTCGAACTTCTTGTTTTTTTATTAATTTGGGATAAGTACAAGACTTTATATTCAAAGATAACTCTCAACTCACACCCCTAGTCTTTCCGGTGCTCGAACCTGAGACCTCAAAGAATAATAACAATTACTTTAACATCGAGATTGTTGGATATATGAACTGCAAAACTACACCGTTAGCATTTATTGGAAATATAAACAGTAATTAAAAGGAACGAATTCGTAAACCGTGTCGTGATAAAAACCACTGCCTTAGAAACGAATTCGCCCCGATGTGTGTAATCGCTGCAGTAGGCGGACCGTCCCCCGAGGTTAACACGGTCGCTCCGAATTCCGTACACCCGAAATCGGAGTGGACTGCTGGTGGTATTGCTTTTCTGATTGGAAAGCACTCATAGAGAACTCACAGAGAGAATTGTAGAAAACATTTTTGTAAGTGAGTTGAGAAGCTGAATATAGCCCTCTATTTATAGGTTAGAAATAGGGTTAAAATCGTCCATAAAATTTCAGGATTAAATCTCTTCTTTTGTAACAGCTGAAACGTCTAGATGAACCTGACTCAAAAATAGTCCAGGTTCATTGCATCATTATTCAGCTGTTATAACTCCTGAAATTATATCATGTAACCCTTGGAATTAAATCAAATAACTCCTGTAACTCTTGATATTAACAGATTGTCTCCTCTGTACAAAGCTGGAAATCAGTCTAGATACATCTTAACGTTTTTGATTTAATTTAGGAAAAAGTTACCACGACCACGACCATTAGCCGAGCCGAGTCGAGCCATGCCGAGACGGACGGACGGCGGCGGCGGTGCACGAGAGTCTCCCTTGTTCTCTATCACTC
Source organism: Hibiscus syriacus (assembly GCF_006381635.1). Lineage (NCBI taxonomy): Eukaryota > Viridiplantae > Streptophyta > Magnoliopsida > Malvales > Malvaceae > Hibiscus > Hibiscus syriacus. The sequence goes on along the minus strand of NW_024063527.1, from coordinate 1,319,162 downwards.
AATAAGGAAGTGAGAAAGTCAAGCCTTAAATACCATTCCCAATAGTATTTCCAATACTATGTAGGATTGAACATTACCAACATACGTCGCTTGGTTCAAACTTCTAGAAGGACTATCACATTAACACTACAACGGTCAACATTGATTTTCATTTATAAAAGACTAGATTATTTTTTCTCCTTAATTTAAAGGTCATACTGAGTGAAAATAACTAAATAAAAGGTCGTACTGAGTGAAAATAACTAAATAAGTTGAATGGCCATATTGGTTCCAGGTAGAGAAAAGAATAGATGAAAACAATGGCATATGTTGCGGCCCCAACAAAGAACATGAATTCCTCGTGGAATGTTGTACCATGTAGAGACGTAAGTTTTTGTTGCCTTGAATATGTTTTATATATGAATTTCGATGATGACAACGTTTTTTAGCGGCTTCATCTCTATATCTTCTTTCCTTCTCTCCAACCATCTTCCAGCTTTAGGTTTCTCATTTCCTTCTGGGTTTTCTGTTTGGTTGCTTAGAAAGCACCGTAAGTCTGTAAGGATATTGCCTCTTTTGTTCTTGTTTCTACATACATCTAACCTCTGTCGGCTGAGCATCTCGGCTGCATGTATTTTGATTTTCTTCTAGTTTCCTACTGTTTCTCTTGAACCAAACAATACAAGTTTTGTGGATAATGATTAGTTGGTTTTTGTTTGCTTAAAAATCTGCAGATTTTAGAAGAGAAACCCAATGGGAAATGCTTCATCAATGCTAACTCAATATGATATTGAAGAAGTTCAAGAGTACTGCAATTATCTATGTAGGTTGTTTACAATATAATAGATATATTTTTGTTGACTCGACTGGTTCTTTCAATTCGGTTGTTTTGCAGTCTCAAGGGAAGAAATTGTTGGTTTGTACCAGAGGTTTTGCGAGTTAGATGGAAATGGGAAGGGATATATATCAGGTGATGAGATGTTATCAGTGCCAGAATTTGCAATTAATCCTGTCTTGAAGGTACAGTTATTGACTTTAAAATGTCTTCAATTTGAGATTATTGAGTCTGATTTGATGAGTGTGTTGGATTTACAGAGGGTGGTTGAGATGGTGGATGGATTCAACTTTAAGGACTTTGTTGCCATCTTGTCTGCTTTTAGTTGTAAAGCAACCCGATACCAGAAAGCTCAACGTGAGGCTTTGAATTAAGACGGAACTATTAAGTTGCTTAATTAAAACATAAATTAATTTCTTTCTTGTCTCAGTTATCTTCAAAGTGTACGATTCCGGTAGCAATCAATGACAGTACAACAAGAGTGGGCAGGGGGGATTTGTGCCGAGGGATAATGTTCCACTGCATCGTAATGGGTTACATGTATCATCTTGTACAGGTTGAGTCCACATCTTGCTCCAGAATAGTTGGACAAAATAAATACCACTTCGACTATTTTCCATGCAATTTAGCAAAACCTTTAATATACACAAGAATGCATAGGATTCTCTTTTCCACGGCCATGCAATTGATTTTTGTATTAACTATTTAGAAAGAAAGACGATTTGCCACAACAAAGGAGGCACATGCAGACATGCTATTTGTTTGATACACGCTAAAATCAGATTTTAACGACAGAGGAGAAGGTGTTCTAACGGCTACTAGGACCATGCTACCTACATACATAAATTTGTAATCTATTATCCATAACCGAACCTTTTTGACTGACTAACCCAAGATATTATGCAGCAACTAAATCCTTTCAAACTGCAACCACCGGGAATCATTTAGCAGCATTACATTCCACGCCCGAGCTAGTACACTTGTGACTCGTTTAAAAATCGCAACAAACAATTAGCTCTTGAAAGCAACATTACAAGGTTAGATGCTACTATACCTGACCTTTTATGATCCCACAAAGTTTAATATCAAAACATATTTTTTATAGACTACTGCAAAGATATTTCATTCACTAATTTGTTGGACCTGAGAATCTCTTTAAAAAAATGCATATTTGAACTCAAACACCAGCAAGATAGATAAATATGGTTTAAGAGGATCAAGCCAGACCATGTAATATTCCATTGATGCCAGCGGTTTGAATTTAAAAAGTCGCTTTCACCCCTCGTTCACAGCACAATGCTTTCTTTCTCCCTCAGTCCCTCTGAATCTGAATCTCTTTCATTACTTTTTGATAAATCATTAATTAACAGTCAGAAATATGGCTTTCACAATTAACAATGTATCATTCACAAGTGAACAGTAATGACAGATCTGATCGGAACACGCCATTCCTAGAATGTTTTTTGTTTCGTGTTTCAACTTCCACTTGTCCATTGAATGAATATAAATGAAACCAAAGGTAAAAATTTGCTACTATGAATTGATCTTTCCACAGTTATAATGATTTTGACTCCCTAAATAATTAAGTGCTAAAAGAATTACCAAATTTCTTTTCCACCCTTTTCGTCTTAGTCGTCATCATCGTCTTCGTCGTCGTCGTTGTCATCATCGTCTTCATCCTCATCGTCGTCATCTTCGTCATCATCTTCGTCATCTTCATCATCATCTTCGTCATCATCACTTTCTTCATCATCATCTGAATCATCGTCATAATCACTCCCTTCTTCTGAGTCATCATCATACTCATCATCTGATTTTTCATCATTGTCATTGTCAACGTCATCCTTACATTCGCCGGAATCACTGTTCTCAGAACCAGGCTTTTGCACTTTGTTTAGGTCAGCCAAAGGAAAACTGCAAGGCACAGTCAGTACATAAGCATTGGATTACTCTTTTAGTATTTATAAAAATCACAAGTGTGGTGATCAACCAAAAAATCTAAAACACAACAACTAAATCCATCCTTACCTTTGATCCATAGAACTAGCCACATCATCAGGTTTAGTAGACCCAGTCTGGAAAATCATTTTACAAGAAAATACATAAACATGATTGCACAATACATTAAAAGGCATATACAAATTCTTTCCAAGAAAAAGAGTAAACCATAAGAGAACACATAGAGGAGATTAGCAAGTAATCTTGAAAACAATGTACGATGCTCAAGAACCAAGTTAAAGTAGGTCAAAAATGGACGACATATAATGCGGATGATGTTTCAAAATGAGATTGTAAGGCCGGAATGCTCTAAGCATGTCTCATCATCGAGACACAAGCTAAAACCTACCTTTACAAATAAGTAACGAATAGAGTGACAAAAGTTAACCAAAAAACCTAAAGGTTTAAAACCATTCTCAAGTGTAGCTCAGTTGGCACAGATTTGTTGCAGCTCTCAGAAGTTGCGGGTTAGAGTGGACTTCGTTGAGTAATGTCCTCCACAATGTACACCTTGTTTAAACATTTAAAAAAACAGGTTTTCAAAGAGTTTGGCAGTTATTCCTCACATATGCCTCATTGATTGCAGATATAATACAAAATTTTGAACATGGATGATAATTTCTAAATTCCAATTGTCTGCTTAAGCTGATTGTTTTTCGAAGTAAACGAAAACTGCTGGCCAGGCCAAGTTAATTGACAATACCAGCAAAGCTGATATGATCTATGTTTCTCGAATTTGAGTGAGTTTCAGCTAGAGGTATGTATACAACATGGGTACATTCAATATTTTAATGTTTTTTCCTCATGAAAAGAAACATGAAAAATAAGTCTTAATCCAAACAAAAAGAGGGAAAAGTGTCAATTTTTAGATATTTATAATGAGATGCAAAACATCATATATGAGTCCATGAATATAATCCAAAAGAGAAAGTGGTCCATAGATTTTATTGAATATACAAGCAAAAGAAAGAGATGTTAATCAAAACCAATTATGCTTGCTGATTAAACTACACAAATCAATAGAAAAAAATGCATAAGACCCATTAATTAAGAAAGATGGGTATCATTAAATCAGGAAAAATAACAAAAAAGTGAGAAAATGTACCATAAATAAGAAGCAAAGAAGAGATTTTTGAAGACTTACGATCTCCATTGGGATTTTGGAATGCACTTCACTTCTCCGATTTACCAACAATTAGCAAAGGCTGAGAAAAGTGAAATCAAATAGTAAGTGGAAAAGTGGTTTTGAGGGTTTCAATCGGAAGATCAATGAGTATTGGGATGGAAGCGAGTGGGTAAGGGACTAGGGTTTTGACTTGTTTATATACACGTCTTCTCCATTTTCACTCTGCACCCTAACCACGTCAGCTTTCCTTCATAATTATTGATGTTTCCTTGTCAAAAACGTATCTAATTTTTTAATTAAATAATTATTTTCACTCTTATTTTTTTAAAAAAAATAATAATTTTGAATCCTATTCCTTTACAAGTAATTCAACACTATTATTTTAATTTTTATCAAAATTTTCAAGACGAAGATTATTGATTAATGAATAACTATTGTTGTTAACACAATATATTTACACAAATATATAATTATTTTTGTTATATATATAACTGTTAACACGTATATGTATATAGATACAATTTTTAAAAATATAAATTTGTTTATTTTATTAATCATGGCGATAACATACCTACAAAAGATATGAATTAACTATGATATCTAGTTTTTTGACAACTCATACTCATCTTTGTAAAACTTTTTGTTCTTTGTAAGATAAGCCTGCATAGTATAACCATGATAATAACAACATATTATTATTGAATTAGATGAATTAACAAAACATATGAACTATAATTTATTACTTGATGTCAAATTTAACATATATATTTATATATTTGCTTATTGAATAGGTATGGCTGAACATTTGATGTTAACCCAATAAGTTATATATGTAGCGTATATGGTTGAACTTGGAACATTTCTCTATATATTTGTTAACAGCAAACATTACATCACGTATTTATGCGTATCCATCATAAATGCTGAAGAAATATTTTATAAGGTAAAAATGCAACGGTCTAGTCTGGCTCTGCTCGTAATTCAGTGGATTGAATCATAGTAAACAAGCTTTAAATCCCTTCTCCGACTCCTCTGCATTCAAGTTCTTCCCTATGAACACAATCTTGTTTACTCTCGGTTCGTCCGGTCCCCATAGCCGGTCCGGTGAACCTTGGAATATGTCATGAACTCCCTGTTCATTTCCACAACATCAAAACAAAATTAATTCACCTCTCTCCTATCAACTCAACAAACCCTATTTTTTTACTTCAGTTTAACTTTCAACAAACCCTAATTTATTTTACTTCAGTTTAAATTGGCAATAGGATGACAGATATAGCAGCAGATGACAATAAGAAGACAACCAGACAACTGAAAACAACATTCTTTTCTCACCTGAAAGACGAACCTCTCATCCATACCCTCACCTGGGTCGTGAGTATGATCATGATCATGATGATGATGGTCTGCATGCAAAAGCGCAAGATGTTAGCTTCAGAATAAGTGGAAGAGTATAGCTTCGACTTGTTGATATGATATCTGTAAAATTAACAAGCATGCATAACCATATCCAAATTCCCTTGCCTACGAAGAACCCAAAAAATGAGTGCATAAATTAGTAACATAAGCCTAGAAACTAATGACAAACTATGAGCGGGGATGGCATTAGAGAGCTTGGTTTTTAAGGGCGCAAGGCGCACCGAGGCGCAAAAGATCCCTAGTGCCTAGGCGCAAGACGCAAGCGCGCGCCTTTGGTAAGCAAGGCGCACCATTTGTACTATATGATATAAATCAAACTAATACTTTGACAACACACAATTACACAAATACTTTGTAGGGCAAACATAACTACACAAACTTAAATTTCTTAGAGAGAATAACAATTATTTTAATATTTAAAATCATTTTATATTTATTTTTAAATGATATAAATTAATTTTATTATCAATTTAAAATCTTCATATAACTCTAAATTATTATAAAAAATAACTTTTATATTTAATAAAATTTACTAAATAAATGTTATTAAATTTAATATTTTACTATTTTAAAATTAATTATATATCTTATTAAATTAATTAATTAAAAGAACATAAAAATATTATATAATAACAATAAACTTTTCAATAAAAACATGTAAACAGTGAAAGAAGCTATGAGCTTGTTATAATAAATAATACTAGAGTGGGCTATAGATTTGGGCGATTTATAAATAATTTTATATGTGTTAGGGTTAGGGTTGGGAATGATAAAAGTGTAACAAATGAGAATTTTATGCCGCTCTCTCTTGTCCTGCCGTTCTTCTACTTTACCTGTTCTCATTGTCTATCTTCTTCTTCCCCCATTTAATCTGTTTTTTCCTATTTTCTTTAAAAAAAACTGAAAAGCGCAAAGGCGCTGCGCCCGGCGCCTAAAGCCCATAGGCGCGCGCCTCCGGCCGCCTCCCGTAAATCGCCTCGTCCCAACCCAGGTGGGCGCTTCCTTCATCGCCCGGCTGCACCTTGCGGGCGCGCATTTTAAAACCCAGTTAGGGAGATATGAGATCCCTTCCAAATGGAATTTGGGGTGTCATAACTCATACGGAATTCCGAACTATTTTCGTAGCTCGGAAAGCTAAAATATTAGGTTTTGTGAGCTCTAGTTCCTACGAGATAAAGCCTGGCACTATTGGTAAGCAATAGCACGAAAGAAGACAGAAATGAGAAAGTGCAACATATTGATGATAAGCTAATCGCATTTCTTTTTGAATCTAAAACTTGCCTATTTCTTTAAAATCCAAACTTCAGATTTTAAAATCCTTAACAATCTCGGCAAAAAAAAACCATACATTAACCAGTATACAGATAAATTACATGAAAGTCTTAATCTTCCTCGGATCCAGATAATAAATTTCAACATAAGGGTCAACAGCAACCCCATTCTTGATCACAATTTTCTTATTTAAAAAAGAAGAGAGAAAAAACCCAGAACCCTTTCATCTGTTCACATCTGGAACAAACAAGAGACAAATGTAGAGTATTCTTCAACAGGAAAACACAAATAGTTAGACATAGGGTTCACAGATAATGCATCATACATAGGGATGCCTGTCAAACTGTTTCCCAATAAGGTAAGGAAAAATAGGAAGCATTAGAGAAACATTTCTGAAAGTCTCAACCTGCCGTTCTTCCTTCCCTTTTTCAAATAAAAAGGAAAGAAAGGTAGAGATAAGAAGAAAAATGATGCAATGAATTAAAACATTGATTTTAGCATCCATAATGTAATGTAACAGTAAAATGGTTTCGAAAAGGCAATATTCAATGAAATAATATCTCAAAATGGAAAAGAAGCTCAGATGGCAGTTCTAAGGCTAAATCAAAGAGTGAGGAAATATGGTTCAAGGGGGAAACAGCAGTAAATTAATAACATTAGTTCCGAACAAACATATAAGAAAGAAGATGGAACTTTAGGAAACATAGGGTTATAAAAACCTCTAGTTTCTTTCTATTAATTCAAGAAAATGATAATAATAATTTTATGGCTGTAAATCGTTTACAGCTTATGTATACCAGGGATACTAATGGAGTTATAATCCTATCCCTAGATTTAAACCCTAAAGATAACTAGTAGCCCTATCCCTAGATTGAAACCCTAAGATATCTTATAATCTTAGCCATCCATAATGTCTCATAATCAATAAACATTACCGAAGCACAAAAATAATATAAAATAATTAAAGCTCCTATGTCAGGAGCAACACTTTGTGCTCAATAAAAATAGAACATGATTACGATAAAATGGAAAAACAACAATACTTGAATTATTTACTATAATCTTTGTACCGACAATGAAGCTACAAAATAAGAGCAGAAAACAACCTCTCAAAATCAAAGACTCCTATCCCAGAACATACTCCAAGTCAACTTTTCCAAACTCTGTGCGCTTGAGATGAGCCATACCATTAATGTTCTGCAAGCAGGCAATACCATCTTCATTCTTCAATTAGAACAATGTAAACTAAATAACACAACACATCCTAAGATGCAATAAAATTATTTAATAGAAATAGGCAGAAAACGCACCCTTATCCGCTTAACCAAGGACACAATTTCTGGCTCGCCAACAAGATCGGTCTATCAGAAGAACAGATAATCATATCAGCTAGCTATTAGAAAACCAAATTCAGTATAACACCTAAAGTCTTTGAACACATCCTCTTAAGAGTTCTATGAGCAAATCATAGTTTTTTTTTTTGGGGGGGGTGGGCTTTAATGAATCAAAGAATCAGATAAATGAATAAAGCTCTGTCTTTCGAAATGTTGTAGAAATTCAACATGGTTTCAAGTAAATAAGACATATATGGCAGGCTGTGGACGGAATATTAGGCAATGGCTCTGGGTCAAAATTCAAGATAATTAAATAAGTTCAATCATGTTCTGTTTTGATATCGAGCCTAGACTAATGTGGAACCGAGTGCATTTCACATAAAAAAATATGGTCATCGTAAGTACATTGTTTACAATTTTGCGGTCAGCATAGGCAATTTGCTCTACTGCCTCATTGACCACTCCCTTTGGTTTGACCTCATCCAGATGAAAGCCCACATGTTTGGCATAAACTAAAGTTACAACACCATCTAACTTGAACTCGTTGAAAACCTGATCTTCCGCATAAAATGTCTGGATGATTGGTGCAGGATTTGCCAATCCTGATAAGGTGAATATGGAATGTAAAAGAAAATATAACAACTCCTCACGATCAAACTAAGGGAAAATCTCAGATATACATCAATTCCAATAACCCAAACAGATAGAAATAAAGATATTCTCTTTTTAAAAAATTTCATAGGTCATTTGAAGAAAATTCCAACCTGTAGTCTCTATTACGATATGGTCAAATTTCCCTTTCTTCTTATTGACTAACTCTGCAATCATCCTCAAAATATCGCCCCTTACAGTACAGCAGCAGACAGCCATTGTTAAGCACGAGTATGTCCTCAGCCCCAGCAGATTTAGCAGCGACAAGAGAGCCATCGATATCCACTTCGCCAAACTGAAATGTTAAATGTGAAAAGATAAGAGTTAATAACTATAAATTACGCATTAATATATTCTACGTTTTTCCAAAATACTGACTATTGTGAACCATTTATACTGCAGAATCAACTCAATACCTCATTCTCTATAACTGCTATAAGCTTCCCATGATCTGCAGTCAAGATGTGATTGAGTAATGTTGTCTGTTCCACAACATAACACAAAGGTTGAAACACATAAATACGATCAAATCAATAACTTTAAAAGAGAAGCTGAGTTCCTATCATCATTACTGACCGAGAATATAACAATTTTAGTCAATAAATTGGAATGTTAAACGAATAAAAAAAGAGTGAGTCTTCATATGTTGATATGTAGCACCAATAGCAATTATTACCTTGCCAGAGCCCAAAAAGCCGGTGATTATGGTGGCAGGAATACGATTATTGGGCGGGATTTTAGTAGAAACGTCGGAATCCTCGCTTTGTGGAGTAGTAGTGGCAGTGGCGGACACAGAGAACCGGCGGCAGCGCTTAGCTTTGGAGGTTGATAAAAAACTGCGAGGAAAAGACAACAACGTTTTGGAAGAAAGGGAGCAGGTATGGATGATGGAGGGTTTGAAGAAGAGAGGGATAACTCCGGAGAGAGGTGGGGTTGGAGGGAGGCGACGGCCGCCGCAACGGGTGGTGAAGTTGATGAAAGTTGTGGCGATATCCATTGACAGCATCGCCATTTATATGTTTGGTGATTTTAGGAAGGAAAAGAGATGGAAATGGAAGAGACAGAAAGAAGGTTTGGCTTATCTTCGGTTCTATTTGGGGTTTTAGATATTTTTCCTCTTTTCAGTTTAGTCCTTCGGTTCTTGTAATTTTGTGTTCCGTTCACCACACCGAATCGGATTTTCATTGTTTTCATGGTGGGGATCAGATGGATAAATTACAGGCTTGAGGGGTTTACAAAGTCCTAAAACTTTTCATTACAAATTAATTCATAATTCACTGTATGTGTATTTTATATATTAACGAAATTAATTTTTAATGTTTAATAAAATAGTCATTTTATTTTTTATTATTTTTTGAAACAATTTGATGGTAATATTTTATTTTGAGGTAAAATATTTTTTGTTAGATATAATTGTTAGTTGACTAACTATTAATGCTTTCTGCTGATGTACGTGTCTACATGAACTGAATTTTTGATGTAGCATGTCCATGTGTAATACCAACTCAAAATAAAATAAAATAAAATAATGCTAAAATATAATATTGATATTTAATTTATATAATAATAATAATACTCATTATTAATAATATTCGATCCTTTAAGCAAGGTCAGTGGTTTAAATCCTGATGATTGTGAATTGAGTAAACTGGGTTGGGAGGGTTGTCATTGCCTCTGCAGTACCTGATCCGAATTAATCGTTAAAAATATATATATTTGTGGTTATACCAAAAAAAGTATTATTTTTTTATTAAACTAAGGTACTACAAAGTAATATTTGTTATAAATACTTTCAATCATTTTGACAATGATCGCCCAATCACCTTACTGCAATTGTTGGTGCTCGAAACTGTGACATCTAGGAATATGGATAGGCATGAGACTTTAATCTGACAGGTTCTGACCCGACCGAGGGTCGGGCTTTTTCTAAATCAGGTTTGGGTCGGGGTTGGGTTTAGGGTGAAATACCCAACCCGATAAAAAATTATAATTTTACCTTATATTTAGGGATAATTACAATAATACCTTATATATTATTATTTTTCAATTAAATCCTTAATTTTATTGAATAAAAATAATATTTTTTATTATTTTAGGTCAAGTCTAGTTTAGATTTTATATCAAAAAGTCAGGCCAGGTGGAGGGGGTGGATTTTTCAGGTCGGGATGGCCGAAACCCGATCCAAACCGACCCGTGCCCATCCCTGTCTAGGAACAATAACAATTTTTTTAACAACTTAGGTAATTTGATTCGTGACTTTTTTTAATGAAAATAATAGATACAACAATATGGATTATATTAATAATTCATTATATATTATTAAAATAAAAATATAATATCATATGTTATTATAATATTAAAAATATAATCAACCAAATACTAAGAAATTAAAAAAATATTTTTTATAAAATAAATTACAACTATCAAGAATAATTTATGTTTAATTTTATTTAAAATTTCTATAAAATTTGTAGTCCATTGCAACTTAAACGTTTATAAAATCTTTCTCCTTTTCAAAATAGTTGTTTACTTACAAAACATGTATCTTGAATTATTTGACTTGTCAACTAAACATGTGATATAGTAATAAAAAAATTTCTATCAAAATCTTCTAACTTAGATGGAGGAAGGCGGCAATCATTTAAATTGGGCTTTAATATGGAAGCTAACAGTGGCTTAACGTGTGAGAGTTTTCCTTTGGATTGCAACGCACGATCGACTTGTTATTAACGTCGAGCGTGTAAGACGTCGTATTTCCAGCAAGCCTGACTGCCAGATTTGTGATAAATCACGTTCTTCAGCACTGTAAATTAGCTGATATGAGTTGGTTGAGGGTGATTCGTTCTGAGCGGCTTGATGAGTTTCTTTAACTCCCCTACCGGGATTGGTTTGGCCAAAATCTGCTTCCTGCAAGTAGCTTTACTAACTCTGATGGAAATTGGTCGGTTCGATTCACTGTCATCATTCGCTGTGATGGTTTTATCGATGAAATTTTGCTAGTTAATGTGGTGAATGCAGCCTCGATCAAGATAACAGCTAGTTCTCCCTTAACGTGGGTTCGTCCCCCTATAGGATGGATCAGGGCCAACTCAAATGGTGTCGTGAGTCCCGGTGATAATCTGGAGGTTGCTCGAATCTACAATAATATATCCGATGCCTTAAACCAGAAACACTTTGCATGTTACCTGCTATTTATGAACTTTGGGATTGCGACTGGATCGCAAGAATGAAACATGTTCGAAGAAAGCAAAACAGTGTTGCTGATAAATCGGCGACGTTGGGAAGAGGTGCCCCATTGGTGTTCAAGTGTTCAGTGAGGCTCCGGTGGAGGTGCTTGATCTGTTGCAGCAGGACATGCTTGCTTTTAGCTAAATTTATGCTTTGTATTGCCGTTTCAATTAAAAAATAAATAAAAAAATGTTTCGTCTCATATATATTTTTTTCCTTTTATAAACATGACCTGAAGGGTTCTGTTCACTAAGCACCAAAAACAGCCCAAGTTTTCTTGCACTTTAAAATAACACGATGCTAATCAGCGCCACTTGCTAATAATTGCCATTACTTTATTTATGTTTAATTTTAATAATGAGCATTATTAGATTAATTTAATTCCAACATTAAATTAAACCAAATCGCTTACGTTGCGTGCACAAAAACGTACTCTATAATTATAGGACAAACTACCCTCAAGTCACTTAATTATGAGTTTAGTCACAAACATGGCTCTTTTTCTATAAAAAAATTAGAAACATATCACATAATTAAAATAATATTACAAATATGTCACGACAGTTAAAATTGAAATGAAAGTCTAATGTTACATGATAAAATAATATTTTTGCTTCCTAAAACTTATACACTCTATCAATTTTGTCATAATTTTAAATAATTCAATAAATTCGATTTATCATATTTTAAAAATCTATTAATTTTGTCTTTTTTTTTATAATATCATCAAATTAATTTAGTCCATCGGATCTAACTGCATTCTTTCATAAAACAACAAGTTATTATTAAACTAATATTAAACCGAAATATTAACAAGAAAGTAAAATAACATTTTTGAGAGAACGCAAATTTTAAGAGATGAACAAAGACTAAAATTATTTATTTTTAAAATATGAATGATTAAATCTATTAGGTTGTTTTAGTTTAAGACCAAATTTATAAATTGTGTAAGTTTTAAGGACTAAAATTGTTATTATAATCATAAATTAAGAGTAAAGTACACCCAATGCCACTTTATTATGGATTTAGTAATAAACATGTTATTTTTCTTAGAAGTTATAAACATGTTATTCAATTAAATTTTTTTATAAACCAGCCACTTTGTCTTAAAATAATGAAATAAACATCCAATGTGGCATGATATAATAATATTTTTAGTCTCCAAAACTTATAAATTCTATCAATTTTATTTTATTATGAAACAATTCAATAAATTTAACACTTTATATTTTAAAATTCTATTAATTTAATATTTTTCAACGATCAAATTAGTGTTACACTAGGCCACATAACTATTTTATTTATTATTTAATGATGAAGCATGAACCAACTTACCTCATTGATTAAAAGAATCGTTATTGTTTCTAGAGGTTACAAGTTCGAGCACCAGCTATTGCAGCAGGGTGATTGAACGTTTATTGTCAAATAATTGAGAGTATTTAGAACAAATACTAATTTTTATTTTGTAATTTGTAATTACCTTAACTAAATAAAAAATAAATTTAATGATGAGGCAAACTATTTGTAATCATTTTTAATTGAGTATCTAATATCTTATTTATAACTTTGAGAAAAAATGACATATTTATTACTAAACTTATAATTTACTAACTTTGTATATAGTTTACCTAATATTTAATGACCGTGTAACTGGTTTGTAATAATATCTTAATTAATTTTTTTATAACTTTTATAAAAAAAAGATTGATTTATCACCAAATCCATAATTAAGTGACCTTGAATATAATTTACCCATAATTGTATCCAAAGGCCCTCCACGATGACCTACACTCTTTTTGGATAAACCCAACCAAAACTAATAATAAAAAAATTTAAAAAAGTTGAAGATAAAAGTGGGACCTTATTTCTACAGAGGGACCCACCAAAACTTTATCTCCTTCCATATTTTCTCTCATCCTTTCAGTGTGCCTAACTCCGAACCAATCCCACTCCAATACACGCGTCAACCATCAGTTGGTTCTGAATCTGCTTCGGGTACTAGCTACGTCGCTCCTCTTGGCTAATTACTCTCTCTTCTACCTTTTTCTTCTTTTTACGCAACTGTCTCCTTTCTCTCAGTTCTATCCACCACTGATTAAATTCCTTTTTCTGTGATTTTTTTCATGTGTAGAAAATTATTTAAAGCCTTTGATCATGATAAGGTACTGATAGAAAATATTTTTCTTTTTCGTAGAATTGTTTTTGGCTATTCATTTCTGTTTGTTTGTGTTTATTGACGAGAAGATGATCGTTATCGGCTGAAATTGTACGATTTTTAGGCTTTTTGTCCTTGAGAATTGATGTTTAAATTGTGATTCTTTTGAGCTTTATCTCTTTTTTTTGTGTTTTTTTTGTTAGATTTTTATTATGAGACCTCTTCAGTTATTTTCGAGAGAAAACAGAACTTTTCTCTGTTGCAGGAAACTGGAAATGTTTTCTGATAATCGGAGTATTATTTGACGTTCATATCCCCCTGTTGATATTTATTAATTTATTTAACTTCTCTATTCTTCTTTCTAATAATAATAGTAGTAATAATAACAACATTTCGCTTCATGCTTCTTGTGGCTTGAGGATTGGAAATTGTAGAGGAGTTTTTTTCTTTTTCTTTTTCTTTTTGTGTGTGTTTTGAATACTTTTTATCTAGACTAACAGATTGGAGTTTTAATTTTTTAATTAGAAAATAAGACAAACATAACAGTGGTATAAATTTTAATTTTTACAAAACAAGTTGAAAGAATTTGATTTTCATGAGAACATGTATGGATAAAAGTATTTAAAAAAAATGAAAGGAAAGCTTAAATTTACATTCCCCTTAATTGGTATGAACATCTAATTAATTGTAATGCCGTCTAGTTATAAAAGTCATGCAATTGAGTTTGAAACCATAAACTTTCTTTTGTTAATAGAGGCTTTATGTTAGGCACTTCTGTTTTCTTTCTTTTGTCAATCTAAAATGAAATCCAACTTTTGGTTACATTTACCAATTTTGCTTTGTATTAATTATATTTAGTATGATTGTGCCCGAGAATAATATGGTAAAATATACACAGTCTCTTGTTCAACTTTTTTGGTTTGCACTACTCTAACTGTTTCTATATCCATGCCTTCCTTTCTTTGATCGTAAAGCTTTCCATACTAATGAATCTATTCTGTGGATTATCCGTGATCTGTTTCATTATCTTTGGATAAATAAAACTTAGTCTCTTAATGATTGGTAAAAGAGAACAGTTAAAATGAAACCCAAAGAATAATACTATAAAGGAGAGTACATTTATGCTAATATCCTTGTAGATAGCATGTAATAAGTTATAGTGTTTATCCAGCTTGGTGCTTAAATAGTTTACCTGTTTCAGGAAAAAGTTTTTTCTTTTCTTTCTAATGAATGTTTTATTCTTATCCAAACCACTCTAAGAATTAGTGTGAGTGGTTCACATATTTTTGATGATCGTGTCAACTGAATGCTTATTCTACTGTCGTCTTTCATTTTTACAGGGCAAAGTGAAGTGTGTTATTAGTTTCGGTAATTGACCAGATCGGTGATCATCACAAGGTACTTCCTTAATGGGGGGAGCTTGTTCTAGGAAAAGGGACCAGTTGGAAAATGAAGATGGTTTACATAGAGGGGTTTCTGGAAGATATTGCAAAAGTGGAAGTTCAAAGTGGTTGGCGACAACTTTTTCTAGACCAGTTGTGGAAATCCAAAGGGAAAAAGGAAAAGGTCCATCACTTATGGAATTATGCACTTATAAAATACGGGAGGTATAGCTCGCTTAGACCTTGCTTCTTATGCAAATCCTAACTTGTATCTGAATGATCTTCTAAGCTTGGTTCATGAGCAGGACATAAACAATTATGGTTCATTCTCAATGCTTCCAAGAGATCTAAGTCAGCAGATCTTTAACGAACTAGTAAATTCTCAATGTCTGACTGAAGTTTCTCTTGAAGCTTTTCGAGATTGTGCTCTTCAGGTAACCAGTGAAAACCTTTAGCAAGTCAAATATCAAAATCTGTCAATGATTTAGTTAATTTTTTTATAAGTCTAGTTGAACTGAGTGTATCTTCTTTGCTATAGGACCTGTACCTGGGAGACTATCCTGGGGTTAATAACAACTGGATGGATGTGATTTCTTCACAAGGCTCATCTTTGCTTTCGCTGGACCTCTCAAGTTCTGATGTCACTGATTCTGGGTTGATATATCTCAAAGATTGTGATCATCTCCAAGCTTTAAATTTAAATTACTGTGACCAGATTTCCAACCGTGGGCTACAACACATCAGCGGTAATCGGTTAATGCCTTACTATTCTTGTCTAGTCAAATGCCAAATTTATGTTATAGGTGAAATGATTAAATAGCACTGATTGCAACCTGTGGTGAGACATGGCGATGCGAATCTGGAATATGGTTTTTTTGCCAAACTAAAATTTATCATTCTCAAGTATCTGTTTCCATTCTGCCTTCCTACCTGGGTTCTCTTTACTGCTTTAGCATTTAAACATTTTACATTTCATGGTATTTTTCTATGGGACATGTAACACAAAATCTTTCAGGTCTCTCAAATTTGACCAGTCTGAGCTTTCGAAGGAACAATGTGATTACTGCTCAAGGAATGAGTGCCTTCTCTGGCCTAGTGAACCTGTCAAAGTTGGACCTTGAAAAATGTCCTGGAATTCATGGGGGGCTTGTTCATATTAAAGGTGATTTTTTTCTTTGGAGGTAGTTTATCCTTATGACTTATATGATTCCCCCCCCCCCCGACAGCCCGTATCCTTAAACATGATTTTGCATTCCATCCCTTTCTCGCACTGTACCTGAGGCAAAAAGCTCTTTGGAGGAACACATTTTGGAATGGTAGCATTGTGGGCATTCTTAACCCCTTCCGTTTTTTTATTTCTACAGTAGTTACTATGTTTGAATAACAGAGAAATGTATAAAATGATGAGTTTGTGGTGTCTTTGGCCCTTAAATACTTAGCATATAATGAAATGTATTTTCAATGGACTTCTATTTGCATGATGAATATGAATGCATGAACAATTATGTAATGTTTGGCTGATGAGCACTGTTTATCAATTCACAGGTTTGACGAAGTTAGAGTCTCTTAATATTAAATGGTGCAATTCCATAACAGATGTTGATATGAAGAGTCTCTCAGGTGATTATTTCGTTGCCATTTCCATTTGGTAGTTTTTTTTCATGCTAAGTTACTGGACTCGTGTCTGATATGGGTATGTGCCTGACACGGGTATTACTGAATTTTCAATGCCTCCCCCCCCCCAAAAAAAAAACAAAACAAAATACTTCCAACCAAATATATGTTAATCATAGGATTGAACATTAGAACTTTAGTAAAAATGAAGAGTTTGAATAACATAGTTTTCCAGAACATGTATTTTCACTCAACTCTCCTCCCCTTTGTCTGTCTCATCAATATAGTTGTATAATGTCAATATTTTTGTATCAATATATATTTCTTTATCATCCCAGAAAGAAGCTCGTGCAACTTATCTGACAGTCTGCTTATAATTACTTGCGTGTGTGTTAATACACATATGTTTTCAATAATTTGATTGTATTCTTATTATAGGACCTACAAATTGCTCAATATATGTATACCTTTCAAATGCCATCTCTGGCAATAGAATTCTTTCGTTCTCTTGAGTCTTGACCTCTAGTTGGCTATATATGTTTCCCAACAGTTCCAACTCTATTACCTTTTTCATAGGATCCTACTGTTCAGACCTGTACATATCTATTAAGGTACATCTCTAATTGATAAGATCATAGCATTTCAACTTTCAATAGGCACTTAAAGAATTGTACACTTTTTTAAAGCATTTTCTCTCTTTTGATAGCCCTTCACCTCTATTTTTTATTGTCTGGCTTTCTTAGTTACATAAATCACAGTTAGAATAAGGACACCTTAAATTGACTAAATTTGTGCCTCTTTTTTTGCTTATCCTTTTTGTGGTAATGCATAAGATTTCTCAGTAATGTGAGTGTACTTATTCAGTTATATATCTGGATAATTTCTCTTGTCATGTTTTAGGGCTTACAAACTTGAAAAGCTTACAGATATCCTGCAGTAAGGTCACAGATTTTGGCATCACCTATTTAAAAGGTACCTTGCCAGTACTTTTTATCTCACTTGCTATTATTTCCATAAAAAAAATAAAAAATGAAAGTTGCTATCATGAATTAGTATGGAAAAGAATTTTTCATCTAAGACTGCTAGTTTTGTTGATGTTGGATTACTGTGCTTGTGAGAGGATTTTATTAGTGTATTGCATGGTGTGGAATGTTATGCTGAAGTTATCATTCAACTAACAATATACATCGTGCCAACAAACCTTGGCCCCTTAAGTTGTTCAAAGAAATCAAAACTTTTAAACCTTTGAGTATGTAGGTTGAATGATACAGAATAAATGTCTTTCCTTTTTTCTTAAAAAACCTTCCCTGTTGTTTTTATTACTATTACTGTGGCAATCATTGGTTTATTTTATATTTAATCTTGTTTATTTTTATGTAAGCTGTGATACATTGGAATTTTGTTCTATGACAACTGTATTTGTGCTAACATTTTATACTTTCAATTTTCTTCACCATAATTTTGGTGGTGGTGTCGTTAACTTGTGTATATTATATGGCTGTTCAATTTAATAGTTAAAACTCGACCATTTTCTCCCTATTGTCAGGTTATAGGAATTATGGAATTGGTTGTTACTGATTATTAAACTTCTATTCCTTGAAATTCTTTTTACTTTCAAATCTGTTTCAGGCCTGCAAAAGCTTTCTATTTTGAACTTGGAGGGCTGCCCGATTACTGCTTCATGCCTGGATTCTCTTTCTGGTATATATTCTTGGGATGCATATTGCAATCGTTTTCCTCTTAAACTGATTGCATGAGGAGCTGCAGACTGCAATTTTGCTTTTGCATTAAAAGAAGTTGTTTCATTTAAATCATCTTTGTGCTTATCTTTTACTTTTTTTAATATTTTCCTGCTGATGACAGAAGCTTATGCATTTTCATTTTAGAAACTAGTCTTTGTAATCTCCTGATGGACCTCCTTCTATGGTTTCTTACTTCTTTCGACATATATCATGTCATTCTGAGGAAATATTCAAAATGATTGATTGACCATAGAAACTCTACTTGCGACTTCTTTTGATTACTTTGTCTTCTACATTAAACATGATATTGACTTGGCCTTTTTTCTTTGCACAGTTCTTGCATCTCTGTCATATTTGAATCTTAGCAGGTGCAATTTCTCTGATGATGGATGTGAGAAATTTTCTAGTAAGTTGGTTTCATGCTTTCCCCATTACGCATATGTAAAAATTCTTAGATGGCGTTGGCTTATTGCATTTTTTATTTCGACAGAGCTTGGTAATCTGAAGGTATTAAACTTGGGTTTCAATGACATCAGTGATTCGAGTTTGATACATCTGAAAGGTGTTCTCCCTCTTCCCTTGTGTGGTTTGATAGAATATTGATCTATATAATGTCTTTGCTTCATATATGCTTGTCCCTTATTTTGGAGGATTGATGATGAAGAGGATATAATGGAACAAAAATTGTTTATCTAAATAATGAGTGGTTATTCTTTGCAAAACATATAATAGGATCTCGTGATATGGTTTTCTTTGTGAAAGTTCCATGTTTTTTAGTGGTAGTTGCCATCCGTAATTTGATTTTTTTTGCTTGGATCCAGGTTTGACAAATTTAGAGAGCTTGAACTTGGATTCATGTAGAATTGGTGATGATGGGCTGGTTCATTTGTCAGGTTGTTGGTCGAACTGCTATCACCTTTCTTTGTTTATATATTTTTTTTAGTTTTGAAGTAGAAATAATTAATTTAATTTAAATGCTTCTACCTACCTTGTTTTTCTTCTGCTGTGGGAGGATTGGCATCTTCAATAAACCATCCTATTACCTCAGCTCTCCGCTATCTTATAAAAAAAAATAGACTACAGTGGCTGAAAACAACTGCTTTTGTTTGTTTAGATCTTCAACGATTGAAATGTTTGGAGTTGTCTGATACTGAAGTTGGAAGCAATGGCCTTCGCCATCTTTCTGGTTAGATATCCTCCTTTCTCATAGTATGACATTCTCTATATTTTGCAGTTGTTGTTACTTTTTGTTTCTAGTTTTTGTGGTATAGTGCTTCTATACCTCTGTTGTTGCATATAAGTATTTTCTTGATTTGATTCTCTGTTATTGCTACCCTGATTTGCTATCCTTCTTTGGAAGCCTTCTCAAAACTAAGATGATTCTACATGGAAAATTTTTGAAAACAATTGAAGGCACCTATGTTAGACGTATACCTGGATCCGGCATTCTCATATGAGTCCGAATAACTGCATTGTTCATTTAGTTGTCTGAGGAGCTTTAATCATTGGATAAGCATATTTAAAATGATATCTTCTCAAACAATTGATTCTTATATATGATCCTCTGATTTCTTTTGGTTTACTTGTAGGTTTGGTTAATCTGGAGAGCTTAAACCTGTCATTTACTGGAGTTACAGATGGTGGTTTAAGAAAATTGTCTGGACTCTCATCTCTGAAATCACTCAACCTGGATGCTCGGCAGATCACAGATGCCGGACTTTCAGCTCTTACCAGTATGACTGTTTGGAGTGCCTATTTCAATTCTTTGAATTGGCCTTTTAGTTCTTTAACATGATTCATTGTGAAATATTATGTCCGTGTTTCTAGTGAATGTGTTAATTGTCTAAAAACCTGTCAACAAGAAACATAATTTTCTATTGATCTTAATGCTCTACTAATGCAGCGAAGCATCTAGTTATCTTGCAAAAACTTTGGATCAGGTGCATATTATAAAGTATACATTCAGCGTTGAAGATTTTGTTTATCTGGTGTTTTCTTCTTTTGAAACAGGTTTGACTGGACTGACTCATCTTGATCTTTTCGGAGCTCGTATCACTGATGCAGGGACAAACTATCTGCGAAGTATGATATGACACTTTGTATTTTGAATTTCCTTTTGAAAACAAGAAATATTCAACTTTCTAGTTTCTCAGAGTGGCCAAGAACCATTATATTGATAATTTTAGCGTATAAGGTGTTAAGGATCGGCTATGTTTTTTACTTGGGTACATTATGTTTTCGACATGCTTTTTACGTTAATGATTCAATTGATATGCCTGTACATTTAGGTAAGGAGTTTGTATAACAAAGATTTAAAAACACCTATTTGCATTCAATATATCTCTTTTGTACTCTCATAGTGACCTGAGCACTTTCGGACTAATTTTACATTTGATGTGTTTTCTTTTGAAGAATTAATCTAACTGTTTGCTTATTTAACAGACTTCAAGAATTTGCGCTCCTTGGAAATATGCGGCGGAGGACTAACCGATACTGGAGTGAAGAATATCAAAGATCTTTCATCCCTGTCATTGCTAAATCTGTCACAGAACTGTAACCTCACGGATAAAGCGTTGGAGATGATTTCCGGTATGGCTGCGACTTGCACAATCTTTTTTTCTGTTCGGGGGAGGGTTGGGAGGAAATATGTTAAGATTGGATTTTCCTTTTCCTTCAAGCGTTCATATTCAGAGACGCTAATGGAGGAATGACCCTCCAAATGTGTGAAAAAACTTAATTACCAACCTTCACTCCCGAGTCCAGATAACGTAAGATGCGTCGTGATGAATGAGGTCGCCGTTGTAGACTAACTGCACTTACATATGAAATGCAGGGCTGACAGGATTGGTCTCTTTGAATGTTTCGAATTCTCGAATAACAAGTGCGGGATTGCGGCATTTAAAGCCACTGAAGAATTTAAGATCTCTGAACATGGAGTCTTGCAAGGTCACTGCGAACGACATCAAGAAGCTTCAGTCATCTCACCTCCACCATCTTGTAAACTTCCGCCCCGAGTAAATTCCATTGGTGGCGTCTGTATATTCTGTGGACATCTTTTATTTTACCTCGTATCCGTTATGTTTATATATAAGGTTATGGCAGATGTTTGTATAATATGATACTATTGGGGTTTGAATGTATGGGGCATCATATGAATATGTATGTCCGATATTTGTATTTATGTCTGAGTTTGTGGTGAGGTGTCGACACAGCATAAAAATTGGCCCGCCCCTTCTGGATTGAAGGATAGTGTAATTAATGTCCTTTGGGTGGTGATATTTATGATGCGCTGCATCCGTTCTTCTGATTTGATCTTATGAATTAATGATTTGAACTATTAAATTATGTAATTCTAATTTTAATTATCGTTCACAAATCTCTAAACTAGTGTTGGTTTTAATTTGATCATTTTAATTTTATATATTAGTCTTTGTGTAAGTTTTGGATTTCGTCCTTATATTTTAGTTCATTCCTTGTATTTTTTAAATTTAAAATTTCAATCTTAATTGAAACAACAATAATATTAAATCTGAGAAGATAAATTTTGGTATTAGTTTTTTATTATATATTAGAAAGTCACATGGTAATTGGTTTTGAATATAATTTTGTACATCATAGTTGATAACGTTTTTGAATAATTATTGTAACTTGTGAGTTTGGGCAAGAAGAGAATATGTGAAAATACAAGTGTCATTATATTCTTTAATTTTATAATTATACGAAATATAATATGGAGAATTGAGACACAATTACATCGTAGTGTTGAACATGCTTATAATTTATATATTCTCTTAATTTAGTCATGTTTTTTATAAATTAAAATAAATTTAATCCTCAAATCAAATGATATCACATTTCATGTCACGTGTCACCATTCAATTAGAGGATTAACTTTATTTTAATTTAAAATATATTTATTTCTATCAATCAAAGAGTGACATATGTCACTCTCTTGTTGAAAGAAAACAAAGAAAAACAAATTGGGGCGAAATAGATTCAAATATTGGTCACTTAAAAAAAACTAAACATGTATCCAACCATTAAGCCAAGACCATTGCTTAGTCTAAAGTAAACAACACGGTGTATATTTTGTATCTCGGTATATAAATATTTAAATTCATAATATTTTATATTTATTAACTTAAATAATATTTTTATATTAAACTTATTAAATATATTTTATTATTAACTTAATTTAAAAATATTTTATTTTTATTTTCATTTAAAAATATATATTTTAAGTTAAAAATTATTTAAAAGTATGAATAAATTGAGAGAATATGTAAATAATATGAACCAAATGTGTGATTATACCAACTATCATGTCACATATTCTGTTAATTGTTAACAACAGTTAACCCGTGATGATCACAACTTAATTAAATAAAAACGAAAGTGATTATATCTTATATTTTTTTTAAATCATTGACCAAAAATAAATAAAACATAAATATAAGTGATCATTTGTGTGTAATTAACCCTATAAATAACTATAATTCATTTTGAGATTTTTTTAAAAATATATTAAATAATTTAATAAAAATAATAACGGCAGAACATCGCAAAGTGATAAATGTGGAGTTTTACATCTAAGTTAAAGCCCTTACGTGGCAAAATGGAAAATTGTGTCTAAAAATATCTCCTCCAATGGCAACTCCTCTATTTCCAAACAAATTGCTCCCCTTTTCTCTGTTTCTCCTCCACACAAAGCATCCCAAAACGTTGACCAACCACGGATCTGCTGCTTCTCTCTTTGACCCTTTCAAAATCCATTCATTTCAATTCATTTCAATTCCATTTCTTTGTAAGTTCTTTAATCTCTACATTCGATTTTTTCTGAGAGTTGTTTGCAAAGTTTCAAGCTTTTTTTTCTTAGCGATTCATTTGTTTTAGAATGGATAGTAATTATTCAGCTATACCCAGAGGCTCCCATGTAGAATTACAAATGCAAAATGAGCCCCGGGATTTATATCCCAACAGAAATCTCTCCTTTCTGATGATGGAAACCGGGTAAACTACCCCAAGGTTGCTGATGAGTATGATGATCTTAACGACGACGACGACGATGTTAATGTAGATCTTGATGATTATTCCCTTGTTCAAGGTAAACCGATACTGGGTCTGGTATATCTGGTGCTGTTTTTAACTTGACCACCTCCATTATTGGTGCTGGGATCATGGCTTTACCTGCCACTATGAAGGTTCTTGGGGTTGTTTTGGGGATTTTTTTGATATTCCTGATCGGCATTTTGTCTGAAATGAGTGTCGAGATGTTGATTAAGTATGCTGTTTCTTGTAAAGCTAGATCTTATGGGGAAGTTGTGCAGATTGCAATGGGAAGAACTGCTAGGGTTTTGTCTGAGATTTGCATAATTGTCAACAATGGAGGTGTTTTGATAGTTTATTTGATTATTATGGGTGATGTTATGTCCGGTTCGGTTCGTCACATCGGGGTTTTCGATCAGTGGTTAGGACATGGCTTTTGGGATCATAGGAAGTTGTTGATCTTGGCTGTTGTGATTGTTTTTCTTGCTCCGCTTTGCGTGTTAAATCGGATCGATTCGTTGAGCATGACATCGGCTGCCTCGGTTGCTCTCGCCGTTGTTTTTGTTGTGGTTTGCTTTGCTGTTGCATTCATTAAGCTCATTGAAGGGAAAATTGATCCTCCAAGGATGACCCCAGATCTCGGGTCGAAAATGGCAATTTGGGAGTTCATAGTAGTTATACCTGTCATGACGAATGCTTATGTTTGCCATTTCAATATTCAACCTATATATAACGAGCTCGAAGGGCGATCTCCACAGAAGATGAATCGGGTTGGAAGGATCACCACTGCTATTTGTGTTGTAGTCTATGCCTCAACAGCTATATCAGGGTATTGCTATTTGGGAAGGATACTGAAGGTGATGTCTTGACCAACTTTGATAGGGATCTTGGAATTCATTTTAGCACTGCTTTGAATTATATCGTCAGGGTCGGTTACATTCTTCATTTGGTTCTGGTTTTTCCTGTTATCCACTTTTCCCTACGACAGACCGTGGATAGCTTGGTGTTCGACGGATCAGCTCCTCTAGCAGAGAGTCGGAAAAGATCTTTGGCATTAACAATAATATTGTTAGTACTTATTTATGTCGGATCTACTATGATCCCGAATATATGGACTGCTTTCAAATTTACAGGAGCAACAACAGCTGTTTCACTTGGTTTTATATTCCCTGCTCTCATTGCATTGAGGCTAAGTAAGCAGGATGAGAGGCTGAGGTTGAGCCGAGTAGAATTTTCTTTGTCATGGTTGATGTTAATATTGGCTATAATAGTTAGCATTGCCGGGACAATCGGAAATATTTATACTATTCAAAGATAATCTGAATGATTCCTCCGGAAGAGTTTCGTCCCTGTTTTCCTAAGGTATCGTTGGTTAATCTGTTTCTATGTTGCTTTGCTTGCTTGATAGACAATCCGATGGTTATTGTTATGCATTTTGTTGAGGTGCCCGTACACGGGAAGCCCGGATGGTTTGATTATGCATTGATACACTGCGTTTTAATGCTTTTCAGAGCAACTGCGACAGGTTACTCGGCGTACGATGAGGACTTGGAAGGATACTGAATGGACCCTCATTCCGTGTAAGTTTTGCGACTTTACAAACCGTAATACGCTACGGATATTCATAGTTACAATATTCTTCTCGAACAAAAGATTCGGGTATAAGTATTTGCTGTAGGAAAAATAATGGTAATGATTTAGTATTGCTTGACATTTTTATTTGGGGGAAGAGTTATTTTTGCTTGTAGAGAAATGCTCTGCGAGGTACTGATATAACTTTTATGATAACTTGAAAACTGGAATTGCTTCCTTGATGAAATTCAAATGATATTTTCTTAGATGGTATGGAATTCGTTCGGATTCAACTAGACTGCAAAATCCGGTAGAGCTGGTTGGCTTGCAGTGTGTACGTATACGTATATACATACATGTATACCTATTCTTTTACATGAGACCTTGAGTCGGTTGTTGTGATGTCTTTGTTGGAAAGCTGTGGTTACATGCAGGTGTGAAGTAGGATGATGTTTTAATTAAGAAACGTTGGATTGTATGGAGTGCATCTTTCAGTTTCTGGTTTGGTTTCCATCCCTTTCTTTCTACTTCAAGAAATGAATGCCGTTTTTAATGCTGAATTACTCCATTAGTCAACCCAAGTCTTTGCACATTTAAATGTTAGCAGTCCAATTTTAAAAATTTATACTTTCGTCACTAATATAATATTGTCGACATCGACTTTTGCCACTGTTCCGTCAATTTGATGGAATGTTGACACTATATATATATATATATATTTCTATCAATTTGATTTCATTTGAAAAAATAAAAAATAACCAATGAAAAGTTGAAGCCAAAATTTTATATAACACTAAAAGGATTTATACATAATTTCCATAGTAAATTGTTGGGGGGGGGGGAAGCAATCTTGTATGTTTAGACTTGTAATTAAGGATGTTAATGAAGAGGATTTGGTGAAACCCATTCCACTTGGCGACTATGCAATATATATGATAAATGTCTCTGAAAAGTACAGAGTACATAAAACAAAAATTATTAGATTAAAATATAAAAAGTTAAATTTGTAGTTTAAACATGGTATTTAAAACAATTTTTATTTATACTACGGGTTTGTAGGTCAATTCGAACCTGTCGAACATCAAATTTGAGTTAGTATAATACTTCTTTGAACTACCCGAGCTCATTAGCATCTTTACGTAATTTTGGATTAAACAAGCATCTTTAGTTAATGGGTAAATTACACTCTAACTCCAATTTTGGTCATTGAAGTTCCATTTTTTTAGTTAACTACTTACTTTCAAATTACTCCTATTTTGGTCACTCTAAAATGACATATTATTTTGTTAGTATTTTTCCTATGATATGCCATTTTAATAGCATTTAGGGTTTAAAATAAAAAAAATCAAAATGCCCTAATTTAAATCCCAAACCTTTATCTATAATTCTTAATCTTTAATTCTTAATATATAAATCTCAAACCTAAATTTTCAATCTCACGGGCCACACACTCATAGACGACACCTTCATTGAACCTATGCCAGAAACCAAACCCTTCAAACTCTCGTAATCTTAAACCCATAAACATTACCCAAACAATTCCACAAGATCAAAGACAAACGTTCAGAGCAGCATGAGACGTTAGGGGGTGTGTTGGGTTTAATAAGTGGAAGCACTCCGGGGAAAAGAAGGTGAATATTTCACCTAAGGTGTTGGCTGCAACTGATGAGTTACAACAAAGAGTTCATCGATTGCTGTGACAATATTTATCGAGTCTTTTGGCGATATGATTTCTTAGTAGGGAAGAAGAAGTGGTTGGGGTAAGGCACTAAGGCCGTTGATGGTGAGGTGGAGCGTTACGATTCGGGGGTATGATCATCGATGAGCCACCGGCCGTCGGTGTTGGGGTGAGTCTATCGAGGATGAGTATGGGGTGGGATTGCAATTTAGGGTTTAGGGTTTAAATTTAAATTTTAAGGTATAATTTAGGGTTTTTAAAATTTATTTTTTATTATAATTTTACTTGGAATTAAATACTAAAATAGGACATATCATATGAAAATACTAATAAAAATGTATATCATCGTAGAGAAATCAAAACAGGAATAATCCAAAAGTTGAACGATTAAATTGAATTTTTTTAGTCTTTAATGACCCAAATTAGAACTAGAAAATAGTTGAACGGTGAATGATGTAATCTACCTTACTTAATGGTTGGATTTTTTTTTGGGATTTGCATGCGCATGCATATATAAAATAAAATTATAAAAAAAAGTCATTACATGTTAGTTACCTGTGAAACTCTTTAGGGCAATTATGATGTCTGCAACAAAATAAAATGAAATCACTATCATACCGACTACTAGCATGATGACTCTTAATAAATGGTAATTACTTAATTACTAACTATCTTTTTTGGATTAAAATATATGCTTCCTACTAAGCTTGTATTTATGTTGTGACCCAATTATTTCTTTAAGTAAATTGATACTCGGTGGTCCTTTTGATTGCAAATTAAGAAAGGGTTTAGTTTTTTTTTATTTAAGATAGGGTGATTATAAAGCAGTATAAGTTTTAAATAGTCTCAATCATTTAATAATAAACGCTCAATCATCCTTTTGCAACCACTGGTGCTCGAACTCGTAACCTCTAGAAATAATAATAATTCTTTTAACTATTTATGCAAGTTGGTTCGTGCAAGAAAGAGTTTAGTTTGTTTTATATAAGTGGGACAATTATTTGATATATTGCAGTTGGTGCTTTTTATCTCTATAAGTATTCTTAATTATTCAAATATTAATTTAAAATATCTAATAATAAATTAGAACTACTTATAAATTAAAATGTTATTATAAATGTACCAAATACTAATTTATACATATTGGTTTGCCAGGATAATCTTTTAATATTTTTAATGTATCATCCGTAAAATTAATTTGTATGAGTTTGGTTAGCTACTTTTAATTTTTAATGTCTCATCCGTAAAATTAGATAATATTAACGTGATTTTTTAAAATGTGAGATAGACTTGATTAATTCATTGAATCTTAAAAGATTAAGAGATTAACCTTACTGAATGTTCTTAATTATTTCACAATCATGTTTCGGATGATCTATATTGAGATATATTTGATGAAATCACTTACGTAAGTGTAAAGAACTAGCTACCTTCTATGGAAGACTTTGGACCGTCTTTATAGAGCAATTATCAGTATATTGACAATATTATTATTTTATCACGAAACTCAATAGGTGAAGAAATTATTCGTGTACTGTGAGTTTTACTCCCATCTTATAAATTCTAGACTTTTTCACTTGTTAAAGAGAAGAATTACTTGTTTTACTATATATTAATTTCATATACATTCACTAATACTAAAGCGGATAATTTCACATTTTATTTTCCCCTTTGCATAGAACACTGAACGCTGCATATTTACGTTATTGAGAGGTTGTAAGTAATGCAAATGTTTTTTTTTTATCAGATTCGACGTGTATACATGATTAATATATTTTAAATATTTGAATTTTAAACATGTGATTGTGGAATAAAATATTTTATAAATATTGAATTTTGAATGTGTAGTTGTGATAAAAACAAAAAAGATTTTCTCCTCTAATTAAAATAATTAAAATATTCTTTCAAAAAATATTTTGAATTCAATATTTGGAAAAAAATATCATCCTAGAAGAAAGAGGCTACTGCTTATTCATTTTTATTTATGCAATATTCTTTTATACGTCTCTTCTCCTCGCTATTTCCTCTCAACAGTAGTTTCTTTTCGAGTTCTTTACTTTAACAAAAAAAAAAAATCAAATTTTAGTTATTTTTTCATCATTAGAGAAAGAGCAATCAACTATGTTTTAACTTTCTTTCTCGGATGTACGAATTAGGAAACACTTTGTTAATGTTGAGAGCAATCTTCCATTTATGCTATTACATCGATTAAGACGAATTTTCTTCTAAGACAGTGGACTACCACGCCACGATAACATCTTCTAATTATTTATTTTGTTATCTTGTACTTATAAGTTCTAATCTATCTATTTTATAGTATTTCTTTCTTACACTAGATATTGAAAAGGAAATAAACTTATCAAACTAAAAGAATATAAATATAATGATCAAATTATTACAACTAATCTTTAAAAGAGTATATATATACGCACACAACTAATCTTTTATTTTATTTTATTTGCATAAATAATACATCGAGGATGTTGACAATATCGATTAAATTATAATTTAATTCATATAATTATTGTTAAAATATATATGAATTTAAATTCAAAAATATATTTAATTTTAAATAAAAAAGTTAAATAATTTAAATATGGTATGAAAACCGTGACAGATCCACCCTTAGTTTAGCTCACGGTGAACACATACTTACCCAGAAATTCGATATATTTCTTTAATCATTTAGTTATTTTATTGATGAGTATGAAAATGATAAGGATGGAGTGGGACGAAGGAAAGAAGAAAGTTGTGCAAACATATACCAAGATTTAGTCTTCACATGGGAATAGTCTAAATCTCTTTAGATCTTTGAAATTTCAAAAGTATAATTGAGAGGGCCATGTGAATATGCCCACAACACCATCACCTTCCTTCTTTGTTTTCTTTTTGTTTTTTCTTTTTGTTGGTTCACAACACAATCAATTCCACTGCTGGATTTTTTTTCTGTGTGATATTTTTTATTTTTTAAAATGTAAAGTATTTTAGTGGTTATTGAATAATATTTAAATATTTTTTAATTAATCTATTTTTTTTAAATAAAAAGTTGTTAACTTTTTTAAAACGGTTATGTAAAAATCAATGTGATATTAATTTTCATTAAAAGATGATATGGCATATTGATTTAATGATTAATATTTTTTTGCCTCTCAATTTTAATTAAAGTTCAGGTTTTCTATTGGGCTTTTTTACCCCACTGACACCGTTTGTTTTTATTTTTACTTTTCTAACACCGTTCCACCAATATTTCCAAAACTAGCACCCTTTCTGCTGAGTTGGCAAAGGCGCGTCCCCGGGGCGCGCTTTACCCGGTTTTTTTTCGCTGAGTTGGATGCCACGTGTGAAAGGCGCGTCCCCGGGGACGCGCCTTTGCCAACTCAGCAGACACGTATTTTGTTTTATAATAAATAGTTATTTTTATTATTATTATAAATTAATAATATATTATGTAAAATGTTTCGATTATAATGTAAGAATTATCAAGTTTCGAGTATTTTTTATTTTGATTATCGATCTATTAATTTTATCAGTTAATTATTTAAATGTTATCAATCTAGTCATCTCATATCAATATTTAACGAAAATATTGATGCATAAGTTAATAAATTAGTATAATTACATATTAATCTTCAAGACTTACATATTTTATAAAATTAGTCTTATTGAAAATTTAATTTAATAAATTTAATCCTCCAATCAGAACATGAAATGTGTCATCGTATACATAATTTTTTTAATAACTTTTAATTTGTTTAATTTAATATTTTTCTCTACTTAGAAGGTGGAATTATTATTATATTTTAAAAAAAATTATAACTAATAATATAAATATTATATTAAATAAATATATTAATATATTTATGTATTTAAAAGTTAAAAAAAATTATTTAGGTGTACATACATTGACAAATTATATAAATGCAATAACATTAAATTATTAGAAATAAAAACATTCATTTAAAAACTTTAATTACATAAGAGTTAACGGTTTATGATGATAACAGAGCTGGACATTTTTTTCTATTGTGCCCGATGTTTCTACAATGCCCACATCGTTTTTGTTCTGTTGACTTCTCCCGAATATCCATATCACAATGTATTCTAGTAGATTTTGGACGACCTGAGTCCCTCAATAGCAATGGATCTGGGACAATTGTAAGCCAAGTTTGAATCTCATTTGGGTCTATTTCGTTTCCTATGGGCGGAAACTCAAATTCATATACCTTGAAAACTTGTGAAAGTTGGTATACGGGATCAACATAATTTTTGTAGTCCAAATGCGAATGTGAGCAAGCAGCAATGACATGAGAGCATGGATATTTGAGTGCTTGAAAGAAACCACAATCGCACCACCTCTCTTGCAGATTAACTCTGAAAGAGTTAGCTTCAATCCCTTGCAGCGGACGTGGCATTTCGGTTACACGAAACAATTCACGGGTGCGAGAAAAATTTGTAACTAACATCCCATTTGATGTAGCCATTTTTTTCTGTAAATCGGCTACTAGTCTTGGGTGGTAAATATGTCCGTTTGCATCCAAGTAAGAGCTTGTCCACCGAGTTTTGCAAAGAGTTGACCCAAACGAAAATAAGTCGTTTTGACCAACGCCGTGACTGGTAAATGACGCGCCCCCTTTAAGGTTGAATTTATTGCTTCAGCCAAGTTTGTTGTCATATGACCATAGCGATACCCCCCGTCATATGCATTTGTCCACATTTCTTTGCTGATGTCCATAATGTACTCGCACCCCTTCTTATTTTTGCCAAACAGCTCTTGTAGCATCGACTCAAACCTTTGAGGTAAGAGTTCGTAACCTAAGTCATTAGGAATATGTAATAGTTAATATGAAGTATAAATAAGTAATAAGAAATTGATAGAAAAATTGGGAAAAAGTAACATACCCATCCGCACGACTAACTGACGTTCATCGTTCTTCTTGTATTTTCCGTAATAGTTTGCAGCAATATGACGGACACAATAACAATGTTGAACATGTGGAGGTCTATACATTGTACCCAAAGAGTCCATTGCTGCTTTTATCCGGCTCCTCGGTCTGAAATAATGCATACTCGTTCCCTGGTGACAACATGTAAACGTAAATTTTTAAGGAAAAAGCCCAAGACTCAGTGTCTTCTCCTTGAACGAGGGCAAACGCAACAGGAAGAATATTGCGGTTTCCATCTTGGACCACAGCCAATAATAAAACTTGCTTGTATTTCCCATACAAGAAAGTACCATCAATTTGGACAATTGGTTTACAGTACTTGACTGCATTAATACACTGAGGGTAAGTCCAAAGACTCGGTAAAATTGGCAGCGATCGCGAACCATTCGATCATTCACGTAATGATGTTGAGTTTCGAACTCAACAATTGTCCCGGGATTAAGTCTTTGCACAACATGAAACCAACTGGGCAGCTCGTTGTAAGAGGAATCCCATTCGCCATGAAGTTTGCAAATGGCATTCTGTTTTGCCAACCACGCTTTTTTATATGAGACAGTGTACCCATATTGGGACTGTATAGCAGAAATCAACACTGCAACAGCTATGAGAGCTTTGCTTCACAATGGGCATGATTGCTTGACAAATAATGTTGGAGTCCAAGTTGGGATGATCCTGGTTTATACCTGTTGCACAACATGTATGAGGACCGTTGTATCTGGTTAGTTCCCATAAGTTGTTCTTCCTCTTCCTCTTTGATACACGGACCATCCATTGACATCCGTTGTGACGTTGGACGCAGTAGCAGACATATTTCTCCGTGTTAGATCGATCAACTCGGGACTGAACTGAGTTACGAATATTGTAACTTTATTGCCATCATTGCTTCCTCCTTCGATGCGAACTCCATTCCAATATGTAAATTACCGTCATTGACTGATGATTGAAGTCCATAGTTTCCAACATCAGGAAGATCTGGAAATTCAGGCTCATACATTGCATCATAATCAGCCTCATACATATGTGCAGGAAGTTCGGCTGGTGTTGTATTTATCGGAACGTCATCCTCGTCATCATCAGAATGTACGTTAAACTGTGGTGAGTCAGGTTCAACGAATAATCCCGTTTCAGCACCATCTGCACCTGGCTCCCGAAGAGGTTCTTCTGGTGGAGATGAGGGTTCCTCCGATAATCCAATGTTGAGGTCAAATAAGTTCCCGCTTGCGTGTCCTCCCCTTGAACTTGAGGCCATTGTATCATGTGGGATGTTAATAGACTGTCGTCTCGTTGGCATTTCCATATGTAAGTCGAAAACATTGGCAGATGAATGTCTGCCCCTTGAAGTAGAAGAGATGTTGCCATATGGATTATTGGTGAAGCCACGTGGGTTGAGATCATAAGCAGTTGCAGATGAATGCCTTCCTATTGAACTTGATGGCATGGTATATGGCGTTGGATCCGCCATTAATGATGTGAAATCATTACAGATAAGTTGTGTCGGGCTATCAACTTGATCAGTTTGATATGCAATGCCAAAGTGAGAGGAATATGAGAGACCACGAGTTACACGAACCTCAATAAAAGTGGCATACATTTCAATAAAAGTAGAAACGGCTTCCCATTTTCATTAAACCAGTCCATATAGTTATCCGTAACCATATGACCAGTTTCAGCGTAATATTGTCGAGGGGCCAACAGTGTATATCGGTTCTCCCAAAGAGCAATCCAATCTCTGTGTCTCACCACCCAGTTAACATCTTTCTTTCCCCGTCTATCTATGTTATGTACGTCATCTAAATTTCTAGGAGCTCCAGGAATATATTGCGTACAACCATACTGACGGAGCACGCGATCAACTGGATGCCACTCAATAATAGCATAACATATAAGAGGTATAACCGATATCCATACCTCTAATGACCCTCTAAGGTGGGGTGGGATGCAAGCTTTCACTTCATCGCTCGCATAAGGTATCCACTGAAACTGAAATATAAATATACAATTCAAATAAATAAAATATTCTAATTATATCTAACATTTTAAATTAAAATATTAATAATTAAACAAATTTAAAAACATACCTCAGACCCAGCTTTCGTATCAATAAGTAAACGAATTTCCTCTAAAACAGTAGGTATACTTTTATGGTCCTTTCTTTTCATCGACCACCTATGAAATATAATATAAACTAAATATCACCCTATTTAATTGAAAATATTTAAATCAAAATTTAGTTCGAAAATTACCTCAACAATAAGGGGAATACGTATGGTTCATTCACGATCGGGCATAAGAAAGGCATGCGGAACCACGCCCATGATTGTAGAAGCAGAAGACATCCACCGATAGCAGTTTTCTTATAATTCGTCGCCCGACACATTTCTCTAAAGAGAAATGCCAAAACTGCAGCACCCCAACTATATCTTCCAGCTTCATCAAAATCGATCAGATGCCGCAACCACATACAATGCACCTGGTTGCGAGATTTGTCGGGCATCAATATTCCTCCAATTATTCGTAGAATATATGCCCGAGCACATGCCTTTGCTTGATCCTCTGAAGCATTTTCATTTAAAACCTCAAAATTAGCTTTCAACCAAGATAAAGCTATTCTACCTCCATTAAACTCTGGCGGAGCAGCTCCAAGATAATCAATGCACATTGATTGCCAATCACCATCCGCCATACCACACATCATATTTCCGTCGACGGGAAGCCCCAGATGCATAGAGACATCCTCCAATGTAATTGTTGCCTCTCCACATGGAAGGTGAAAAGTGTGTGTCTCGGGCCTCCACCTCTCAATCAGTGCAGAAATTAGGACAGGTTCGAGTTTGCAACCGCCTATAATTGTTGCAATATACCCGAACCCAGCTCAACTTGATCAGTTTGATATGCAATGCCAAAGTGAGAGGAATATGAGAGACCACGAGTTACACGAACCTCAATAAAAGTGGCATACATTTCAATAAAAGTAGAAACGGCTTCCCATTTTCATTAAACCAGTCCATATAGTTATCCGTAACCATATGACCAGTTTCAGCGTAATATTGTCGAGGGGCCAACAGTGTATATCGGTTCTCCCAAAGAGCAATCCAATCTCTGTGTCTCACCACCCAGTTAACATCTTTCTTTCCCCGTCTATCTATGTTATGCACGTCATCTAAATTTCTAGGAGCTCCAGGAATATATTGCGTACAACCATACTGACGGAGCACGCGATCAACTGGATGCCACTCAATAATAGCATAACATATAAGAGGTATAACCGATATCCATACCTCTAATGACCCTCTAAGGTGGGGTGGGATGCAAGCTTTCACTTCATCGCTCGCATAAGGTATCCACTGAAACTGAAATATAAATATACAATTCAAATAAATAAAATATTCTAATTATATCTAACATTTTAAATTAAAATATTAATAATTAAACAAATTTAAAAACATACCTCAGACCCAGCTTTCGTATCAATAAGTAAACGAATTTCCTCTAAAACAGTAGGTATACTTTTATGGTCCTTTCTTTTCATCGACCACCTATGAAATATAATATAAACTAATATCACCCTATTTAATTGAAAATATTTAAATCAAAATTTAGTTCGAAAATTACCTCAACAATAAGGGGAATACGTATGGTTCATTCACGATCGGGCATAAGAAAGGCATGCGGAACCACGCCCATGATTGTAGAAGCAGAAGACATCCACCGATAGCAGTTTTCTTATAATTCGTCGCCCGACACATTTCTCTAAAGAGAAATGCCAAACTGCAGCACCCCAACTATATCTTCCAGCTTCATCAAAATCGATCAGATGCCGCAACCACATACAATGCACCTGGTTGCGAGATTTGTCGGGCATCAATATTCCTCCAATTATTCGTAGAATATATGCCCGAGCACATGCCTTTGCTTGATCCTCTGAAGCATTTTCATTTAAAACCTCAAATTAGCTTTCAACCAAGATAAAGCTATTCTACCTCCATTAAACTCTGGCGGAGCAGCTCCAAGATAATCAATGCACATTGATTGCCAATCACCATCCGCCATACCACACATCATATTTCCGTCGACGGGAAGCCCCAGATGCATAGAGACATCCTCCAATGTAATTGTTGCCTCTCCACATGGAAGGTGAAAAGTGTGTGTCTCGGGCCTCCACCTCTCAATCAGTGCAGAAATTAGGACAGGTTCGAGTTTGCAACCGCCTATAATTGTTGCAATATACCCGAACCCAGCAGAAGCCAAATATGGCAAAATACGTTCCGGTGTCGGTATACGTGGATTTTTAATAAAAGTTTCTAAAATACGATCAGCATCCTAAATAATATATATTATAAAAAGTAAAATTAATATAAATTCATAATAACTTTAAAATAAAAATAAATTTAAATATTAACATTAATTATAAAAAATATTACCATATCGCTAAAATGTCTGGAGATATGATCAATATCCAATCGCAACAGCATTTCGTTTTCCATTATAACTGTAGACAAAACATTATAATTAGCAAAAAAATTAATAATTCTAAATAAATAATAATTATATAAATATTATTTTAATAAAAAATAATATTTACATAAATATATTAATATAAAAAATAATAACTATTTAAAAAATACTAACATAAAAATAAATTTCTTACCACTAATAACAAATTTAAAACTCAAATAGTTGGAGAATTTGAGTTATATAAGAGAGGAGAAGATGATTTTGGTGTGAAGAATGAGTGAGGGTTGAGGGGGTTTATATAGGGGAGGAGGAGGGGTAGTTAGGAAAAACGGATGGGGGCATTTATGACATTTAATGGAAGGCGCGTCCCCGGGGATGCGCCTTCCACACGTGTCTGCTGATATGGCAAAGGCGCGTCCCCGGGGACGCGCCTTTCACACGTGGCATCCAACTCAACGAAAACACGGGTAAAGCGCGTTCCCGGGGACGCGCCTTTGCCAACTCAGCAGAAAGGGTGCTAGTTTTGGAAATATTGGTCGAACGGTGTTAGAAAAGTAAAAATAAAAATAAACGGTGTCAGTGGGGTAAAAAAGCCTTTCTATTGATCAATGATAATGTAATAATAACTAATTTTTCAATTGAGGGGAGCAATACAACTTATTATTGTTATTTTTTAAAATGAGCAATAGAACTTATTTTACTGAGTATAGGGTGGTTCTTTATTGATCCTTTTGATTAGTAAAAGTTACAAAATGGTCTCCTGACTATAAGGCGTTGTTTTGTTGAGTCCATCGACGATTAATAGTTACAAAATGATCACTCGATTATTCATATGCTTCAAACTCTTCTTTTTCCGTTGGAAAATTGATAGTCATGGAGTTGAACGTTAACATGTTAATTGAAATATGATATTCTTTTGAGATTCTAGGATTAAATTTTATCATTATCAATCAACAAGTTAATGTTAAGGTCAAATTGCAATAAAAGTTTTTAATGAAAAAGGACAATTTTAGAACATATGAATAGACAAGCGATCATTTTGTAACTTTTAATAGTCGATGGAGTCAAAAAAACAACCACATATAGTTGAAGGGAAAGAGAAGAAAAGGGATAAAAGAGAAAGAAGATGTCCATTGAAAACTTTTAATCATATGTTGTAGAGATTGTTGATGTGTTATTATAATTATCTAAACGATAAGCTAAAATAACACATAGATGTATGGCAATCAAGCTCTTTGTGCATGCAGACCATACGTTGTTAATTATTATTTATAAATAAAAAAGTAGTATTTAATAAAGGTTTCTTAATTTATTATTTTTCTGTTTCTTTATTTTATTTC
Organism: Hibiscus syriacus; assembly: GCF_006381635.1. Lineage (NCBI taxonomy): Eukaryota > Viridiplantae > Streptophyta > Magnoliopsida > Malvales > Malvaceae > Hibiscus > Hibiscus syriacus. The sequence goes on along the minus strand of NW_024063527.1, from coordinate 1,281,393 downwards.
AATTTATTGATGCTAGTTGACGTTGACAAAAGAATTTATATAAAATTAACATAAGGAAAATTAATTTTTTTTTTGCGTAATAGAATAGAATAGTCATAATTTGAAAAAAGAAAGCCAAAGGGCAAGTCAAGAAATCAACCTAAGAAACGACCATTTTTTTTATGCTGCATTTGCAGATTAGATAATATAAACTAAAGCATGAGCTAGTAATGGAAGACATCACCTATTAAACAGCTTAATTATAATAATTTCAAGTCAAGTATTTTCTAAAACAATATATTTCCCTATTAAAAGTAAGCTAGACTACATGTTTTATACATTAACTGTTACTTTTGTTTCATTTTGGGCACTCAATTATTTTTATTTTAAAATCATATCTAATATTATGTTTTGGTTTTATTTTTTGTCACCATCATTAAAAAAATAATGGTTATGTTGTTGTGTCATCATAAGATAATACCACATCATCATTGATTTTTTTTAAAATTACATGTCATCAGTTCTGTTACTTTTCTAATAGTAGGTGACCAAAATGAAGTTAAAACGTAACCTTCGGAGGCTAAGTTCAGTGGTCTCCTCTTGGAATCGGACCTACCTCCTCTGTCAGAACTCTACCTAGTCCTTCTTGACTATGATGTTGGGGTCTCAACGAACCCCTGACTGTGTCTGGCCCTCTTGAACAGAGTATGAGATGGCCTTGCTGGCTCAAGGGCTCTCCTAGTCTGTCTCGCAATCTCACTGGTCTTCCTGGCTTGCCTATGCTGAACCATCTCCACCACCTTGGCCTGGTGGGCGAGCTAAGCGAATACCCTGGGTGGATCGACAAGAAGGTGTGTCAGAATGTCACAACGAAGTCCCTCTCTGAACCTACGACAACAGTGCTCCTATGTCGAAATCAACTCTGAGGCATATTTGCTAAGCCTGAAAAACTCTCGCTCATACTCCATCACTGAGCGATCACCCTGAGTCAGATGTAGGAACTGATCCATCAGCTCATCGGTACGAGTCTGTCCTATATACTTCTGTCTGAACTCTGAGAGGAACCGCTCCCATGTCAACCTCTCTGGCTCCCTAGCCATCTAGATCGTCTCATACCAATCTATGGCATTACCCCTGAACAGGGCAGTGTAAAATAATTTAAATTAAAAATATTAAACTTATTTTCATTTTTAAGTCTTAAATTAACTATAATTTAATATATATGCAAAGCATAATTATTTGTTAGAATTGTGTGTGTGAAATAACTTTGAACACAATATAGCAAATGTTGTGCAATTTTGAACCAAATAGGTAGCTTGGCTTAATGGCAAAGGTTTACCTAGTGACTTCTTAAGGTCCCAAGATCAAATCCTCCACCCCCACAAGCTGCTTTGTAAGTTTAATTTTTCCACTTTACACAGGTGGTGACACGTGTTACTACTTGATTGGTAGGAAAAATTATTTAATTAAAATGTTAAAATTATCTAAATTTAGCCTTCAATCATATAGTGACACATGACACATCCTTGATAGAATGTGTAAATATCAATTAAAAAATATATAATTATGCCAGTTTTATTAACTGTCACAACACTACCTTCGTTAAAAATTAACGGACATCAAATTGAATGAATCATTTAAATAGTTGAGTGGTTTGTTTGATCGTTTTCAAATGTTGGTGGTCAAAATGGTTTATGACTATAGTTCGGTGGTCACCTATGTAATTTACGCTTTAATTTTTAATGTTATATTTTGAAATTATAAATATGAATAAATAGATTTGAATTTAAATAAGTATTAATCCCTAATGGTTTTACGATTGCGTGTAAGGATCAACTCACATCACGCGTGTGATTTCTCTCTCATAAAGTGTTGTAACACTATGATATTAATAGTTTAAACTATCGACTTATAATATACTTACATGATGGAAGGAAAAAAATAATTTTATATTGATATAAAGTGTTTGGATGAGTAAAAATAGATTATTGAAATTATCTATGTTTTGCATAATATGAAAAGTAGTCCCCAATGTTTATGAAAATTATCATTTTAGCCTATATTATTTCCTTTTCGAGTATTTTGACTTCTAACGTCTTATTTTAGGGTAAAAAGATACTTAATATTTGACTAAATGATTACTTTGACCTTTATTATTTTATTACGGAGCATTTTGACCTCCCAACGTTTTATTTAGAGGTAAAAAAACTCATATTTTGGAGCGTTAATTGTTTGTTAAGTAATAATTTCTATCTTTAGAGGGTCATTCCAAAACGAAACGTTGGGGATCAAAATGCATGTCGGGCTCGTTTATGACATTTTACCTTTGGGGGGAAAATTAGGCCCCTAATTAGATATTTAATTTACAGTTTGCATTTGTGTCTTCGACCGTTTGCATTTATCGTTATTGTGGACATAACGAATGATATTATGATCACTGCAAGTATCATAGTTGCGAATTTTTAATAAATATGTTATTGTGAACATAACTATTGTGGATAATATGGTTTCAGACGATATCATTATCATTATATAACGGTCATTGTTGTGGTTACATATCTTTTATTTAAGTAATTGTTCCTAATAACAAGTATTAAAAATAATAAATTTTAAGGGAAACTCCATAATAACAAGTGTTGAAAAAACAAGTCTCTAATAACAAATATTAAAAAAAAGTAAAATTTAAGAGTATGTTCATAATAACAAATATTAAAAAAAATTGAATCTCTAAAAAAAAGTGCTGAAAAAATTGGACTCATAATAATAAATAAAATTTTAGAAAATAAGTTAAATTTTAAAAGTATGCCCCTAGTAATAAATATTGAAAAGATTGGACTCATAATAACAAGTATTGATATAATTTGGCTTTTAATAGCAAATGTTAAAAAATTGACAAAAAAATTGGACTCTTATACAAATATTAGGAAAAATAAATTATAAGAGCAGACCCCTAATAATAAACATTAGAGAAAATTTGGGCCCATAATAATAAATATTAGAGAAATTGAACCATTAATAACAAATATAAAAAATAATTATGCCATAAGTGATATAAAATTATTTTTTTATAAATGTAATACAATATAAAAAATTTAAACCCTGGGCATGTGACTCTCTTGCCCAAGCTTAGATACGTCCTGAATTGCATGCTTAAATACTTTATAGTTATTAGTGCTTAAACCTGAGACATAGAAGGATAATATATATCCCTTTAACCATTGATATCATTTGATTCGTGTGTTGTGTGATTTAATTTAAAATAAATAAAAAATGAGACATTAAACAGTAATCACGTATTATGAAGTGATAATTACTATTTAATTGCTTAGTGATGGCAGACAACACCTAAAACAATAAGACAACAATAAGTTGTAAGCCAACCCTCCCTTTCCTCTTTATTGCCAAACTAAAGATTCTGCATTACATAAATGAAGGTTACAATCAGTGTTATTAAAACTGGATCGGACCGGCTAGTTCGACCGATTGAACCGGAAATCAGTTGCCTATCCGGTCCGATCACCCTATAAAATCAGTTTTGCAACGAACCGGTTAAGAACCGGCAAAACCGGTGTAAACTGGCCGGTTCAATTTAAAAAATAGAACCAAACAACGTCGTTTGTTATAATTTTTTTCAGCCTCAAATTTATTTTCTGATTATGATGATTGATGCTTGTATCAATTATATACTTTTTTATTTAGTTGTTGATGAATTTCATTAGATATTAACCTTAAATATTATGTTGTAGTTGATTTGAATTATTTTGTTTCACTTGATTTTATGGTATTTAACTTATATATGTTATAACTAGTGATATTTTTATACCTTTTAATATTGTGAACTTAAAAAAAGTGTTATATATATACTAATATTAATTTTAATATTATGCAAAATTTTAAAAAATATTTTTTTATAAACCGATTCAATCCGGTTCAATCACGGTTGAACCAATGAATCAGTACCTTCATATGTTTAAGGTCCGGTCCAATTTTAAAAATATTGGTTACAATTAGAAGACGTGTACATGGCTCGTGACCCAATTTTTTCATTTATTATTTATGCTAAATAGATAAAATATTCATTATTAAAAAAATCAAACGTCTACCTGATTCACTCTTTAAAAAAAATCTCATTGATGATTAATGATGCCTTTTTTTTTAATTAAGTCTAGTAAAATTTTGGAAAAAATCTCATTAAGCCTTTCAATAAATTTGAAATTTTTTAATTTTAAAATATCATTAAGGCACTTAAAATTTATAAAAAAAAAATTAATTAAGCCTCCCAAATTGTTTAATTTCTTTTTTGGTTTAAAAAGGTTCAATTAAGTGCATTTTTTGTCGTAAGGAGTTTTTTCCTTTTAAAAAAAAAGACTATTTTGATCTTTTAGGCTATTATTTAAAAAAATATATTGATAAATCAAACCTTTACATAATTAAATTCAATTAAGAATTATTATCAAATACAAAATCAACCTAGCACAACTCTTATTATTATTTTTTCTGAAAATAACTTGTTACAAAATAATATTTGAGTCCAAAACTAAACTCGTACAAATAAAATTGTTTAAACCCGAGACAGCTAAAAATAATAATATTTTTTTTATCACGAGCCACTATTTTGGTATTTTTTTTGGTAGGTTTATTATTTCAAAGTAGGTGCTAGAATGTAATACCATGGTTGCACCAACCTCCTTCAACTCTCGAAGTCACCTTTGAGTCAAACTACACAGGTTAAACTAACTTGAGAGTAGTTGAAGGGGGTGTATATAATAGGGCTGCTTTTAGGCTAAATAATCTTAAATCTTAAACCCTAAACCCTAAACCCTAAACCCTAAATCCTAAACCCTAAACCCTAAACCCTAAACCCTAAACCCTAAACCCTAAACCCTAAACCCTAACCCTAACCCTAACCCTAACTCTAACTCTAACTCTAACTCTAACTCTAACTCTAACTCTAACTAAAACTTTAGTATATTTGATTTTCTTTATTTATTTATTTTTCAAAACTTATTAATATATATTGAAATCCTAAAACAAAAGAGTTGGGATTTTTTTTTCACTCCAAATGCATTCAAAGAACAAGGAGGTGTTTGCCCCCACAAATCACTCTCTTTCACACACCGTGATTGATGGGCAGTCGAGCAATGCATTTTGGGAGCTTTTCACAAAGTATCCTTTGCTCCACCTTCTTTACTAGTTTGATTTAATTACGTATATTCTAATTATGTTTTCTATAAAATTTAAGAATTATAAACATATCGAGTGATTTAAGTGATAAAAGAAAATAATATTCTTTTTAAAAGATTTAATTAGAGAACATCGTTTTTCTTATAAGATTCGATTTTAAATAGTTATGCATGTAGGATGTGTGCATATAACTAATAGAGTAATTTTTTTTAAACATATACTAATTTATAATTAGTTCTAACTATTAAAAAATTATTAATTTGTGTCATGTTTATATCATAGATATAGGTCCACAAACACTAGGATCTAGTTTGCCCAATTTTGGAGGGAAGTTGAGAAATGGGGGCATCTGAACTAAACCCCACGGCAGGCCACCTTCTCTTTCGGTCACTGTCAAGATTCAACTAACAACTCAATTACAAAAGAAAATAAAATAAAAAGTTGAAGTCTCCCCACTCTTTTTAGTTTTTACCAATTCAAACGTATAGGCTTCTTTATAATTAGTGGTTTATATAAACACCCCCTTGAGACAAGAGGCACAAACACTCGTACACCCAAAGGTGCAATGGACTGGTTCACGTGGCTGTCGAAAACAGGCCTCGACCCCTCCCTCGTCTACGAATACGCCCGCGCTTTCTCCCACAACGAGCTCGAAGAAGACGACATAGTCTACTTCAACCACGAGTTCCTCCAAAGCATGGGCATCTCAATAGCTAAACACAGGCTCGAAATCCTCAAGCTGGCCAGGAAACACAGATCAGGTGTGACCCCAAGGCCTGTGTCCAGGCTTCTTTTGGCCATCAAGAGAACCAAGAGGAGCTTAGCCAAGTACATCGGGACTTTGGTTTGCCGCCCGGATCAGTCGGCTCTTGTGGTGGTTAACCCGAGGAGCAGGTCCGGGTATGCTAATAAATGGAAAGGTGCAATGTTGAAGAGGAACAAGAAGCTGGTGTTGGGCACATCGGGGGGGAGGCTGTTGCTTACGAATGGGACTCCTTTGCTGGTCTCGGCTCCGGCTAGAGTCGAGAGCTTTTCGAGTCCCATGGTGTTTGATTACCACGAGGAGGAGAAAATGGATAAAGATGAAGATGGATATTGGTCAACTGCTGTTGAAGAGATCAGGTGGGATACTATGTTTCACGATTTGAAACCAAATTGAACAACATTCGTTTTCAGTTTGTCTCTTTTTCATAACAAACAACATTCAAGGAAGACAATCTGTGACGATGATGTTGGTCACTAATCGGCAGGTCTCTTCCACACACATTTATCAGTTCTGGTTTTTTTTTTTTGGATAAACAGTTATCTTTGATTTCAATGGTGAGAGATGGGATTTTTTTTGGGGTAGTTTCCACCAGTGTTTTTGGGGGTAGATTGGTAATTTTATCTTTAGTGGTGTTTCAGTCATGAAATTGTCTCCCCTGCCTTTTATCTTTGATCGAAGAAAGAAAAAGGTTAGAGTCAGTCTCTTTGGGAAAAAGAGAGAAAAAGGGGCACTTGCTAGGTATGGGAATGTGCAGAGTAAGAAAGCATTGTGTTGTAAATCTTAAAATGATTGTTTTTATTGGGGGATAAAAGTAGAGATTGTAATAGGGGAAAAAACCTAGAAATCTACAACGACATGCGTTTGTTTTCCTTTTTCTTTCTTTCCTTCTAAGTTTTCTTTCATATGATTTAGGAAATATTATTGCAAATATGGAACACCGATGCTAAGTGTCATAAATGGCATATGTTTGTGAATGAGTAGAATTACACTACATCTTATTCTGAACTCCATTGACCTTAATATTAAAGGAGAGAGTTGTTCCCTCTAAAGATCTCGAGTTCAAACGATTGTATTTATAAAGTGTGTATATATAAAGGGGGTAAGAAAATTCTGAACCTACTTAGGAGAAATAGAAGAAACGGGTAAAGTTTAGGGGAGCTTAAAAATATATGCATCCATTTCATTGAGTTCAGTACAAATATATATAAATACAATCGTATATTGGATTAAAGTCCCAAAAAGATAATGCAATGATTTGAGTGAATAATCGTACCTCACTCTGAATACGATCATTAAGCTCGATAGACAACTTGGGATATACCAGAGTTTCAAATTACATATCGAAAACATAATAATAATTGTGATATTATGGTAGCGTCGTCATCTGAAATTGATTTTTATGATTTTTACGAGAGTAATGGGTTCACACCAATAACAGTATGTCGCATTCGCAATTTAACGGGTAACCGTGGATTCCATCGATCACGGGACACTAAAAACGTGATTCCAATCACAAATTTTTCTTTGTTTAAAAAAAATAGAAGGTCGGGGAGGAAGAAGGCGAGGGGGAATTGAGAATGAAAAGATATATTTTTTATTTCAGACAATGAAATGTGGGTGTGGGTGTGGGGTGGAGAGTTGAGACTGTTGGCCACCCAATTTCCATTTGATGAATGGCGGAGGACATCGAATCGTCTTCGCTATCGACACTATGGATTTCCTCAAAGTTGCTAGAAGCAACGCCGACACAGAAATTTGGCTTTGCTGTTCTTCTTCCTCGTAGCTCGACTTGAGAGTAAAAGAAGATTTTTTTTTTCAGAGTTCAGACAATGAAATGTAGGGTAAGGGAGAGGGAGAGTGGTTTATTTCTTTTATTTTTTAAAATATAATTTTAAATAATATATTAATTTAACATCTCTTCCATTTTTAGAATTTATAATTTAATTCTTAGTTTAAAATGTAAATGTAAATGTAAATTTTTATTTTTATTTAATTTATTTTTAATTTCAGTAATCTAAATTTCTGTAATTTAAATTTTATAATTTTATTTTAATTATATTTAATTTAGTCATTTTAGGGTAAGTTGTGCGATATTTTTAAAAAAATTCATAACCGCGATGACATCTATTATGTCCGTAACCGTGATAAACGTGACGCGATCGAAAACATGAACGCTATTTAAATCCATGGTATCTGCAGCAAAATCTGCACCAGATATGATGACAACAAGAAGCTATTTCATGGAGCAAATCAAACTATAGAACAGGCATGCCACCACCTTTTACTTGGGGAATAATAACTTAAAAGATTTTTCAGATGTCGGAAGGTCGACGAAGACGAAAGGAACCAGAAGAATATAGCATCTGATAAACTGGCCGTATTCGAATTGTTAAGAATATGCTTAGGACAGTGCCTAGACCGCAGATGCCGGCTAAAACGAAGAAGGTGAGCCTGAAGCATTCAGGGCCTAAGCAGGTGGAGCTTCCTTGCTTAGCGACTTCAGCATCGTACACGTAACCTGCGAGCAGACCTGAGAAAAGAAGTGCACCTAGAGGGTTGCCCGTCAGAATGAAGTTGTAACTTGTAAATGATACCAAAATGTTTCAAGCCAAAAAGCATGCCGTTGGAACCATGAGAGAGTATAGAAAGCCGTAGCAGGCACCGAGCAATGCATTCGAAACATAGAGCGTGCCACCGAGAGCTAAGGCGGACAAAACAAACCCAAATACCATCAAGATTAGGGAGCAGGTCATCCACAATGTTCGAGGAATGGTTCTTGTCCTGCAAGAAAACCCGAATCTTTTGTTTGAATGGTTTCGGAAATATGGTGTTGGAAAGTGGGAGTTGCTGAAAGCTTGCATCTCAAGGGAATATCTGTTGATGAAGAGAAACTCTTTCGTATACATCTTCAAGTTTATTCAAGTAATTACTGCTAACCATAATTCTTGTACCACAATTGTTATTGTTTCCATGACTGACTAACTTTTTTTAATTTTTACAGCTCACATTTATGGCAATAACTGAAATGAACCGAAAATCAGTGACTGGTGGAGGAGTCTACATGGGGGCCATTTTCTTTGGCTTGCTTATGATAATGTTTAATGGAATGTCAGAGCTTTCAATGACCATTAACAAGCTTCATGTGTTTTACAAGCAGAGAGACCTCCAATTCTTTCCTCCATGGGCATATGCTTTACCAACATGGATACTTAAGATTCCAATCACATTTGTAGAAGTTGCCATATGGGTGTTTATTACCTACTATGTCATCGGATTTGATCCGAGTGTTGAAAGGTAGACAAAAGAAATGACCATGAGAATTTATTGTGGAACTTAAAGCCTTGGCGTATGTATACACAGTTGTTTATTAGCTATGTTCCGAATTGATGTGCAAGCAATTTGTCTGGTGCAGGTTGTTTAGGCAGTACTTTGTACTCGTTCTCGCTAACCAGATGTCTTCGGGGTTGTTTCGCTTCATTGCAGCAACCGGCAGAAACATGATTGTCGCCAACACTTTTGGCTCATTTGCTTTGCTTGTACTTTTTGCATTGGGTTGCTTTGTCCTGGCACGGGGTATGATAAGTTCTATAATCAGACATCAAACTTTTCATTACACTTTTTTCTGATCCGTTTTCTTCGTTTATTGTCACAGGTGACATAAAGAGCTGGTGGATATGGGGTTACTGGATTTCGCCGATAATGTATGAACAAAACGCATTGATGGTTAATGAGTTCCGTGCCAACCAGTGGAGTAATGTAAGGCTTTTTGAATCTGCATACCGTGTTTTTGCTTTAATATCTAAACAATCTTCTTATCTTTTTATATGTTCTTTCACATCAGTCTTTTCCGAACTCGACAGAACCAGCAGGAATCGAAGTTTTGAGGTCCAGGGGTTTCTTCCAAGATCAGAATTGGTATTGGATCGGAGTAGGGATTCACAATATTGTTCAACTTTTGCTTCACTATTGCTCTTACCTATTTAAACCGTGAGTATAGCGTAATCTATTTGTAACTTATTCTTCTTCATAAGGGAGAGCTAATCTTGTATCTTTTATCAAATAAATATGCAGCATTCGGGGCTTCTCGAGCCGTAGTATCTGACGAAACAGAAGGCAACGAACAAGCTAATGGAGTTGGTGGAAGCATTCAGTTAACAAACAATGAAAGTAGCTCAAATCATGTAACTGGATCAGGTATTTGGACTCAAATATAGATTTATATCCGTGTTATTATTTACTAGCCAATTTGCAGAATGCTAAATCCAGTTGATATGCAGAGAGTCAAGAGGATGTTCAAAGAAGCATCTCATCAAAGTCCTCGTCTATAACCGAGGCAACTGTTGGGGCCATTGCCATCAAGAAAAAAGGAATGGTTCTTCCATTTGAGCCACATTCCATCACATTTGATGACATTGTTTCTTCTGTTGACGTGCCACAGGTAACACAAGGTTCCATGTATAAATTCCATACATGTTCAATGGTTAGATTATTCTTTTTCTGGTTAATGTGGTCCATGGATATGAACGTTTATTCGATTGGTCTGAAACTCTTCAGGAAATGAAAGAACAAGGTATTACGGACGATAGGTTGGTGCTGCTGAAGGGTGTTAGTGGTGCTTTTAGACCAGGCGTTCTTACAGCTCTAATGGATGTTAGTGGTGCCGGTAAAACCACCCTTATGGATGTGCTTGCCGGTTGGAAAACCGGTGGTTATATAGATGGGAACATCACAGTTTCAGGCTTCCCCAAGAAGCAAGAAACATTTGCCCGGGTATCCGGAAACTGTGAGCAAAATGATATTCACTCTCCTCATGTCACTGTATACGAGTCCCTGCTCTATTCCGCTTGGCTTCGACTACCTGCTGAAGTTAATGCCAAAACTAGAAAGGTTGGCATTCACCAAACTCTGAGCTATTTCAAGTCTCTAAATCTTCTTTGATGCATGTTATATGTTTTTACTATGATAATCCAATAGATACAATTGAGTCCAATGAAATACCCCATTTTTCCTAATGATCACTCTGGTATGGCTTATGTTAACTGTTTGTGTTTCCAGATGTTCATCGAGGAAGTCATGGAACTTGTGGAACTGAACCCGTTGAGGCACGCACTAGTTGGTTTACCTGGTGTAAATGGTTTATCAACTGAGCAGCGGAAGAGGCTTACGATTGCTGTTGAGCTTGTGGCGAACCCTTTGATCATTTTCATGGATTAGCCAACTTCAGGGCTTGATGCAAGAGCTGCTGCGATATGAGAACAGTTAGGAACACGGTGGACACATGAAGAACAGCTGTGTGTACCATCCATCTGCCAAGTATCGACATATTTGAAGCATTCGATGAGGTGAGTAACTTGGAAGTCAATTTGGAAAGAGTTTATCTCATCATTGTTGGCTGTTCATACGAGTTTATAACTGAATAAAATATGAAATTGCAGCTGTTTCTTATGAAGAGGGGAGGACAAGAGATATATGTTGGGCCATTAGGACACCATTCTAAACATCTAATCAAGTACTTTGAGGTACGACGAAAATGGAAGACCCCAAATAACATAGTTAATACAACTTATTCTTCCAATGCTGTAATGTTCATCTTTCTGCAGGGAATTCAAGGAGTTAGAAAAATCAAAGATGGATACAATCCGCCTACATGGATGTTGGAAGTTACCACAACGGCGCAGGAATTATCTCTCGGTGTTGATTTCGCTGATATCTACAAAAACTCCGATCTGTACAGGTAATGATGAACAAAAAGTTATTTGATTCATCATGAGAACTATATCCGGGATAGCTTTCTTAGCTAACTCGAATTTGCTACTAATATGTATCATTAGTTAATGAGAAACAAAGCTCTTTTTGAAGATTTAAGCAAGCCTGCTCCTGGTTGAAAGGAACTCTGTTTTCCAACTCTCTCAGTCATTCTTGACTCAGTGTGCTGCTTGCTTATGGAAACAACACTGGTCATATTGGCGCAACCCTCCATATACTGCCGTTCGATTTCTTTTTACGACTGTAATAGCATTGATGTTTGGGACACTGTTCTGGGACCTTGGCTCAAAAACGTAAGCTACAAGCCAAACCAAAAAGCTCATGCTTAAATGTTGGTTCCCAGCAACTTCATAAATCTAACTGTCACATTGTGGAATTACAGGAATACTAGGCAAGATCTGACAAATGCAATGGGTTCAATATATGCTGCTGTTCTTTTCCTTGGTATCCAAAACGCTGCATCAGTGCAGCCTGTTGTTGCCGTTGAAAGAACGGTCTTTTATCGAGAAAGAGCTGCCGGAATGTATTCTGCCATGCCGTATGCCTTTTCACAAGTATGATTTTACGATTTTGAAACCTCAAAGAAAAACTTTGAAAAGCTTCGAAACTGTTAAAGAAAGTTAAACAAACTTCCATTTCTTTTGCAAATTGCAGGTCTTGATCGAGTTGCCGTACATTTTTGTTCAAGCCACCATGTATGGCCTTATAGTCTACTCTATGATCGGATTCGAATGGACGGCTGCAAAGTTCTGGTATCTCTTTTTCATGTACTTCACCTTGCTATACTTCACCTACTATGGCATGATGGCTGTTGCTATCACACCGAACTACCACATTGCAGCAATTGTTTCCGCTGCATTCTATGGAATATGGAACCTCTTTTCAGGGTTCATCGTCCCACGACCGGTAAATTGTTCTTTTCTTTTCTTTCATCAAGTGATTCTCCATTGTTCAAGATCATTCAGATTTCTTGACAACTTAACCAATTTTGCAGAGCATGCCTATATGGTGGCGATGGTACTACTGGATTTGTCCAGTATCTTGGACCTTCTACGGATTGGTTGTTTCGCAATTCGGAGACATACAAACACCCCTTCTGGATGGCGAGTTTCCCGGTCAGACGGACGAACAACATTTCAGAAGTTACTACGATTTCAGACATGATTTCCTGGGAGTTGTGGTTGCCGTAATTCTTGGTTTTACTGTGCTGTTTGCATCCATCTTTACCGTTTCCATTAGGTTGTTTAATTTCCAAAGACGATAGAATTTACTTGCATGTTAAATGTATGGCGTTTTTATTTTTGTACAAGTTTTATCTTTATAAGAAACACATTCTTTCATTGTAATTCAAGATTTTAATGAATAAAAAAATTCTCTTTTAAACAACTGTAAACAATACCCTTTGAAATCTCATCTTTGGACATATTCTTAATCTCATCACGGGTTTTCCCAGCTATTTTACGCCTCATGCCATTTAAGGAAGCATCGCGGCAAACGTTGGTGAGATCATCCCCACTATACCCTTCTGTTCGACGAGCCACTTCATCGATATCCACATCAGCAGCTACCTGCCACGTTACCACACGGACAAGGTAACCTCTTCAAGCCCAAGATGTTCAAAACACAAGAAATGGCAAACAAAATATTGATCTCATAACGGGCATGATACGTCCATACAAAATTTTAATAGGAAAAAGAAACTTCGAAAAGATTTGGTTTTAAAAGAGGCTATGAGCTATGTTGCTATAATGCTTTATCTTTCTTGTAGCACCATACTCTACACCCATGTCTGACATATAACCGGCATGGGTATAGGGATATAACTCTCCAAATATCCACCACTGTCGCCAAAAAGAAGAAACGACTTGTTCGTCAAATTTCTTGTTCTCATCAGACAAATAAATGAAGAAATTTGTTTTACATGAGATATGACCTTCCTATCATAATATTCTGTAAACATTTCAAATAATCTAGTTTTCAGAAGTTTATATATATATATATATATATATATATATATATATATATATATTAGGCTTCCAAAAGAAATATTTAAGTTTCACCATCACCATTATGCTACCAAAGCGACATTTCATTTTCTTGATTCATGGCATAACTAACTTTTAGCTGAAGTAATACCAAGTACCATGGAAACATATCAAATGTGCCATGACATAAAGCTGTAACTTGCGAGAGCCGAGAGTATTTACCTCAACTGTTTTTAAATTGATCCGAATGAGCTCCTTTCGACTCTCAAAATTGGGCAGAGGAATGTATATACGCTTTTCCAGTCGCCTCCTACATTCCATGAAGAACAATTAGATACAAAAAATGTAAACTAATAACTTTAATCATACAATCTCTCAAACATATGACGTGGTGCAAATATGATACCCTGTCAAATGAAAAAGACAGGAGAGAAAAAAATCAGGACTGGAACAAATAGAAAATAACAGGACCAACCTGAGTGCCTCATCTATGTCCCATGGGAAGTTCGTTGCAGCCAAAACCATCACTATTTTACGGCTACCGTCTTCATTTGTGCCTTTATTATTTACACCATCTACCTGAACAAGAAGTTCAGATTTTACCCTTCTAGACAACTCGTGCTCCCCGGAAGCCCTAAACCAAATAAAATAAAAAGATGCATTTAAGGTAAAGATTATGCAAAAAGCCATGCTAAAAAGGAAGAGAGAGAGATCAAAGCACCAATAAATGCCCAAATGAAAAAGAAGAAAGAGAGATCTGTGAAAATTTCTGAGTTAAAAACATTAAACTACTGGCCCACCATCATGCTAGAAAATATACACAAAAATAATTAAACTTCGTACATCAAGAATATATGAAAGTTAACTGTCAAGATAGATCCCAGATAACAGCCAAACTGTGCAGTATCAAGTGGCAAACTTACCCACGGGCATTGCAAAGAGAGTCAATCTCATCAATAAAAATTGTAATAGGAGCATAAGCTCTTGCACAAACAAGCACCGGACCATGCGCTCACTCTCCCCGCGCCACTTCGAGGCTAATGTAGCTGAGGAAACAATGAAAAAGGTTGTACCACACTCAGTAGCAACGGCTTTAGCCAGAAGAGTTTTGCCAGTACCAGGAGGTTCAAACATTAGAACACCTTTCCATGGTCTCCTAATACCCTAAAGACAAACAAGAAAATAACTCAACCATTCGAGCACTGTACATGTTAGTATAAACACATTCAGATACGAGAGAAAAAAAAAGATATGCAGAAAAGTTAATTTTGTAAATTTCCGGAAATTTCAAAATAAAATTACTTCCATGTTAATGATTTTCCAAAGTCAAAAAAATGCATACAGAAAACTAAAATTAAAATTAATGTCATTGTGTCCCTTTATTGAATGCAAAACCAAGGCAAAGAAATCAGAAGAAATAACAGATTTTGTTTTTAAATCAGAAAATGTGACAGAAACGGGAATCAACTGGCAATAATACTTTAATAGCAATCCAGCTGCAAGTACCTGAAAACATTCAGGCATCCATAAAGGAAGAACAACAACTTCCTGTAAAAGCCTTTTTGCTTCAGTCAAACCAGCAACATCATTCCACCTACTCCAGGAGTTGTTTCTAAAACATCCCTTTCTAACATTGCAGCCAAATCTGGATCAGGTCCCTCATACTTTGACCTCTTAGACTTTCCATCTTCAGCATCGTCATTCTGAGAAATTGCAAAAGCAAATCAATCACCAAAATATTGAGAACGTTGAACTAAGGTAGTTTAATCTCGAAATAGAAAACTGTTCATATCCCTAATTATTTGGGGTTGTGTTTGTGTTAAAGCCGCATGCAATAGTGTTTTGAACCTAAACATGTTAGGCTTTATACTGAAATTTTAAACTTCAATTAAACTAAAAAAGAAATTAAAATTAACAGGCAAAATGTGTTATCAACCAGAACTTACTGCTTGACCAGCCCTTGCAGCTCTGGCCCCAGTGTTAGTTCTATTTGAACCACCTGCCTTCAAATCACGTCCAGTTGCAGCACTTATAGTATTGCCACGGCCCCAAGCTCTATCTTGTGGCGATTTCCTTGTGCCTGCTTGACCAGCCCTTGCAGCTCTTCTACTTGAAGTGTCCCGACTTGGAGGCCTCCACACATCAGGATCATCCATCGGGGCACCTGAAGAAG
Organism: Hibiscus syriacus; assembly: GCF_006381635.1. NCBI lineage: Eukaryota > Viridiplantae > Streptophyta > Magnoliopsida > Malvales > Malvaceae > Hibiscus > Hibiscus syriacus. Next base: position 1,265,540 of record NW_024063527.1, on the reverse strand, counting down.
TCGGGTACTAATCTAACGGTTGGAATACAAAAGATGACTTAGCATGAATTGGCGAAGAAGGGCGCCGCCCATTAGGAGCTTCCTTAAATGAACTTCTCTCAGAATCCAATTGCTTCACAACTTCTATCTCCCCTGATAGTGCTTTCTTCACATTCGTCCATTTTGCACTAATTAGCGGGTCATCAAGACTGGTTAGATGCCTAAAAATGCATACCCAAAAAAACAAAAAAATAGCTTAAACAATGGTTAAAGTAATGCATCTTTTACCAAAAATTGAAACAAATAAGTAAATTATGAACAGGTAAACTAGAATATTTAAAATTTATAACTACAAACTACAATTCATTTTCTTAAAATTGGCATTCTGAACAAAAGGAAAATCCCCAGCTGAAAATGTCAACAATGTTTGCAGTTTGCCTTAACCACTAATGTAACTAGCTTAACTGCGAATCAGAACTGTATAGAAAACCGGAATTTTAAAGGCAGCAAAAATAGGGGGAAAATTAGCGGGTGAAATTACAGAAAAGGAGTGGAAAACAAAAAGAGGAAGAGAAGTTACTTGTTGATCTGAGCAATGGCACCATCAAAGAAGATAATGGAAGTGTCGTAGAGGCCTTCGAGAGCGTATTCTCGAGCCAATTTCAAGTGATCTTGCAATCCAGCTAGCGAATTTCCGATCATTTCGATTTCACCATGAAAATCCCAAAAGAGAAACAGCAAATCTCCCAAAGTTTAGGCCCTAGGGGTTTAAGTTCGAAGAAGAAAAATCTTTCTCCAGTTTGGAGAAAATGGATTCTCCTTGACGGCGACGTTTGAAGTTCAAAACCAAACGGGAGGTAAGGAGATTGAGGTACGAAAGCTGGAAATCACGCTTTATCTCGTGATGGGTTTACGGAGGTAATAGAATAAAAGATTACTAGAGAATAAGATTATTAAGAATGTTGTATTTTGTGTTTAGTTTGTTTAGTAGGAATGTAAGATTATCGTATTTGATTAAAGGAATAAATGATTATTGGAATGTATATTTGATCAAATTGTTCTTATTATATATTTGTATAATATTACAAATTGTAAAATATTTATATATTTTCTTTAAAACATTAAATTCATAATATTTATATATTTTTTTACAAAATTAAAAATATAAAAAATGTTTAATGAAAGGGTAATTTTTTAACACCTGAACTTCATATAAAATTTTAATTATAGATTTTTTTTGTAAATCTAAAATAATTTAAGGATAAATTTTTAATTTAACCTTCGTATAATTTTTATTATTCAATGACAGAAGAATGATATTTTTGAAAAAAAATAAAAATTTAAGGGTATTTTAGTCCAAAACGCCGATAATGTTACATTACCTAAGGGAATGGAGGTAATGACATTCCCGGTAATATACCCACAAAAATCTACTATTGATAATAAAACATAACCGGGAATGAGATTCCCGGCCAACCAAACATGAGAATGTGGGATTCTCATCCCATGAAAATCTCACAATCCTTGAACCAAACACCTCCTAATTGACGAAGGAAATTACATTGTATCATATATGTTATATTTTATAAATAAATGAAAATCGAAACATGGTGTAAGCAATCTCATATACGATTAACATTCATTAATACCATTCGATACCTAAGTAGCAGTCATTACAAAACAAGTAAAATGAAACGAGCATGACATATTAATATACTTAAATGAAATAATATATGCGTATATATATGACCTCAACTATCATAAACATTAATCATAAATACTTCATAAGAGGAAAACAGGTTTGTGCACCCATTTTATACAAAGGCAAGCAGAATTTCACAGTTGACTCGATTTAATTATAAGCCTAAATACCAGGAAAAACTGGCATAACGATTCATACAAGTCCAGAATCTATTTAAAAAACATGTACAAGCTGCCAAACGAACATGAACTACAGAAAGAAATAGTGAGAAAGAAATCCCAAAATCCATGTCCAAATTTCATAAGTGATCGCCATATGAAAAGGGTAAGAATTCATAAAGAAAAAGTTACTTTCTTGATTCCATAAGAAGGGCTCGCTGTTTGGCACTTTTATCTGATGCAACGTCTACCTCACCAGCTGTGTAGCTGCACAAAACAGGAAGAACCCTCTTGTTATTGACTCAATTTCCAAGTATGCCATGAGCACAAAAGCATACAAATCACTTACACATCTAAGTACATGTAAACTCTCAGATGATAAATACCTTGAAGGAATAACTGTTTGGGGAACAAAAGGAGTGTGTGCTGTTTCTCTTTCTGCTGCAGGCCGTTGAGCTTTCTGAAATTCTTTCAAAACTGCTTGAAAGTCTTTTGCAAGTTTGGTATAAGTTACCTTCTTGCTTGCCTACAATTACACGGATATAAAGGGCATCAAGTACTTCCAGAGAGGAGGGGTCAAGCAGTAATAAAAATAATTTCAATGTACGAATTACCATGAGTTCGAAATATAGAACATGAGGAACATCATGAACAACAAACAGTACAGTCATCTCCTTTTCATCGACTAAAAAAGTAAAAGAGAAGGCTGATCGATGAAACCCAAAATCATAACCAAGAAATAAACTGACACTAACTTCAGCACGATGATCTGTTTCACTAGCTTGTTTAAGTTTAGCCGAAGTGTCCTTCACCAATTGTCCAATATGTAGCCTCGTTTTATGCCTGCCAAGTAAGATTTGTTAGGTATACTCCCCACTCATAAATCTAATTACACCATTTAGTCAAAATCAATCAAGAAATGCGTAAGATAGCAACTCGTTGCCCATGCAATACAATGATGAGATCAATGAGTGAGCGAGAAAAATACAAAACCCAACATTATATATAAAAAAACTTATATACTTGTTCAGAGAATTCTGACATTCATCCAAACGACAATGATAATTCGCTGAGCTTTCTCAAAAGTCAAATTGAACTTGACAAAAGGCATTATTTGTCACCCCTAATTAAACACCAGCAAAATTTCCTTAACACCAGCATCTTTAACACCTGTGCAACAAGGGCAACACAGAAACAAACGAAACCGAAGCAGCCTCAATTTTCCATAGTTTTCTTGAAGCTGCTAAATCTAATCTAATTTAACAAAAACGAAACCGAATTTACACAATTCTAAAACAAAAAAAAATCATGAAATATATATATAACAAGAAACGGGAACCTTTGACAAATTCTTCAAGTTCTGAAGCACAAAGCTTAGACACATCGATAGTGTTCTGAACAATGAGACGGTTGTTTGGTAATCTTCTTTTTCTTCGACCTTCTCTAGGGCTTTTAGATTTGGGGGGGGGGGAGAACGAAATGAGGAGCCATTATTGGTTTTAGCAGAACTTTAAAGCGAGAGAGAGCTTCTCTACCTTTGAGAAAAAGTGAACTTAAAAAATGAGCGGCAGAATCCTAAAAAAGGAAAAGGAGATCTGCGAGATATAAAAATTTGCGGGGTTTGTAAATACAAACGCCACTAGAAACAGAAAAAAATGCGGTGAATTTATTAAAAACGCCAAAACAGAAAACATTGCGACTTTATTAAAAGAGCCACTAAAGGTTCTAGGACGATAAAAGACACAAAAATTGCGGCGTTGTAATTAAAAATGCCACTAAAATACTGAAAAATACGGCGTTTGTAGTTAAAAAGCCGCTAAAATACTAAAAATGCGGCGTTTAATAAAAACGCTACTGTATATGATATCTATTGCGACGTTTAAATAAGAAACGCCACTAAAGGTTATGGTGCAATAAAAGACTAAAAAATTGCGGGTTTTGACATTAAAATTGCCACAATATATGAAATCTATTACGACGTTTGACTAAAATATGCCACTAAAGTACATGTCTTTTTTGACGTTTTAATATGTGTAAAATTGGTGGCGTTTACTCTCAAAACGCCCAAACGCCGCAATATGTGTAAAATTGATGATATTTACTCTCAAAATGCTGCCACAAACATATTTTGCTGTAGTGAGAAGAAGAAACAAAAGAAAAAGGCTCATTTCTAAATGTCATAGGGTCTATATACTAACCTTTAGTGTTGATGTCAAGTGTATGACTATGATAGCTACTCGTAGGTTGAAAAGTGAATAGATTCAATTGTTAATAAATCATGTGGACGTGCAGATGATCACACCGAGTGATCATAATTTGTCAAATTATATAGAAATATAAAAGTTTCAAAAAACTATGGAAGTACAACCTATTGTCCATCGGACACATGTTCGATTCCCTAACACTCTTTATCTTTACTACAAATATTTAATTAAATAATTATTTTTTGTTTATTGATGTTGCATTATGCCACGTTAGCTTACTGTACAAATGACAAAGTCACATCAATTTATGATGCTATCTCAAGGCGTTGACTGACTATTTTTATTCGGTTGTACTAAAATGAAACGTTGGGTTTAAAATATTCTAAACAAAAGAATAAGGACCAAAATGATCATTTAATCAAATGTTAGGAGTGTTTTAATGCATTATGCCTTTTGTTATCCATAACATAGTCTAATGTAAAAAAAATATTTATTCCCAATTACGTATCTCTTAATTGAATAACAAATATCCTGGAATGGTGCGGAGACAGTGTATTAGGGAATTTATTTGTGTTTTAGGTTTGAAAGACTAATTTTAATTTTTTATATTGTGACCAATAAAGTGAGGACGTTTATTAGATTAATGAGATGTGTAAATAATTATGGTAAATTACATATTTAGTATCTTATCTATTTTTTTGTTTTTATTTTAATTACTTAATTATTTTTTAATAAAATTCATACATATTATTACATGTTTTTATTTTAGTAATCGATTGTTAATTTTGATAATTGACTTAACAATAAAGTGACGTGTCATAGTATTATAATGATTTTGAACTCTAAAACTTTTATATTCTATAATTTTGAACCTAATTTAAAAACAATTCATAAATTTTATCCTAAATTCCATTTTCTATCCGAAACCTCAAACTTAATATGATATTAGTATATTTTATTTTGAAGAATTAAATTTATTAAATTAGTTTTAAATTAGAATTAAATTGTTAGGGTATGTAAGTTTTAGAAACTACAACTATTAGTATATTGTGTCTTGTCACTTTATCCATTAATTCAACGATTAAATAACGGTTAGTGATAAAAAAATATATAAAATATATATTTTTATTAAAAAAATAATTGAATATCCATTATAATTGTTTATAAGAGATTAATTTGTGTTATAAATTGCAAATTTATGAATTAATAGGATGAAAAATCGACTAATAAAAAATGGTTAAATTGGGAGATAATTCCAACGCTTAAGAAAGGTAACTCTGTTACTCTCATTTCAACCACAAAAGTTGACATCACGTAGAACCCTCAACGTGGCCACACATTAGCCGCACCACATTTATTTTTCTAACATACGCAACATGCGCAGAATTGAAAGCGGCCCTCTCATCTCAACTAACAACCATCCTTATTCCTTATCCTATACCCCTCTTGTGCACGTTAGCCAACATTTATCCCTCCCACATTTAAGGCGCCAAACCAACTCAAAGTCTCCAACGGTCCAAAACTTCATTCGAAAACCGCAATTTTCTTTTGTTGTTTCATGAAACTTCCCCTTTCTCTAACGAATCCGAACATGGCATCCGGGTCAGGGTCGTTAATGTGGTTCCGAAAAGGGCTCCGGATCCACGACAACCCGGCGCTCGAGTATGCTTCCAGAGGATCCACCTGTGTTTACCCTTTGTTCGTGATCGACCCTCACTACATGGAGCCGGACCCAAACGCGTTTTCCCCCGGGTCGACCCGAGCGGGTATAAACAGGATACGGTTCTTATTGGAAAGCCTCGCTGACCTTGACTCAAGTTTGAAGAAACTCGGGTCGAGGTTGTTGGTTTTGAAGGGTGAACCCGGTGAGGTTTTGATTCGTTGCTTAAACGAGGTGATTTTTTTCTTATACTTTACATATATTGTTGTTATGTTAAAAGTTAAAACTCTGAAATATTGTCTTTTTTTTTCAATTTTTTAAAATATTTTTTGTTTATTTTATGGGTTTCTGGCAGTGGGATGTTAAAAAGCTTTGCTTTGAGTATGACACTGATCCATATTATCAAGCTTTGGATAAGAAAGTTAAGGTAAAAACTGTTCATTTATGTTTCTCTTTAATGAACAGTAGTTTATAGTTTTCCTTTAGATTCTCAAATTTTAGTGTTATATCAAAACAAAATTGGCTTCCACCAACAATGTAGTCCGATGGTTGTAACATAATATTTTCAATTAGTTGGAGGTTTAGTGTTTCAGGGAAGATGTATGATTCATGTTATGCAGGGCTGTAAGCCTTTTCTTGTACTAGACATATCTGTGTTACTTGGACTTTGATGTGCGTATAAAATACGAGTACATGTCTAAAAATAGGTATTTCCATTTTCTTCCTAGATTTTCTATGTATGTGGAGTGTCGTTGGAGGAACTAATATTAATACCCATATCCAAATATATGTCAAACATGGGTGTCGAATATGGGCACTTCAAGAAAAATGTAAAGTCGGAAGTCAGAACATCATAGGAACATATGTTGAATTGCATATTACCATTAGTTAAGTTAGAAATTGATCTGTTTAATTAGTGAACAAAGATTGCCTTTGTTTCAACAGAATTATGCTTCTGCAGCTGGAATCGAGGTTTTTTCTCCTGTGAGTCATACGCTGTTCAATCCTGCTGATATTATAGAGAAGGTAAGCAAGAAGTTGGTATCAACAGAGTATGGAACTTTTAGCGTCAAAGTTGTCATTCTTTTTTTGCATACCAAGGATGCTATTTATTGTTTTCTAATCGATAGTTACTTTTCATTAATGCGACAAATGTCTACAAAAGAATGGAGGAAGACCACCATTGACTTATCAATCCTTTTTAAAGCTTGCTGGGGAACCCTTGTGGGCATCTTCCCCACTTTCGGTTGAACTTTCGTCGATTCCTCCTGTCGGGGATGTTGGAAGTTGTGAGATTTTACAAGTTCCAACGCTAAAGGAACTTGGGTATGTGGAAGAGTATCAGGTATGAAGCTATCAATGTTTCAGAAATGTGTCTTTGCTTTAAAGAGCTCTTTATAAAGAAGGGACCCTTGTACAGGATGAATTCACTCCCTTTAGAGGTGGTGAGTCAGAGGGATTGAGGAGGTTGAGAGAAACACTATGTGACAAGGTATGATCTTATCTTTTGGTACTGAACATTGAATTAGTAAAAGCAATATTATGGCCTTGAAGTTTTGGGAAAGGCATTCTTTCGTAGGACGGTGGAATTGATATTGAACTTCTATATCTACCATTAGTAGTACATAATGTAGATAAATGACAGATTATCATGTCCTCTGTTGACTTTATGTGTTTTGGATAACCATGGAAAACTTTTGGTTAACTTTCTTCTTTCATTTTATTTTTAAATAATAGCTTGTGTTAATTCTTATCTGAATTACTGTAACAACATTTTAATCAATTTGATCTTCCTAGTTAAGGCAATAGGGGCATGTATGATGAGAGAGCTGCATTTGATAGTTAGATAAGTTCATTGAGCTTAGGTTGGTCTAGGTGAATATATCAAGCTGAGGAGAAAAAGTTGGCTGCTCTCCTGTCATTGTCATATTTCATCATTGCCTTGATAGGAATGTGTGATTCATACGTGCCTAGTGATATAACATAAAGATGCATCTGGTTTACTTGCAATTGGTCCATCTGTATTTTTCCTTCTAATGTCTTGGTGAGGACAACTTCTAAGCTCCTGCTGAAATGTGAAATCTTCTACGATTTTTCATTAACTGAACCTGATTTCTTGAAAAAATGCTTCAGTTATCTTATTGGCTTTCTCATGTTGTACTTCTTTTAATATTTCAAAACTTGAGTTGTTTATGGCACTCGCATTCATATAACCCCTTTCTTCTACTGTAGGAATGGGTAGCCAATTTCGAGAAACCTAAGGGTGACCCGTCTGCATATATAAAGCCAGCAACAACTGTTCTATCACCTTATTTGAAAGTGAGTGAAAAAAAGATTAACTGATATTGGCTTCGGATTGTACCTTTGATTGTAAAAATTTTGTAATACGCTGATAAAAAAATCTTTAAGAGATCTCACACTATCATTGCTAGCACTTTCTTTTTATTTTGTTCATTCTCTATTCTGTTTCTGATCCTTTTGGCAGTTTGGATGCCTCTCTTCCAGGTATTTTTACCAGTGCCTTCAAGATGTCTATAAAAATGCTAAGAGGCATTCATCACCACCGGTTTCTCTGGTTGGGCAGGTCGGTTTCCTATTACTTGTTCTTCACTACTGTGAGATAATTTTGTTGTTTGGTCTACCTTTCTTTCAAAGATTTGAGAGCTAGATTCCATCTATGCAGTTGCTATGGCGTGATTTTTTCTATACCGTCGCATTTGGAACTCCTAATTTTGACAAAATGAAGGGTAACAAAATATGCAAGCAGGTAGTGCATTTAATGTACTAAACAAAACCTTTTTATGCAAATGTCAGCTTTTTTTTCTTTCTTTCTCCGCATTCCTCTTAGAACCATACAAAAAGAAAAAGGAAAGGAACAAAATAAGTAGAACATTTTTCGGTGCTTGAAGTTGTCAGAGCTTGAATATTGATCATTGCAGCTAAAAGTGTCCAGCAGTCTACCAACAAATCACATGCTTGTTAGCCTAAGAACCACATTGTATTACACTATAGATGACAACCTTTTGAAGTGAGAAGCTCTTCCATATAGGCTTACAACTCCTGTATTTATTCATCCATGTTTGTTTTGTAACTAGAATTGTTTCACCATAATTTCCAAATGATCTGGTTATGTTTGCCTTAAATTGATACCCTGCAATGCAAGTACCGAATATCTAGATGGTTTTGTTTAAAAGCGAGAAAAAGGTAAATGAATGGTTGTGATTGTAACTTCTTGTAGGATGAACTAGCTTGCTTATACTCAGTGTTTTTCGTAAGTTCTCTCACCTCTTTGATAACTGGATTATGAGTATATGGGTTATATTGACATTATTAGGTGCTTTTTCATGTGCTCTGTATCATCCATAAAATTTGAATATTAAGAGGATTAATCATTGATTAATCTTACATGAGACATAACTGACATGCTGCATTGAACTCTGTACTTACTATGTATAAAGCTTTGATGTTATGCAGTTTTGTGATTTCAGATTCCATGGAATGATGATGACAAACTCCTAGCTGCTTGGAGGGAAGCTAGAACAGGTTTCCCTTGGATTGATGCTATCATGGTCCAGGTTTTTGTGGCACAACTTGATACCTTTATCTAATCTTTTGCACATTTGGTGTCATGTTTGTGCATTTTAATTTTATTAACATCATTGTAGCTGCGGAAGTGGGGTTGGATGCACCATCTTGCACGTCACTCTGTTGCGTGTTTCCTTACTCGTGGAGATCTTGTATGTTCTTTTATCATGCTTCAGCACATTTCTTTCTTCTTTCGATCATTTCTCGTCATAAGTTGCATTTCCTTTTCCTAGTTTGTTCATTGGGAAAAAGGACGTGATGTCTTCGAGAGACTTCTAATTGATTCAGATTGGGCAATTAACAACGGGAATTGGCTCTGGCTATCGTGTTCATCGTTCTTTTACCAGGTTCGAACCATAAGTAGACCCTTTTATACTGGAATTAGCTGGATTATCGTATCGATGAATGATATCGGAATGTCCTAGATATTTTTACCGAGTGATATTTCATTATCAAAAGTAGGTTTTTCACAGTAGATACTAGTTTGTTGCTTGTGATCTAGGTTCTTAGAGTTGAAATTTTATTTCCAGAATTGCTGCCAACTTTGCCGTTTACATAACTCGGCTTTTAACATGAATGATTGTTGTTTTCAACAGTATAACCGCATATATTCACCGATATCGTTTGGAAGGAAATATGATCCAAATGGTAATTATATTAGGCATTTTCTCCCCATACTAAAAGGTATTTTTGGTTTCCACCCTTTTCATCGTCATATGTAGTGAAACTGTCATGTGCTAATATCAACATAAGACTTACGATGTTATCGGATCTCAGACATACCCAAGGAGTACATATATGAGCCATGGACAGCTCCACTTAGTGTGCAAACTAAAGCAAAGTGCATTATTGGAAGAGATTATCCGAAACCAGGTTTGTTATCTTATTGTGAGGAATGAGTTTGAAGTTTCATCTCAAGAATGATAATATCCCTCCCTAGCTACTCTTTTATATCAGTGTTGAATCTGCAAGTCCATCGTGTAGTCTTTGTTACGGTTGTAAATGAAACAAGACAGATAGTGAGCTATTCGAGTTTGATCCGGTCAAAACTCGGTCAATACTCGAATTGAATGGACTCAACTCTATTCGAGTTCTTAATGAACTTAAGTGAGCTACTTGATATCAGACTTGAAAAGCTCGCGAGCAACTCAATTTAAATTAAATTATTAATAATATTAATATTTATATGTTGTTGATTTTTTTTAATAAAATACAATATAAGGCCATGATGCACATAAGATTCAGGTTTAAACTCGAGTTCAAGCTTGAATTGAGCTCGAGTTTGAGCTTTTTTAGTTGAGCTAAGTCTAAGAATGTTTCGAGTTTAAGCTTTTTTCGAGCTCAAGTTGAGCTTCAATTTTTGATTTCGAGTTTGAATCGAGCGTGACAATTTTAAGCTCGTGAACTTTCTAGTCGAGTCGAGTTCATCTTTAAACTTTTCGAGTTGAGTCGAATTCAACCATTGTCGAGCTCGGCGGCTCGTTTACTGCCCTAGTCTCTATATAAATTTTCAGATAAGAAGTGTTGTGACAGATCATCTCAACAATTCAATTTGATGCTATGTTACTTTGGTGTGAGTTCCAGATCATCATATAGGATGGTTTGCTTATATCATTGCAATGTATTTCAGTGGTTTCACATGAGACTGCAAGCAAAGAATGCAAAAAGAAAATGGGGGAAGCTTATGCAGTTAACCAGAGGCTGAATGGAGCTGTAAGTGAAGAAGATTTAAGGAATTTGAGAAGAAAATTTGCTGAAGGCGACGAAGAGCAGCAACCCAAACCCAGAAGGCTAAGACAAAAGCTCATAAACTGAACTTCCTATTCTGTACGATTCCACCTAAATCTATCCTTTCTTCTATTTTAGGATATTTGTTAAGATATTTTATTGGATACATTTCTTAAACAAATCGTAATTGTAGGATATTTTGCATGTACAATTTAATAAATATTTGTTAAGATGTTAGAAGATGTTTGCATTTACTATATCTATTTTTTACTCATAGGGACAAACTTAAAAAAATGATTTTCTTTATAATAGGTAAACTACCTATTTCGTCATCATATATTCTAGATTTTCGCTTGAATTTTTTTTAAATTATATTTAACGTTATATATTTTTTATTTTAGTCATCGTTGTTGAGAATTTCATCGTTAGCAATCTTATGATGTTTTTTTAATAAATTTATTTGATTCTTAAGATGTTATAATTTTACCAAAATATATATTTAACTTATATTACATTATCACCACTAAAATATTCTTTTGTTAAGTTAAGGTCCAAAACTAGGACCTTTCACATAAAATAATAAATATTTTTCAAAATAAAGGGACAATAGCCTTTTGAGCCTTTACACAACAATGATTCCGTTGGATATAAATCCAGGAATAATTTAGGTACCTATTGAAATTTAAGGGTTTATTTGAATGTAATAAGAATATAAAAATTTAAATAAATTATAAAGTTAAAATAATTTATTTATTATATTAATCTTTTTATTTTTGTTTTTTTATTATAGAAAATCTATAATTTTATTAAAAAAAATATCCATAATTACAATGAAAATTTACGAGCATAACAATAAGCGTAAACTAAATTATATTTAGGACATTTTCCTATGACTATTGACACAAAAGCTATCCACATAGATCACACAAGTACCATAAAAAGGAAAATGTTAAAAAGACCTAACCAATGCTCGAACAAAATAAAGAGACGAATAAATCTAACGGCATCGGCAAACGAACTACAAAAGGGGATGAAACTACTGAAAGATCACCGAAAAATCGTAAATAAGAGTGAAGCGACATGAGAAAACTACCCACGAGCGTAAAATACGTATCCAAATCAATCCAAGGGTCCAAAATAAGAAATTTAAGTGTGATAACAAATAAACGTCATCTTGATGAGTCGTGACGATGCCAATCCAACCCTGAGAAAAATATAACCGAAAACAACGAAAAAAAATCGTAAACTACTAAAAGGCAGAGAAAACATACTATAAAAACATAGATAAACGTGTCACAAAAGTAGAGAACATGTCACAAAGACATAATTATCCTTATTTACGTGTATTTCATGTGTTATATAAATTTGTATTATAAATTATATATAATTTTTTAACGCGGTAATAATCTATTTTATTTATGTTTTATCATATTCATATATTCATGTCATATTTGTTTTTTTTATGTTTTTTATATTTGAATTATTTTTATTTTGTATCTTTATCCTATCTTAATTTATATAGATTATCATATTTATTTAAATTGAATTTTAAATTTTATTTATAAAAAATATTAAAATATAAACAATTATTAAACTTTGAAATAGTTTTTGATAAATCTGTACTATAATAGTATAAGGAAAGAACAAGTCAAGATTTTGCCGCTGAAACGGGGGCAGCCGTTAAAAACTTGCACAAAGTTCGCACAAGTAACGAAAATGGTACGTGCCAAAATAAACAGCGAACGCTGAAAAAGAGAGGGAAAACTGCAATCGCTCCTAAAAGAACGCCTAAAAATAACCCCCCCCAAAAAAGATTAAAAATCTTTGGAATTCAGAGATATGTGGAGAAGGCTACTTACTTCACACTTCAAAACCCTAGCCACCGTCCCATGCCGATCCTCTTCTAAAACGCCGCCGCCGCTTCCCCGTTTCAAATCTCACGTTTCTCCATCCCCTTCCGCTTATTTCCTCACTCACCGCTTCTCTTCCTGTTCAGGTAAGTCTAATTTCCATTGATCCTCGTAAACGTGTCATTTTGGTTTCGAGCTTTGCATCCCTTTTGCAAGTCTTTTAATATGTATTTGTTTCTATATGAATATTTTAGATCTGTGCTTAATGTGAATTGAAATTTGAAGATGTAAAAAGTTTGATTTCCTGCATCCGACATTGATTTCGATTGGTTTGGAATGTGTAGCGCATACTGCAGTGAAGGAAAGGGTTGAGGATGTAATGCCTATCGCCACTGGTCATGAGCGCGAGGAGCTTGAGGCTGAGCGCGAGGTATTTTTCCTCTTACACTCTTTGTTTTGGTTTCAAAACGTGAGAGGATTTCTTGTGATTGAAGATTATTGTTATAAGCGTAATTCGTGACTAAATTTAATTTACTGCCGTCCCTGTTTATGCATCAAGCTGGTACTTTTTCATCCTCAATTTAATTTTTTTTGTTTTCTTTTGCTTAGGGAAAGAAAATCCTTGAAGATGTAAACAACCCAGTAGGTCCTTTTGGCACAAAGGTTAGTGTGGGTTTCAATGTTTTTCACAGCCTATCACGATGGAAGAACCTATACTTGATCACAAAAATCTGCGTCTTACTTCACTTGACCCACCTTTTTATACATATATGTTAAATCAAGGGTGACTAGTACTCTTCTTTTGTGAATATATCATTTTGATTTGGGCCTCTTTATATGGTGATAATACCCCTTTTTTCCTGTTGGAAACTGGATACTGACCATTTTGAATATAAGAATGATGTAGACTTTTGATGGTTGAAGTAATTTTATCTGCTTGTAGGATGCTCCAGCTGTTGTTAAGTCCTACTACAACAAGAGAATAGTTGGATGCCCAGGAGGTGAAGGTGGTAAGATCCTCTCATTAGTTCGCTGTTTCTCTTTTTCTAACTTCAATTATTGTATTCCTTCTCAGATTTATATGAAATTGAGCCATTCTGCTTGATCTAATATTTTATTTAATTTGACTTGCATATTTAAAAAATGCAGAGGATGAGCACGATGTTGTCTGGTTTTGGCTGGAAAAAGGCAAGCCACATGAGTGCCCAGTTTGCTCACAGTATTTTGTGGTAGGTGGATATATTGAATTAGAAGACATTCATAAACTTTTAGTAGGCATATTATTAAGCTCGCATATAAATGCTATTTTCTTTGCAGTCATCTGATTCAATGCCTGTTAAGATATTTCTCTTGGCCTATACAATGGTTCAACAATAACTCTAAATGATGAGAATTGATTGTTAATGATCTGTGACCTTGTGCGATATATAAATGGTGTTGGTTTATCTATTCATAGGGAAGCTTGTGAAGAGCATGTTTGATCGACCAGTTCGTGCAATATGTAACTTATGTATATCGATGCGATGTTGTTAACTTGGTTTTTGTTACTTTATCTTTTACTCCATAAATTGATCAGTGGATACAAGTAAGAATCATGTATTAGATTGAGCTGCAATGTCTGATCAATAAGAGATTGTAGTCCTTTAGATCACCCCTGAAAGGCGTGAATGAAACTACAATGACATTGCTTTGCTTGAAGTGCTCAGGTTGTCTCCGGCTCCTGCATTATAGGATTTTTCCTAATTATTTCGTTTGATGTTTGGCAGCTGGAAATTGTGGGTCCTGGAGGTCCTCCAGATGGACATGGTGAAGATGATCATCATTAGTTGCAACTTTCGATTTCTCGAAATAAAATTTTGGAGATGATGGAATGATGTCCAGCTTTGGATGCACCTTCAAATTTTAAAACCAAGGTTTGTCTTGTTTTGTTTTCATTGGCCCTCGGATCTAATGGTCATTTGAGATGGTATCTCCATTTTTTTCCTGCCAATTTAGACACAGGGTGGTCGTGTTTTTCAACTATGGATCGTTTTAGGTTAACAAATAATCCATGGCGGCCTTAGCATTCTTCCATTTGGTATGTCGTCCCTAGATGTTTCAATTTATTTTTCATATCGTATCTGTTTCTTGGACTCGAATGTGAGTATTGGATATTCTAATATCATATTGTATCAAACATCAGTACTTAAATAAAAATGGTGAATTTGAGGTACATAACTGGGATTCAATTGCCTTGTGCAGTAGTCATGAACATTTATTAGTTGCGTGTATATATATATATATATATATTGCCATTCTTGAATCTTTTATATTTTCTAATTTTGGATGAATGGACTTGGTAGCAAGTGCCGTATAAATGTAATGATTTTAATTTGGATCCTTGTATATGTGCGTGTTGAGTAATCTGATTATTCATGAATTGATCCTCAAACTTTTTAAACATTCCAATTTCATCCCAAACTATATGTATATATTAATCAATAATCGCATCTATTGTTAATAAAATCGTTAGGCCAAATTATATTATTATATGTTTTGAAAACTAAAATTTAAGTTAAATTATGATTGAAATAAATTACATATTTGTATGAATTATGTTACACGGGTTTCTTGATGGTAACTTCTTAGATTGCAATCAAAATAGCTATGCAATTTATATGATTTGTTATGGAGAATATAATATTTTCAATTTCAACTTAAAATATTATCCTGTTTACTCTAAAACGTTACACAGTTGATAAGTTTTTTTTATTACAACCGATTGCAGCTTTTTTTAACATTACAGTAACCGATTTATTTTAGACTCCAAAAAAATCTATAGGATCAATATGGCTTAAAATGAAAATATTTTTGAATGAGGAAACTATATATAATAAGAGGAAATCCTTAAAAATCTTTGAACATTTTTTTATTTGAACAAAGGTTATCAACTCTGTGTTTACAATATTTTATCGCAAGCAGAGAGTGATCGCTATCTGACTACAGAACTTGTAAATTCTATGGACTACAAACAACAAATTGGTTGATAAAAATGTAGGCAACATCCAAATGGCAGAGCTTTATGTTCTGCTTTATTAAATAAAGTAGAGGGTAAACTACTCAACTAACCACTTAACTATGGGGTTGGTGTTGATATAATCACCATACTTTTAATTTTGACAATACAGCCTTGAAACTATTTAATTTGTTTTATTGTAGTCACTTGTTGTTACAAAACAAACGGTGTTGCTGGCGTGGACCTCTGACTCGTGGTGAGTCAATAATAGTCATACTCATGGTGGTGGCGTGAGAAATATTTACGGCTAAAATTTAAAAGAATACTAAAGAGGAAAAATATTTTTTTAATAGTTTGAGGTAATTATAAGAGTTATATCTCCTCAGAATCTTTTTTAATGATTGACAACATATAGATACAACATATTTACTTGATCCCGGATCTCAAAGGAGAATAACACTTCAACCACCGACCGTTTGATTGGTTCTAAATGGGGAAACATGTTAATAACAACGACTAAAAATAATGAAATTTATTGAGTACATGCAACAGTAGATTGAGAGAAAAAACAATATTTTGTATTGCCTATAATGATTTGCTAACCATAAAATGTTGATTTGTACGTTCAAATTCAAACTATAACAAGAACAGAGTTCAATTGCATCAATGATGGTTAAAAACACGAGAGAGAGCCGTCTTTGATCAGTGTAATATATTTTCTAGAATTTTTTAACCCTAAATTCTACCGATGGTGAGATAAGAAAATAATAATGACAAATAGTTTTTAGTTATGTGAAAATAAATGTATGAATATATTTAATTTTAATTGGTTGAAAATATTTCGAATATACACTATCTTATAATCATCTTATAATAATAAAAGAAATTAAGAATCAATCTAAATAATAAACTTAACCAAAGTGAAAAACGTATAATTTAGGGATTAAAAAATGCATTAAGTCTAAGTTATATTAGAATATTTTCTGAAACACAATATAATAAATCACATCATTACTCACTAAAGTATCGATCACAATAACGTTTTTCTCTATTTTGGCCACACCGTTAAAAAAACAGTATATGTTTACCTTTAATAAATTAATATGGAAAAAAAACAGTTGAGTGAATTTGATGTTCATGGATTCAAAACACTTAAAAAATATGAAGTAGCGAGCTCTTAACTTTTATATTCGTAAAGCTTTTACATGACATTCAGACCGTGCAAGATCACGAGGAAACAAGATTATTAACACTACATCACCATTGCTTGTTTCTTCAAAGACTCACGCTTACAAACTGTCTTGAACTCCGACGCCTTCAACCGAGCTGCACATCTTCCTCCGATAAAACCCGAGAACATGTTCAACCTAGAGGATATGGGTTCGAATGAGAAGGAATGATCATTACGCGTGTAGAAAACAAACGTAACATTCTGACGCCGGGTTTAGTAACGTTAATTGTAACCCAATTTCTTCATATCTTTGGAAAACAAAGACGGAAATCACTAACAATGGAAGATTCAACCTTTAAAAGTTTTCCCAAGAACTAGAGGGTCTCGGAGACTCATATCGCCAAGCATTGGTATATTTATGTAATATATAAAGGTCAGTGAAGAAAAACGTTAACGAGATTATTAATGGAATCGGATTACTACTCACAAAATGCACGGATAAGAGGGTTTGGTACGGAATTCTATTAACATCACTTTCTGCTTCGGCTCCCAGTACCGGCAAATGTCCTCACGCTGATGGGTTCAGCTGAATTAACCAAGTCTCTCTGGCCGACAGAAGTGCTTGCCCGGAATCCATGAGTATGCGGAGAACTTGGTCCGCTCCCCTTGGAGGCTTCAGTCTCCAACGTCTTAGCTTCATCTGTCAGCATTGATAACTGTTTTAACAGAAAATGTTCAAGTCTCGAACGTAGAATTTAGACCGGAAAGATTTAGATGATATCATAAACCACAAAAGAGAGCATACATCATTTCTGAACCCAAAGACCAACAAAATAAATTAAGACACCAAGTCTTAAATTTTTCTTTTCTTTTTAAATCAATCTTTTATATCTGCAACTCTTCTTTGTTTTAAATAAGACAACAATCTCTTTATTTTCTCTGTTTTCTAACTTTTCTTCTAATTTCCATTGCTAATCTCATTGCAAGCTATGAATCATTGAAAGCGATACTCATATCCAGAGTTATAAATCATTGAAGTAATCTGGACATGTCTTCACAAATTTGATGAACGGAGTTGCGAACTCTCCATCTATCGGAATTTCCAAGGATAGGTCTGATAAGTTTCCCTAAGAGTAAATATAACTGCTATCTT
Organism: Hibiscus syriacus; assembly: GCF_006381635.1. Taxonomy (NCBI): domain Eukaryota; kingdom Viridiplantae; phylum Streptophyta; class Magnoliopsida; order Malvales; family Malvaceae; genus Hibiscus; species Hibiscus syriacus. Next base: position 1,247,355 of record NW_024063527.1, on the reverse strand, counting down.
AACTATAAAACAATTTAATTTCATTCTGTACCCGAATTTCATTCTCCTTTAATCGATCCTGAAGTGCACTGATGGCAGGACTTAAACTGCAAATTAATAAGGAACATGAGTACAAACATAAAAGCATCACAAATAATTGAAAGGGGTTTGCATCTGTTTCTAACCAATATTCGATTAACTTGCACATGGAAGCTTGATATGTAGATGTGTGATGGATGAAAGAAAGGGGATGCACTTTGCCATCTCTGAGTCAAATGAAGTGAAAGGTAGAATCAGCAATAAAATAATAAGTTTACGGTAGGAGAAATCAAAATACTTTCCCCTTTCCCATAAAATAAAACCTCATATTTTGCAAGATGGCTTGGTTATATGCTGCCCGCTCCTCTTCATATAGTACACGTTGCAAATCCGTGAATGACCTTAACGGCGAGTCAAGGTTAACAAGAGAAGATGTTGGCAAAACATGAAGAGGAATTTCTTTCCGGACATACTCTGCACCGCTGTCAACACACAAAAAAGAAATACCAGTATCTCAAATTCACAGTTTCTTAAACTCTATATGCCATACTAGCAAGCTGTTTCGGTGTTGGTGCATGTGCAAACCAAAAGATCTTCATTACACAAATCCAGGATATGCAAGTTTCAAATCCAAAAAGGTATTGCACGGTCAAGTACATACTCATGTATACCTCATGTCCAAATTCGAGCGGTACATGGCTTCTTGAATGCTTTCCGACATATCCAGGGGATCAATATCAACAACAGCATTCTGTACATTATTGGTATTATGGTAACCTCTGACTTGATCATGCCCTAGATGGTTCGCATCAGCATCAGCGAAGAAACCTCCCAAGTCTACAGATCGTCCACCACCCTAGTCAAATCCCACATGCACGAACATTTTAAAGAGAACCATAAGGAAAAACAAGCCTAAAATATCATGTGGAACATAAAAGCACAAAAGCATAATACACCGAAGAGTAATCTTTAAGAGTAGTTACTGGCTTACTGCTAACCATCCAAAAAAAAAGTTGGTCAACAGTTGACACTATTGGAGAACACATCTTTCTGCATTTTTTCCTGGAAAAGAGCTTAATAATGTGACATCATCTACACAGCTGATGCCACATACAGAAAAAAGCTCAGCATTTTGTTTTCTTCTTCTTTCCTAATCATTTAGTTCAGCCAAGATTTTTTTTATTGCTTCTGCTTTTCTTCTTAAATCACATCAAAATAGGTATCAGAGCCTAATTAGATCCCAGGGTTTTCCATTAAGACGATGGTTGGGCGTATTAGTGGTCGAGGAAGAGGAAGAGAAAGAGGAAATCGCTGTCAAGAAACAGACATGGTTGCACAATGTCAGACTGAAGAATTGTTGTGTGCAGTTTATGCTTGGCTGCAACAGAAACAAGTGGGAACCCTGATGAAGTTTCTAAAAGGTGCACACAACCAGTTTGACATACTAAAATGTAGTCTTACTCAAGCATCTTATTTTGGTGAGGAAGAAAACTTTCATGATGTTGGACACGCATATCACGTGGAATGAGTTGGGTTGGCGGAGCAATTGGTGCATGCGCTTGAATTAAACAATGGTGGAACTATTACCGAAGTCAATGAGTTTCTAGGCAAGATGCATAAAGAAGAGTATGCTCTCTTAGATCCTATTTATGATGAGTGTCCTGAAGAAAGTGAAGAAGTTTGTATCCAGTTGGTAAAAATTCTTTTATAATTCATAGAATGAAAGCCACACCCTCAAAAGAAGAGGACAATCGAAGGAGAGCCTAAATCCCTTCGATATCCCAAGGGACACAACATCATGTGATGATCTTGGACAAAAAAGCTGATTCAATTCCTACAATTGAAACAAATTATCACAAGAGAAAATTAAGTGTTGAACTCAAGAAAAGGCAGGAAAACTTGGAAGGCAAGTTACAGTGTGACGCTGATGCAATCTTTCAGAGAAAATGTCAACATGAAAGCCGAGTTTCCAAAAGCTGTTGCTAAAAATCGCGTTCTAGTTGTCTAGAGGAAGTCAATGGCTAGTGGCTGAAATTCATGAATGTGGCAAAGTTATCTTTGGAGGATGAGTCGCAGAAAATTCATTGGAGTATTAAATCAGAATTTGACAATTTTAAAGGCAATCCACAAAGGTGGAAGAAGCTGGACTCAAAGAAGATAATTTGGCTCTACTTTTTGTGTAAACTGACATTGATTCTGAACATAAGAAGCAGATTGCATCTACAAGATATTTCCTTGAAGCATGGTTAGGTTCACAAATTGATTTTGATATGCTGGAGGCCGTAATTAAACATATTTGCTGCTATGAAGCTGATGGAGCTGGTCTTGTTTTCCTTATAGATTGGGATGATACTTATAAGTTCCTTGTCAAGATTAAAGTGATTAGCTTTCTTGGGAATCTTAGCAAGTGTATGATTCTTTCTCTACATGGTTCTATGCTAATCGTTAATCAATGAGAAATATTTTATCATCCTCCACCTAACAAGCTAAAAATTGTTTTGGCAACAAATATTGCAGAATGTAGCACCAAACATGGATGATATTGTGTATGTTATAGATTATGGTTGAAAAGTACCAAAGTTTTATCGCTGGAGTTGAGTTTTCCAAGCAGGAAGAACAGCACAGGAGCTTTACAGTTATGTTATTATTTAGTCTTAATTAATAATTATTAGACATATAGATAGACAGCTAGGATTATTAGTTTTCTATTAAGGTTTAAATCTAGGGTTAGGATCCTAAGTTATCATTAGTTTAAATCTATTGCTGGAATTAAAACTTTATTTCTAACCCTAGTATAAATAAGCTGATGGAGCTGCTATGAAGCTGGTCTTGTTTTCCTCATAGATTGGGATGATACTTCTAAGTTCCTTGTCAAGATTAAAGTGATTAGCTTTCTTGGGAATCTTAGCAAGTGTATGATTCTTTCTCTACATGGTTCTATGCTAACCGTTAATCAATGAGAAATATCTTATCATCCTCCACCTAACAAGCTAAAAATTGTTTTGGCAACAAATATTGCAGAATGTAGCACCAAACATAGATGATAGTGTATGTTATAGATTATGGTTGAAAAGTACCAAAGTTTTATCGCTGGAGTTGAGTTTTCCAAGCCAGGAAGAACAGCACAGGAGCTTTACAGTTATGTAATTATTTTAGTCTTAATTAATAATTATTAGACATATAGATAGACAGCTGGGATTATTAGTTTTCTATTAAGGTTTAAATCTAGGGTTAGGATCCTAAGTTATCATTAGGGTTTAAATCCATTGCTGGAATTAAAACTTTATTTCTAACCCTAGTATAAATAAGCTGTAAAATAGTTACAGCCACATCATTATTATTCTTATTATTTTCTTCGAATTAATGGAGAAACTATAAACTTTTATAACCCTATGTTTTCAGGTTCCAACTTCTGTAGAACTTTTTTTTTAGCCTTATTTCTTCTGATTACTGCTCTTTCCCGTTTTAAACCACATCCTAATGACCTATTTTAACTTCAACAATCATAAATTGCACCTGACTAGATCCTTGAATGGACCTGGAATCACTACAGTCTTGCATGTGACTGTCTACTTGTGCAGATCCAGATGTCACCAATGGATTTCCATTACTTAAAGATAACTCGAGATCAATAACTGGGTTTCTATTCACTGGCGATAAAGCAATTGGTCCTGAAACATGGCTCTGCTTCCCATCCGATGACTGAAAAGCAATGACTTGAATTCTTCCCACCTGAAATCATCACAATTATATTTATTGACCTTTCAAGATTTCTTAAAAAAAACTTTTATAGATTGGTTTGAATTTAGTATGAATGAAGCACTAACCTTGTTTGTATCTTCGCTAAAACAAGAAAATATAAGCCCAATAAATCCAGAATCTAAAAGTTGATACATAGCCTGAGACCGCACATCTGCAGAATTCCAGCAACCAATTATATATGCAAAGTTATCATGACCAATAAACAATCTGCCTATGCCTACACAATTAAGAATACTTTTCTTAACAATCAAGTTTCACCAATAAGCAAGCACTCTCATATTGGCTACACAATGTCACAGGTTTAAATTCTAAGGATGTGGTTCCACACTTGCGCAGTTGACAATTTTTAGAACTAGAAAATCAAACACCTTAATTTGCATCCGTTGGATTAAATATAAAACGCATCCAACAGTTAATAGAAAGTGTGCCCGAAAATTGAATAACCTAGAAATGCAAAATGGATTAAGCACTTGTCCATTCAATGGTTCATGATACAAGTAAACAAATTAAAACAACTTCAGATTTCGAAAAGGTAACCATACATGAAATGATATATTCATTAAAACTGAAACAGCAGAATGCACCAAAAAAAAAACAATCTCGTTATTCTTCCAACATATTTTGATAGAAAGCTTCAAACATATTAATATATTTTTCATAGCAAAGTGCTAGAACAGCAGATTAAACTTTTTGAAAAACAGAACTACTCGTTCAAAACTTACCAACATGAGAAGGAAGAACAGTAATATGGGGATGTGAATGGTACCACCCAATCACCCTTGTCGTTCTGCCAGTCGATGCAGTCATTCTGTGATTTGAAGTTAATTTCACAACTAAACTAACAATCTCGAACATGTCACAATGAATCTGAACACGTAAAAAATATTCATAATCAAATCAGTATTAGCTTTGCACTTTTCTGTTGAATGACTTTTGGTTGTGAAAATTTACAATTTTAGGTTATCACTTAAACTGCTTTAGTGAAAGCAGGTAAGGAAAGCACTTATCATTTCAGATTAAGCACAGTGCAAGCGTGTTTATAACTAATGCTTGAGATCATCATGCAAACTACTAACATGAACACAATAAACTCATTTCTCTTAGGCACTTATTTGATTTACGATATCTAAATTATCACCAAGTAATCATAGGAAAGGCCAAGACTAGTGTCTACAAAATCAATTTCTTATACTGTAATGAACAGAAAATAAAACCACAATTTCTTAACAAAGAAAAAAATGCACAAAGATTTAAGGATATATCAGCTTGAGCTGACGCAGCAGCCAACTGTTCAGGATTTGTCTCGACTCGGTCCTTTCGACGATCAGAACGTGATTGTGGTGATGCTCCCCATATGAATGCAGTAACATTTCCATCTTTTGAGTACTGTAATTTGCAAGAGGTGGACAAAGCAACATAAACCAAGTCATGTCATATAAACCAAAAAACAGAATGACAAAACTGCAAGATGAAATTACCCATACTCCTTTTAGCATGAACCAAGGTTAAAAAAGACCAGATTTTTAATCGGATAACTTCTGTATACAGCGATTCGAGTTCATCGGACCGTGTTTCGGTAAAAAAAAAGTTTATCACTTTCTCTATAGCAACAATCCACAAAGACAAACTGAACCAATTACTTTTGAGCAACACATAGTAAAACTTACATCTGTTATTGTATTAAAATAATGCAATAAGTGGATTTTCCCCATTCAAAATGAGGGGGAAAGAGAGCAAACATATAAATTACAAGAACATAGATAAAATTCGAAAGAATTTAATAAAATTTGGCTTAAAAGTTAAAATACAAGAATTCAATTCATCTAATTTTTTCTTATGTATAAAAAAACACAAAGAATTTCAAAATTAATCTCCCAGTCAACATTAGTCACCATATATAAATTTCACTGCAAAAAAAAACGAATAATTTAAAGTTCGAAAAGGAAAAGATATAAAAAAAAGGAAAGGCAAACCTCAATATCACCGAGAAGAAGACCCATGATCTCTTCAGTTTCAGTGGACAATGCATGCGTGAGACAAGTTAACCACACATCCTCTGACATTTTCACACATGTTAAAGACATTCTCTTTATCAATATTTTTTTCTCTCTTTTCTTCAAAAAGAATCTGTTTTTCCCCTCTGGTCCTGTGCTTTTAGATTCAAGATCTTTAGAAGATTTTCACCATTTTTCTCTGTAGAAGGGTTTTTGATTGGGATGGAGGTGCGATAGATCTTGTTGGAGTGGAAATTACCAAGATAAATACACTACAATCGGTTCTAATTTATTTGTTTGTAACCATAAACTCTAGACCGTTGACTTCTTGTTGTACATTAAAAAAAAAGAAGAGAAAATTATCTCAGTGACCAAAAATACCTTATAATATATGATTTTAATCAACTTTTTCCGGATTTGCCAAAATGACCAATAAAATTGCAATGCGATCGCTAATTCGCAACGCGATCTCCATTATCGCAAATTCGCGTTGCGATAGTTGGAAATCGCGTTGCGATTGTCTACAGTGTCGTTGCGATTTTCCCAATTCGCAATGCGAATAAGTAGATCGCAACGCGAATTGGAAAAATCGCAATGCGATACTGACTATCGCAATGCGATACTTACTATCGCAATGCGATAATACAAAATCGCAACGAGATACTGACTTTCGCAACGCGATTCTGACTTTCGCAACGCGATTTACATAGCGCCATTTGTATTAACGCGTATTTTTTTTTCAAATTCCAAACACGAATTTTTTCTTAATAAATCGGAAACTGAACCGTCCACAGTAATCGCAACTCATAACCTCAAACCCAAAATCACAACACTCAGTCCCATCTCCATCTCTCACTCTCTACGGCGAAATCCGTCCCCATCTCCGAAGATTTCCGTCCCCATCGCCGGCGAAATCCCTCACAACCATTCACAGTCAAAAATCCCTCACAATCATTCAGAAATGGAAAATCAACCTCCGAGGTTTAGTTTTTTTATTTTTATTTTGAAATTTTTGCATTATTTTAGGTTTTTCATATTGAGATTGATGATAAGTTTACTGGTAATTTCAATAATAGATTAACCATTTCACTTAGATTTCTTATTAAATTCATTCGATTGCTGCCAATACTGCTAAACTGTTTAGCCTGTGAAGTTAGTATTTGTCTTTGTTTTGTCTTTTGGTTGAAGTAATGCAGAAGAAGAATAGTTTCGAGAATGAAAATCGCAACGCGGAAATAACTATCGCAACGAGAGAATCGCAACGCGAAACAAAAATCGCATTGCGATTTTCATTTTGCGTTGCGATTTTTATTTCGCGTTGCGATTCTCTCGTCGCGATAGTCATTTCGCGTTGCGATTCTCTCGTTGCGATAGTCATTTCCGCGTTGCGATTCTCATTATCTTGTTGCGATTTTCATTTCAACCAAAAGACAAAACAGTGTTGCAAATTTTAGTTTCAAGAATAAACTACTATTTATGTTTATTGTTTTTGGTATATCTTGACAGTGTAGTTTTTGGTATATCTAACTTGGTATGTTTATTGTTTTTTGTAGAAATTTTTTTCGGCTTTATTGACATTAAGGAATAAAGTTAGCCTAGCCACTACAATTGCTTCGAAGCTTTCACCTGCACAAAGAAAATTGTTTGAAGAAACCTGCTTCGGGCCATGGCTGAGAGTACAGCATCCGGGTGGAGATGCTAGTTTGGCCCATTTGTGGCTTCAGACCATGACTAGCGATCTACCCGACAATATACAACGTGGTGAGGAAGAGATATGGTTTCATTTTCCACCGGCGTATACTTGTTTTGGGCGGAAGGAGTTCTGCTTAATCACTGGTCTACGATTCGGACACGATGATGTAGGCCGGTACACTCGTCATATCACCCGCCCATCATGGTTATCCAGGGTTTTTCCTGATGAGTCAATAGAGAAGCCGAACTTATACGTCGACGACATGAAGAAATTGTTTAATAAGAAAGATGGTTTTACTCGGATGAATGACGTCGATGTTGTCCGAGTATGCCTTCTACTACTTTTGTATGCCGGCTTTTTAGGTAGAGAGGCCAGACAACCTATTCCTCAGGAGCTAATATTATTGGTAGAGGACCTAAATGCATGGAATCTGTTTCCGTGGGGTTCGTATATATGGAAAGCTACCTGGACTAAGTTGTCGTCTGCCTTTGATGACCGCAAAAGTTTGCGGGGCGATGGGTCGAAATACACTTTGTCAGGCTTTGTTTGGGCATTTAAGGTAAGAATTTCTATATAATGTTTTCAAAATTATAATTAATTATTTAACAATTACTAATGTTTGTTATTATATTGTTTGTAGATTTGGATATTCGAGGCCTTTCCCGCCATGAAGACATATGCAATAAAAACTTCAAATGATATTCCCAGGGCTATTTCCTGGAAGAGGAAACGTCTGTTGGATTGGGAAGACTTAATACCATATGCGACAATAAATAATGTAAGTTAACACAAATACTATCATATAAACAAGTTATTAATAGTAGACGTTTAACTTTGTTTGAGTTTTTATATTTTTAGGAGGCCAACATTCCATTAATGAGACTGACACCCACGGAGGCTGAGCTTGCCACTGATTGGTGGCAAGCTAGTCAGCGTTTTCTTGATGGCACGAATGATGAGCAACCTCCACTTCCTCCACTTCGAGAGCCATCACCTCACCCAGAGCCATCACCTGATCGACCCGACTATACACCTCTACAACGAGAGCCATCACCTATCCCGTCACATCATCGAGCCTCTTCTCCACCATCACCTCATGATAGGCGACCGACAAAGATGCCACGACTTCTATCTCCCTATTCTCCACCTCCACGGGATGAGTCAAGGGAGTTACGTAATGAGGTCAATGCCTTGCGTGAGGAGATCGGTACTCTACTCGATAACGATGGTGTATGGCGTGTGGAGGTGTCTACTTTACGTGGTGAGGTTGCCGCTCTACGTGAGATGGTAGTATCGTTGCAGAATGAGGTTCATACTCTACGCAACGAGGTAAGTTTAAGATTTTCCATATTTAACTTGATGATAAATTTACTCGTAATTTCACTTAAATTAACCATTTCACTTAGATTGCTTAGTAAATTTATTCGGTTGCTGCCAAAACTGCTAAACTTTTTACTTTAACACTGTGAAGTTAGTATTTGTCTTTGTTTTGTCTTTTGGTTGAAAGTTTGAAATATATTTATCTTTGTTTTCACTGTTTAAATATCATGTCTGTTTATTTACTGATATTTGTATTTAATTATTTAGCGGACCGATAAGGTGGATGCTTTACGTCGGGTTTTTCTTGCACGACAGAGTTCACGCATCAGACGGCGTGCACGTGCTATTAAGTCTCCGTATACCCCAATAGTGCGAAGACACCGCAAGAAGAAGCCCGACTCGCCTGCCATCCCTCAAGAGTCCACTCCTATCGTTGAAGAGGCCCCTATCATTCCTCGAGAGTCCCCTCCCACCGTTCAAGAGGCCACTGTCATCGTTGAAGAGGTCCCTCCCACCATTCAAGAGCCCGATTCACATGGCGTCATATGTAGGATTCTTGAGAAACCCTCTGACGTGCCGGACATGATGGATTCAAGTTGGCTCTCAGTTGATTTTTATCTACATGAGCGAAGCCAGGGGTGTTTCACTGACATATGCAAGCTCAATGATGATATCTATTTGTTGCTTGATCGGTCTTGGTGGGGCGTATTATTAGGGGTCGAAGACAATGGCTATTTCGATGGAGGGGTAAGTCTTATATTTTTCTTATATTTTAATTTGATTATTTTTTTGTAAATTTATGTAAGTTACTAATATATGTCTTTTTTTGTAAAACAACATATCGATGCGTGGGTGTCACGTCTTCTAATAATTAGGAAACTTAAGGAAAATATAAAAGAAATACACGATATACAATTATGCTGACGTCTTTTAACGCCGTTCACTTGAAGAATCAACGAGATGAATCATTTGCGTTGGGCAATGGACAAGCTAAACTTTATCCTGCATGGTGGGAGGTCGATAAGGTTAGTGTTTATTTTAGATTGAGTTTAAAGGTATTCATAAATAAGTGCGCAAATGAATGAATTATTACTTATGATTGCAGGTGTTTATCCCTGTTTTGGAACGTAACCATTGGCTTCTCGTCGAGCTTCAGATCCCATCCCTTAAGGCAATAGTATATGACAGCATGATAAATTACATATCATTGGCTGATTTAAGAGATATTATTAAGGGATGAAGCTCTTATTTGGCTAAATTCTTGGATGCGATAAATTATTGGACTCGTTCTGGAAACAAGAAGCCAAAGAAGCTCAATATTACAGTTACCAGAGACGAGACCGCACCACAACAAACGAAAGAAACCCAGAAGGGATTGTGGTCCTCTCGTATGCTTGGCGTTGGACCGTTTGATCACAGGAAGTATAAAGTATCTACCTCCCACCGATATAGATAGAGCTGCAGTAGGCTTGTGGTTTCGACATTATATGGCTAGATCGATATATACGAGACGCTGCCTACCTGCATCCGCGTTATAAAAATGTCCATAAAAAATTGGTATGTTTATAGGCTTGTGGTTTGAAAATGTTTGGTTAAGTACCTAGAATTCAATAATTTGCTGTTTGTAGGTTTTAGATGTATAGAAAGTGTTGTTTGAGCAAATGTTTGGTTTATGCAGGTTAATCTCAGAAGTGAGCTGCGTGAAAATGATGTATGGCTGCAAAAGTTGATTCAATAGTAGAAGTGTTATTTTCTCTAATAATTATTGCTTATTTTTTGATTGTTTAATTGATTTGTAAAAGGTGATTTGTAAAAGTTGATTTGTTTAATTGATGTTAACATAATTCTTATTTGTGCTTGTTTAATTGATTGAAATGTAATGGTTGATTTTGTTGATTTCAATCTGCATTATGTTGAAGGCAAAAAGTACTATCGCAATGCGAAATGAAAATCGCAACGCGAAATGAAAATCGCAACGAGAGAATCGCAACGCGAAATTAAATTCGCGTTGCGATTTTCATTTCGCATTGCGATTCCCTCATTGCGATTTTCATTTCGCATTGCGAAATTAGCGTTGCGATTTTCATTTTGCATTGCGATTCTCTCGTTGCGATTTTCATTTCGCATTGCGATAGTAATTTCCGCGTTGCGATATACTTTAAGATGATTGCCTATTAAGTGATAACAACTGAACAGATCATAGCAATTTTCAAACTCAAGTTACTAATACATGCCTAACTGAAAATGTTAAAAGTTCACACATAAAATCTATATAATACAACGTTTGCATTTAAAAATCAGCTAAGTTAACAGTCCCAAAAGGTGAAGCCAGTTGTGATTGGGATTTTAAAGATGATTGCGATTTTGATTGCCTTTTTCTTGACACCATATGAGCTTTGGATTTTGATGATGATCCATATTTTGGAAGAGGAAAAGATGATTGTGATGGCACTGGTGATCCACATGTCAACCTTGTATGACCACTTTCCTTGCATCGACTACATGTCGATCTCTTCTTCTCTTCACCCTTAGACGGTATACGATCGTGACTTTTTGGTCGGCCAGGTAGCCTTCTGTCCATGGCTGGTGGCAAAACTGTTTGTAAGTCATCTGGTATGTCCCACTCAGAAGGATGTGAAATAGGGTAGACAATCTCGGTATAAGTCTGTCGATATACTTCTGTAGTGTAGCAATCCATAGCGTATGTGCTTGAATCATCTTGGTTTAGATGAAGAGCAACTTTTATAACATGGCCACACGGATAACCAGATGTTTGCCATTTCATACAACTACACGTCCTTGCATTTAGATCGACAAGCCCATTTAAGTTATTATCCAGTACTTCAAACAAAGTGTTTGAACATGGTTCAACTCTCCATGACGTTGACTTCACAACACGTTTCGTTATTTTTTTTCAGTCCATGGTGTAACACGATGTTCCAATGTTCCTGTAAATTTAAATAAATAATACTTAATAAAATATATGATAAGTTACGAATTCAAAGAAATAATACATGCATGGTTTTTTTTCTTGTAGTACCACTGTTGAATAGAGGCTCGAAAAAACTCCATTAACATAGTAATGGGTAATTTCCGGGAATGACGACTTAGAGCGTTAATTGATTCTGCACTATTAGACGTCATGAAACCATATCTTGCTCCAAGTTGATGTACTCTTGACCATCTTTCAAACCCGACATCTTCTAGTGTTTGAGCACACTGAGGCAAAACACGTCTTAAACAGTTTATATGCTTATTGAAATCCACTTCCCGATAAGCCTTTACAGCCTTCCAGTATGTTCATTTGTGCTTTTTTATACCAACAGACCTTGATTTTAGATTTCTATACAAATGAACACCACAAAGTCCATGAAAAGCATCTGGGAACACACCTTCTAACAGCGTTGTCAATTGAGTTTGCCCTATCGGATATGATTGTCAGATTGCTAATAGGACCTATGCAATCCCTAAGATGCCCCATAAACCATGTCCATGAATCAGAGGTTTCAGATTTGCCAACCCCGTAAGCTATTGGCAATATCCCATTGTTAGCATCCATGGCTACTGCTAATAAGTTTACTCCAAGGTATCGACCTTTCAAATGTGCTCCGTCAACTATAATAACTGGGCGCATGCAAGTAATAAACGAACGAATCTACAAAATAATATACACAAGAAATATAATCATTTAAATGTGAAATGCATGTAACTAACAGAAATGAGTCAACAGAATTATATTGATTTACTAACCGCAGCACAAATGGCGATAAACAGCAACTCAAAGCGTCTCTCTATCTGTTTTGATATGAGTTACCGACCCAGGATTTTTCAGCTTTAAATTGTGACAATAAGCGGCAGTTGGGCAAACGATGCTTCTGGCGACCCCCTCAACAATTCCAAGGCATAACATTTGGCTCTCCAAGCTTGAGAATATGATATACTAATCTTGAACCGAGCATTCATGTCAGTCATAATTTCATGTCCCCGATATACCCTGCCATTCAAAAACATTAACTCAGCCATAAAACCACCCAACACCTTTTTGTTTGCCTGTCTATGGTGAGGAAAACTTGGGTTCTTGAACATGTATGTTTATCAATAAAAGTCCTAACTTGAAACATTGCGCAATCTTTTATCCTCTTTGCAATCATACGCCACGTACAGTTTTGTCAATCGTACACCTTGTTTCGAAACGATCTTTGCTTGATTTGTTAACTTTTAGTTGATAGCCATCTTCCACACATTTCGTATACAAAGCTATCTTCAAGTCTTCCTTTGTATCAAAACAATCATCTTTCTTGATACGAATAACTTTTGTGTAACAATCAACTGCTTTCTTTGCCAACTCTTCTTCCGGTAACTGAAGTAATTCTGGCATATTCCAGTTATACTCCCGTGGCATTTTCTTTTCTTCGGGGACTTTTCTTCTTCTTTTTCTTCAGGATTATGAATTACAGAATGGATGTTCAACATGTTCATTCACAGTCGTAACTCCTCCTCATTATCAACAACATCTTCCTCGGCAACGGGTGTTTCATCATCAAAATTCGGGTATTGACCAATATCAAATCATTACACGCAGGGTCTATTTCTTCTTCTAAAACATCATCAAAATCCGTGTATTGACCAATATCAAAGTCCGGGTATTGACCAAGATCAAATTTCGAATACTGACTAGTACTCACATTTTTCTCTTGGCTCATCATCGTCTAATTGGTCATACGAAAACCGAAATTTGGTGCTGAAAGTTGATTTGGATTTGGATTAGAGAAAGGCTGTGGGTTTTTGAGACTTAGTTGATTACCGCTACTGACCCAACAATACTACTTCTAGGTTCAACAACATACAATGTAACATCATCACTTAAAATTTAATGTAAGTAAGAATCGTTCAACATCTTCATTGTCGGTTAACAAAACTTTACCATTTCTCTGATAAGATAGCCTAAATCCACTTAGGGCTCTAATTCAATTTCTTTGAAACACGTAATATTAGGGTTTCATAAGTTAACTTCTTTAATGACAGTTTTAGTTGAAGATTCATGGGTAAAGGCATATATTTAAAACACCATGAACATTCTCCCATGACCCTCCAAAACACAAATCTATCCAAACATGATCAAACATTAGATGATTTCATGGTTGTAACTAACAAACGAGATGCGAAACTAAGACCTGTTGCCGGATGGGAAGGATGTCGTTGGATATAGGAATGGATGTCGCCGGAGAGAGTGATAGATGGAGATGGAATGAGTTGCGATTTAGGGATTTAGGTTATGAGTTGTTGCTGCTGCGTAGATATATACACAAAAAATTTGGCTTGCGAAACTAAAACCTGTTGCGGACTTTGAAAACTCGCATTGCGATTCTGTATATCTCGTGCGAAAGTCAGAATCGCGTTGCGAAGGCAATCATTTGACCATCGCAATGCGAAATGCAAATCGTACGATAGAATCACAATGCGAAATGAAAAAGGCAACGAGGATTAACATGCATAAACTTTTAACAATTATTGAATTCTAGGTACTTAACCAACATTTTCAAACCAAAAGGAGTATATATGTTAACAAAACTTGCATTATGTGTATTTTATGTGTGCACTTTTAACATTTTCAGTTAGGCATGTATTAGTAACTGAGTTTGAACATTGCTATGACCTGTTCAGTTGTTATCACTTATTAGACATTCATTTGACTATCGCAACACGAAAATGGCTATCGCAACGAGAAAAATCGTAATGCGAAATGAAAATCGCATTGCGATTTTCTCGTTGCGATTTCATTTCGCATTGCGATTTTCTCGTTGCGCTAGCCATTTCGCGTTGCGATAGTCTGTTTTGCCTTCAACATAAAGCAGATGAAATCAACAAACAACTATTACATTTCAACACAATTATGTACACATCAATTAAACAAATCAACATTACAAATCATCTTTTACAAATCAATTAAACAATCAAATAATAATAATAATTCTTATTCTTCATTCATTATTGAATCAATGAATCAAAACTTTGTGACCCCGTACATCATTTCACGCAGTTCACTTAAGGATTAACCTGCAGAAACCAACATTGCTCAAACAAGACTTCCTACATATCTAAAACCTACAAACAGCAAATTATTGAATTCTAGGTACTTAACAAAACATTTCAAACCAAAAAGGGTATATAGTTAACAAAACTTGCATTTGACTTACCAATAACAATGGACAACTTCATAACGCGGATGCAGGTAGGCAGCGTCTCGAATATATGCTCTAGCCATATAATGCCGAAACCACAAGCCTACTGCAGCTCTATCAAAAGGAGTATATGTTAACAAAACTGCATTTGACTTACCAATTAACAATGGACACTTTCAAACGCGGATGCAGGTAGGCAGCGTCTCGATATATGCTCTAGCCATAATGCCGAAACCACAAGCCTACTGCAGCTCTATCTCTATCGGTGGGAGGTAAAAACTTTGTGCTTCCCGTCGTCAAACGCGCCAAGCAAAGGCATACGGGATGGAGCTGAAGTTGGACGAGAAGCCAGTGACGACGTTCCAAAACAGGGATAACACCTGCGATCATAGTAATAATTCATTTATTTGCGCACTTATTATGAACACCTTTAAAAAATTTAAAAATAAACACTAACCTTATCGACCTCCCACCATGCAGATAAAGTTTAGCTTGTCCATTGCCCAACAAAAATGATTCATCTCGTTGATTCTTCAAGTGAACTGCGTGAAAAGCCGTCGGCTTATTGTATATAGCGAATTTTTTTTATTTTTCCTAAGCTTCCTTATTATTAGTAGACGTGACACCACGCATCGATATGCTGTTTTACAAAAAATACATATATTAGTGAATTACATAATTTTTAAACAATTAATAAAATCATATATAAGACAAATATAAGACTTACCTCCCCATCCAAATAGCCCTGTCTTCAACCCCTAATAGCACACCCCACCAAGACCGATCAAGCAACAAAACATTTCATCGTTGAGTTTGCTGATGTCAGTGTAACACCCTTGGCTCCGCTCATGTAGATAAAAATCAACTGCGGTCTTAGCCCAAAGGGTATTATCCAATTGTTTTCGGTAGTTGTCTCCTCTCCACTTCAGATACCGGAAGGGTACTAGCCGTAACTCATACGAGAGCCAACTCTCATCCATTATGTCCGGAACCGGTGGGGGTTTCTCAATACTTCGATATATTACCCCATGTGAATCGGGCTCTGGAATGGGAGGGACCTCTTCAACGATGACAGTGGCCTCTTGAATGGTGGGGGGGGAATCTTGAGGAGAATAGGGCCTCTTGAACGATTGGAGGGGACTCTTGAGAGATGACCGGTTGAGTCGGGCTTCTTCTTGCGGAGTCTTCGAACCATTAGGTGACGGAGACGTAATAGCACGTCCACGCCGTCTGATGCGTGAACTCCGTCGTGCAAGGAAAACCCAACGTAAGCATCCACCTTATCGGGCCGCTAAAAAAAATTAATACATAATCAGTAAATAAACGGACATGATATTAAACAAAGACAAAATATGTTTCAAACTATTGTATTCACCCAGTCATTATTCTATCATAGTTCACAAAATGCTCAGATAACATTCCAGAAGTAAGCACTTATATAACATTTAAAGGACAACATATATAAACATTACAGAAGAGAATAGTTTACTTTCGCAACACGAAACTTAAAATCGCAACGCGAAAATGACTATCGCAACGACAAAATCGCAACGCGAAATGAAAATCGTAATGCGATTTGTGTTTCGCGTTGCGATTTTGTCGTTGCGATTTCATTTCGCATTGCGATTTTGTCGTTGCGATTTTCATTTCGCATTGCGATAGCCATTTCCGCGTTGCGATAGTCATTTTCGTGTTGCGAAGTAAACTATTCTTCTTGCCAAATTGAAACTTGAATGGATTGCATTACTTCAACCAAAAGACAAAAACAAAACCAAAAAAATACTAACAAAAACAGTTTAGCAGTATTGGCAGCAACCGAATGAATTACGAGTATGAAAAATCTTAAACTTACCTCGTTGCGTAGATTATGAACCTCATTCTGCAACGATGCTACCATCTCACATAGAGCGGCTACCTCACCGCGTAATGTAGACACCTCAACACGCCATGCACCATCGTCTTTGCGTAATGTACCGACCTCCTCACGAAAGACATTGACCTCATCACGTAACTCCCCTAACTCATCCCGTTGAGGTGGAGAACAGGGAGATAAACGTCGTGGCATCTTTGTCGGTCGCCTATCTTGCGGTGATGGTGGAGAAGGCTCGATGATGTGACAGAATAGGTGATGGCTGTCGTTGTGGAGGTGTATAGCCGGGTCGATCAGATGATGGCTCTGGGTGAGGTGATAGCTCTGGGCGAGGTGATGGCTCCCGAAGTGGAGGTTGCTCATCAACCGTTCCATAAAAAAAATGCTTACTAGCTTGCCACCAATCAGTGGCAAGCTCAGCTTCCGTGGGTGTCAGCCTCTGTAGAGGAGTGTTGGCCTCCTAACAATATAAAAGCTCAAACAAAGTTAAACGTGTACTAGTAATAACTTTTTATAAACATATGGTAGTATTTATGTTAACTTACATTATTGTCATATACCGTAGTAAATCTTCCCATTGCAAGGTCCGTTTCCTCTTCCAGAAATAGCCCTGGGAATATCATTTGAAGTTTTTATTGCATATGTTTCATGGCTGGAAAGGCCTCAAATATCCAAATCTACAAACAATATATAACAAACATTAGTAATTATTAAATAATTACTTATAATTTTGGAAACATCATATAAAAATTCTTACCTTAAAGGCCCAAATAAAGCCTGTCAAAGTGTATTTGGAACCATCGCCATGCAAACTTTTTCGATCATCCAAGGCAGACGATAACTTATTCCATGTAGCTTTCCATAATACGAGCCCCACGGAAACAGGTTCCACGCATTTAGGTCTTCTACCAATTGATTAGATCATTTGGAATAGGTTGTCTGGCCTCTCTGCCTAAAAAGCTGGCAGCAAAAGAATTAGAAGGCATACTCGGACAACGTCGACGTCATCCATCCGAGTAAAACCGTCTTTATTATTCAACAATCTTGTCAGGTCTTCTACGTGTAGACTCGCCTCTCCAGCAGGAAAAACCCGGGATAGCCATGATGGGCGGGTATGTGTCTAGTGTACCGACCTACATCATCGTGTCCGAAGCGTAGACCGTGATTAAGCAAACTCTCCCGCCCAAAACACGTATACGCCGGTGGAAAATCAAACCATATCTCTCATCACGACGTTGTTAGTCTCTGGTAGATCGCTAGTCATGGCTTGAAGAAACAGGTGTGTCAAAATCGCATCTCCACCGGGATGTTGTACTTTCAGCCATGGCCCGAGCATGTATCCTCAAACATTTTTCTTTGTGTAGGTGAAAGCTTCGACGCAATTGTTTTGGCCAGGCTGACTTTTTCTCAAGGTCAATTGAGCCGAATAAAAGTTCTACAAAAACAATAAACATACTAAATTAGATATACCAAAAAACTACACTGTGAAGATATACCAAAAACAATAATAAACATAAAGAGTAGTAATTTATTCTTCAAACTTAAATTTGCAACACTGTGAATTTCGTATTTGTCTTTGTTTTTGGTTGAAGTAATGCAATTCATTCAAGTTTCAATTTGCAGAAGAAGAATAGTTTTCTGAAAATGAAAATCGCAACACGAAAATGACTATCACAACGCGAATTTGACTATCGCAACGCGAAACTAAAATCGCGTTGCGATTTGCATTTCGCGTTGCGATTCTCCGGTTGATTTAATAAGCAATCTAAGTGAAATGGTTAATCTATTATTGAAATTACCAGTAAACTTATCATCAATTTCAATATGAAAAACCTAATATAATGCAAATTTTCAAAAAGAAAATAATTAAAAAAACTAACCCTTGTTGGTTGATTTTCCATTTCTGATTGTGAGGGTGCTCTGAGAGATGGAGATAGACGGATTTCGCCGGAGATGGGGACGGATTTCGTCGGAGATGGGTGAGAAGTGAGAGATGGAGATGGGACTGAGTTGTGATTTTTAGGTTTTAGGTTATGAGTTGCGATTACGGGATATACTGTGGACGGTTCAGTGTTCCAATATATTAATATTCGTGTTTGAAATTTAAAAATAAAATACTTGGCCAGGATACTAATGGCGCTTTGAAAATCGCATTGCGATTATGTATTATCGCGTGCGAAAGTCAAATCGCGTTGCGAAAGTCAGTATCGTGTTGCGAAAGTAAGTATCTCTTGCGATTTTGTATTATCGCATTGCGAGTCAGTATCGCATTTGCGATTTTCCCAATTCGCGTTGCGATTTACTTATTCGCATTGCGATTTTCCCAATTCGCGTTGCGATTTACTTATTCGCATTGCGAATTGGGAAAATCGCAACGACACTGTAGACCATCGCAACGCAATTTTCAACTATCGCATTGCGAAAATGCAACGCGAATTTGCGATAATGGAGATCGCGTTGCGAATTAGCGATCACATTGCGATTTTGTTGGTCATTTAGTCAGAATCGCGTTGCGAAAGTCAGTATCGTGTTGCGAAAGTAAGTATCTCGTTGCGATTTTGTATTATCGCATTGCGATAGTCAGTATCGCATTGCGATTTTCCCAATTCGCGTTGCGATTTACTTATTCGCATTGCGATTTTCCCAATTCGCGTTGCGATTTACTTATTCGCATTGCGAATTGGGAAAATCGCAACGACACTGTAGACCATCGCAACGCAATTTTCAACTATCGCATTGCGAAAATGCAACGCGAATTTGCGATAATGGAGATCGCGTTGCGAATTAGCGATCACATTGCGATTTTGTTGGTCATTTTGGCAAATCCGGAAAAAATTGGTTAAAATCGTATATTATATGAGATTTTTGGTCACTGAGGTTATTTTCTCTAAAAAAAAATCCATTTACGACCATCAGCCATTATTTTCCTAAGATAAACTACCTGGTGACATAAAAAAAACCCCTACCAGGTTACTTTTATTTTATTCTTTGTTTACTACTTTATTATTGATTTAAAAGGAAAGTAAGGGCTATTTGTTTGTCTCGGAACAATTCAGCGTTGTATACTGAATTGTTCAGCATTCAGTGTATTTGTTTCGTATTTTTGAATGATTCAGTGTTGATTGATTCAGCAAAATAGTGTTGAATGATTCAATACAGAAGTATATTTTGAATGATTCAGAGTCATTATTAAACAACATGTCACATTCAGAGTTAATTCATAATGAGCCTCTGAATCATTCAATATTTGAATCATTCGGCGTTTAATCATTTTGAATTAAACAAATAACCACTAAGTATTAGTTATTTATATTTTCCATTTATAATATTTTTTGAATTGAAGAGAGACCTTTAAATTACACCAATTCTTTAGATATGGAGGGCCATAACCATCCCTTTTAGCAAGGCCATCTATATCTAGAGGTAAACTGTCGAGTAAGGTAAGCCTCGACGTGCTTGAGAGAGCTTTCTTTGCTAAGCTATGTGCAACTGTATTAGCCTCTCTCGGAATCCACTCGATGTGTGTTGCCCATGCACGCCTCCGAAGTCTCCAAATTACGAGCAAGGAGATTTTGTGTCTTCGCCTTCATTGATCAATCTCACCGCTGATGAACAATCAGATTGGATAATAACTTTCTCATATCCCTGGTTCCAAGCAATGTTTTAGCCAGTTAGAATCCCCCATAGTTCGGATTGGAGAGGAGAGTAATAACCGATAGCGCGTATAAATCCCATTAACCAGTTTCCATCACAATCACGGATAAAACCCCCAGCAACACTATTCATATCACATTCACAACAGCTCCGTAAGTATTAATGCAAATCCATCCTGGCGGCGGCTTCTTCCATTGAATTGCTTCGTCAACATGGGAGAGAACTTCATTATTAGTGTGGAAACAGGATTCAAAGTTCCTCGCCCAAGCCAAAGCAATATGAAAATGGATTCAACATTCGAACAATCATGGGAGAAAACTAGGTCACATTGATGCTTCCATATCTGCCAAAGTAAAGAGAAAAAGAGTTTATTCCACGAGTAGCTGCCATTACTGTGTATAGAAGTAACATAAAGATTTTCAAGGATCCAGTTCCAAAAGTCGAGAGAGAAAAAAGCTTCAGGCCAGCTTGGAGGTATAATTTGCTGCCATAAATGCTTAATTTCAGGGCAATCTCTAAGGGAATGCATGATAGATTCTTCATTTCCACAGAAAGGGCACGTCGTATCAGAAGTGAGTTTCCATTTGTATCGTTCAAGAATCGTCATAAGCCGTTGGAGTAGGACGGTCCAAATAAAGACACGGATCTGCTGAGGTACCTGCAATTTCCAAACCGACTTCCAGTTCGCATCAAAAGTATTCCAGTTATTGGATTGAAGAGTTTTATAAGCAGAAGACACTGAGAACTTGTAATTGGGGGACCATCTCCATATGCATTTATCTTCGCGATCCTCAGGAGTTGGAGGAGCAATGCCAACGATGTGGCGAACAATACTGTTATCAAAGAGGGCAGCAAGATTCGCTATGTTCCATTCCCCGTTTGGGTTGATGAAGTCATTAAAGCTTTGGTGAGAGACAGTATCAAACGGGGATAGGAGATGATTCTTGAGAGGGCCCAAATTCGAGATCCATATATCATCCCAAAAACAGACAACAATGCCATTGCCAATGGACCATGACATATTAATCCTAAAAGAGCTCTATATGTTGGAGACATCACGCCAAAGTAGTAACGGTTGGTTTTGATCACGAATACGCATGAATCTCAAGCCACCACAATCGATAGGTTAACAGATGGATAAATAATAGTATATGTTTTAACCCCTCTCAATCATTTGGTAATAAATGTTTAAATGTTCCGTCGTCTCTGGTACTTGAACCTGAACCCTTTAAAAATAACAATAATTCATTTTAAAACTAAAGTAACTTGGTTCGGGTAATTTATTTCATATTTTAAAATGTATAGTTTAATAATATTTTCACGTGTACAGATTTGCTTAATTTAATGATCGAAGGCTATTTGTGGTTCAATTTAACTTGTTTTTATGACTAAAAGATTTTATAAGCGATATTTTGAATAATCGAACAAATCACGTAGCCGATATAGCTTTCCAATCTATTGTCTAAATAAATGTTATATTTTTGTGAAAAAAAATTAACTACTTTATCATTGCTTTTGAATCACTTGTTGATATTTAAGAATAGAGTTGTTGTTAAGGAACTTTAATAGTTAACATACTTATTTTTTAAAGATTTAAGTTGGTCTATATAAAAAAAATATAAATATTTATTGTCAAATAATAATTAAATTCGAACAGTTTGCTTAATATACGCCTACTTAAGTCATTGATTCTTCCAAGTTATCAGGTTTATTAATACACACAAATCTAGATCATCACTACTTTTAATGGAAGGTGTCTGGTTGTGATAAAGCTGCTTTATCAACGCAATAAATCATTTTATTAACATTTCATTATATACAGGGAAAATAGATTAATTTATTACTTTTCTAATGAATATTTTTTTTATTTTTTATTGTTAATTTTAGTCGTGTATTAAATTTGTGTAAAACTAAAAATATTTACATTATATAATTCAATCACGTAATTTTAGTTGGGTATTTCAGGTCCAATTGAACCGGTTAATTGGCGTCCAATTTTTGTTCCTTGACTACAAAATACTTGAATGGTGGAATCTGTGAAGAAAAAGCAAGTGAGCATGTAACAAAAATCATGGGATACTCCAACAGAAAAACTCTTTTGTGTCGTTTTATTCAACACATAATTCCAATACCAAGTGTTGGCCTATTACAAAAAGACTCGTAATAGGTGCTGATTAAAAAAATGAAGCCTAATTTCTACCTTCCAGCTTTCATGGAATTGAGTTACAGCCGCAGTTCCATTCGTCGTCGTCTTCCTCAAACAGTGTAGTGCTGTTGGATGGTGTCAATGTCCAGTCCTTTGAGTTTCACAACGGATTCAACGTGTCCTTTCAGTGTATGAAGCTCCCTCAACCTAGTAAGACCACAAACAATGTTAATGTTGTTTACGTTCTTAATGTATTTGATTGATTATTCTGGGTGATGGTTATCACCTCGCTACTTCGGCACGCTTCCTGGCTTGCTCAGCAAGATCAGAGAGTTCTTTGTAGTTGCTCTTCTCTGCAATTTCAGGAGCTGTCAAGCCATGCAGTGTGCGTTGAGCCAATGCCCATTGTGCTTCCCTCTCTCCTCTTCCATAATCCTTCTTTGTTGTGAATGCAGTCTACGGATTCGAATGCGAGGTTAACGAATCGATAAGATCATGTTTAAAGATTGAAACTATGAGTTCTTATCATTGAGATTAGATGATACCTTGTTTTGAATCAGATTATCCCATGCTTTTCCTGTCATGGCATAGCGGATCAAGAACTTGATCACATCAAGTGGGAAGTAAGTGACTAAACTGTAGAGCCAGATTACACCAGCCCAACCCCATCCTATTCCTTTGATTCTTGCGAATTCCCAGTTTGCATAAACTGCAATTACTGTTGCCACCTACCAAGTTGAACCAAAAGTTCATGACAAATAGGAGAATTTTATTCTATCGAATTGAAGTGGAGTCTTTGGTTTTTTTTTAGGGAACTCACAAGTTGTGCCAGAAGAAAGGCGATCACCAGCAGGAAACCGGGACGTTCGATGAAAGACCAGCTCCGAGAACGAGTGACAAAGATGAGTGCTTGACTCACAATGCTCACTTGGAGGTAAACAGCTGCTGTAAGCTCGTCTTTATTGTATCTAATGTGTTTCACCCCAAACTTATCCTGCAATTTGTTATCAGCTAGTTGTGCTTTGCATCCTGGGTTTTAAGGAGGAGATAAAGGATTTTTGCATACCGAAAAGAAGTTCGAGTCATTAGCAGCCCAGAAGAAAACAACGGTCATGCAAGCTAGGTATGTGCCGAGGACAATGCCGGTGCCGAAAATCTCCTTGAGCTTCCATGAGTCAGGCATAGGAGATGGCTTAACCCTGTCCTTGGAAATGGTCATGATTGTTCCATCATTGAGTATGGCTATTATCAAAACCATGAAAGGCGAGAAATCGAATTTCCAGATAAGAGCAAGAAGCATAAATCCCAGAACGATTCGAATAGTAATGGAGACAGCATAGATGGTGTAGTTTTTCATTCTCTGGAAAATTGCTCTACTTGTGAGAACAGCACTCACAATCACACTTAGACCTGGTTCAGTTAATACTATATCCGATGCACTTCGAGCAGCATCGGTTGCATCATCAACTGCAATCCCGATATCAGCCTTCTTAAGTGCTGGTGCATCATTCACACCGTCTCCCGTCATGCCGCATATGTGTTTCCTTTGTTGCAGCCTCTTCACAATCTCATACTTGTGCTCTGAATGGTAGCCATTAGGTAAGACAACAGTGACAGTTTTTTTTAAAGCATTGAATTAATAACGAAAGGTGTTGAATTAACTTACCAGGGAAAACTCCAGCAAAGCCATCGGCCTTCTCGATAAGCTCATCCACGCCAATTGTATCTAATGCATCACCCTTATTTTCGCCAAGAAGAGCAGATGACGGATACATGTTAGTTCCCATGCCAAGCCGGCGACCAGTTTCCTTTCCAATGGCCAGTTGATCACCAGTGATCATCTTGACATTGACACCAAGACTTAGAGCACGGCGAATTGTCTCCGCGCTATCATGCCTTGGGGGATCAAACAGAGGCAATAAACCCACAAATTGCCATGGATCTCCTTTCCCATCCTTGGTTTTCTCAGGCACATTCTGCAATATCAGAAAGTTCATTCCATAATAAGCTTTGCTTTCCATTTACTTGATAATTCAAATATAGTTAGAGTACGTGGCACGGAAAGTTACCTGTTTTGCTACTGCAAGAGACCGAAGCCCTCGATCAGCATACTTAGCGATGACATCATGAGCTTTCTTCTTTGCATCATCTCGGAGGTTACATAGTTCAATAACCTGATAAGAATTTTAAGCATCAACATTAGAAGAACTTGGTTGATAACAAAAGCTTTGGTACAATGGCAAGCAGATCCATTTACCTGTTCCGGAGCACCTTTGCTGACTCTGTGCCAACTACCATCAGGCGTGATATATGTCATGGCTGTGCGCTTGTCAACAGGGTTGAAGGGAAAGAAATGAACCTCCGTAATCCCAGCTCTTGCCTGCAAAATAGATTTAGAAGTAAATTTTATGTTACCAGTTATCATGTATATGATCACTGGGATTCATTTTTGTCAATCTTTAACTAACTCACCTCCTTGGGATCACCTAGCATTCCAACAATACAGGCATCGATTGCATCTTGATTCTCGATCCTGGAAGCCCTCGCAGCAAATAGAATAACCATTTCCTTGTCAACATTGTCCATGAACACCTGAAATTTCACATGATCATTACGTGATATGATTAATGCAACATCATATATCCTATTAATTTTTAAGTTCTAATTCAAGAACTAACCTCAACCATGCTCTTGTCTACTGTAAGCTTGTTGAGAGTGAGTGTCCCGGTCTTATCACTGCAAAGTACATCCATTCCAGCCATTTCTTCAATTGCTGTCATTCTCTTAGTGATGGCTCCTTGTTGTGAAAGCCGGTGAGATCCTATGGCCATAGTCACTGATAAAACTGTTGGCATGGCAATCGGAATCCCTCCAATGAGGAGCACCAATAGATTGTCGATTCCATCTCTGTATTCACGGTGTTGGATCGGATACATCACTACGACCTCAATAATCATCCCTATCGCAATCGAGCATATGCAGAAGTTCCCGATTGCCGTCAGCACCTGATAAAAACAATTGACGTTATTGCACATCATCAGGTACAAGTAAAGAACAACTGCAAGTTCCAAACTTGGAAATACTTCCAAGTACTTTTAAATCTTCTTTACCTGCTGGAAGTGCCCTACGTTATTGGTGCTATCAACAAGGTGAGCAGCTTTCCCAAAGAAGGTGTGGACACCAGTGGCAATAACGATAGCCTTTATCTCGCCTTGCTTTACGGTAGAACCAGAGAATACTTCATCACCTGCATTCTTGTTTACCGGCAAAGACTCGCCAGTAAGGGCGGACTGATCAATCTTGAGTGAATCACCTTCGAGGAGACGTGCATCTGCAGGGACAATATCCCCCAACTTAATGCTGATGATGTCTCCCGGCACCAAAATCGCAGCCTCTTGCTCGCTCCACTTTCCATCTCTTAGGACCTTCAATCATTCAAACAAGTAAAATTGGTTAGAGCGGCCTTGTTTTCCCTTTTCTTGCGATCCAAGAATTCTGTATTTACAAGTTATTTTCATGTTCTTAAAAACCTTGGTTTTGGGAGCAAGACCAGCCATGAGTGCAGCAGCAGCATTTCCTGCATTATTTTCTTCGATGAAACTTATAGTCGAGTTGATGAACAGCAACGACACGATTCCGATAAAATCTTGCCAATCTGGGGGTTTACCCTGCATTTTTTTGACACGCAATTAGAGAATGATCATTCAAGCTTATTTGTTAAGTACAAGAGAGAGATGAGAATAAACATACTCCCCCATTTGCTAAACAAATGGCCATAACAGCAGCAAACTCCATGACCCATGAAAGAGGATTCCACATAAATCCCAAGAACTTCAAAAACTTGCTTTCCTGTTTAAAGTAGAACATGGGTTTTTTCACACTAATCAATCCCCACATTTTTTTGGGTTAGATGGAGAATCAAAAAGGGTAATGATTAGAAATTTTTGCCTTTTTCTCTTCAAGCTTGTTTGGACCAAAGATTTGAAGCCTTTTTTGACCTTCCTCACTTGATAGGCCATCCCGGGTGCATTTCAACTGTTGAAACACTTCTTCAACCGGAATTCGCTCCTACAATCACAGCATTCGAGATATACACAAATATAACATTAACCCACACGAACCAACCTACCTTGGATAAAAAATTGTTATTATCTTTTGAGCCTGAGTTCGAGCATGGCGTATATCATGAGTATGCATATATGCATGAGTACGAGGAACACATAATGTGATGAAAACTTACAAGGTCGACAGTCTCATTCTTGATCTCTTCCAAGCTGATGCTTTTATCCGCCATGTTTCTCTCTCTCTCGTACAGATTAATTTCCCAGAAACAAAAAAACAAAAGGAAAGGAAAGGAAAGAAAAGAAGAAATTCAATCTCTTTATTTATCTTCCCATGCAAACCAAAAAAAGTACGTTACAAAGTGGAGCTGACACTAATCTCATTCAAAACTCACATCTTTCCTTTTGTCTCTCTCTCTCTCTCTCTCTTACTCTATATATCAAATTTTATGCTTGTTGTTTTTATTCTTCTTCCTCAGAAGGATAAATCAAGAACAAGTACTTGATAACCAGATGTTATTGTATCGACTTTGGAAGTTTATTAGTATAAGTATTCGTATGGTACAAAATATACGAAGTGAAGTAAAAGATGTGTGTTGATGGATTGATGTATATAGCAGAGTTTTGGGTCAAAATATTTGATCGGGAGGATGAGCTTAGGAGGGGGAGAGTCTCTTGGTCGACAAAGGCCAAGTCATTAGGCTAAAGTCTATCACTATCTATGTTCCCCCTTTTTCCTCAAACCATAAACAACTGCCAAATGGCTTATCATTCATCTCTTCAAAGTCGTTTTAAGCGTTCAAAAGGGCAAAAATTCTCGGGGGGCTTTTGAATTGGGAAATTATGTACGATAATATCATAGATGACAACTTTATTTTACTTTATTCTAGTATTTGATTTTGGGAGTTTAATTACTTTGTTATATGTTGTAATGAAAAATAATTGATTTGGATAACGGTTTAGCAACTAAAATAAAATAAATTATAAATTTTAGTAAGAAAAAGTGGAAGTTAGGTGCTAAAGTGAAAGCAAGGAAAAACTTAAATGGATAATAATTAATTGGCCCACGGTAAAGTGCAAGAGGTGGAGAAATGTATGACTAAATCGATAATTATACCAACTTGAAGTTGATGAATAAGATATGAACTCGTCATTTAATTCATTTTGATCCAATTAAAACTTTTCTTTGAATTTCTTTAATTTTACTTCCAATTAAGCAAAACCAAAGGTGAAGGTTTCCTCCACTAGTTATATGTAGTGCTAAGGAATCTTGGAAGCCTTAGTCCTCAACCTCCAAAGTGTTTTGAAACCCTAAATCAAGCCAAACCACATTATCCTTTCTAAAAGTTAAGTCTTTCTCTCATCCAAATTTGAAATTGAATACATATATGGAACCATTTTACTATAATCTTTTTATTGGTAGCGTCAATTTCAAGTTTTAGTGAAATTAATTCCAAACTCTAAATAGGATTCAAGTTATGGTTCATGAAAAAAATAAGAAATTTTCCTTAGTATGATCATTTGTGTCGATGAAATCATATTAATCGAGCTAAAAT
Source organism: Hibiscus syriacus (assembly GCF_006381635.1). NCBI lineage: Eukaryota > Viridiplantae > Streptophyta > Magnoliopsida > Malvales > Malvaceae > Hibiscus > Hibiscus syriacus. Next base: position 1,219,099 of record NW_024063527.1, on the reverse strand, counting down.
GAGATATTTCAGATGAGGTGAGTAAAATTCTTTTTTTTTGGTGCTTGTATGTATTTTTAGCCATCACTACGTAGGTGATGTTCATGTTCTTTATTGGCTCAATTAGAACATTCAAAGGATGACAATCAATGTATTGGTAAGATGGGTAAGTTTTGTGTTTACCTTTGTTATTGAAATATGTTATTGATAACTCTCTAGTAGGAGTTATAATCACCTACTTTAGGTTTAGGTTTTGTACATTTTTAGATAAAATATTGCATATTACTTGTTAGATTGTATTACATTTCATCATTTTTATTTATGCATTTATTAAAGGGATTATTTTGATTTTCGTTTTGCCTAAGCCTTTCATTGAATGTTGTAATGTTTATACTAAGATTTTTACTAATTTGTTTATGGTTTTATTCATTGAGTTCTTTTACAATGCACGTGCAGTTGCAATTAGTTCCTCAATTATCTCTGGTTAGAGCTGGTATGATAAGCGGGATTATATTCTTATGTTACGTTTGATACACAAGTAAAAGTATAATTATTACATGAGTTATTATATGAATTTTAAAATAGTTTGTTATAACATAAAGAATGACTAGTACAAATTTAAGTTTAAAGTTAAAATCACGAATCAAGCCATCTCGGTGGTTAAAATGACGATTGTTATTTTTAGGGATGTAGAAAATTAACCCGACCTGCAAAACTAACTGAAACCGACTTAAGTCAAAATTATTTGTGACTCGAGGTGATGGTGATCCGAATTAGTTTCGAGTTCGGACTAACGTTGACTTGAACCCAAGTTGGACATGAAAATTGTGGATCTGAACCCAACCTAAGAACGACCTTAACTCGAATTGAGCCAATAATATGATAATCGAACTCCACCTGCATCCAACCTGATATAAACCCGAATCCAAGATTAACCTGGTAAATAACTGATATTACCCAACTTATTATCAACCTGACATATTATGAAGCTGACTTGTAATTAACTCAACCTATAAATAATCCGACTTGTTATTGAAATGATTTGATATTTAATTAACTTGTAAGTTACCATTGATAACATTGTCAGATTATAGATTTATGATAGTGTGACAAAATAATCTTCGCAATTTAAGGTAAAAAATAACTATGATCATTAAATTAATATATTTAATTTTTATACTGATAAATATTAGTCTATAAATATATTCAAAAGTTTGGTTAAATTAAGGCTTAAGGGTTATTTTTGCCTTTATAATATACCCAATTTATCATTTCGTCCTGATGATATTTTTACATCAATAACCCTACACCCTAACTTAAAACCCTAAACTCTAAAAATTAAACCTTAGCTTAAAACCCTAAATAATAGTAAATATTTTAAATGTTGATGTAATTAAAAAACTTTGAGGGTTAAATTGATACGAAAATACTATAGTGAAAATGATAAATTGAGTCTACTACAGGGACAAAAATAAACCTTAAGCCTTAAATTAATAACTTGAAATTGATAAAATTAATAAAAAATAATTCTTTCAAATATAAAATAATTATTAACTATAATCCTTAAATTAATGAATTTATTTTATATATTAATTATGATCATTATATTAAAAATTTTAATTAAAGCTATTAAATTAATTTTATTAAATGATATATTTATTGATTATTAACTTTATTAGATTAAGAATTAGATTATATAGAATGATTTTAAATATCAATAAGTTTGATTATTTTTTAATAATAATTGATTAGTAATTTAAATGTATATATATATATATATAAACATAATTTTACTTATGATAATATTAGAATATGTGATTAAAAAATTTAATAGTTTTACAAATATTAAAACTAACAAATTTATAAATATAAAAATTAAATTTATTAAAAAATTTACCACCTATCACAAGTAATAGGTGGTAGGTATGATGTACAAGAGTAATATAAATGATTATCGTTCAGATAATGTATAATGATGCAGATATTAAAACTAACAAAATTTATAAATATAAATATCCATGGTATTATTACTTAAAATCATTACTTTAATAAGTAATATAATGATGCAAATAATGTTTTCATTTTTTTGTAGTGTTGTTGCCTAATATTGATGTAGGCGAGGATAATGGCATATACCGATGCTCTATCTACTAAAAAAGTTTTGTGGATTTTCGAGCCCGTAAAAACAACATGATTATATATCACCTTTATAATATGGTTGAAATGGAAGATGAGTATAACAACGAGGAAGAGGTTGCGGAGGAATTCCGAGACAACTATGGTAACTTTGAACAATTGAAGGATGAAGGTTTGTTTGATTCTTATCTAATATTGGATTTGCTGACTGTGGAGGAGGCTAAGGAGAAAGAGGAGGGGTTGCACTAGTTGTGGAAGAGGCTGAGGAGGATGAGATGAAGGAACGAGATGAGTAGTATTAATTTACATCTAGAGACAATGTTATTACGGTGACATATAATATTAGGATACATGTTTAATGTATTTTAATTTTTTTAAAGATTTAGTTTAGTACCATAATATAATTATCGTTAGATATTTAGTGCAAGTCTTATTCATCTAATGCTAAACTCATTTCTTGATTATTCTCTACCTCTATGCTCTCTTTTTCCCATTTTATCTCTTTTTATAATGGTAAATCTCACTCCTATTTATAAATTTTAGTGGTCATTGGATTGTTGACACTTATAAATATCTTAGCCATTAATCTTATAAATATCTAGGTTTTTTCATAGATAATTCTAAACATAATATTAAATATTACATATATCTAGACTATTTTATAAACATTTCTAGTTATTTACCATTTATATGATATTCTAGAATATTCTCAATATATATATCCTAAATGATAATTATAGATTTCCTTACAAATTGCCTTGACTTTGATCATTCCTTACAATGCAAACTTCTTTCTATAGATGATTTGCATATTACTTCAAGTGCTTCTCAAACTTTGATCTACTTGGACTCTTCATGAATATATCTATAACTTGTTCATATGTTTTTGTTGTCACAATCTTAATCTCTCGGAACTTTTCACGAATATAGTGATAGCACACTTCTATATATTTTATTCTTGCATGAAAAAATCAGATTTTATGCTAGATGAATGACTGATAAATTATTACGTAAAAGCCTTACCTGATAATCTATTGGTTGATAAAGATCTTTCCTTAGTTATTTCATTCAAGTATTTTCTTGTGTTGTTGAAGCTGTCGATTGATATTCCACTTCAGTTCTCGATAATGGTAATGTTGGTTATCTCTTGCTACACCGCGATATTAATCCTAGTCCAAGATTGAATATGTATCGAGGTGTCGACTGCCGCATATCATAATATCCAACATAGTCAACATCACAATATTCATCCATGTGACATTAATTTATTTTCTTGTATAAAATGTCAAAATTAATAGTGCATTTAATATACCTTAAGATGTGTACAACGTCAAGATGAGGCTTCTTTGGATTGCTCATGCATCGATTAGCCACTCTAACTACACAAGTTATTTCTGATCGTTTTAGTGTGAGATAGATAAGATTTCTGACCAACTATTTGTTAGATTTGTCTAGAAATTAAGTTGACAAGTTGGAAATTTCATCTTGGTTGGTGGCCAAACTTTGAACATGTGAATTTCATATTTGGTGGCTAACTTGTACACATTGGAAAATTCATTGGTAGGTGGCCAAACTTTGAACATATTGTTCTTGAAACTCAACTACAAATAGGCCTAAGTATTTCCATTAGAAATAATCCCAAAAACAAGTTCTCTCTTCCTCTTGTATTATTCATTCTCCCACTTTGGGAATTCCAAAGAATTCCATTTGTTGTAATATTGGCGATATAGAGAAGTTATCATCCGGTGTGGTGCCCGAGGAGTAGACGATATTCTCGTCGAACCTCGTAAATTTGGTGTGTTCTCTCCTTTATTGTTTTTTATTCGGTTCTTTTCCATTGTGTTTCAATATTCAATAGTTTGACAGGTTTATCCGCTGTGCAACCTTTGGTGGTTTTAATCTTGACATTTTATGTCAATTTTAAAACTACGTTCGTGTGGGAAATAACCTATTTTCCCCAACAATTGGTATCAGAGCTTCGGTTGAGGTTATCCTGGTGGTTCCGTTGCTGAAAAGATATCGTTCGTGATATTGAATATTGTTCGTTAGAATTAAAATGCCAAAATACAGATCAGTTAAGACATCAAGCTCTTCATCTGGACCGGTGAGGAGGGTGATGTCAAATGCAAATTTCTCGGTGGAGTTGTTCGATGGATCCGGTCATTTTGGCATGTGGCAAGGCGAGGTGTTAGACGCTTTATTCCAACAAGGTCTAGACATCGCCATTGAGGAAGAAAAACCCGAATATATGGAGGAGATAGAATGGGGAATAATCAATCGTTTGAAGTGCAGCACGATTCGATCTTATCTTTCCAGGGAGCAGAAGTATGGCTACAAGAACGAGACTTCTGCAAGTAAGATGTGGAAAGCTTTGGAGGAAAAATTCCTGAAGAAAAACTCTCATAATCGTCTCCACATGAAGAAAAGATTGTTCAGATTTGATTATCAACCAGGCACCAGTATGAATGAACACATCACTGCGTTCAATGAGCTAATGGAAGACTTATTGGGCATGGATGAAACCTTCAAAGATGAAGATTTGGCTTTGATGTTGTTGTCATCTATTCCAGATGAATTTGAGCACCTTGAGACAATGTTACTTCATGGTAAGGATAATGTTACCCTAAAAGATATAAATGCTGCTTTGTATAGTTATGAACTCAGGAAGAAAACCAAGAAGGAGAGCAAGTACGAAGCAGCAGAGGCCATGGTGGCAAGAGGTCGCTCGAAAAGTCAAAAGCCAAAGTGGAGAGGGAGATCAAAGTCGAAGTCCAGACTGGGAAAAGATGAATGTGCCTTTTGTCATGAGAAAGGCCATTGGAAGAAAGATTGTCCGAAGCTGAAGAAGAAAGGAAAATCTGCTCCAGATGCATGTGTTGCAGAGCATGATGCACATAACTCTGACATATCATTGGTTGCTTCATCAACAAAATTCCATTCCGATGAGTGGATATTATATTCAGGTTGCACCTATCATATGTCCCCTAATCGGGAGTGGTTCTCCGATTTAGTGGAACTAAATGCAGGAGTTGTTTATATGGGTAATGACAATGCCTGTAAAACTGTTGGGATAGGTTTCATTCGATTGAAGAATCAAGATGGATCAACCAGAGTTCTGACAGATGTCCGATACGTGCCCAGTTTGAAGAAAAATCTCATCTCGTTGGGAGCCTTAGAATCCAAAGGCTCAGTAGTCACTATGAGAGATGGAGTTTTAAAAGTCACATATGGCGCACTTGTGATGATGAAGGGCATCAGGAAAAATAATTTGTATTACTACCAAGGTAGTACAATTATTGGAGCAGTTGCAGCAGCTTCCGGAGGTGATGATTTGGACGCAACCCAGTTGTGGCATATGCGGTTGGGACATGCTGGAGAGAAATCCTTGCAAATTCTGGCAAAGAAAGGATTGTTGAAAGGTGCAAAGGCTTGCAAATTGAAATTTTGCGAGCATTGTGTTTTGGGAAAGCAGAAGAGAGTGAAGTTTGGCACCACTATACATAATACAAAAGGTATTGTAGATTATATTCACTCAGATGTATGGGGTCCTTCAAAGACATCGTCTTTGGGAGGAAACCATTATTTTGTAACTTTTGTAGATGAATTTTCCAGAAGAGTTTGGGTGTATCCGATGAAGTCTAAAGATGAAGTGCTTCAAATTTCCTGAAATGGAAAAATATGATCGAGAACCAGACTGGTAGAAAGATCAAACGTCTTAGGACGGACAATGGAGGGGAATATAAAAGTGACCCATTCTTTGACGTTTGCCATGAGTATGGTATTGTTCGACACTTCACTGTTAGATATACACCATAACAGAATGGGGTGGCAGAGCGTATGAATCGAACACTATTGGAGAAAGTTCGATGTATGTTGTCTAATACTGGGTTAGGCAAGGCATTTTGGGCTGAGGCTGTGACATATGCTGGCCATCTCATTAATCGTCTGCCGTCATCAGCGATAGGAGGAAAAACACCATTGGAGGTATGGTCTGGAAAACCTGCTAATGATTATGATTCCTTACATGTATTTGGATCCACTGTTTATTATCATGTGAAGGAATCCAAGCTTGATCCGAGAGCAAAGAAGGCTCTCTTTATGGGAATCACCCATGGAGTGAAGGGATTCCGCCTTTGGTGTTTAGACACCAAGAAGATAATTTGTAGCAGAGATGTTTCCTTTGATGAATCTGCCCTAGTAAAGAAGGTAACAAGTGAAGCTGTCCAGACAAGTAGTACTCCGCAGCAGGTGGAGCATACTCCAAAACAGGTGGAGTTTCAGCAGATGATGATCCAAGAAGTTGATGCAACTGATTCTTCAACTCCAATAGAAGAATCAGAAGATGAAGAGGTTCAAACCCAAGAACCATTGGAGATACCAGAAATACTTGCAGTTACAAGGCCAAGGAGAGAAATTCGTAGACCTACTCGATTTGTTGATATGGTGGCCTATGCTCTTCCAATTGTTGATGATGATATCCCTATCACTTACCAAGAAGCAATACAAAGGTTGGAAAGTGATAAGTGGAAAAGTGCCATGGATGAAGAAATGCAATCTCTCCAAAAGAACGACACTTGGAAACTGGCACAATTACCGAAAGGTAAAAGAGTCATTGGATGCAAGTGGGTATTTGTAAAGAAAGATGGATCTCATAACAAGAAAGATGTTCGCTACAAGGCACGGTTGGTAGCTAAAGGCTACGCTCAAAAGGAGGGAATCGACTACAATGAAGTATTTTCCCCTGTTGTGAAGCATTCCTCAATTAGAATATTGTTGGCCTTGGTAGCACAGTTGAATTTGGAGCTAGCTCAACTTGATGTAAAGATGGCTTTCTTGCAACGTAATTTAGAAGAGGAGATCTATATGACATAGCCAGAAGGATACAAAGATGGTGGTTGTGAGAAATGGGTTTGTAAGCTGAACAAATCGCTATATGGATTGAAGCAATCTCCGAGGTAGTGGTACAAGCGATTTGATAGCTTTATGAGGAGGCAAAAGTATACTAGAAGCAAATATGATCATTGTGTGTATTTGCAAAAGCTCAAAGATGGATCTTTCATTTATCTTCTCTTGTACGTTGACGATATGTTGATCGCTTTGAAGAGTCAAAAGGAGATAGACAAATTAAAGGCTCAGTTGAATCAAGAGTTTGAGATGAAAGATCTAGGTGAGGCCAAGAAGATTCTTGGTATGGAGATAAGCAGAGATAGACAGAGAGAGAAACTTTGTTTAACACAGAAGCAGTATCTGAGAAAGGTATTACAATGTTTTGGCATGAATGAAAATACCAAACATGTAAGTATCCCATTGGCTTCTCATTTGAAACTTAGTTCTCAATTATCTCCTAAAACTAACGAAGAATGAGTGTATATGGCAAAAGTTCCATATGCTAATGCAGTTGGGAGCTTGATGTATGTAATGGTGTGTACGCGTCCTGACATTTCACAAGCAGTTGGAGTTGTGAGCAGGTACATGCATGATCCTGGAGAAGGACATTGGCAAGCTGTGAAATGGATTCTACGGTATCTCCAACAAACTGTGGATGTTGGTTTAGTTTTTGAACAGGATGAAACACTTGGTCAGTGTATGGTTGGATATGTTGATTCCGATTATGCTGGTGATTTGGATAAGCGTCGATCAACTACTGGTATTTGTTTACTCTTGCTAAAGCCCCAGTAAGTTGGAAGTCTACATTGCAATCTACGGTGGCCTTGTCTACTACAGAGGTAGAATACATGGCAGTTTCAGAGGCTGTAAAGGAAGCAATTTGGCTTAACGGGTTGATGGAAGACTTGGGAGTTGTTCAAAGTCACATTAGTCTCTATTGTGACAGTCAGAGCGCTATTCACTTAGCGAAAAATCAAGTCTACCATTCAAGGACTAAGCATATCGACGTGAGGTATCACTTTGTGCGGGAGATCTTTGAAGAATGAAAGATTCTACTTCAGAAAATTGCGACATCAGAAAATCCTACAGATATGATGACCAAGGTGGTAATAGTAATCAAGTTCAATCATTGTTTGAACCTGATTAACATCCTGAAAGTATGAACACCTTCGGGTGTGTGGCGCTTGTGAGCGCAATTAGAGGTACTACAAATTTGGGGAGTTGAAGAAGTTGAGTAGGCTTGGTAATTTCAAGCCAAGGTGGAGATTTGTTAGATTTGTCTAGAAATTAAGTTGACAAGTTGGAAATTTCATCTTGGTTGGTGGCCAACTTATTGGAAATTTCATCTTGGTTGGTGGCCAAACTTTGAACATGTGAATTTCATATTTGGTGGCTAACTTGTACACATTGGAAAATTTTTTGGTAGGTGGCCAAACTTTGAACATATTGTTCTTGAAACTCAACTACAAATAGGCCTAAGTATTTCCATTATAAATAATCCCAAAAACAAGTTCTCTCTTCCTCTTGTATTCTTCATTCTCCCACTTTGGGAATTCCAAAGAATTCCATTTGTTGTAATATTGGCAATATAGTGAAGTTATCATCCGGTGTGGTGCCCGAGGAGTAGACGATATTCTCGTCGAACCTCGTAAATTTGGTGTGTTCTCTCCTTTATTGTTTTTTATTCGGTTCTTTTTCATTGTGTTTCAATATTCAATAGTTTGGCAGGTTTATCCGCTGTGCAACCTTTGGTGGTTTTAATCTTAACATTTTAGGTTAATTTTAAAATTACGTTCGTGTGGGAAATAACCCGTTTTCCCCAACACTATTGATACATGGTAATATCTTTTGAATGTTTTGAGCTTACTAGAAGTTCTCATAATATCCATATAGGCATTGTACTATGACAAGTGATCTATGCGGTCCCTAGTTCCATCATATATTTCATTCGATAGTTTATTGCAGCTAATAAGTGAGGGATAGAGGATTCTCTTTTCGGGGTTCGAATTGGAGGTTGGAAATGGTTGTAATCCTACAAGAGCCCTAGGTTGACTGCCCCTTGTGATGAGGTTGTGCCTTGAAATCCAAAATAAGACCGGAAAACTTGCATGAATTTTCTAGCTCGATGCTCATGGAATCCTTATTACTAAATCGATTGACCATGAATAGAGCTTGAAGTTACAACGGGGTTGGTTTAAGTGGTAAGTAGATTGATATTGCTTAAGCAATGTCTCAAATTCGAGTATTTGAGTATGCAGAAAATCTCTGTTAGGAGATTCACCCACCAAAATTAGGTGTGCGACCTGAGTTAGTCTTGGAATTGGAGGGCAACAAAAAAAAAATAGGGCTTGAAGTTGCTTGCACAGTTTTTGTCGGGCCATTGGACTGATTTTGGTCTAAGTATTGATTTTCTTGTACTTCAGCTTCAATGTTACATGTTTAATTTTGGACTTCTTGTGGGTTAAGCATTTTGATTGATTCTATTAGCTAGGAAGTTCGTTATACGCTCACCGCACCAATGTTGTTGTACAAAATGAAGAAATTTGATACATGAAATCGGAGAATTAGAGTCGAGATTCAAAGTAATGGAATTTTAAGTATTGGTATTATTCAAAAGCCAATCAAAGAACGATAATGTGCAGTACTAGATGAGGCAATTTGAGGTTTCATACACCTGGATAAAACCTTCACAAATCTGCCGTACATATGCCGCTTCAGATACTGTTTTTCTACCAATTTTCGTCCTTCCCTACCCATTTGCTCCCTTGCAGTCGGGTTTTCCAGCAAATACCTGAGGTTCTCAGCAAGAACTCGATTCCCTGGACGCCCCATTGAGTGAAATAGCCCACTCACATTCTGCTCAACTATCTCTTTTGTGCCCCCGCCATCAGTGCCCAGCACCTGTATCATGTGCTTCAATTTGTCAATAATTCCAACTTTTCCATTAAAATAAACAACAAAATCGGACAATATACTTTGTCTTACCGGAAGACCAAATGCCATTGCTTCAATAGTCACTCTGCCAAATGTTTCTCCTACTCCCTGTGCACATAAATCTCACATCATATCGTCTACTTTTTAATAAAACATTCATGTTTTATGCACATTTGAAGGAGTAACATAAGATTGAATGATGAATTAACATAAGGTTGAAAGATGAACAATCTATCACCTGGGAGTTCATGACATAAACATCTGCTGCTGAATATAGTGATGACACACTTGTGGTTGCAGGAGTCCAGAGTACGTTCTTCGACAACTTTGAATGCTGAGACAAGAATCCTAGAATTGCTTGAACATAAGGTACCTTATTGCTTTTAGATCCGACAGAACCGATGAGGATTTTAAGAGATTGTTCCTGCTTTCCTCTGGTGTCAAACAGAAAATTTGTAGAAGATATATCAGCATTGGTTGATTTCCGAAGCAAACCTCTTAAATGATGTTTTCTTTCCAAGGCTGACTGATCTTGCTTCATATCCAATGATTCTTTAACTTGAGAATCAGTGTCCGAAGGATATTGATGAATCATAAGGTTTGCTGATTCAAGAAGTAAGAGTTGGCCCTTTCCAGCATTTATGCTACTTAGAGACATGACAAGCATGTCATTATCTTTCAACCCCATCTCTTTTCTTACTGCATCTCGCAGTAACTTCCTTTTTTCTAGCATCTTATCCGGGCTAGAAGATGGGGTGTTTAAAGAACAAGGGATTCCGGCTACAAATGCGAGCTCATCGTTAACGGCAAGCGGAACAATATAAGGCCAAGATCTCAACTTGATATTTTCTTCTTCACACCAGTTAAGCCACTGTTTGCTCTGCAATTCGGACAAGAAAATTAGAATTTTCACCCGGTGTAGAACATGCTTTGACCGATCAAAGTACTCTCTTCTGTTTTCCATAATCCACCAAGCAATTTGACTTCCCCCAGCTGGGAAATGATCTATATATTGATCTGAAACCAACACATTAACTCAAGTGGCAGACAAAAACCAATGAAAAATCCATGGAAGAGTTTAGTCTATCATCTCAAGCAGTACGGTAATTATTATTCGCAGTTCAAGCCATTAAGTGTAAATAAATGGCATAATGGAGCATCTTAACTGCAGGCAAGCATATCGTTTACTATACCGGTATGTGTAACTTTCTAAGAACAAAAAGCTAGCAGCCTAGCACCCTTCAATCGACAATGATCCCTGAACGAGGCATACCACATATATTCGATGCCATTTTTACTTGATAATAAACAGAAATACTGCAAAATTACTAGAACGATGAACGACTGTCCTTTGGGGTCATGTTATCATATACAAATATATATAAAAATGGATCAATAATCTTAATGAAAATATTATTACACACAAGATATGGCACAATGCCAACTTTCTTATAGAATGAGAAGGCATTATGCAGCTAAAAGGAAAATTATGCAACCTAGCAATCAATAATAGCTGATCTTCATATCTGCAGAAGCAATTACTCAGTTTTGAAGAAAAAAATAAAACAATTTTACAATAAATTTCTCACCAATCCATGAAGCACAGACTGCTGATCCCGCAATCACAAGGTCTGACTTCATGGCAGTTTTGAAGCTAATATCTGCTCTATCTTCAATGACTTTGATCCTTCTCCTTGCAAGCTCGGACATCAGTCCTCCCTTCTTACTTAGAACAACAGCAGATACAGTGGCTCCACAGCTCAAAAGCTCTGTTGCCAGTTCCATCATTGAAATGGGAGCCCCTGTCATGGATAGTTCATGAAATACCAAGACCAAGATTCTAGACCTAACAGCGTGAGAAAAGTCCCCCTTCCTATCACATGTTCCAGACCGCTTTTCAGGACTCCGCTTCAAAACTCTGTCCTCCAATGACCCAAATGGACCAACAAATAACCCATAAGTGGAATTCTTCAGAAGAACTGTCTGTTCTTGTCTCTCGGCATTACCATTTTCAATGTACATTGTTTCCTCCGGTTCACCATGCGTCTTGTGCAAACTAAACCTTGCTCTTTGACTTCTTTTCTTCCTGGATGCAATATTATTCCCTTTTGCCAAAATCACATTAAACTTTCCATCACTATGGACTAGAGGCTCATTAGTTCCATTTCCCACTGCTACCGAACTGTCATCATCAGCAAGCAGATCTCGTTGTATGTTCCATTCAGCGACCACTAGCTTATTTCTTGGACCACCACTTAAACCAAAAAATTCCTCTTTTTTATGATTATAAGCCCACCAGGATTGTACATAAAATCCAAGATATGCCCAAAATGCAATCACAAGCAACAAGTACACAGAGCGGTTGCTCCTAAACCACTGAATGCCAACAGCACCATTTCTAGCTTCCCTTCTGGGAGTCCCGCTTGAAATCGATCTCCAGAATATAGGGGAGCTACTTGGAGTTGATCTTCCTGAAAAACTGGACTTAAAACCACCTTGCCTTAATGACGATGCTCCCTTGCTGACACTTTCCTCCATTAGTTGCTGGCTATAGTAAATTGCTGAGAAGCTAAATCAACATGATACTCTGTCCTTCTAACTCCATATTCTCACAAGCACCTTCATCTATAGCTTTCTAAACTTCAAACCTGGCTTAATATTCTTCAGACAACAGCATCATTATGTAATGCATGAAAAGTAAAAAATCTGGTTGCATCATTATCAAATAAGGTTAGTAGATGTTAGTCGCCAATCAGAATATTCCAATCATTCAGAAAACCGTATTCAGTAAACGTTAGCATTACTTTCATATACTTTCTAACCAAACAGTTCTTAGGAAACAAGAAAAAACCGCCAAAACCGAAAAAAGAAAGCTCTTCAAAAATACGCTACGTTCACATTTTCTTGAGAAACAAACGCGTCCTTATGTTAGTCGTAACAAAGTTAGCAGTCGAATAAAAAATGTAGCAAAAGAAAATCAAGAAGCTTAAAAATATCATAGGAGAGCAAAAGAAAAGCACTACAAGCTTATGATCACAAACTATTTGAGAACATTTATAGAAAGTAAACGTAAAACAAATTAAAAATAAATACTAAAACTTTTGCTTACGATTCGAGATTCGAAGAAAATGCAGGAATTAATCCTCTCTGTTTTCTCCATTTTGATGTCTGTTCTTGACTCATCTAAGTTTACATTTGAGAGAAGATATTAGAGAGAAGCAGTTAGTAGTTACAAAACAAAATGGCTGGAACTAATCTTTTTCATTTCATGTAAAAGCATTCAATTAATTAACAAGTCTTAATCACAAATTAATATCTCGAAATTTCCACAATTTATTCAAAATAATAGGGGGAAAAAGTTCATTAAATCTAATAAAATAAAATCTGAGATCCGATTTCTCTAAGAAGATGACTATCCTTTGTGATCATCGGCTACAATTTGTACCATCAAGTTGTTTGAGCTTGGAGAGGCCATGCACCAACTTATTCATCATTATTTCAACAACAATAATTATTTTGCTCTTAAATTGTTTAAAATATAAATGTACTAATGCAAAATAAAATGTTAGCACTGACTGAAAATAAAATAATGTTCGACCGTGTCGTGGAAGAATCACCGCTTTAAAAGTAAAATCGTTCAAATTGGTATAGTCCTCAAAATAGACATTATCCCTAAGGTACAAATAAAATCGATCGACTGGTACGCACCTGCGAGAAACATGTCCACCAATACTCAACAAGACCGAGGAGGATGTAATCGTTGATTCTTCTCCTATCACCATGGAGCTACCTATCTTCGACTAATATGAACGTAGATTTTGGGATTTGATTGTTATACATCATTTAATGAAATAAAAACCCGTGTTCAACATTCACCTTATAATTTAGTTCCTTCGACTTTGGTTTTACTTTTTGCATTTTAATATATAAGATACGATGAAAACTCCGAATGCTTGACGAAGGTTTTGGTGCCGTAGAAGGCTCAACAGTTAGCTACTAGTGGGTTTAATACAGAAGCTTGTGGTCTATGATCTGATTTTATTATATTTCAATTAACAGGTTAACGCTAAGTTCAAACGATCATCATTTCTTTAATGGAAAACGATGAGTTTAGAAGATATGAATAGGTAAAGAACTATTTTATAATATTTAATAGTTGAGTCTCAACAAAATAATTTTTTATAGTTGGTGGATCATTTGTGTACTTTACCCAAAAATTTATTCCAGAAAACTAAAGAGATGAAAAAATTTCAACTTTGTACGATTACTTGAATATCGAGCATTCACCGTAAAAAGGAAATTGCAACTTCGTAAAATGGAATCAGCCAGTTTTTGTTTTTGTTTTCATATGCAATCATTCAATACTCTTTTTCCCGACCATTTAACTGATTTTTTACTTGGCCAAATGATGAAAGAATTGTCGTTTATCAAATATGAACTTTAAGCTTTCAATTCCCCTTATTAAGCTGAAGAAATAAGATTGTGCAAATTATTCGGAAAATGATGAACCTAGGAAGGATAAAATTATTAATTTTTAATATATTTAAAATGTCTTAATCGGTAACTCGCGTGTATCAAATGCAATTAAAATAACTTATATATCGATATTCGATCGAAGTGTTTTAAATATATTAAAAAATCACAAGATAATTGATCAATTCGTAATAAGACATTTTGATATAGAAAAAGAATTCATATCTTATATAAAAATACATTATGTCTGAACTAATATTTCAAACTTAAAAAATAGTTTCATTAAATTGTATAAACTTATTTTATTTCTTATAATTATAACATTAAGTAAAGATAAAAATCACAAAAATTATATAAACAAAAAAATAAGGCAAAGAGGTGTGTGATGCAAGGTGTAAAAAGCCAAATATTGTTATTTATGTATAATCCAGGCCATTGCTTGCTAGCTATGAAAATGATTAAAAACAAAAGGGAAAGGGTAAAGCTACGATAATTCATAAAACAAAGCAAAAGTGAGTGATGATTCTCTCCAACTGTCTTCAATGTCCCATGACAAGCCATCATTGTGTTTCTCTTCACTTTCTTCCTCTACCATTAACAAAGCTGACAACTTAAGCTCCTCCATCCAACACAATTCTCATCAGGTTTTCACCTAATCATCAATGGCCGTCTCACCTCCATCCATTCCCGAAAAGCCCTTTGATTTCCGTGCTCCTCCGCCTTCTCCCATCGCCAGTGGCTGCCGCTCCTCCGTCACCAATGATGAGGTTCTCTCCGAATTTCTCGAGCGTTCTCAGCGCGTCCCTGATTTGGTTTTGCCTGACAAGGTCTTCCCCAGGCAGAAGTTCATTGAAAACCCACCAAAGATTGATTTCCGGGATTTGGATTCGATGGTATGTGAGACTCTTCCCAAGATTCTGGACTCTGTTGCAAGAATCGGATGTTTTCAGCTTGTGAATCATGGGATTCCGGGGGAATCTATCCGATCGGGATTTTCGGCTGCCGCCGGAATTTTCCAACTGCCACCTGAGAAACGGAAGGCAGTGACAAGGTCGCCGGAGAAATTATACGGGTTCGAGGAGATTCATGAGGAAGACGAAGGTGAAGTGAGTGAAGAATTCGTGTGGTGTAAAGCTAAATCCCTGGAATTGGAAATGGAGGGAATTTGGCCTGTTGGATATTCAAATTTCAGGTAAAAAAAAACAGTTTTTTTTTTAATTTCATTTGTGTTTCCGCATTTTCTAATAACCGTTTTTAACACAACCAGTGAGAAAATGGAAACTCTAGTGTCCTCCCTGGAGAAAGTGGCAGAGAAAATTCTCATTGTTTTCCGGGAAAGTTACCCTGAAAACCCGGATTACAAAAACGAAAAGATCAAAGGCTCTGCATGTTACGTATACAAACACGGTCGAAATGTTGCAGGAGACATATGGTACGATGTGATCAAAATGCTGGTCCGAGGGATCGATTATTCGCATGCCTTGTGTATGCATATATGTGATGGATCTTCCAGGTTTCATGTGTATTCGAAGAAAGGTTGGGTGTCGTTTCAACCAGATGATCACACCTTGGTCGTTACACTCGGAGATCAAATTCAGGTAACCTTTAGATCTCGATGATCAAAGAATCATCTCATTTGAACATTTTTGTGATGCGGTGGTGTTGGTTTTAACAGGCACTGAGTGGTGGAGAATTGAAGCATGTGATTGGTAGGGCAATCCATAGAGGAGAGAAGGAAGAGACGGTATCAATGGCATTGCTTTACTCGGCTTCAAGCAGTGAAAACAGGGAAGTTGAGTCAGAAAAGGGAAAGGGAAAGACTATTTCACTTACACAACAGGCCATTGCTGCAATAGTTTTGGCTATTCTATACCATTTTCTAGTCTTTGTCTACGAAAAATTCTGATCTTAATGTTGGTTTAACATCATTCATCAATCAAACAATGAAGAGAGAGACTATTCCCCCTATTATTTTATAAAAATTAAAAATCATCCAACAGAAACCCGTCTAGCTTAATCGGTAGAACGCATGGCTTATAACCTTGTAGTAGTGGGTTCGAATTCCACGGTGGTGGTGTTGCAAATCCATGGGAAACTCCCACTTGGTATGGCCAGTCTTCGTTTTGATTTTCATGTAATTTATTTTACCCCAAATCATAAAGAATATGAACGATTTTGGACCACAAATCTTAATTATTTACATAGCATAAGCCTAAAGACATTCTCAACCACTTGATTTATGAATCTCAAGTTCCCAAAGAAAACGGCCCGGTTCAAAAAAAAAATCGACTCACTAAATTGATGCAGCCTTCAAAGTACATCAGCCCATGCGTGGGATTTGTAAATGAATTTGAATTGCAACTCAATTATTCAAAGCTAATGCGGAAAATAAATTATTGAAATATGAATATACGGCTTGCTTAATTATTAAGTTGATATATTCGAGTAAACACATTTGATCGATTGATTAAGCTGCTCATATTTAATTTCTTTATTTTTTTTAAAGTTATGGGTTTTAGATTCATTGGAAATACTCTCATTCATTCCCTTTAGGGTGCGTTTGGTTCACGGAATGTAAGATTACCATTGGGAATAAAAAATTATCAGGGAATAGGATTACTGAGAATGTTGTATTTTGTGTTTGGTTGATTTAGCATAAATGTAAGATTATCGTGTTTGATTAAAGGAATAAAAGATTACTGGAATGTATATTTGACCAAATTGTCCTTATTATATATTTGTTTTTTAACAAATTGAAAAATATTTATATATTTTCCTTAAAAAAAATTAAATTCATAAAATTTATATAATTTTTTTACAAAATTAAAAATATAAAAAGGTTTAATGAAAGGGTAAAATTTTATTTTAACCCTTGAACTTCATATAAAATTTTAATTATAGATATTTTTTATAAATCTAAATAGTTTAAGGATAATTTGTAATTTAACCTTCGTAGAATTTTTATTATTTAATGACAGAATAATGATATTTAAAAAAAACTAAGAACATTTTAGTCCAAAGCGTCGGTAATCCAACAATACATAAGGAAAAGGAGGTAATGATATTCCCAGTAATATACCCCAAAAAATCTACTATTGATATTGTAAAATTACCGAGAATAACATTCCCGGCCAACCAATTGGGGGAATGTGGATTCCAATCCCATGAGAATCTCACATTCCCCCAACCAAACACACCATTAGAATCTCTCTTTTTCTCCCGTTAAATAATAAGTATGAGTAAATTAGATTTAAAGTTTGTCAAAAAAATTGATATATATGTATTTTAATTAGATTGATACTCTAAATAATTTAAAGGATAAATTATGTGTTAGTACCTACACTATTGATTTTTGTACGTTTTAGTACGTAACCATTCAACTTTTTCTAAATCATATCTAACATTTAGTTTTTGTTTTATTTTTGTACCCTGTGCATTTTTTATGGGTAAATTACATCATTCATCACCTAACTATCTTCTCACTCCTATTTTGGTACTAAAATTTAAAAACTTCCAATTTAACTACTAAACTTTCAAATTGCTCCAATTTTAATCACTCTAATTCATTTTATTAATAATTTTTGTGACATGCCATTTTCTATTATTACTTAATATATATTTAAAAATATATTTAAAAGTTAGGGTGATTAAATTAGGAGTAATTTGAAATTTAAGTGATTAAATTTTAAAAAAAAAAATACTCTAGTGAGAAGATAGTTAAGTGATGAATGATGTAATTTACCTATAAAAGGGTGACACGTGCAAATCATCCATTGACTTTTAATGGTGAGGTACTAAAAACAAAGAAAAAACTAAATGTTAGATATGATCTTTAAAATTTTGAAAATTCAGGCATTAAAATAGACAAAAACGGATAGTTTAGATATTAAATTTGTAACTTACCCTAAGTTAAATGTTTTTTTTATCTTTCTTCATAAATAGATATTTTTATTTTGTTATTATTTTTACTGCTTCCCATAAAGTTTGTAATGATTAGGGATTGGGTCTTTAGTTTAGTTAAAGTTAACGCGCTGTTGGACCGTTTAGATTGTTGGGCCAATTTCTTTGTACCATTTAGGCTCGTGGGAACGTAATTGGGTTGCTAATAATCAAGACTCAAATTAATATTCGAATATCTCGAGTTCGAATTAAATTATCAAATAAAATTAAATATTTATAAATATAAACTGAATAAAAGAAGAATTCTTATTATTTTTCAATTGAAAGTTTTGTAATAAACTAAAATAAATTCGAATACATAATTTATTCTCATATTTTCAGAGCAAAGAACAATATAAAGACAAAAAAGAACGAATAAAGTATGAGTTTTGTTTGCCAACTTAAGCTTAAGCATTAAGGATTGTAATACTATAAGGACAACATGGGGTTAATTAAATCTAAACAAATATTATTTTATGATTAATTTATAGAATTAGATTAGAGCAAGTTTCTTAGGGACTGGGTTCTCAGTAGGGGTGTATTCGGTTTGGTTTTTTACTAAAAATTGAATCGAACCGAAATAAACGGGTTTTCAATATTTAAACCGAAATCGAAACCGAATAGTTAAAAAACCGAAAAAACCGAAATCGGTTTTTTCGATTCGGTTCGGTTTATCGGTTTTTCAATAAAAAAATCACTTGAAACTATAATTTTTTTTACAAAAATTGTCTATTCGGTTCAATATGGAACAAATGGGTTCCATATGGAAAACCCGAACCGAACCGAATCAAAAAAATAAAACCTTTAAATCGAACCGAAAACTGAACCGTTTAAAACCAAACCGAACCGAACCGTTTTACTCGATTCGTGTCGATTTTTTTATTTTCTCGATTTCGTTGCTCAGCCCTAGTTCCTAGTGGCCAAAAAAGCACCTATATTATATTTAAAGCATACCACTGCTTTAATGAATTATATGTATTCTACTCAAACAAAAGGGAAAGGCAAGCGCTTTTTTGCTTCCTTATAATTTGGCAACTATTTAAATCCATCAATAAGCAAACTTTTTTAGTTAAGGAATATATTTAGATACTAAATCCTAAAATTTTAGTAAAAGAAACTTAAGCTTTATATTAAACATAATGTCAAAAAAAAAACTGGGTAAAGTATACAAATGGTCCCCCGACTACGGGATGTTACTTTATCAAGTCCCTAGACTATTAAAAGCTACAAAATGGTCCTTCGACTATAGAATGTTACTTTGTTAAGTCCCTCGACTATTAAAGGTTATAAAATAGTCACACTACTATTCATTATGTTTCAAACTCGTTCTTTTTCAATTAAAACATTGACGGATGTTTAAGCTGGACGTTAACGTGATGACTGAGACATGATAGTCGTTTGAAATTCTGAGATCGGATTTTATCATATCACAGTCAACATGTTAATATTTAGCTCAAAATGTTATTCATTTTTTAACAAAAAATGATGAGTCTGGAATATAATGAATAGTCGGGTGACCATTTTGTAACTTTTAATAGTCGAGGGACTTACTAAAGCAATATCCTATAATCGGGAGACTTTTTTGTACTTTACCCTAAAAAATTCGTTGATTAAGTTATTATTTTTATTTTTATTTTTTTACTTGGAGTATTTTGACCTCAAATTTTCATTTTGGGATTAAAAACTCATAATATTGACTAAATAGTCATTTTAATTCTTATTTTTTTGGGAGCATTTTGGCTCTCAAACATTTCATTTTAGGGTAAAAACTCTATTTTGGAGCGTTAACTGTTTTTTGACTAACAATTCCATCCACATAGTGACCTTTTTGTCTCACAATAAAAATATTTGGGACCAAAAAACTCCAAAAAAAAAAAAGAATAATGATCAAAGTGATTATTTAATTAAATGACTGGCCAAAAGAGTCAAGGTTCCTCTATTACCCTTCGTAGCGTCAAGATGCATGCATCATCCCCTTATTATTAGCGTAAAATATTATACTCCGCAAGAGAAGTCATCCTCCGCAAGAAGTGTCACTCTCTACAAGAGCCTCGATCCTTCAAATGAGCCCAACAAACGTACATATGCCTATAACTTTTGTTGACATGTACCTCATCTCAAGTTAAGAGAGCCGAGTTACAGAGGTATCCTTTATCATCCCACTTAGAATTATTATCCTCCACTCGAGCGTGAGTGTTGAGATGTCTTTGCCAACGCAGATATAATTTTGCCTATCAACCGGGTTCTTCTAAATAGAGAAATCAATCATCTCTATTTCTAGGATGAAAGTATTGAAATGCCTTCGCTATTGAACAAAATTAAGAGATAATCGTTACACTTTCCATCATAAGCCTTAGATCAATCCATTTTATAGCATTCCCTTGACCAAGGGGGACAATGTGTTATACCTCTCAAGAAGAACCTTCGGAAACTATCAAATCTCTGTTGTAAAGACTCCTGAAGATTCCACCCTCTAAACAAAGCCTTCAGAACCATTCTCTATCATATCGTTCTCCAGAGTCAATAATCCTCAATTTTTGGCGCGACTTTAGACATAATCAAACCTTATAGTGGACATCTATATATGTATAGTATGTCAGCCTACTAACAAACCTACATGTCTAGTCTCTCTACCTCCATTCTTCTCTTCACATAGATAACCATTGGCTGGCAACCAAATATTCATCAACTATAACTCTTTACGTAAATTATAAGGAATAAATCATTAAGTATAGTTAATCGATGAGATTAATTTATTCTATCAATAATTATTGATCAAAATATTAAGCGAACAAAAAAATGAATTTCGATTCAGAATCCAAAGGAATTAGGCATTATATTGTAGCATTTAGTTTAAAATTAAATCCTAGAATATTCAAAAAGCCCCATTCCCGTAAATTGTTAGAGAAGAAGTGCGGAGTTTTAATAATTAAAAGACTTGTGGCGGCCTTGACCCACTCGCTCTCTTTTAGGTGAGTTCCAAACTTGGCTTTTATTTTACATATAATCTATTTATGATTGTGACTTTGCTTTTTGCGAGAATTAAAATATAAACAAGTTGTACTGCACTTTGAAATATTTTATTTAACGTCATGCATAGGGTGGCAATGTGCTAGGCGGGGTCGGTTTTGTATTATTTATTTTGGGCGATTTTCTTAAAAAATTATCGGTGATCGGTATATATATCGATCTAACACCGGTCAGATTATATTTCTTGATCTAACACCTGTAGCAGTAAAGCGCGCCCCCTGAATCGCGCTACATGCTGATTTAGCACCACGTGGAGTATAGCGCCTCCTGTACCGTGCTATACGCTGACTGGGTTACACATGGGGTATAGCGCGCCCCCTGCTCCGAGCTATACGCCACGTAGGGGTATAGCACGGATTAGGGGCCGCGCTATACGTCGTACCAAAATTATATTTAACGCGGTCCCTGATCCGCGCTATATAATAATTACATATAACGCGGTGCAGGTACCGCGCCTTATATGTTTATAAATATCGGTTCTCGCATCTCTCCTCACATCTCCTCGTATATCTCATCTCTTATAAATTAATACAACAATTCCCTCAACGAGTAATAATTCTGGCAATCTTCTTATATTTGATTTAAAAGTTCGTGCGATTTTTCGTTATAAGGTAATTTTGTTATAATTTTTTAATTATACTTATTGTTTATTATCATTATTTGAAAAAATATTATACTAATTATTTTTAATTAATTTTTATGTTTGTAAAATTGAAAAGCGGGAGCATACGTCGAAATAGTTTTACGGTGCAGGTAATAATATAAAATTATATTATTTAAATTATTTACGTTGATGTGTAAAAAAAATTGTGTTATATTTCGTTCATATATAATTTATTTAATCAGGTTTGTTTAAGTTATTTTTTTTGCAGATATAATAATGCCGCACTTTTAAACTCAAAGAATGGCGCGACTTTCAGCTATTGTTTATTATAATGGTGAAATTCGAGAAGATGAAACCGGTGTTGTTTTCGTATTAAATGAGCATGTTAAAATATCATTCAAGAGAAACATAACTCTTGAGGAGCTGATAACGAAGATTTCGAGGAAGATTCATGTTAGAAGTAACAGAAGAATGTCGTCGTTGCAGTACAGATTTCCAACATCATTGTTGCCATTAACTTATACAGCGTTCGAACTTTCGAACAATGATGATGTTCAAATGATGGTTGAAGCTCAAAGTAATTATTCAGACGCCGCTATTGAGATGTATGCACATTTTGTTCAAGTGCGTGCTGTTCGGGGTCAATCTTTAAGCTCACACTATGGGCTGGCTGAACAAGTTGATCAAGTTGACAGCCCGACTACAGTAATGTGTAATGATTTTAATGCCATAATGGGGAGACATTCATCCGCAACTCCTTACGATATGTACCGAGGTGGGTCCACGAATAATCTGTATGGCAACACCGCGTCCAGTTCAAGGGGAAGGCATTCATCTGCAAATTTCTTTGACCATATAGAGATGTCATCGACGCAACCATCTGTGCAGTTTTCATTTGACACGATGGCTTCAAGCTCCAGGGGGAGGCATTCGACTGCGAGCTTTTTCGATCTCAATGTCGATATGCCTTCCAGTTCAAGGGGAAGGTGTGCAAGTAGTAGGTTCTTCGACCTAAATGTGGAGAGCATGGAGGAACCATCATCTTCACCAGAAGAACCGCTTCGTGAGCCTGGTGCGGATGATACTAAGACTGGACTATTCATTCACCCAGAATCACCGCAATTCAACTCCGATGATGATGAAGTTCCAGGAAATGTGGCACAAACTGACCCTCCTGCACACATGTATGAAGCTAATTATGGTGCAATGTACGGGCTAGAATAATCGAATATGCCTCATCTCGGTGACTATGGATATTACTAATCAATAAATAATGGTGAGTTATCTTTAGGCATGGAGTTTTCAAGCAAAGAAGAAGCGATGATGGCTATCAAAAATTACAATATCCGTAATTCTGTTCAGTCCAGAGTCAACTGATCGACGACTGAAAAATATGTATGCTACTGTGCCCGACGCGAAAACGGATGCAATTGGATGGTTCGTGTATCGAAAATGAAGAGGAAAAACAACATATGAGAACTAACAGTATACAATGGTCCTCACACATGTTGTACTGGAGGGGTCAACCAAGATCATCCCAACTTGGACTCTGAAGTGATATGCCAAGCCATCATGCCCATGGTAAAAGCAAGCTCTTATATAGCTGTTGCAGTGTTGATTTCAGCTATACAATCGCAGTATGGTACACCGTCTCCTATAAAAAAGCTTGGTTGGCAAAACAAAATGCCATTGTCAAACTTCATGGTGAATGAGATGCATCTTACAACGAACTTCCAGGTTGGTTTAGGCTGGTGCGGACGTTGAATCCTAGGACAATTGTGGACTTTGAAACCTCCTATGCATACCATAATGATCGAGTTATTCGCGATCGATGCCAATTCTACCGGGTTTTATGGAGTTACCCATAATGAGTTAATGCTGCCAAACACTGCAAGCCTAGTCCAGATCGACGAGACTTTCTTGTATGGAAAATACAAGCAAGTTTTATTATTGGCAGTTGTCCAAGATGGCAATTGCAACATTCTTCCAGTTGCTTTAACTCTTGTCGAAGGAGAAGATACAGATTCTTGGGCTTTTGCCTCTGAAATTTACGTGCACATGTTATCACGAGGGAAAAAATCTGTGTCATTTCAGATCGCGGAGCTGGGATCAAAGCAGCAATGGAGTCTTTGGGTCCAATGTGGCAACCACCCTTTGTCCAACATAGGTATTGTCTCTGACACATTGCTACGAACTATCATGGAAGGTACAAGAAGAATGATAAACGTCAATTAATTGTGTGCATAGGTAAGTGAAAGCAAGTTAGTAAGTTATACATTTTTTGATCATTTTAATTTTGCAAAGAAAGCAAGTTAGTAAGTTATACATTTTTTGATCAGGTTACGAACTACTTCCTCGAACGTTTGAATCAATGCTTCAAGATTTACGGGCGAAGAACGAGGAAGGATACAATTTCATCAGCCTCATCGATAAAGAAATGTGGACGAACACATATGATGGTGGATATCGATATGGACACATGACGACCAACTTGGCTAAGGCAATCAATTCAACATTAAAGGGTGCACGTCACTTACCTGTAGCGGCTTTGGTAAAAACTACATATTTTCGTTTGGGGGCGCTTTTTGCGAAGTTCGGGGGACAAGCTCAAACCTGGATGCAAGGCGGTCATGTCTATCACCCTAGATTAGTTGCAGATCTACAGAAAAAAAATTTCTGCATCAAATAGAATGTCTACAACAAGCTTCTCAAGAAGGCATGAAATGTTTCGTGTCACAGAGTTACCGCGACCTCTTCAAGGGATTGAAGCTGTGTCGTTAAGAGTAAATTTAAGGGACAGAACGTGCGACTGTGGGTTTTTTCAAGCTCTGAAGTATCCATGCTCTCATGTGATAGCAGTTTGCTCGCATACACGTCAAGACTATAACCATTTTGTGGATCCCGTATACCTACTATCTGAAGTTTTTAAGGTATACGAATTTGAGTTTCCCCCCATAGGTAATGACAAAGACCCTGATGAGGTTCAAGATTGGCTTTCAATTGTACCAAATCTGAGTTTATTGAGGGAGCGTGGTCGTCCAAAATCCAATCGAATTCATTGCGATATGGATATTCGAGAAAGATCTAGACAAGACAGAAGATGTGGCCATTGTAGAAACCTAGGACACACTAGAAACACATGTCCACTTCTGTTGTCATTAAGTAACAATTAATGAGGAAATGATGTATTTGTTTATCAAATAATAATTCTTGTATTTTAATTTGCATTTACTTCAAGTTAATGTCATTCGATAATCGCTGATGAAGATTAAAAAAATGAACACAATCATTAAATTTTATCAAACTAATAACAATTTGGTATTTAAATACAACAAACTTACAATAAGAATTAAATGGTAAATGATAACCAAATTACAATAACTGATATTAAATGGTAATAAACAAAATTAACTGAAATATATTAAAAAAAAGTCCAACAAATTTAACAAAATAAAGTAAGTATTAAATGAGAAATAATAAAAAAATTACAATTAAATAAAATAAAGTAAATACAAATATAAAAAAAAATCTATCGATGTCTGTGTCGCGAATGTGTTCCGCAGGGCGGTGGCTGTCAGTCTCGAGGAGGATTTCTTAGTATCACTGGTTCTTACTCCTCGTTGTCATCATCATCGTCGTCGTCACCATCATCATCGTCGTTCTGAGCAGGTACATTAGGTTGATGAGGCGCTGATGACGATGAAGCACCTCCATAGAATAAGGACCCTGGAGGTGTATGACTGACTATCCCACCGGCCTAGGAAAACCCATACATCGTTGAGTGTGAAAACTGTACAGGAGGTGTCTGTGCTGCGGCCATGGGTGATGAGGCTGAACCCGGCAAATATCCAGTATATAAACCCCAAGTCGAATATGCAAACATAGACCCATAATAGCGTCTAGGAGGGGTCATCTGTGACGGTGTCGGGGTCATAAAACCAGGTGAAGGCGGCGGCGGCGATATCTGGTAATGGAAAGGCGATGGCGGCATCATATATGGTTGCGGTGGCTGCTGGGAAGGTCCTGCTGGTGCAGTTGAGGATGAACCGGAAATATATGCTCTCCGTCCACGAGTCGGGGACGATGGTGCTGTGTCGGTGAATGTCTCTGTCGACATCGTGGAGTGCCACTCGACGGTCGCATAACAGATCAGAGGGACCATCGCCATCCAAACATCTAATGGACCCCTCAACTCAGGTGGGATCACCGCCCTCACATCATCAGTAGAATATGACACCCATTCAAACTAAAACAAATAATATATAATTTTTATCAAAATAATAATCTAATTATATAACTATAATCTACAATCGATTTTTAAACATTAAAATTCATACCTGTGTGTCAGCCTTCTGATCAATTAGCACCCTAATTTTTTCTAAATCATCAGGTAGCTCCTGATGATTTTTCCTATCAGTAGACCACCTATTCAAGGAAAAAAATTGTTATATGCTGTATAAAATTATTAATATACAAAATCAGTTTTATAATTACCTCAGAAGTAGTGGAAATACGAATGGGTTCTTCACAACAGGACATAAAAAGGGCAATCGATACCATGCCCAAGACTGCAGCAGCAGGAGACATCCGCCGATAGCATTACGTCTGTAGTCAGTGGCTCCACACATCTCCCTGTACAGCAAAGCCAAAACTGCCGAGCCTCAACTGAATGATCCGGCGAGACGAAAGTCGCTAAGATATCACAACCACATGCAGTGAACTAGGTTGCGCAATTTGTCTGGCATCAGTAACCCTCCTATCAACTGCAGTATGCATGCCCGTGCATACATCTTAACCTCATCCTCAGAGGCGTTTGCGCTCAACTCCCGAAAATTGGCATTTAACCAATTTAACGGTATCCTACCTCCGATAAAATTTTCCGGGACACGTCCTAGACTATCCCGACACAAAGTAGTCCAAGAACCGGAAGTTATCCCCGATATCACATCTCCATCCACCGGAAGCCTCAGGTGCATAGAAACATCCTCAAGCGTGATCGTGCACTCTCCGCACGGAAGTTGGAATGTGTGGGTCTCCGGCCTCCACCGCTATACTAAGGCAGAAATCAGGTCTGGCTCTATCTTACAGTGACCCTGATATCTACCTATGTAACCGAATCCAGCCTCTACTAAATACGGCAAGACACGACTGGGTATCACTAACTTAAGATTCCTAATAAAAGGATCTAATACACGGTCATCCTCCTAAAAATAAATAATTACAAAAATTAATTCTTACTCTAATAATCATGCATTAAATAAATCAACTAATTATTACTAATAATTTAAATTAAATTAAAACGTTAAAATGTTACCGTATCAGCAAAGTGTCGAGATATTTAATTCTTAATCTAATAATCATGCATTAAATAAATCAACTAATTATTACTAATAATTTAAATTAAATTAAAACGTTAAAATGTTACTGTATTAGTAAAGTGTCGAGATATTTAATTCTTAATCTAATAATCATGTATTAAATAAATCAACTAAATATTACTAATAATTTAAATTAAATTAAAACATTAAAATGTTACCGTATCAGCAAAGTGTAGAGATATATGATTTTCATCCAAGCGAAGTAGAATGCCTTCCATTATATATCTGCAAAGAATATATAGTAAAATTTAAATAAAGAAATATAGTAAAAATATTATAAATATACCTTAAAAAGATAGAGTATTTAAGAGAATTAGAGAATTTGAGAGAATTTGGTGTGATAAAAGTGATTGAGGATGGGGTATTATAGGGAGGATGTGGACGTGAATGGTTGGGTATTTAGGGGTATAGCGTGCCCCCTGCACCGCGCTATACCCCACGTGTCAGATACCCAGGTATAGCGCGGATCAGGGGGCGCGCTATACCCACGTGGCGCAAAATCACCGTATATCGCGGGGCAGGGCGCGCGCTATACCCACGTGGTGCCAAATCAGCGTATAGCGCGGTTCAGGGGGCGCGTTTTACTGTTGCGGGTGTTAGATTGAGAAATATAATCTGACCGGTGTTAGATCGATAAATATACCAATCACCGGTGATTTATTGGGAAAATTGCCTCTATTATGTCCTCAAATTTGAGGGTACGATTTTGAAGAATCCCTATTATCTATTTCGGGGATTTTTTCTCCCTATACATATCCCTTACGAATCCCTGCGGGTTTCGGTTAATGTCCATCCCAAAAAATAAACACACATTTTTGAAATTAATGCAACACCTAAAACTTGTAAGACATATCAAATTGTCTCAAATTGGTCTCTATCTATAATATGAAAGTTGCAAACGTCAATATTCATCTACGCCCAATATATGTGTACAATCTTAATCATTTTCGATCTCAACAAATCAATGTATATTAAATGAAAAATATATAAACTTCAATTTTAATTCCTTTGAGATGTAACAGTGGTAATACGTAATCTCACAGATATTTTTCGGGGATCTCCACGGTTATTTTTGTAAAATATCGGGGATCTCTACGGTTATTTTTTGGGGACCCTCATGGTTATTCACATAGGTACATTTCGGTTATCCCCACAGTTCGATATAGCAATATCTATCTCCATCCCCATTTAAGCTTTGGGGATAAAACTCCCCCCATCCCCATCCCTATGGGTGAAGATTTCGATTATTTCTCATCTTCGTCGGTTCGAATCCCCATGATTTTCGATTTTTCTCCACCCGATTGCCACCCTTAATCATGCATTTCATACTAGTTCTTTTTTGTTAAAATTGTCATTTATTATTATTTTATGATAAAACTTTTTTAAATTTCAATTATAATTATTTTAAATAATTTAAATAATTAAAATATTAAAAATATTTTCTTAAATTTTATCATTAACAAATTTTAAATAATAAGAAGTAAAAATAAAAAAATTATCATCAGAAATTAATAAGTACTCATTTTAATATGGCGGATGGAGTATTATCACATAGTTGTTCGTGTTGATGAAGATTTTTATATAAGTTTTAATATATTAGTATAATTGTTTTATATAAGTTGGTGTATTCGTATAATATTTACGTTTTTATCATACTTCGTCATATTTAAACATTTTTCGATATTGTGTTCATGTCGCACAATCATGTCACATGAAATTGCTTCGTCTAACTGATGTCACACGTACGATATTTTTAGGGAAAGTTTCACGTTTAGTACGTAAGTTATCATATTTATTTTATTTTAATATTTAATTTTTTTTTAAATTATACATTATGTTTTTTTTTTCATTTTAGTACTCGACAGTTAAAAATTTAATTGACATTCTTTTATGAGTAAATTAATACATTCATCACTCAATTATCTTGTCACTCCTATTTTGATCATTGAAGTTTAATTTCATTTGTTTAATCGCTTTACTTTCAAATTACTCATATTTTAATCACTCTAACTTATTTTATTAATATTTTCTATGATGTGACATCTTTTAATTATTATTTTAGTAATATATGATTAAAATAAAAAATGACGGGATGAGTTGGAGAGGCCGATAAGAGTGAGGATGTGATGGTGGAGTGAGTGGTTTGTGATTTAGGGTTTATGGTATAATTTTTTGTTTTGGGTATAATTTTAAATTTAATTTTTTATTTTAATTGTATATTAATAAAATAATAATAAAATTCATATCACATAATATATTAATAAAATAAATTAGAGTGGTTAAAACAATAGCAATTTGAAAGTTGAGTAGTTAAATTGATTTTTCTAAAAACTTTAGTGACCAAAATAGGAGTGAGAAGATAGTTGAGTGGTGATGATGTAATTTACCAATAAAAAATGTCATGTGCAACACTTCCGTTAAGTTTTAACAACAATATACTAAAATGAAACAAAAAATAAACAGTGGGCATGGTTTTGAAAAAAATGAAAGTTTAGTTATTAAAATGGAATAAAAGTGATAGTTTAGGTGTTGAACATATATTTTACCCTATTTTTTATTATTAATTATATATATAAAACATTGGAATAAAATATATGTCATGAACTGTAATGCCCTAGATCTCGGGTTAGGAGTTTCAGGTTATTCTGAATTGGGCTTTGGATAAAACCCATGGCTTTTTGGAAGCCTTGACCCAAGTTTAAGTAAAATTGGGATTGGCTTGGGCCCAATTAGTATAAAGGTGATAATTTTAGTTTGCAACCAAAATCAAGAGAACCAAGAAAGTAATTATACCATTGTTTAAAATAAAAGCTGAAATCCCTTAATTGTTGATGATATCACATCTGAAGACTCTCTCATTTTCTTCACCCTCTTGTCATCTTTTTCCTCTCCAAAAGCTTCATCTTCTCTCTTCTTTTCCTTTAAGTTAGACAAGTTAAAGGTGGTAACTTGGTAACCTTGCAACCCTTCTTTGGCAATTCAAAGGTAAGAATCAAACTCATTACCTCTAGAGCTAGGGTTGTTCATTCGGTTAAAATCGAATCGAACCGAACCGAATTAACCATAATCGATTTAACCAAACTTTTTTTTTCTTTAACCGTTAACCGAACCAAACTTTTTTTCGAAAATATTAACCAAACCGAATAAATTTCGGTTAATTCAGTTAATTTTCGAATTAACCGATTTTTTTTAAAATTTTCTAATTTATATACAAATTTAATGTTTTTAATTAAAAAAAAGTTTATAATTAATTTAAATAATATATAATTATAAAATAAAAATTTCAGATAATATTTTTAATTAATTAATATTGATTTAGGTTTAAAAGTTATTGGATCTTAAATTATTAATTGGGTTTTAAATGGTTTGGGCTTAGTCCATATGTTATATATAATATATATAATATTTTTAATTAAAACAACAATTTACAATTAATTTATATAATATGTAATTATAAAATAAAAATTATATATATATTTTTTAATTAATTAATATTGCTTTAGGTTTAAAAGTTATTGGATCTTAAATTATTAATTGGGTTTTAAATGTTTTGGGTTGAGCCCATATGTTATATATAATATATTTAATATTTAAAATTTAATTTCGGTTAATTAACCGAATTCGAATCGAATTAACCGTTAACCGAATTCTAAAAATTTTCTTAACCGTTAATCGACTGAACTGAATTAACCGAACTAATTCGGTTCGGTCGGTTAACCGAATTAGTTCGGTTATTTGAACACCCCTATCTAGAGCTTTCATTTGAGACTCTAAGATCAAGCTTTGGCCATGGTTGCAAAAACGGGTTTTGTGGGGGTTTAAGGAACTAGTTGGTTCTAATCCGTTTTTCAAAAAAATTAGGCCTTAAGAAGTGTCCTTAAACTATTCTCAGCCTCTAAATTCAATTAGTAACACTTGCCTTGATTTCTTTCTTAGAAAGAGAAGTTTAAGAGAGCTCCGAAGCTAGATGAAAGGAAAAGATTGTCCTTGGTTGAACCTTGGACACTTTCAGCAGCTTAGAATTTTCAGTTAACTCACTCCTAACTAAACTTTACCACATGTAGCTCATTAAGTAGGTTTTGATAAGTTGCATGTGTTATAAAGCATGTTCATGGTAAATTGTATCTTTTGATGTTTCAGTATATTTTAAGGCCTCTTTATGACCCCTAAAACCAGTAATAAGACTCTAATAACAATTGGGACCCTCAACGGGATGTTTTGGGGTGAAAGTTAGCATCTTTCGTGGCCAAAACATGGTATTTTCGAGTATATGTATCAGTGCTGGAAAAACAATATCGATACTGTTTTTCAGCCAATGTAAAAATAACCTAATTTTATGAAAGGGGTATCGATACTCATCAGGGAGTATCGATACTGCAGGGCTTGTTTCGATACCCATAGGGTGGTATCGATACCAGGAACACAAATCAGATTCCATAATACAATTTTGGTATCGATACTCCCAGGGTAGAGTATCGATACTCCCAGTAAGAGTATCGTTACTGAGCTATTTTTCAAAACATCAAACCTAATTCTAGTTTTGATACTCAGACCAATATCGATACCACAATCTCAGAGTATCGATACTCATCCACGAGTATTGATATCAACTTACCCAAATCAACCCATATCAATCAAGCAGTATCGATACCAACAGGTGAGTATCAATACTCAGGATTCAGTATAGATACTTAAGGGTCAGTATCGGTACCCACAAACAGTTTTGGATAAGTAATTTAAGGGTTAATAGTTTAGACTTGAGGGCCCTAAATACATCAGTATAACAGCAGATAAAACTACAAGTGAAAACAGTAATTAATATCATAACATTAGAAACAGTAACAGCTAGGATTACATAAAACTAGTATTGTTTGACACTCGAGAAACAGTTAGGACACTCGAGTCTCTCTAGCAGAACATGACAATCAATGGATATCCAGTCAGTGCCAAGGCACTTCAGCAGTCGAATGGGCGCAAATGCCCCAAGACTCAACGAAGTAAGTTGGTGGATGTACATTTTCGATGCAGTTCCAGATCTCACCCTAGAGTACTCGAGGGTATTTCGACAAGCTAAAGGGGTGCGTGATCCCCGAGATGCAGAACCTTCAACCGCACCATAATGCCAACCACAACTTAGTAGATCAATATTTTGCATATTTTCATACCTGTTCCCCTAGCCAGCTCATTTAGTGAATGCATGTAGTACAATACAATTATTTGTGAGGCAGTGAGCTCGTAAGCTAAGCATATGAAATGTGTTTTCGTGAGCAGGTTCTTAGGTGATCAGTTCGGTAGTGTCGTCGTCACCAAATATTCCAGCTCAACAAAGACCTTCAGAGTACGTCTTGATTTGTGTTAGAGGGTATGTACTGTTGTAGACCCTTATGTATTCAAATGTAATTCTATTTTGATTTAAACTCAACGTTTTTATTTGGATGATTTGGGAGCTCCCCACATTTTATAAACACATATTTATTATCATGTTTTACTTTATTTATGTGGATGGTTTTTATTCAGTCATTTTACAATCATGTTTTAAAGAACTTTTTGGATTGATCATTTCGATGGTTCAGTGTGACATCATAATCCATTGATCTTCGGGTCGGACTGGATTAGGGTGGCACTACATCTATGAAGTGTATGTGCATTGCCTGATTAAAAAAAATTGAATAGATTCTAGACTATTAAAAAATATGTTATCAAATTCAAATATACACGGTACTTCTCCATGCAATAACCGCAAACTACTTACTCATCAGCTACATGATAAATTAGCGTTGATAGATTAGTTATGTTAAATTTGAGCCTGCACATGCACTTATGTATTTGAACGTGCATGCATGTATACATGGGCATACATAACATGGCAGAGCATGCTTTGACAAAGCCATTGAAATAAAAAGCTCCTTTTTTTAGTGGGAGAGAAAGTTTGGCATGAAAGAAATACAACTTTTCTCAAATTAAAGCCTCTCTTTTTTATTTTTCAGCTGCTTCTTGGACAGTTCCATGCTCGTGGTTTTAACCTGGACGCACCTTGTTAATTTGTATATATTAATTGTTGTTCTATTAAAACTGCCCCACAGCCAATGAAATCCCTCCCATCTTTTCTTTATTAATGATTGCGAGGATTAAAGTTAAAGCAGCACCTTTTTTGTTTATTAACCGTTTAGGTGGAAGATAGTGAAACGTGTGACTACTAATTGATCGAAAATGAATATATTAAATTAAAATAAATCTAAACTCTCTAATTGAATTGTGATATGTGTCATTATTCGATTGAAGAATTAAATTTATATGACACAAATCGAATAATCTTAGGAATGTAAGTGTTCAATACCAAATAATTAAGAATTATATTTAAATAAATATATATTGTACTTATCTCATACTAATAAAAAAATGTTTAGGTGTAGTTTTGATGGAGTGTTTTTAGGGGATTTTTACTCAAATTTCACCCACTAAAAAGTTAATATCCGTTTTAAAGTTGTAAGCTGTACATACAACAGTGCACACGTACCGAAATTTCACATTTATACACTAAAAGGAAGCAAATACTTTTAAATTTATAGATTTTATACGTACGATAATGATATATGGCACGCATGCTTAACATTTATTATTAATCTGATGAAAAGTACTAAACTACCACATAGCATATACATAGATATGTGTACGAATTTAATTACAAGGAATGTGAGATTCCCGCATCTCCTTATCCAATAAACGGTAAGCAAAAGTAAGCTGATTTGATACATGAGCTGCCTCCATTTTACTTTACTGAATCAGTATCCTCTCAACTTTGATTTCCGCTCGTTTTTCCTCCTAATTCTCCCATTAATTATTTCGCAGGAAATAGATATAAACTATTAATATACAGACGTCTTATCTAATAATCGGTGAGCCTAGCGGGATGACACACTATATTTGAAATAGTTTATCAATAAATCAGATATCGATAGTTAATTAAAAATATGCAAATATCTTTAATATGATTATAAATACGACGTCCAAAACTTATTTTCTTATAATAAAATAAATTAAGTTGAAAGGGTAGTCCTTATAATAAGTTTTTATAACGTTGTATTTAAATTAATTTATCAATATATCAGATATAAGAGTGATTCAATAAAACTTTATTGCCAACTGCAACCAAATTGTAATTCAATAAGAATTGTGGTGACTATGAATCCAATTTCAGAAATAAATAAGAGTAAGATTCAAGTGGAGCTTGTCTGAAAAGGAAGATGGGGGAGGGGGAAGCGAAAGTGATTGATTTTTGTTCTTTTCAGGAGGGTCCATATATAACTTATAGTGGAATTGTATCACTATCATAAAGACATTGAAATGAGGTTTCATTGGTTGCCATCAATTCAGGCTTCAAAAGCTAAGCTATTATCCTTATTGAATCAATCCAACCAGTTGCCCCTCTTAAATTTAGGTTAAAAGCACAAAATCAAAGGGAGAAAAAGGATTAACCGATAGATCCCAAGATGCTTGTGATGTTTATTTCAAATCCCAAACCTTGAAAAATGTATTTGATAATACACTAGAAAGAGCTCATAACAAAAAGATGGAAAATAACTGAGAAATGCATGGATTTTATTGTAGGTTTTTTTGTTATTCAAACAACAAAAATCAAAACTCAAAACATGGAAATTATTAACAAACTGGGAAAAGATAGATAAAGTCGGCCATTCCTTAATTTTGGAGCTTCAAATCCTCGTAAAACCGTTTAATGAATTCCTCGGCGGCCTTATCGACGGTGCCATTGCCTTCACCGGCGTCTCTTAAAGGGAAAGGAGAGTCCGTTATCCTAAGCTGTCTCACCAAAGGCGTTTGTCCGAAACCCGGTAACATAGGGGAAGCAGCCACAACAGCACCTCCTACGTTGCTGTTGTCGTTAAGCATCTCGATGACGGCCTTCACGGTGGCGATGTCGTCGTCTTCGTGAGTAGGTGGCGCGTGTGTGCAAGCGAAGAAGTTCTGGTAGTAGCTGTTAGTGCTTCTGAGAGAAATGGCTTTGGCGCTGGCGACTTTGCCGCGTTTGAGCCGCACGTTGAGATGGAGCATGAACTTGGGCTTGGATAAAATGCCTTTTTTCATCATGAACAGAGCAGCCCTGACAATGCTCCATACTCTCTTTGCCATCACTGGTAGATTTTGTTCCATTTTTTTGAATGAGGAAATTATTTGTTTGAACGAGAGTGATACAAGGGGTAGGCTATTTAAAGGGAAGCACTAGGAGGGGAGGGTGAGCACTCAAATGATTTTTAATTACTTTTTTTTCAATTGATTTATAATATGTTTTAAGAAGTGGAGTAGAAAGAAAAATATGTACCTACCTGAGTTTTTATTGTTAATAAAAATTAGGGTAAACAAATGGAATAGTCATTTATCTTTTGTTTTTGTATATTTTTACTCAATAAATTTAAAAATGTAAATTTTTAGTCACTTACATTATCGTTGTATTAAATTTTGATCATTGAAACATTGAATATCGTTCGGTTAATGATGTGGCACGTTAATAAAAAAAATTACGTCGTCGGTCAATTCGACTGTCAAACACCCTTCATGAACATATACGTGCACCGAAACTCAAGATATTAGCAATGCAATCAGATTTGGCGTGCTCTTCCACTCAGGGACAAAGGCAGGATTTTAGTTCAAGGGGGCAAAGTATAATTAATAATAGAAAATGGGAGAACAAAATAACATAAAATCAAAATTTAAAGGATTAAATAGATAATTATCCCAATATTCTTTAATGGTAAAACAAAATTTGTTTGGGGTGGGGTGCTGGGCAGTGGCCCCCCAGGCTTCTATGTAACTCCGTCCCTGCTTCCACTCCAAGGAAATGCTCTAACCAAAATCTCCACTAAGGAATACACATTAGCGTACAAGTTCTGCATATATCCAGAATTTGTTCATCCTGGTTCGATTAATAAATATGTTTGTGAACACTGTTGTGCCATAACAAAATCTGTTCGCAATTTTACTCGCCATATTCTTTCTGGGTTGGCTTACATGCACAGCCTATTATAGTAAGGGTAATCTACATCATTTATCACTGAACTGGGTACTCGGAATTTTCGGGTACTAAAATGTCAGCCCGTGTCCCAGCCCATGACACTTGGGTACTCGTAAAACTCGGGTACCCGTATTTTCAGGTCACAGGTACCCTGTTCATGATTTTTTTTTATTTTTTTAAATTATATTATTTTTTAAATTATATATAGATATAATTCTAAAATAAAAAAATATAATTAAATTTCAAGTTTTTCGAATTTAAAATAATTATTTTAAAAAAAGTAGAATGTTAATGTAAAATAATTTAAGAAATTAAAAATTTAGAAGGTTAAGGAAGCAAAATTTAAGAAATTAAAAATTAAGAATGTTAGAGTGAAATAATTTGAAAATTATAAATAAACATTTAATATAAAATAAATATATATATATATATAATAAACCGGGTACCAAGTCGGCGGGTACCCGGTTAATTAACATTTTGTGACTCGGGCCGACCAGAAAACCCAAAAAATTTAACAGGTCGAGTACTCGACCTAGAAAATCGGATATTTTCAAAATAAATACCTTGTATTTTTAATTGGGTCGACGGGTAGTCGGGTCAACCGAGTCAGGTATTTTTGAACACCCCTAATCACCACCCCTTCTGCCTCCTTCTCGTCAATGTCAATCGTCGTCGACCTTTGGAACCGATAGTCTTTTGATCCAAAATTGTATCAAGAGACTTGTTTTGACATGTTGAGTTTGAAAGACCGAATAGCCATCATCTAGACAACCAACATTTTGGTTTTCTCACATTTGATTGGATTCAGAGCATGTTCCGATAAAATAGAGGTCGAATTCAGACTCATGAGGTCGAGGTAAAACGACCAATGAAATTTGAGATCGAACAACCATCATCTACGACTGCCGACAGTGGCGTTTAACGATAGCATACAGTGGATGGCACAAACTTTTTTAATTTTATATTATAAATTATTTTTATATTAAATAATAATAATAAATGTCATGTCATGTCAAAATAATTATAAAATAATTCATAGTGAGTGAAACATGAGCAATTCGAAAGTTCAGTGAATAAATTAAAAAAATAAAAAATACAGTATATGAAATATGAGAGAGGATAAAGTTCAGTGAAGAATGATGTAATTTACTCTTGTAGTATAAAAGTAAATGACACATTTCTTTTCAATTTAAATTTAAGCATAGAAATACTACTCGTTTGAGAAGATGAAAAAGACTCTTTCAGTATTCTATAATGAAATATTGTTGGCTTAAAAAAAGACATATAATTAGTGTCTTACTCAAAGTTCAGGGATTCAAAAAATTTAGACTTTTTGTTAACCTATCAGGTCATCAACCCAACGACATTCAACGTTTTAGTGACTAAAATTCAATAAAATGATAGTGCAAGTGACCAAAATTTAATGTTTTTGAATTTAATGAGAAAAAGTGTGAAAAGGTGCAAGAGAAACGATCATGCTGATAGTTTATCCTAAACTATTATATATGGATACTGAATTTATATTCAAATAGAATCCAACAATTATCCCTTTCTACTTGTTGATTGCTCCAATCATTTTGGGTAGGTGGTGATTAGGTTGGCTTAAGATCCATTGAGCTTTGGATGATGAAATTGCCATCTAACTGTTAGACCATTGTTTTCGAGGCAATGGGTTTTTTTTTTCTCTTTTGTAATAAAAAATTAATCAAACTTATATTTTTCATATTATTATTTCCTTTATATAAATTTTTAAATTCATTTTTTCTTATTCAAAATTTTTAACCAAATAAAAATATATTAATGCTGTTCGGTAAAGAGCTTGCATATGTTTTAAATTTCATTAAACCGTACAAAATTTTATCAATGAGTTGAAAAGTAAGCGTAAAATTTAATTAGATGCATACTCAAACTTTAGTATATAATATGAATCTATTAGGTGATCTTAGTAGTTAAGGGGAGTAATTTTTTTTAGAAGTTCTGGGTCAAGCAATTTTGTATGCAAGATGAGTGTTATCGACGGTTAAGAATTTTTTTAAACATATATTACTTTATAAGCGTCCTATATTATTCAAAAGAAAAAAAATAATATATATTACTTTATAAACACCCTATATTATTCAAAAGAAAAAAAATAATATATAATAAAGTCAAATGCGAATCCTAAAATTTTCATTTTAATGGATTTTAAGATAGTTCATATAAAGAAATATTTAGGAAAGTTTGAAAACAAATGAAAGAGAAGGGGGAAGATATTTAAAGAAAAAAAATAATATATATACTTTATAAACACCCTATTATTCAAAAGAAAAAAAATATATAATAAGTCAAATGCGAATCCTAAAATTTTCATTTTAATGGATTTTAAGATAGTTCATATAAAGAAATATTTAGGAAAGTTTGAAAACAAATGAAAGAGAAGGGGGAAGATATTTTCAAGCAACAAAGAAGGCTGCAAGATATTTTGGGTTGCATATCTCCCTACTTTGAAACTCACTTTAGGCTAGATTTAACCCCTTTTTTTTATGTGAAATGAGAAGGGTAATTTGTTTAGAATAGATTCATGAATATAAAAATTCAAAGGAGTTTCCTTAGTCTATAAACAAACCCAAGTTTCCCTTCATTTGATCGAAAAGAAAAAGCTGAAGAAATCAATTAAAATCGATTACTTCATTTAGAGTTCCATTATTTGATCTGTTTGTAGTTTCAATTTCATTTTAAGATGAGGAAAATTGCTTTGTTTATATATATATATATATATATATATACAAATTTTCTTTAAATTATGTAATATTGTATGAACAACAAAATGTTTCTTCAAATATTTGACGCTACCATACTTTTAAAGCTTCTTTTCATAACACTTTAAACATTAGAGAAAATACATTTTAGGTCTTTAAATTATATACATATTATATAACAATCTAAATCTTATCGTGTAAGATCATATAAATGATAAAACCCTTCCTTCAAGTACTTAATGTTATTATATTATTAAAGTCTTTTTTTCATAAAATTCTCAGACTTGGTACGAATGATGAAAGTGGGTTCATATTTGGACACTACGCATAAAAGAAACGAAGATTCAGAACCCAAATCCATTAACAAATAGATATTTTTTGGTTAATCCTTGCATCCATTTTGAGTCAACTTCAAATAATAATTAAAGCTGAAAATTACCGGATTCTACTTGAATCCGATGAAAGAAAACGCTTAAAGCATCACGTTCAACAAATTTCTGAGACTATGTTCATCACAGGCTATTGACAGCAACAAGCTACATTTGAGAAGCAGATAATGCGTCGTTGTTAAATATAAATGACTATCGGTCTAAACCAAGGCATACTCGCAAGTCAGCTTGGAGAATAAATTAAACTGCTACTTACTTTCTAATCATTCGGAATGAGTTGGAAGCTTTAAGTTCGTCCGAAGATGTCTTCTGGAACTCTATCAACTTCTTCGAGTGTACAACCACGAAGCATAGAAAGTCGAATGCCTCACACATCAGGGGCTTTGCTCTACAAGTTCACTCCAAGCTGTCCTCTATTTCGTCTGGTATATTTAACTTTCCAATGGCAGCCTGCCTCATAGATAACAAGTTATACAGCTTGGTTAGGAACAGAGTACCACGTTCCATATTTAGTTGTATTTATAGTAGTAAGTGTTCTTCCTCCACAGTATACTCTCCTAAAAGGGAGAAGATGATTGATTCTCTAGAAATGTTCATAAAAATGTTATTACAAAATGAATGCCACTCCTTTCTAAATGACTAGCTGTTTTTTTCCAAACAACTTCACCCAAGTTTTCGACACTGTACAAAGACCTGAATCAGATGACTATGTATAGTTTCATGATCAATGGACAAATGAATTTGAAGTCCCGTCAAACAAGAAAACACCATATCAGTCAACCAAAAGGATTCCGCCAATGAGCAAGCTTATGCCCTGCAGGGCTTCACATGATTTCCCATTTTTGCTCCTTTCGGAATGAATGATATGGTCACAACAATAGAATTAGAGAAGGGATTATACTTCATCTGTTCACATTAGATCTACACGAGCGCGCACACAAATACATGTGAATAAGAACCTAACACTGAGATGCGGTGTGGTCATTAAATAGGTTCGGACTTTTAACAGTTATAGTTTGACAAATTTTGTGAAAATGGTTGATGTAAAGTGCTAAGCAAGCAACCATTGGAGCCATCCCTAAAACAACCATTGTGGCAAATTAATGTTAAGGAGGAAAGGAAAAGCTGCTTTGTAGAAACAAGCCACACCAGTGACTACGAAAGAAGAGGATGCAGTATTACCTTTATTTTAGCAACATCAACTAGAGATGGTTTTAAGTCCAACGCAAGCCCAAAATGAAGCATTGCCTTGTCATATTTTTTATGCTGTTTATAGATTTCACCCATCAATGCATAGATGCTACTTTCATGAGGGGTGCTCTCTTTGAGTTCCTCCAAAATTTTCAAAGCCTCATTCAGCTTTCCTAGTGTCACCAGCAGTTTTGCTTTGCTGTACTTTGGAAGTGGGTTTTTCTTGTCCGTGACAATAGCTTTCTCCACCATCTCTAAAGCTTCCCCACTCCTCTGCAAAACGAATAAAAGAACATTTGTCAATTGGAAAAATAATATAAAAACAGGACACTGCTACTTTGGTCCTCTTATCGTTTAAACACTAATATTTGCGTTACAATGTATTAAAGGATGAACTTAAAAACTGGTTAGAGAAGATCGGATAAGAACTTTTGTACGGTCAATTACACAAAAGAAGGCACACATTACACAACAAACAAGATAGACCAAAAAGGGTAGCCAGTACCATGGACATAAAATATTTAAACAGATCAAACGTATGTAAGATGCACATGCTGAGCATTTCAGAACTGCTCATTGATAAGAACATATCGGGTTCACTGAGTCCTAAGGTAGCACAAAATGATAATTCGGTACAGAATGATAACATAGAAGTGGTCAAACCTTTAATGCTTCTAAAGTGGTTCCCAAATAGTACATTATAACTGACGAGAAAGGATTTATATGATAGGCCTGGCGGAAATGGTGCTCTGCAAATTCAAATTTCTCTTGGTGGAGATAGATCACCCCAAGCCCATACCAAGACTTATATTGTCTTGCATCAACATTAAGAGATTTCTCGTAGCACTCCGCTCCATGTTTGTAGTCCTCCATAATAACATACCTGCAACAATCACATAATGGGATCCCCTTCCTTTTCTTGAGTCATTCAATTAATGGAGATGAATCTAAAAAACATTCGAGTGTAAGATCATACTCATGACCAGAAAGAGTGAGTGCATATGCAAATCTAGAATTCAACTGCAACGCTCGCTGAAAACTTTTGAGTGCAGTTTCATGATCTTTTCGCAAACTATAGCAGTTCCCGATAGCACACCTGCATTAGGCATTCCATAATTGAAATCATCATAAATAAATAAAAAAATCATTCATAAAGTGTAACTTGAGGTTGTATGAATCCACTAGTGATGTACTTTTCTGTAATCCATCGGATTATCTTGTTACCCACGACCACCAACAACTCCAACCCCACCCCAACCCCCCACCCAAAAAAAAACCCCGCCCAATAAAATAATAATTAAAAATAAATAGACAGCTGAAACATGTTTCTTGACTGTAAATAGAATAATGAACAAGAAAAGTAATGACCGAAGCAAGGCACTAATCTTCAACTACAAAGGGAAATCTAAAGGAATAAATTATTGGGAGTAAAAATGAACTAAAACAGAAGATAAACGTTCAAAACATGCATGGGATTAAAATAACATGATTTTAACTGTTTTAGAGCCTCATAGAAGTCTACAAAAGTTACCAGGTTTGTGGAGCAAAACGATCAACTAATAGCAACTCCTGAGCTAAATATTTCAATTTCATTTCTTCCTTCAAATGCTGCAAAAAAAATTGCGGTAAATATAAAGAAGTAACTGCATATCATCTTATTTTTTTGTCTGCCCTACAAACAGAGGTCATAAAACTATGTATGGGAGAACTGATGTTTTTTTTACGAAACAAACAGACTACACAAGCCATCAGTAAGTCAACTTTCCCATCCTTTCCATAGAAATCACGACGCTGATCCTGAAGAAAACATTGGCAATTTCTCCAAAAACATAGCTTATGGTCCAATATTTGTGATGAAATCGCGTACAGTACAACTAAAGAGGAGGGACGTGGTTTTATTTCCAAAAGATCTCCTATGAAATCAAAGATAGTCTCAAGGGTTTCACAACCCATAAAACTCTCTCCACTCTATAAACTTGGTAACTGGTACGGTGGTTTGATGATTGGAAATCACTCAGGGCTACCGATAGGATGAACAGCAATTGAGAGAGAAAACCAAGAAGATGAAAAAAAAAAAAGCAAATGAGAGTTTAAGAAGAAGAATGAAGTTTCATCATTCATGTCTGTTACTCATGACTTGTTCTCAGAATTTATTTACAATAGACAGTTTCTAACAGAATCAACAGAATAATACAAATCAGCTATTAATAACAGTTGAAAACAGTAATCTGTTAATCCTTACATCAGTAACTATTGCTGAATGCTACTTAAACTCATGCACCTCAGAAAGATAAGAACTTTGCAAAAGAAAAGGTTTCAGAAGGAGAACGAAAAATAAAACAACATGGACCCGTTACTTATTTAACAGAAACTAAAGGATTTCAAATTGCATATAAAATTGAATAAATTTGCATTTAAATGTATAAATTGAAATGGCTATCATGAATTATCTTCGCAAAGCTAAAACAAGGGTAAAGAGTACTCACATAAAGAACTGTGGAGTATACATCCATCTCTTCCACACTGTGAGGAGATATTTGGCGCGCGAGACTAAAGGCATAATCAGCATTTAAATAGTCTACTAGCTCAAAATATGCTTTTCCAACCTGCAATAAAAGATAACTTGAAACTATGAATAAGACAACTGTTTCCTCCAGTGCACCATTTGAAATGAAATAATAGAAATTCTAAGGATGGAAGCATCCCAAAAGAGAAGAAATTTTCTGCTTGACATTCTCAAAGAATTAAATTGCTCATTACTTTTTTTCAAAAGCCAGCAGATAAAAAAAATACAGATTCACACAATGGACAGTTAAGGTACAACTAAATCACCTGTGAAAGAACCCAGCCTGTATTATACTGCTTTGATGAGAGCTTTTGATAGACATTTAAAGCTTCCTGTAATATTAATAAGAAATTATACTCCATCTTTCTAAATTAGAAAATAACTCAAGCACACCATTCAGAATAATAGAAAAACAAGTTTCAGCTGACAGACCAATACCTTACATCTAAACATACACAAATGTCTGTATCCCTCCCCAAGAATTCTCAGGAGCGTCAACGTATCTGATATACCAGAATTAATTGTTGCAGTATCTGAGACAAATCTCCTTAGTTTTGTATTTACAATCTCATGCTGAATGGAATTAACATTAGCAGTTGAAGATGAAGAAGAAGAAGTTGTTTTTAACTCCGATACGGCAACCTCAGAAGTTTCCAGCAATTTCCCTAGAAATGACATCAAGGTGTTTGACTTTAAAAATGAGGCACATATTATATGTAAGAAATAGATCTTGATAAACTTCCTCTTAATTATGAAATTGACCTTGACGAGATGTTGAAGTGCAAGTCTCAGAGTTTAATTTAGTTGAAGCATGAAAACTTTTTTCTTTGTTTTCTGATCCTTTTGAGGTGTTCAATCTTCTCACGGATGCAGCTAATCTTGCACTTCTACGAAGTCCTGAATTGAAAAATAAACTGCCACGAATCTTCAGAATCAAACCAGAAGAGGCAGCACATTTTAGAAAAATAAAAATGTAAGTGGAGAAGTATGATGTACGTTAGCAATGTTGCATAATATTTCTAGAATTAAAAACAAGAAAATAAGAAGGAAAAACTACAGCAAAAAGGTGATTGTTAAAGAAACAAGAAAATATTAAAGTGATGGAAAAAAAAAAGAATGCACACGATCAACAGTAGAGTAAAATTACAAACAAGCGAAATGCCAGCAAAATTACAAAGACAATTAAAGATCCTATTCCCGACAGAAAACAAAATGTGACTAACACTTTCCAATACAACCAAAAATATGAATAGAATAAAATAAGATAGTAAGAGTTGAAAGCAAACAGA
This sequence comes from Hibiscus syriacus, assembly GCF_006381635.1. Classification (NCBI taxonomy): domain Eukaryota; kingdom Viridiplantae; phylum Streptophyta; class Magnoliopsida; order Malvales; family Malvaceae; genus Hibiscus; species Hibiscus syriacus. The sequence goes on along the minus strand of NW_024063527.1, from coordinate 1,174,538 downwards.
CAAAACAAGCTCAATATAATAAATAGGAATAAAAATTAACATATGAAATAAAATCAGACAAGACAAGGAGAGTAGAGTAGAGTCAAGAGTGTTAAACAAAACTAGTAAGATTCTCAATTATGACAGGTTTAAGGGATCCATGAAAAGGAACAAGTGAACTTACAGCCTAGGTTTAAACAGGCTGCACGCCAGTGCTCAGCAGCCAGATCGTTTTCAGAATACACTTATTTCCTAATATAGCAAGCTAAAAGTAAAATACCTACCAAACCCATGCATGCAAAGCATACATTCTCTCCTAGTATTTTTATTTTCCAAATAACTAAATGGATTTGAATTAATCTAAAGGTTGCTAACAACTAGACAAAAAGATTCTGATGTCAAAAATGCAATCCTGTATGTATGGCAAAAAAAAAGGTGACTCTTTGATGTCAAGGGCAATCATGGATATCTAGAGTTTTTCTTCATATGCCTTTCTGGGATTTCTTCATAAAAAAAATATAGTGATAATTAATGAATTATACTAAACGACTCTGTAAGACGATGATTTTAAAAATTACTACTGTATGTTGCATTATATCCAATGTTCAAGAGTCAAGCATAGGAGAGAGGTGACTCCAGAAGAATATAACGAGTAAAAATTATTAGGAATGTTTATGACTATGTGGTAACAAACAAAAATGTAGCAAACACTTTTAAAACATAAGAAGGTGATAGAAACATGTTCATAGATGAATGTGCAAATACAACCTGCTCTGATTCATTTTCACAAACAAATTCCTTTTGAGCTTGAGGTCTGGGTCTTAGAGAGCCTTCACTTTGGTGTAGTTGTATGTTTCTAACTGGAGAAGGTGGAGCTGTATCTGATATCTTAAGATTGAAAAATAGAGAGCTTAGAAAGACATCCAACATGGATACAATTAAAGAACATGTTCATATAAAAGAAGAAAGACCATAACTGGTCCTGCAGAACCTAAAGGACCAGCTGCAGTTAGTCTACTATACTTCATACATTATAAATAACTAAACTTTCTTCTATGATATAAGTAAATGCATCAAAGTTCAAGTTAATAGATCTTTCCTATTTGAATCAGCCAAGGCTTCTCATGACATGCAGTTTGAATGAGAAGACAAATGGTCCCATCTCCTTTGAAAACGTGCGGTTGTTTAAGTGATATAACATTGAAACTATAAATCAATAATTCCTCAAATCTGAACTGAAAAATAAAATCAATAATTTCTCCATTCATAGTTGTTAATATCGGTTTTAAATCTTAAAATGTTTTTCATTCTACTTACAGTGCCTTATTTTGAAAATTATGGTTAAGAATACCCTGAAATAATTTGCATGCTTCCAAACCATTCTGCATTATGTTGTAGACAAAAAGTATTCTTGCTTTAGAAGAACTGATGCATCTCAGGTCATGGAAATAGTAGGTCTAAAATCTGAATAGTGCTACTAATTTGAACAGGACAAGACTACGACAAGCTTGCTTAACTAGAATATACTCATCCGATAAAGTAACAAAAAGATGCAGTAAACTAAACTAAGCAAATATATTATATATGTAAATCTACATGCACTAAATGCTAAAGCATTAAACAGGTTAGAGCTAGTACATGGAGATGAAATAAATATCGCACATCAAATCAAACTATTTAATTACCCAAAAAATGTCTTACTTGTGTGCACACAGGGGAAGTACTTAAAGATGGTGTGTTGCAACAGCTGTTTGTTATTTGCCCAACAGCTCCTCTTAAAATAGGTCCTCCATGATTATTCTGACATATATCTCTGGGTTTTTCCTCTTCCTTTTGTTGTAAATGACACAGACTCATATCTTTGAAGCCAAATATTTGAGAAGAACCCAAGCTGTGATCGGTACCAGCAATTAGTAAACAATCGGATGGATTACCTAGGTAATGCTCTTGAACACAAGGAATAGCCGCATCACCAAAATAAACAGCGACTTCTTCTGCCTCGCCTGAAATAAATACACTTAAGCCTTGTCAACAATTTACTAATTATTGATTATGTAGATAGATCCATACGACAGAAAAATATAGTTATAAGTTAATCATAACAATATTCCGACTTTGCAAAGAAATTCATTTTTTTCTTTTCTTTTCTTTCTAAAAGAAACTTTGTTTATTACAAGAAGAAAATAATGCCAAAATATCACGGTATCACCTAATCTTTCTGACTTGATCTGTATAAACATCACTGACCTAGCATACAAAGTTCCTCGTAAGCTGCCCAAAACAATGGATCAATTGACAAAGCCTTCCTAAAGTGTTCAACTGACCTTTTCATCCTAGCGGTGTCCCTGTGGGAAAAAAAATTCCAGAACAAAGATATTGCAGTCAAAGTAGAGACTACAGCAAGCCAATACAAGTAACATCCTAGTCAACTGCGAAGGAAAAGTATAACATAGTATTATATGCTGATTTTGTATGAACAAACCCGGACTCCCTCAAACAGCTTAGAATCAGCATGATTCATAGCTATAAACTTGGCGAGTGAACAAACTAGCTAAGCATTTAGTGTTAGTGGGTTAGTCAGGACTGATAGAAAAATTAAAAGCCAACAGAGGCTGGTTTAACTAATAAGATTTTGGATTCATAAAAGTTTTTTTGAAATTTTTGCCCACTAATTAGGTGGAAAAAGTGATGGCTATCTAATTCTCCTTGGAAGAAAAATATATGATTTCTGGATTAATTTCCAACCAAAATTGAGAGTCCAGGAAAGCCACTACTCTAGTGAAGGAGAAATTTGCATTGAATCCCAGGCCTATGATACCAACTACAATAAAGATTAGGAAAAAACAGTCAGATAAAGAAGCCCCTATGTGTTATGATACATCAACATAAAAATCAAGTGGCAGAAAAAACCTATATATAATGCCAAGAAGATATTGCATAGCGGCACCGTTTGGAACCTACATGCATGTAGCCAAAATTATGAGCATGAAAATTCAATAAACATCCAAGAAGCTGATGTCCGCAACCAACATTTTCATCATTATATCGACAACAAAAAGGTGATAACATACCTCAGTGCAGAGATGTTCAATAGGCATCAATGCAGCTTCCGCTTCACTAAAGAGATCCATTTCTAAGCAGGCAATTGCAAACAGGTAACGAGACTGAGCCATTTCCATACCTTCAAATCGAGACACGTAAACACAAACATCAATACAAAACACCTGCATCATTCCCTCACATCATTAAAACGAAAAATCCAGCGAAAACATTAGAAAACAGGTAGTACCTTTAAGAATGTAATATGCAGAGTGAGGTTGATTTTTAGTCAAGTAACATCTAGCCAACAATTGTGAATTAACCTGCATTAACAGGAAAAATAACAGATTTTAAAGTCTCAAGTCAATTCCTAGAATGAATCGATTATAAAATAAATAATTGATTACAGGAAAATGGAGAGGAAACCTCGGAAGGGAACTCGGCGAAGAGGCGTTCGCTGAGGAAAACGGCGTTTCTTGTCATGTATTGATTCAAGCTTTCCTCAACGTAATTCGACAGTAATGCCTCCATTGTTTTCAGTGAGACCTAGAGAAAGGCGTTGCGATGGGGTTTTATAGTGCGCTGTGATGAGTTGGGCTGAGCTGTTTTTGATCCTACCTGATGAAAGTTGACAGTGACGAACAGAGAAAAGACAACGGAGGCGGGGAGGGTTTTTCTATTATTATATTTTGAAAAGAACCGCGCGTACGTGTGAATAGAATTTGAAGCGTGTGAATTGATGAAAATACTTTGTCTCATCTTCCTTTTATAAATATATAATTCCACTCATTTTGAGCATAACCCGTTTATATCATTAAATATTTAATTTTTTTTAAGTTTAGCATTAACTTTATGTTTTACGTTCAATTATACTTCTAATCTCGACCCTGACAATAGATCACGTAAGCCTATGAGTAGGGATAGAGCCATGATTGAATAATGAAGGGAGAAATTACTTAACTTTAAAATAAATAGGGTCATAAAAATAATTAAACTATAGAAATTAAGAGATTAAGGTTTTAGTTTTACTAAATTTAAAATTTAAAGGTCTTAAAAAGCAATTAAACCACATAAATTTGAGGTAAAGCTTAATTCCATTAATTTTAAAACTAAAAATGTCTTAAAAAGACAATTATATCAAAAATTATTGGGAGGGACAAGGACTTATTTATAATGGTTTTTAAATTATAAGTGACCTAAAATGTTTTAGACCAATTGCCCTTTCCACCTATAACGAACATCCGTCCCTTAATAGCCATAGCTCTACACTTAATACAAGAACTAAAGGTCAATCTATACATCTCTATGACAGACAGAAAGAGTCTCTCCTGACCTTATTTTTGCACTCTTATATTCTCCTTTTTATTTTAATCGTTAACATTATCGTCCAACAAATATGATAATTATATGGAGTTCGTGTTTTGATAATTATGATAGAAGGGATATGATTAGATGCTGCATTATATTATTCAATTATTATATATATACACACACAAATAAGTTTTAACCAGTTGTCTCTTTACCCTTGTTATTTCGCTTACTATAACGGATAGAGGAGAAGAAAATTTGCCAGGAAACTAGTTTTATTTAATTTCTGTCCAAGAATAACAAGTAAAAGTTGCTGGTGTTGTGACCACTTTCACAGCTCACAGATAAAGATTAAAGACTAAAAGATGACGAGGATGAACGTTGATGCATTACCCACCATGAAACTCGAAGAGGCAGCCACGGGATTTACGTGAATGACAGTAAGGCTGTATTTGACTAAAATAATTTTTCAACAATATCCGTGACTCTGATAACAAAAAGGAAATACGGGCATGTATTTATATGTGTTAAGTTATAGCTAACGGGCTGCTCTACGTATTTATGAGTTGAAAAATCAGTGCTGTTGTTGTTTGGTGTCATGGCTAACGTGTGTTGTTCCATTGAGATGGAGCCTAGAACCCTTGATCAAGGCCAACTCAATCATGTCAGGGTATATGTATGCCTCTTGTTTTGTTATCACTGTTGTTTCGAATACTAAAAATGATCAAATGTCATTCTTTGGTTGCAGGAAATGGCTGCTCAGAAGATTGAACCAAATGAAGCCGCACCCCAGGTGTGCTTTCAAATAAACCCTGTATTTTATTTAGTGTCTATTCAAAGACTTTCAACCATTTGATAAAAAACATTCACACTACGTACATAGTGCTCGAACTCGAGACCTCAAGCAATAAAGTCACGTGATTCTTGCAATAAACATGGTATCTCAATTTTAACTGATTTACATGTGGTAATTAAGAGGGATGGGTTTGTTGCAGGGAATTGGAGGTGTTGAAGTAAAACAAGTGGTGAATGAGGAAGAAAAGGATGAAAAGGCTGTGAGCATAGTGGGAAGACCGTGCCAATGTGAAACCCTACACATTGAATCACCAGATCCCCACTTGAACAATCTTGTTAAGGAACCTCTTACTGCCCCTTTTTGATGTTTCTTTTTTCTTTTTTCCCTCTTTTGGGGTTCAAAATACTCTATGAAGATTATAAAGTGTTTTATTTTCTAAGCAGGCTTTGATGCTTTAAATAAGTGTTGTAATTACGTTCAATAATAAAATCTTCGGTTACTATTTTGATGATATATAAAAGTACAGAGATGCTGGGTCAGTTTTTGTTTTATAAAATAAAGACTTGTAAACCCGAACTAAAAACACAACTTTAAAGTTAATGATAAAAAAATTAAGCTCAAAAGTTGATTATGCACGGAAAAGATCAAAACATTCTTACAATATTTAAAATTAACATCTTATTAGTTACATGTTAACTCAAAATTTGAAAATTATAAGGAAAAAAATAAAAACAATGGCGTAGGGTTTTCGAACTTTTAGGAGCACGTAGGGTTTTGTGTTTTGTATGGGTGTTTCTTCGACTGCTAGGGCGATCGGTGACCAAGCGGTGGTAATGGAGGGTATAACAGATGCTCCGATGGTGTTTGAGCAACTGGAGACTTCGATGGAGACGGGGGATCTAGACTTGTCGGGTGGAGATATTTGTGCATTGGATGAGCATCAGATAGTGCAAAATGCTCCAAGCGATGAGCAGGTTGGTAGAGTCTCGTACGTGGATATGGTGACAAGGACTAGTGGAGGATATCAACCAATTAGCAGCGTATTTGAAAACAACGATATGTCGTTCCAAGATGGGATGTTATTATTGATAGGACGAAATCAATCCCTCGAATCCAATTTTCGGATAGGGTGCATGAGTCTATCGATAAAAACATGAGCATGTCGATTATTGTCCGTTTGTTGGGGAAGACAACTGGCTATCGAGCGTTATGGAATAAGATAAAGGCTTTGTTGTAACCTCAAGGTAATTTCCACTTGATCGACTTGGACAATAATTATTATTTGGTGAAACTGGATTGTAGGGACGATTATAATAAAGTCTTCACTAAGGGACCTTGGGTTGTGTTTGGTAGCTACCTGACGTTCAACCTTGGAGTCGTAGCATCTTGACATCGAATGGCCATCCTTCGCAAGTGGTGGTTTGGATTCGTCTCCTGGGGCTTCCGTATCATTATTATACGAGGTCGTTATTTAATGTCATTGCTGCTGAAATTGGTCAGGTAGTAAAAGTGGACTACAACATTGTTGAGAAATGAGAGTTATTTCAAAAACAATTACTACAATTTTCATTCATTAACGAGTGAAGAAGTACATAATTATATAGCACTTGGTTGCTGAACTAAGAAGTAACCTTCTTAACAAACTTTGACAAATATAACCGTGCAACAACAACCTAACAACATGTGGTTCTGATTGCCTACAACACATCGTATATCATCAACTATGAGCTTAACTTCAATCTTCTTGAACCTTCTCCATGCACACCATACGCGTTATCCTGCAGCTCGATCATTCTTCCAACATTCCTCCTATTTCTTCTTCTTCTCCTTTCTTTATTAGACAAACATTCACTTGCTTTCAAAACACTGTAAAAGCTAACTTTGACAAAGGCTTTGTGAACCCATCTGCAAGTTGATGTGCAGCAGGAACATAGCTAACATATAATTGATTTCCAACAATTTTTTCCCCTAACAAAATGCACATCTAAATCTACATACTTAAATTGTGCATGTTGAACAGGATTCGCACTTAATGATATTGCACTCATGTTATCACACCAAACGATTGGTTTTTCCTGCCGTGTTACTCCAATATCATTCAACAATGCATCTATCCAAGTCACCTCTGCAACTGCATCTGCAAGACTGCGATATTCTGCTTCCATGGTGGATATGGAGATAACCTTCTATTTCTTTGTACTCCAGGACACCAAGTTACCACCAAGTAAAGCATAATGACCTGACATAGATCTTCGATCATCCACACAACCACCCCAATCAGCATCTGCGAATACAACAACTCTTAGTGCTTCCTTTGATGGCTTGAAGAGCAAATCATACTCAATTGTGCCAGCTAGGTATCTTAGAATACGTTTGGCAGCCTGCAGATGATTCTCGCATGGTTCATGCATAAATTGAGCAATCTTGCTCACGCTATACACTATGTCTGGTCTTGTGTGGCATGCATAGAGCAATGCACCAACTATACTCCGAAACTCTCGAGCATCTTCAATAAGTTTTCCAGCATCTCTTTGAAGTTTATTAGATACTACCATAGGTGTGCTGGTAGGAGTTGCCTTTGTCATACCTGACTTCTCCAACAATTCTGAAATAAACTTTTTTTGAGACAACATAAGACCAGCAGTACTACGCTGGACTTCAATCCCCAAGAAGTAATCAACGAGAAATTATTTTTGAGTGATTGAACCACTCGTTCAATTGCAGCAACTGATTGACCAATGATCACAATGTCATTGACATAGACAAGTATATAAGTTATTTCCCTTGAGCAAGTGAAATAAACAAGAATGCATCTGCCCTTGACACTTGAAACCCCATCTATATCAGGCTATCTTTCAGTTTGTTGTTCCAGTTCCTGGGAGTTTAACGCAGGACATACAAGGCCTTATGAAGCTTACATACAAGCTTGGTGTCATCCTCAGCTAGCTTCTCAAATCCATGCGGTTGTTGCATGAACTTCCTCATTTAAATCACCATGGAGAAAAGCGTTATTAACATCCACATGTCATAGTGGCCACTTGTTTATTACAGCTATGGATAGAACAACGTTTAAAGTTGGGAATTTGACCACATGACTAAATGTTTCTTTGAAGTCTTGTCCTGGTATTTACAGAAATCCCTTTGCAACTAACCTGGCTTTGTAATGTTGAACTGAGCCATCGGGATTTTTTCAGCTTAAATAGCCATTTGCACCCAACTGATGTTCGTCCAGTTGGCAATGGAACCAATGTACATGTTTCATTTCGTTGTAAGGCAGCAAGTTCATCGTGAACAGCTGATGTCCATTGACTAGACTTCATAGCCTGATGAATATCAGTAGGTATAGCAGTTTCTTCCATAGCAAGGAACACCTAGGTTTGAAAATACCATGCTTGCTTCTAGTAACCATAGGGTGAGTGTTGGTTAGTGGTACCTGATCAGGAACACTAACGTCCTCAACTGAATGATAAACTGACTCATTAATTCCTCTAGCACTGGCCATATAAGGACTATTCATGTATGAATTTTCAGCCGAGTGATCTAAAGATTCAAGTAATTACCCAACTCATCATCATGACCCGTTTCATTCTTAGCATGGTTTGCCTGAGAAGATGCACCAGTATGTTCTAGAATTGGTTCCACTGCAGTAGGACACACATTATGTCTTTGAGGAATGACCTCTAGCGATACTGATCGTGGAGATGGTGCCACGTGATGATCATTACCCTGTTTAGCAACTGCAAAGTGAAACACAAGCTCGTCAAATTTAACATGTTTGCTAATAAAAATACAACATTCGGCTCCAAGACATTAAAATCACGATGCTGAGAGCTATAGACCAGAAATGTATACTCTTGAGATCGAGGCATTAGTTTATGAGGTTGAAATTCTCACAGATGTGGAAAACATCTACAACCAAAGACTCGCATGGCTGTGTAATCGGGTTTCTTGTTAAATAGCTTCTCAAAAGGAGAAATATTATTCAACACCTTAGTTAGCAGTCTATTTACCAAGTATGCAATTGTGGTTACTGCATAGGACCAGAACTTGATTGAAAGAGAGGCTTGTGCTAGAAAAACAAGTGCCAACTCAATTAGATGTCTATGCTTACGCTCAACGACTCCATTTTGCTCAGATGAATGAGGACAAGTGACTCTATGCAAGACTCCTACATGAGCTAACTCATATGTCCAGTTTCTATATCCACCACCTCAATTGCTTTGTACGGCTTTGATTGGCAGTGAGAATTGAGTCTCGACCATGCTCTTAAACAATCTAAAGGCAACTATAGTATGTGACTTATTCTTCAACAAGTATACCCACGTATGCCTAGTGCACGCATCTACAAATGAGATGTAATACCGAAAACCAGCTGAGGGCTCAGGTGAAGGCCCCCAAAGATCTGTGAAAACAAGTTGAAATGGCTCATCATACACCGTGGTTGAGTCAACAAAAGACAGCTTGTGGCTTTTACCCAAACAATGAGCAACACACAACTGATTTGCATTATTTGGAATGTTAACAGCAATGGAATTACAAACCAATTTCAAAGTAGAAAAAGCTAGATAACCTATCTCCTATGCCAAAGCTCAAACGAGTTACAATGACTATGAACTGCATAAGCCTTAGCATTATTACAAGCACTCAGCTGACTATCCAAGGTAAAAGTATAAAATCCCCCTTTCTGCCTTCCTCGAAGAAGTACATTGCATGTTACTTCATCTCGAACACAACATGTATCAACATGAATCTCGAAGAAGATATGATTATCCCTAGAAAGCTTTTACACGAAGATAAGATGTTTAGTGATTTTCGGAACATGCAACATATCAATAAGTAGTAAGGTTTGAAAAGACGACCTTAAAACATATCGACCTACTGATTGAACATTAAGAGAGAAACCATTTCCAACCACGAGATTACTTGGTCCATCAAGATCAGTGGGGTGGTTGATATGAGAAGCATCAGGTGTGACATGATGCGTCGCACCCGAGTCCACAATCCACTGAGCACGAGATGATTTCACACTTGTAGAAGGAGCAAAAACACCCTGTGTAGACACTGAACTAGCTCCAGTCTTACTAGCACAACACGTACAAGCAACACTATCAAGGTTAACATAGTTAACACTGCTCGAGTCATCCTTATATTGTGTTCGAGCATTAGTGGCAATAATTCCTGCAAAGTCACAGTCAAACATGTACCAACATCGATCAACGAATGGCCAACCTTACAACATAAATGACATTGAAACCACGCACGACCTGTACCACCAACTCGACCACCACGCATTGTTGATGACTGTTGTTTGAATTCATGAGAAGTTTCAGATCCAGTAGATCTACCATGAATTTGTCCTTGAGCCACATTAGCACTCATAGGGAGATTCTCAAGCTGCGAATCAAAGCCAGCCAGTTGTGTCTCTGCATCAACCAGTATGGAATATACTTGATCAAGTGAAAGTGTGTCAGGTCTCGATGTTATGACAGCCATAAAAGATTGATATTCTCTTGGCAGTCCTTTCCGAATACTAACCACATGCTCCACCTGCAAAACCGGGCTGCCACATTATGCAAGTGCATCACAAACTTTTTTAATTCGAGTGAGGTACACACACATGGAATCATCACCTTTCCTCAGTGATTGCAGCTTATATTGCAAGTTCATCATTGTAGTTGTGGATTTATTAGCAAAGAACTGAACAACTATACTCCACACAGCTGCCGCAGTCTCAGCTCCAACAAACTATGGCAGGAGGGGAGCACTAATCGTCAATAAGAGCCACAAGGCAAGAGCACTATCATGTGCCATGTAATCCTTAAACGCCTCGTTAACGACCGATGTACCTTCAGCATTGACAGTAAACTCAGGTGGAACATGCATCGTGCCATTGAGGAGCCGCTCTAAACGATGACTACGCAGCGTAAGCAGAACCTACTGCCTCCATAGCAGGTAGTTCGTCTCGTCTAGCACCACATTAACCTTTTTATTGGTAAACATAATGCTCAACAGGAACTAAGGAATTAAGCAGCAACAAGCATAGGAGCCCCAGGACCCTTAGCGAAAGATACCATGTTGAGAAATGAGAGTTATTTCAAAAACAATTAATGCAATTTTCATTCATTAACCAGTGAAGAAGTACATGATTTATATAGCACTTGGTTGTTGAACTAAGATGCAACCTTCTTAACAAACTTTGACAAATATAACCGTGCAATAACATCCTAACAGCCTATGGTTCTGATTGCCTGCAACACAGCGTACATCATCAACTATGAGCTTAACTTCAATCTTCTTGAACCTTCTCCATGCACACCATGCACGTTAGCCTGCAACTCGATCATTCTTCCAACAAACATCAATGTGGGAGAGAGGGGAAAGTTTGTGCGGTTGGCTATTGTTGTTGATCTGAATAAGCCCTTTTTTCCATGTATTGGTATTGACGGGTTTGTTCAACAGATCGAGTATGAAGGGCTGCAATAGATTTGCTTTAAATGTGGTGTTTATGGACACTTCCAGGATTTATGTGGGAAACACTTGGAGGAGACGGATGGGGTGCAGGAAGAGCGGGTTGATTCTGGGACAACACGTGATCCCAATCCATCTTACTCTCAGGATGATTATTATGGTACGTGGATGGTCTGCCGAGTCGTCGTCGTAAACTGAAGAAGAGCATTGTTGAAAAGAATGATTTCAATGAGATTGGTGCAGTGTCACGTAAGTCACGTTTTGAGGCTCTTGCTGACCTTGAGAGGAAGGAAGAAGGTTGAACCTACGCATAATAATGATAATCTGCCTACAGGGGTTACTCATGACCGGCTCAATGGTAGCACGTCCAAGGGGAAGGATGTAGTGAGGGACGAGAGGTTAGGTAGTAAGGAAGGTTCAAAACAGGGTAACTCAAGGAAGAATGGTGCGTTGATTATCCATGATTCAGGTACAGGCACGAGAATGAGTGCCTTTAAGGACATGTCAGGTAATATAATGAATTCACGTTCCACTGATAGTTTGTCCAAAAACTATGTGTTTCAAGCTTCGAGAGTTAATCAAGAATTTCAAGTGACGTTTCATGAACCAATTATACCAACCGGAAAGCATGTCGCTGTCTCGATTGTTGACCAAGGATGTGGTAATCATGAGGGTAACAGGATTCGAGGGGCGTTGGGAGACCTAGTCAAAGTAAAGGTGGGTGTGACGTTTTGTTTAAAGGATTAGGAGTTAAGAAACGGGTTACCCATAAAATACCAGGACGACCTCTTTTGTCAGACTAGGTCCAATCTACTACGACCAGGATTGATTCCCGACTGGCTTCTGGAGCAAATGGAGCGTAAGGGTCTGGCGAGGTGCAAACCATTGTTCGTCATGTCGATGAGTCCATGGTTCATGATGAGACTAATGTTCAGATAGAACCAGCGGTCGAGGATGGCTAACTTTCTCGAGGTGTTATTAATGTTTAATTGTTTGTTTTGGAACAGTAAGGGTGTTGCGAGCCCATCCTATTGTCGTCATTTTAAAAGAATTATACAGAAGTTTCAACCTAATTTTGTGGCTTTAATGGAGATTAGAGTGAGTGACAAGAAACCATATATAGTGATTCGTTATTTGGGGTTCTCTAATTTGTTTCGAATTGAAGCACAAGGCTTTAGTGGGGGAATTTGGTTGCTTTGGACTGATGAGATAGACATTACGATACTCAATGTTTCGAACCAGTTTATTCATTCCTTGGTCCGAGTTATTGGGATGGATAGACATATTTTCGTTACGGTGGTGTATGGGAGTCCTCATATAACCATTCAGAAGGAGTTGTGGAGTGATCTGGAAGATCTTAACCCGGGGAGTAATTGTCCCTGTCCGTTGAGGGGGACTTTAATGCTATTTTAAGGTCGGACGAGCGTCGTGGAGGAGCGGTTGGTATAGATGGGTTAGTCGACGTTTTTCTTCTTTCGTTTTTGACACAGGGTTATTGGAAGTCCATTTTCAAGGGACTGAATTCACTTGGAGTCGTGGTTCTCTTTATCAGTATTTGGACCGATGTTTAATGAATGTGTGTTGGTATAATTTGTTCAAAGATTCGATTGTATTTCACTTGGATAGATTGGGTTCGGATCATTGCACTCTCTTATTCCGTTTTCTGTTTTCTTGGCAACACCATGGAGACTTTGGCGTTAGTTTAGGGATCACTTGGAGGTGAGACGAGGCGATTGGTACTAATTTACATCAATTGCAAAGTAAGCTTGAGTTGTGGACAGGGATGTTTTTGGGTCAATTGGTAAATGGAAGGCTCAATTGCTGGCGCGTATCTGTGGCATTGAAAAAGCTTTAGTGCATCGCCATTCGGAGGCTCTGTTGGATTTAGAGTCTCTACTTAAGGATGATTTGGAGGTTGTGCTGAGTCAGGAAAAAAGCCTTTGGATGCAGAAATCCAGGTGTAATTGGTTTATTCACGGGGATCGTAATACAAAGTTTTTTCACACTAGTGCCAAATTGAGAAGACGACAGAATACAATCGATATGCTTCGTTTAGAGAATGAAAAGTGGTGTACGAATTCGAAGGAGCTGAAACGTGGTGCAGTTCGTTTTTTCAGCTCTATTTGCTAGCTAAAGGTTTTGTAATATTGTGTATCCTGTTCAGGGCCAGTTTCTGATTGTTAGTGGGGAGTGCATCAATGTTTTTGATGCACCGATTATGAACACGGATGTGCGTCAAACGGTCTTTGATATGTGTCCTTCCAAATCACCTGGTGTGGATGGTTTTCGTGCATGGTTCTATTAATAAAATTGGGACGTCGTTGGGGGTAGTGTTTGCCAAATGGTGCGTGAGGCATTTGAGAATGGGACGTTTTCGTAGGATTTGAATCGAACCTTGCTAGTTTTAATTCCGAAGGGCCCGAATCCGGAAAGATTTTCCCAGTTTCGCCCGATTAGTTTATGTACGGTTTTTTATAAGTCTATTACGAATGTCATTATGAATAGACTGAAACCGTTAATGCCTCTTTGGGTCTCTGAAAATCAGACTAATTTTGCACCTGTGAGGAGTATTTCAAACAATGTTATTATTGCACATGAGGAGATACACTCTATGCGCCAAAATAAGGTAAATTGGGTTGGATGACGATCAAAATTGATCTTGAAAAAGCTTATGACCGGTTGGAGTGGATCTTTATTGATGATACGCAGGGTGAAGTTGGATGTCCTCGAGAACTTCGTCGTTTTATAATGTATTGTATCTCGTCTATTTCAACTCAGTTTATTTGGAATGGCTCACCGACTGATAGTTTTATGCCTTCCAGAGGTCTCTGTCAGGGCAATCTATTATCACCTTATTTGTTTGTGTTATTTATAGAGCGATTGGCTCGCTCTATTCAGATTGCGGGAAATGCAGTAAGAGGGAAACCAATTCGGTTAAGCAAACACGGACCTTTGATTTCGCATTTATTCTTTGCGGATGACTTAGTCTTGTTCGCGGAGGCTGGCTACCGACACAACTCGATGTCATTAAGCATATCCTGTCGAAGCTCTGCAGTTGTTCTGGTGAGAAGATTAGTTTAGCAAAGATAATGATCTTCTTTTCCAAAAATGTGAAAAGGGCGGTTCGAGAGTATCTTAGCAATAGGTTCCAGTTTAGTTTGGTGGAAGATTTGGGTCGATACCTTAGGTACCATTACTTCATAAGCGAGTGTCGTGTGGTACGTATAAATATTTGGTTCAAAAGGTCTGAGATCGGTTGGCAAGTTGGAAAGCGGAGTATTTATCTTTGGCAGGGTGTGTCGTCATGACGAAGTCGGTACTTGCCACTATCCCGTTTTATGCAATGCAAACATGCTATTTGCCAAAACGGATTTGTGACGAAATCGAACAATTGATCCGTAATTTCATTTGGGGCCATACTGAGCGTAACCAAGGTATTAACTTAGTTGGTTGGGACGATGTTTGTAGTTCTGTAAATGACGGGGGTTTGGGTGTTAAACGACTTTATGACCAAAATGTTTTTTTCTTAATGAAGTTGGGTTTCCAGCTAGTTGCTACACCGGACAGATTGTGGTGTCGGATAGTCTGGGGCAAGCATAAGCTTTCCCAGCTCGTGCTATCCTCTCTTAAGAGGACTATTTGCTCTCGGATTTGGGCGGGTGTCTCCTCGGTTTGGTCGGATGTTTGTACCGGACTGGCAAGGAACGTGGGTAGTGGCAACACTTTCGATTTTTGACGGGATTCTTGGGTTGGGCAATTGGGTCATTTGATGAAGTTTAGAAAAGACCAGTCGGCTGGTGACCTACCGGTAGAATCAATCGCCTCCATGGTGTCGGGTCAAGGTGAATGGGAATGGGATAAGATTCGTCCGGTTCTCCCGGATGAAATTTTATTACACCTGACTGCCGTGAAGCCGCCCTTGCCTCTTGGTGGAGCTGACAGGCCAGGTTGGGCGTTGGAACTGAACCGTGTTTTCACTGTTTCTAGTGCTTACAACAGTCGTTTGCCTTCTACGAGCACTCTGGGTTATAAGGTTTGGTCTCTTATAAAGCAGTATCCATGATTACCGAGGGTTCGGATGTTTCTTTGGGTACTTTGTAAGGGACACTTAATGACGAATGTAGAACGCATGCGGCGTCACTTGACTGATAATGGTAGTTGCGGATTATGTGGAGCTTTGACGGAGAGCCTCTCCCATATTTTCCGAGATTGTTTGGTGGCGAGGGTCTCGTGGACACAACTTGTAAAACCAGAAAGTTTGGAAGATTTCAATAGCATGCCGATATTGGCTTGGATTTGTAAAAACCTCCAACAGTCGGATCATTTCCCTTCGACTTCGATGGACTGGGTGTTACTGTTTCCTTCAGTTTTGTGGTGCATTTGGATGTGCCGTAATCGAGCTATCTTCAGTCCAGAAGAAGTGGAGACCGAAAGTGTTATCCATCGGAGTCGTCGGTTAGTCCTTGAGGCAACTCAGGCTAGGAATAAAGTGTTATCTACGACAGTCGCTCCAGTGGTGAGGAGGAATGATATTCGCTGGATCCCACCATAATTGGGTTGGAAAAAGTTAATACGGACGGAGCACGCAACTCGCGTTCGGATTGTACGGCTTGCGGTGAGGTTATCAGCAATCATCGTGGACGTTGGTATAGTGGATTCTCCAAAACTATGGTGATTTGCTCGGTCTTGGATGAGAAGTTGTGAGGTGTCCTCGAAGGCTTGGAGTTGACGTGGCAACTCAGTTTGAGACGGCTAATTATCGAGACTGATAGTAGTGAACTATGGAAGCTTTTGCTCTGTGGGGTCAGTATGGATCGGGTGTCAAGTGAATATATATAATTATCGAGACTGATAGTAGTGAACTATGGAATTTTTTTAATTTGAAATGTAACATCATACACATGTCACAACCTTATGATTATAATTTGAATATTATCTATAATATATATATATATATATGGGTTAGGATCCCTTACACAATGTAAAACGTTTTAATTTTACATAGATTTAGGACCATTAGATGAGCGAAAATAGATGGTTCAGGTGGACTCATTTTTTTCTCAAGTGAATATATTCACATATCCTACTGTTAATCTGAGTCATCTATTTTCATTCATCCAACAGTCCTAAACTTGTGTAAAAGAGTTTTTCATTGTGTAACTAGATCATTCTCCTATATATATATATATATATATAATTTGACTATTAAATTATTTTTTAATGATTTCATATATATAATCATTAAAAATATATATGAAAATAGTAAATTTAGTTTTAAAATATTAAAATCTTAAATCAATTATAAATAAATTATTAGATTTATTTTAGTGATTTAAGTGTCATTGTATTCTCAATTGGTCTATAAGTAAGTTCTCACTTTTATTTTATTTGTTTTCATATTCTCAATTGGTCTAGATGTAAGTTTTTTTTACGACACTTAAATAAAATAAAAGTAAGAATTGAAATAAATCTAGGTCACTAATTGAGAATATGACAAAACTTAAATCATTAAAATAAATTTAATAGTTTCTTTATAATTGATTTAAGAATTTAATATTTTTAAATTAAATTTATTGTTTTCATATTTATTTTCTAATAATTATATATATGATCATTAAAAATATTTAATATTCAAATTATATATATATAGGAGCAGGATCTAGTTACACAATGAAAAACTCTTTTACACAGGTTTATGACTGTTGGATGAGTGAAAATAGATGACTCAGATTAACAGTAGGATATGTGAATATATTCACTTGAGAAAAAAATGAGTCAACCTGAGCCATCTATTTTCGCTCATCTAATGGTTCTAAATCTATGTAAAATTAAAACGTTTTACATTGTGTAAGGGATCCTAACCCATATATATATATATATATTATAGTAAATATTCAAATTATAATCATAAAATTGTGACATGTGTCACAATTTGATTGGAAAAATAAATTTATTAAATTAAATTGAAATTAGGACTAATTAAAATTTAAGAATTAAAGTTAATCTTGGTAATCAAATTGATTAATTTTAAATTTAGGGGGTTTAATCCACAAATTTAATGCATGACTAGAATAAAATATTTAAAAGTTAATTCTCAAATTAAGGCATTAGACAAATTAAAAACAAAATCATGATCAAATTGGATTAAATGAAATTCCAATTAAACAAATCATATACAAGTAGTGACCAAAATGAAAGAAAAAAAATAATAGTGACAAAAACGCAAATATGTAACTTTACAAAGATATGTTCCCTAATTATACCAATAGTTTTAACTGTTTCATAAACACCCCGTTGAATGTTAACGGCATGTGGCTGTTTTAAACCCATTTAAATGTTCAGTGGTGTTATTGTCACAAATTTGAAAAGGATGGTTATTTCGCGACTTGATCTATAGTTACGTGGTCATTTATGTAGTTTATCCAATGAATAAAAGCACAATTTAAATAGATGATCGGGAAATTTAAGGATATTTACGAAAATTGAATCCAGGGCTTAGGGTTTCAAAGACAATCTTCTTTCACCGTTATTTTGAAGAGCTCCTTTCAATTTGGGGGAAATCCCCGACGGACCTCTAAGTCTACTCAAGGTACTCTCTTTTTTCTTCGTCCTCTCTGTTTGATTCCATATTTTATCGTTGTTGAGGGAATTGAGCTGCAAAAATGGTATGTGTGGGAAATTGAAGAAAAAATAATAAAGCTTACTGAAAATGAATCAAAGATAGGCTAGTTAAGTTGGTGTATCAAGTTTTGTTAAAGCTAATGACTTGATATGCATACAGAACTCTCTTGTCAAGTGCTCAGATTATCAAAAGGAAATGAGCAATGCGGTTCATACAACTCCAAAATCGGGGAGAAAGTCATTGTTTTTCCAGGATTTAGCATCACCTGTCTCTGCCCGTAGAGGGAAGTTCTCTAGTCCGGGTCAAGCAGCTGCCGTCTTAGCTTTATGGGAGGAGAATTTTGGATGTTCAGATCTTCCACCTCCTCCTATGTACACCTTGGAGGATCGATCGGATTTTTCTCCTGAAGTTGGGATACCGGATTACCCTATGTCTCCCAAAATCAAGTCAGACCCAAGAAGTCCAGTTAAAAGTTCTGGACGTGACTTTTCAACTCCGGCAAAGATCAACTCGGGGGCAAGCACTTCATTTGCTGTGCTTAATGGGCAGCAGAACTCAACGAGTCCGAGTTGGTGGTCACCCACAACGAGAAGTGGTAGTGAGCAGGACGAGAAGGGAAAGGGTTCTCCTGTCGAGGGTGTGGTTCAGCATGGCGCTTTGATCACACTTCCGCCTCCAAGGGAGGTTGCTAGGCCTGAGATACAAAGGAATTCTGTACCCACAGGCAATCTGGATGAGGAAGAATGGGTTACAGTTTATGGGTACGCTTCGCCTTACTTTCATGTTGTACTGAATAATTGACATGTTTGTCTTGTGGACCTCTGTTGTGTTTTGTAGTGTTGGTGCCTCATTCTGCTAGATTAACTTTTGCTTTTATTTATTTGACCGATCACTTCTCTGCATTTTGGCCCCCTTTCTATCATTTTCACATTGCCATAATTTGACCCGTTTATGCCTGGTTAAAATGTAATTATTTAGATGATATATAGCTCTGCTGAGATTTGAACCTTTTCACCTCATTGGTGATTTGGTACATCTCTTCATGTTTCTCTCTTTTAATAGAACAATGTGTTGGGTTAGACTCATGGTATGATCATGCTCTTATATCCATGCAAGACCTATGACTTAAATATTTGCTTCTTTCCAGATTTTCTCCCTCTGATACAAATTTAGTATTGCGAGAGTTCGAAAAGTGTGGAGTGATATTGAAGCATGTTCCTGGTCCAAGGGATGCCAACTGGATGCACGTTCTTTATCTGGTGAATCTTATTTTCTCCCAATACAAGTTTTAATCTGCTCTGCTTATCTATCTTTATGGTCCATTATTGCAGATTTGTGTTTTTAATGTCATGTTCTTTATTTGTTGCATTCGATCCATGCTTGCCAAATCAATACACATCATGAAGATAAAAGAATGTAATCCAGTTGGAGATTAATACAGAAGAAGATAACTGTAGACTGAAAAACAAGTTCAAAACCAGATTTCTATGTTGTCCGAGTTGCAACATGTCTGTTGAATCTAAAACATATATCATCTCCTTTGTTCTAGCGGGAATGTTATAGGCTAAATATCTGAATGGATTTTGCTGAAACCCGAAATATAACTGTTTGCTTTCTTCCTGGTGCAGAATCGGTCTGATGCTCAGAAGGCTCTCAGAAAGAACGGAATGCAAATTAACGGGGCACTAATCGTTGGTGTGAAGCAAGTGGATCCAATGCAACGTGAAGCCCTAAATGAAAGAGTGACCAATCAGGGATTCATGACTCTGCCCCCACCATCGAGTAGAACATCAGAGCTGAACAATTTCCGGCTGTCTCGCCCTTACTATCTTCAAAATGGCAATTCCAATGCGCGCCATTCAGGAGGCACAGCTATCGCAATCCCTACGAAATCACTGGGGACCAAAGTCATGGAATACATGTTTGGATATTAGGAGAAAATGTGTGCTCAGTCAATCGCAGGTCCTTTGTTCTATTACCTGATTGTTTGATCATGTTCCATAACAAAGGAAAGAGGGTATGCCTGAACAATAAATGTCCCTTAGAAGGGGAAGTATTGCAGATTCTGTTGTAATTGCAATTGTAAAAGACTACGGAGTTGAAATGCGAGGATCTACAAGACTTTTGGCCATTAGAAATTGCGAAAAATCATGGTGAAAAAGCAACCTTTTTTCTTTAAAAAAAACACCTGTTGAAGTAACCTTGAATAATTACAATATAAATCAGATTAGATACACACTTTGTAAGATTTAAATAAGTTTTGAATTTATAATAAATATGTTTTAACATCAAATCTAATCTCATTGATCAAAAAAGGACAAATAAAATTGGTATTGAAAATGGTTACTATGTTAAAGTGTAAACTACATTAGTGGTCACTGAAGTATAAATAATTTTTTTATTTCAGCACTGAAATTTCAAAACTAATGAAACGGTCACTAACATTACCTCAAACTCTTCAATACCATTAAATTTTTTATAATTTTTTTAGCTAGATTAATTTGTGTTTACTATAAGTGTTTTTTTTTTATTCGAGTTAAAATTTAATTGGTCTCATGTAGTTAAAAGATAGTTGGGTTTTAATCCTTGATGAGTTTTAGTTTAAAATATGTATTTAATATATTTTTATTAATTCAATTAATTAATTGATTTCGAATCATAACTATTAACCTATATTGAAAAAATCATTTGTTTCTCGACTGAACTAATTTCGATGATTAACCGTTTAACCGAATAAATTCGATTCGATCAATTAATTCAACTAAAACTTAGACTTGAACACCCTTGCAATTGATAGCTTTGGAATCAGAAACATATGTCACAATCCCCATCCCACATTCAGGGTGTCAAACTGCCATCCACCCTCAAATTAAGGTCATTTCACTATGATATCAATAATTATGGATGGATATAAGATTTTATGTTAGGGACGAATTTCTAAAATTTTACAAAGAGATGGATTTTATAAAATTCAATAACCTTTGCCTTCTAACATGAGATTTAATGTTATTTGTCTCTTTATTTTTCTAAGATCAATTAATGTGTAATCCTAGAAATTCATTTTTAAGATACTTGCATCGATAGGTTCAATCTTATTTGAAGTATGACTATGATTATATTATTAAAGAAGACATGAATTTGAACGGATCTAAGTAAATAACATATTTATTTAAGAGCTTATAAATTAAAATAATTTATATATTACATAAAAAAATATTTATTTACACCCTCGTGAACGATATATACATTCGTAAGTATTAAATAAATTCTAATTCAAATTTTTCACCTAATAAATGGCATTCACATTTTCACTCTAAAATCTAAGGTTATAAATTTTAAAAATTCTCATCGAAATTTAAAATTCTAATATATAATGAGATTCAAAATATGATAATATGTTGAAGGTTCTAAGAATATGAGTAACACCAACAGGTTCAAATGGTAAACAGTTTGATAACGCTTAAGTAAAGTCTCAAGTTCGAGTCTTTGTGTATTTAATCATTTTTCAATTAAATAAGAGTTGAATTTACTTATAAAAAAGTTGATCTCACTTCTTATTATGTTATTTTGTATAGAACTCTAAAAAGACACGACCCAATATCGAGTCTTTAAAAATTGATTGACTTAATTGATCAAATCTCTAAAAAGATTTGTAAATTAGTTTCTCAACCTCATAATTGGATGTTCATTAATATCGAGTCATCAAAAATTGATGGACTTAATTGATGTGTATGAAGAAGTTATTAAGTAATATTAAAGACAAATTTCGATCTGATAATACTGATTTGGTACCACATCAATGTGTATTTAAAAACATGGAATCTTTTCTTTAAATGTCAAATCTTTGGAGTGGGTTTACATGTTAACCCAACAGTTATAAGTTGGTGAAATAGAGCAACAACAATGGGAAAAGGGTCCAAATGAGGATGGGTCCGGCTTTGTTGGTTGAAAGTAGATTACAAAACAAACGTAAACAAGTGTCCCTTGCAATGTCTCAAACCCCCAAGTGTCGATGTTTTGTCAGGCTTTGCCATTCATCACATGTCCACGTCTCCCTCGTACTCCCTTCACCCTCTTGGGCTTCCAATCCACTCTCTTTGCCCTCTTTTGTCCTATTCAAAGTTTCATCATCAGCATATAGACGTTGCCTTCTCGTTTGTGGCGCTTATATGAAGAGTAAAATGAGTGAGAAGAGCACGTCAAGTTATCTACATCGTCCTCCGAGGGATCTTCGACTATAAATGCAAGTTTTACATCTCGGTCTACAAATATTGGCCGGAAAAAACACGAACATCGCAGAGGTTTTTAGGAAGAGGTTGGGTGTGTTATTGATTATTTCATTTATAGGGGTATAATCGATTGACTATAGTATGTCACGTGAGTCTGTTAGATATGAAGTCAGTTGTAGGATCATGATAGCTATTCGTAAGTTGATAGTCTTAATATATATGGTCGGTTGATAGTAGATTTAGCTATAATAGATCAAATGAATCTATTAGATATCATATCAAGAGGTCGCGACTTCTCAAGAGATATCAAGTGTTTTAGATCACATCTCCAGAGATATTCTCTTGAAACCACATTGGTGAACGTGTGTTGGAAACTCCACATAGAAATTTGTCAATCGGATCCAGGAGGAAGCTCATGATACCATCGGAACTTGATATTATTTCGAAGTTGAAGAAGCTTTGGCTTCAATGACCTTAAAGATTTGTTCCACTCTCATACTATGTACAAAACTAGCACAAATTTGAGTTTTCGTAACCCATTAATTAGCTGGCCTTATTCCCATATGTAATGGGGTAAGGGGGAGGTAGGGTAGTAGGTTGCCCCCAACGCTAGGTTGAGAGTAACTTCCGTGGAAGATCTCCGGCAATTATGAAGTGCCCACCGTGAGACTCAATCCTACGACCACAAGATTAAGAGTCTTGCGCTCTACCAACTGAGCTGGACGGACAATTGTAACCCATTCATTTAGCTAATCCCATGAAAACACCTGCAAGGTTAAGCGGTCTATTAAACAAGCCTAAGTCCAACCCGAAATTAAATAGGAGCCCAATATCTGTTTAAGAGAGACCTCTCTACCCGATGTTTTGACGACGGGGCTTTTGTGATCGAGTCGTTTCAATATAAACCCGGAGACCTCTTTAACGATACTAACATGAGACGATCTCAAGAGCTCGCAGATCTCTTCTAACTTATAAACGGGTGTTACTTTGTCTTCATCCGAAGTAGCCCCATCGATCATCCGCGATCTCCAATAAGATTCCACCGCTCGTCTGCTCGAATCCATTTCGAAAGGAAAAAAACAAAAAAAAAAAGCCAAATTCTTGGATTGAATTGGAAGGGATTAAGATGGATATATTTCTTGGATTGGTTGGAAGGGAAATCGGTGAATTTGAATGAATAGGGCTTTTTAATTAGGGCAAAGAAAGATTTTGGATTTCGGAAGCAAAGGCGGTGCTAGATAGAGACACAGACCTGTCAGGTTGTTAATTTTGGGCTTTTTGCCGAAATATCACCTGAACCACCAATAATTAGCTGTCAAACACCCTTACCTCTAATATTACTGATATAGCATTCTTTCTTACAATGGTAATAAAGCGTGAATTGTCATCCATTATGCACATTGAATTATTGATACTCCATAATTACACGAGCCTGAAAGCTCGAATTTTAAACCCTCTCTTTCCTTATAAATAAAAACTCCTCTGAATGCAAACATCACCAAACTAAAATTATTTGCTTATTCTCGCTTCTATAAATTCATTCTATCAAACTAAATAGATTTTATTTTTTATAAGGTAAAATTATTTTATTATATTATATTTATTTTATATTTAATTATTTGAATAAATTTTATTTTACTAATTATTTTGTATAATTTTTTGCGGTTGTAAAATTGGAAAGTGAGATAATACCTCGAGATATTTTGCTGATACGATAACAATAAGAAATTATGTTATTTAAGTTATTGTGAAATTTTTTAAATTTATTTGGATTAGTTTATATTTTAATTCATATATTATTTATTCATTTAGTCGTATTTTAGCTATTATTTTTTACATATATAAGACTCTCAGTCTTTAAAACTCTCAAAATTACGCATATTTCAACTATTGTTTACTATGATAGAGAAATTTAGAAAGATGAAATCGGTGTCGTCTTCGCATCAAATCATTATGTCAGAATATCCTTCAAGAGAAACATCACTCTTGAGGAATCGATAACTAAATTTTCAAAGAATATTCATGTTGGAAGTATTAGAAGATTGTCTTCACTTCAGTATAGATTTCCAACCGCAGTGTTTCCGTTAACTTATACAGTATTCGAACTCTCCGACGATGATGATGTTGCTATGATGGTTGATTCTCATAATCAATATTCAGACGCCAATACACAGTTGTATGCGATATTTATTGAAATGTGTGTTATTTGTGATATGTCAATATGCTCCCACTATGGGCTGACTCAGCAAGCTGATCAAGTTGACAACCCAACTCAAGTAATGTGTAATGATTTTAACTCGTTAATGGGAAATCCACATCATGATACGATCCCATCAAGTTCAATGGGGAGATATTTATCAGCAACTTGTTACGATATGTACCGAGGTGAATCCACAAACAATCTGTATGGCAACATCGCTTCTAGTTCAAGGGAAAAACATTCATCTGCCAATTTCTTTGACCTGAATATGGAGATACCCTCGACGCAACAATCTGTGTAGTACCTATTTGACACGATGCCTTCAAGTTTAAGGGGGAAACATTCAACTGAGGGCTTTTTCAATCTCAATGTCGAGATTCCTTTAAGTTCAAGTGGAAGGTATTCAACTACCAGCTTATTCGATCTAAATGTCGACATCATGGAGGAACCCTCATCTCCCCCAGAAGAACTTCTTTGTGAGCGAGGTGCGGATGGTGCTGAGACTGGACTATTCATTCAGCCAGAATCACCGTAGTTCAACATAGCAGATAATGATGATGTAGATGAAATTCCCACAAATACGATACACATCGAACCTCCAGCACACATGTATGAAGTTGACTATGGTACAATGTATGGGTCAAAACTTAAAGATATGCCCAATGTCGGTGACTACGGATTTAACTCATCACTCAATGATGATGAGTTATATAAAGGAATAGAGTTTTCATGCAAAAAAGAAGCGATGATGGCAATTAAGAATTACAACATTCGTAATTTTGTTCAGTCCAGAGTTGACCATTCCACCACCGAAAAGTAAGTCTGTCATTGTGTCAAACGTGATAACGGATGTAACTGGGTGGTTCATGTATCGAAAAGAAAGAGGAAAAACAATATATGGGAAATAACGGTATACAACGGTGCTCACACATGTTGTGTTGGAGGGATCAACAAGGATCATCCCAACTTGGACTCCGACATTATCTGCAAAGTCATCGTGCACATGGTCAAAGCAAGCTCTCAAATAGCTATTGCAGTGCTAATTTTAGCTATACAATCGTAAAATATGTATACTGTCTCATACATGAAAGCATATAAGGCAAAGCAAAATGCTATTAAAAAACTTCACAGCGAGTGGGATGTATCTTACAACGAACTACCAAGTTGGTTTAGGGTAGTGCGCAGATTGAATCATGGGACAATTTTCGACTTTGAAACTTGCCATGATACTACAATGATCGAGTGTTTCACGATCGATGCCAATTCTACTGGCTTTTTTGGACTTACCCACAGTGCATTAATGTTGCAAGCCCATGATCCAAATTGATAGGACATTCTTGTATGGAAAATACAAGCAAGTTTTACTACTGGTAGTTGTCCAATATGGTAATCGCAACATTCTTCCAATTGATTTTGCCATTGTTGAAGGAGAATATACAAATTCTTAGGTTTTTTCCTTATAAACTTACGCTTATATGTTGTCACAAGGGGAAAAATTTGTATCATTTCAGATCGTGAAGCTGAGATCAAAGCAACAATGGATTCTTTGGGTCTAATGTGGCAACCACCCTATTTTCAATATCGGTATTGTATACGACACATTGATGCTAACGTGAACTATGGAATTTTTTTAATTTGAAATGTAACATCATACACATGTCACAAACTTATGATTATAATTTGAATATTAAATAAATATATATATATATATATATGGGTTAGGATCCCTTACACAATGTAAAACGTTTTAATTTTACATAGATTTAGGACCATTAGATGAGCGAAAATAGATGGTTCAGGTTGACTCATTTTTTTCTCAAGTGAATATATTCACATATCCTACTGTTAATCTGAGTCATCTATTTTCACTCATCCAACAGTCCTAAACTTGTGTAAAAGAGTTTTTCATTGTGTAACTAGATCATTCTCCTATATATATATATATAATTTGACTATTAAATTATTTTTTTAATGATTTCATATATATAATCATTAAAAATATATATGAAAATAGTAAATTTAGTTTTAAAATATTAAAATCTTAAATCAATTATAAATAAATTATTAGATTTATTTTAGTGATTTAAGTGTCATTGTATTCTCAATTGGTCTATAAGTAAGTTCTCACTTTTATTTTATTTGTTTTCATATTCTCAATTGGTCTAGATGTAAGTTTTTTTTACGACACTTAAATAAAATAAAAGTAAGAATTGAAATAAATCTAGGTCACTAATTGAGAATATGACAAAACTTAAATCATTAAAATAAATTTAATAGTTTATTTATAATTGATTTAAGAATTTAATATTTTTAAATTAAATTTATTGTTTTCATATTTATTTTCTAATAATTATATATATGATCATTAAAAATAATTTAATATTCAAATTATATATATATAGGAGCAGGATCTAGTTACACAATGAAAAACTCTTTTACACAAGTTTATGACTGTTGGATGAGTGAAAATAGATGACTCAGATTAACAGTAGGATATGTGAATATATTCACTTGAGAAAAAAATGAGTCAACCTGAGCCATCTATTTTCGCTCATCTAATGGTCCTAAATCTATGTAAAATTAAAACGTTTTACATTGTGTAAGGGATCCTAACCCATATATATATATATTATAGTAAATATTCAAATTATAATCATAAAATTGTGACATGTGTCACAATTTGATTGGAAAAATAAATTTATTAAATTAAATTGAAATTAGGACCTAATTAAAAATTAAGAATTAAAGTTAATCTTGGTAATCAAATTGATTAATTTTAAATTTAGGGGGTTTAATCCACAAATTTAATGCATGACTAGAATAAAATATTTAAAAGTTAATTCTCAAATTAAGGCATTAGACAAATTAAAAACAAAATCATGATCAAATTGGATTAAATGAAATTCCAATTAAACAAATCATATACAAGTAGTGACCAAAATGAAAGAAAAAAAAGAATAGTGACAAAAACGCAAATATGTAACTTTACAAAGATATGTTCCCTAATTATACCAATAGTTTTAACTGTTTCATAAACACCCCGTTGAATGTTAACGGCATGTGGCTGTTTTAAACCCATTTAAATGTTCAGTGGTGTTATTGTCACAAATTTGAAAAGGATGGTTATTTCGCGACTTGATCTATAGTTACGTGGTCATTTATGTAGTTTATCCAATGAATAAAAGCACAATTTAAATAGATGATCGGGAAATTTAAGGATATTTACGAAAATTGAATCCAGGGCTTAGGGTTTCAAAGACAATCTTCTTTCACCGTTATTTTGAAGAGCTCCTTTCAATTTGGGGGAAATCCCCGACGGACCTCTAAGTCTACTCAAGGTACTCTCTTTTTTCTTCGTCCTCTCTGTTTGATTCCATATTTTATCGTTGTTGAGGGAATTGAGCTGCAAAAATGGTATGTGTGGGAAATTGAAGAAAAAATAATAAAGCTTACTGAAAATGAATCAAAGATAGGCTAGTTAAGTTGGTGTATCAAGTTTTGTTAAAGCTAATGACTTGATATGCATACAGAACTCTCTTGTCAAGTGCTCAGATTATCAAAAGGAAATGAGCAATGCGGTTCATACAACTCCAAAATCGGGGAGAAAGTCATTGTTTTCCAGGATTTAGCATCACCTGTCTCTGCCCGTAGAGGGAAGTTCTCTAGTCCGGGTCAAGCAGCTGCCGTCTTAGCTTTATGGGAGGAGAATTTTGGATGTTCAGATCTTCCACCTCCTCCTATGTACACCTTGGAGGATCGATCGGATTTTTCTCCTGAAGTTGGGATACCGGATTACCCTATGTCTCCCAAAATCAAGTCAGACCCAAGAAGTCCAGTTAAAAGTTCTGGACGTGACTTTTCAACTCCGGCAAAGATCAACTCGGGGGCAAGCACTTCATTTGCTGTGCTTAATGGGCAGCAGAACTCAACGAGTCCGAGTTGGTGGTCACCCACAACGAGAAGTGGTAGTGAGCAGGACGAGAAGGGAAAGGGTTCTCCTGTCGAGGGTGTGGTTCAGCATGGCGCTTTGATCACACTTCCGCCTCCAAGGGAGGTTGCTAGGCCTGAGATACAAAGGAATTCTGTACCCACAGGCAATCTGGATGAGGAAGAATGGGTTACAGTTTATGGGTACGCTTCGCCTTACTTTCATGTTGTACTGAATAATTGACATGTTTGTCTTGTGGACCTCTGTTGTGTTTTGTAGTGTTGGTGCCTCATTCTGCTAGATTAACTTTTGCTTTTATTTATTTGACCGATCACTTCTCTGCATTTTGGCCCCCTTTCTATCATTTTCACATTGCCATAATTTGACCCGTTTATGCCTGGTTAAAATGTAATTATTTAGATGATATATAGCTCTGCTGAGATTTGAACCTTTTCACCTCATTGGTGATTTGGTACATCTCTTCATGTTTCTCTCTTTTAATAGAACAATGTGTTGGGTTAGACTCATGGTATGATCATGCTCTTATATCCATGCAAGACCTATGACTTAAATATTTGCTTCTTTCCAGATTTTCTCCCTCTGATACAAATTTAGTATTGCGAGAGTTCGAAAAGTGTGGAGTGATATTGAAGCATGTTCCTGGTCCAAGGGATGCCAACTGGATGCACGTTCTTTATCTGGTGAATCTTATTTTCTCCCAATACAAGTTTTAATCTGCTCTGCTTATCTATCTTTATGGTCCATTATTGCAGATTTGTGTTTTTAATGTCATGTTCTTTATTTGTTGCATTCGATCCATGCTTGCCAAATCAATACACATCATGAAGATAAAAGAATGTAATCCAGTTGGAGATTAATACAGAAGAAGATAACTGTAGACTGAAAAACAAGTTCAAAACCAGATTTCTATGTTGTCCGAGTTGCAACATGTCTGTTGAATCTAAAACATATATCATCTCCTTTGTTCTAGCGGGAATGTTATAGGCTAAATATCTGAATGGATTTTGCTGAAACCCGAAATATAACTGTTTGCTTTCTTCCTGGTGCAGAATCGGTCTGATGCTCAGAAGGCTCTCAGAAAGAACGGAATGCAAATTAACGGGGCACTAATCGTTGGTGTGAAGCAAGTGGATCCAATGCAACGTGAAGCCCTAAATGAAAGAGTGACCAATCAGGGATTCATGACTCTGCCCCCACCATCGAGTAGAACATCAGAGCTGAACAATTTCCGGCTGTCTCGCCCTTACTATCTTCAAAATGGCAATTCCAATGCGCGCCATTCAGGAGGCACAGCTATCGCAATCCCTACGAAATCACTGGGGACCAAAGTCATGGAATACATGTTTGGATATTAGGAGAAAATGTGTGCTCAGTCAATCGCAGGTCCTTTGTTCTATTACCTGATTGTTTGATCATGTTCCATAACAAAGGAAAGAGGGTATGCCTGAACAATAAATGTCCCTTAGAAGGGGAAGTATTGCAGATTCTGTTGTAATTGCAATTGTAAAAGACTACGGAGTTGAAATGCGAGGATCTACAAGACTTTTGGCCATTAGAAATTGCGAAAAATCATGGTGAAAAAGCAACCTTTTTTCTTTAAAAAAAAACACCTGTTGAAGTAACCTTGAATAATTACAATATAAATCAGATTAGATACACACTTTGTAAGATTTAAATAAGTTTTGAATTTATAATAAATATGTTTTAACATCAAATCTAATCTCATTGATCAAAAAAGGACAAATAAAATTGGTATTGAAAATGGTTACTATGTTAAAGTGTAAACTACATTAGTGGTCACTGAAGTATAAATAATTTTTTTATTTCAGCACTGAAATTTCAAAACTAATGAAACGGTCACTAACATTACCTCAAACTCTTCAATACCATTAAATTTTTTATAATTTTTTAGCTAGATTAATTTGTGTTTACTATAAGTGTTTTTTTTTATTCGAGTTAAAATTTAATTGGTCTCATGTAGTTAAAAGATAGTTGGGTTTTAATCCTTGATGAGTTTTAGTTTAAAATATGTATTTAATATATTTTTATTAATTCAATTAATTAATTGATTTCGAATCATAACTATTAACCTATATTGAAAAAATCATTTGTTTCTCGACTGAACTAATTTCGATGATTAACCGTTTAACCGAATAAATTCGATTCGACCAATTAATTCAACTAAAACTTAGACTTGAACACCCTTGCAATTGATAGCTTTGGAATCAGAAACATATGTCACAATCCCCATCCCACATTCAGGGTGTCAAACTGCCATCCACCCTCAAATTAAGGTCATTTCACTATGATATCAATAATTATGGATGGATATAAGATTTTATGTTAGGGACGAATTTCTAAAATTTTACAAAGAGATGGATTTTATAAAATTCAATAACCTTTGCCTTCTAACATGAGATTTAATGTTATTTGTCTCTTTATTTTTCTAAGATCAATTAATGTGTAATCCTAGAAATTCATTTTTAAGATACTTGCATCGATAGGTTCAATCTTATTTGAAGTATGACTATGATTATATTATTAAAGAAGACATGAATTTGAACGGATCTAAGTAAATAACATATTTATTTAAGAGCTTATAAATTAAAATAATTTATATATTATATAAAAAATATTTATTTACACCCTCGTGAACGATATATACATTCGTAAGTATTAAATAAATTCTAATTCAAATTTTTCACCTAATAAATGGCATTCACATTTTCACTCTAAAATCTAAGGTTATAAATTTTAAAAACTCTCATCGAAATTTAAAATTCTAATATATAATGAGATTCAAAATATGATAATATGTTGAAGGTTCTAAGAATATGAGTAACACCAACAGGTTCAAATGGTAAACAGTTTGATAACGCTTAAGTAAAGTCTCAAGTTCGAGTCTTTGTGTATTTAATCATTTTTCAATTAAATAAGAGTTGAATTTACTTATAAAAAAGTTGATCTCACATCTTATTATGTTATTTTGTATAGAACTCTAAAAAGACACGACCCAATATCGAGTCTTTAAAAATTGATTGACTTAATTGATCAAATCTCTAAAAAGATTTGTAAATTAGTTTCTCAACCTCATAATTGGATGTTCATTAATATCGAGTCATCAAAAATTGATGGACTTAATTGATGTGTATGAAGAAGTTATTAAGTAATATTAAAGACAAATTTCGATCTGATAATACTGATTTGGTACCACATCAATGTGTATTTAAAAACATGGAATCTTTTCTTTAAATGTCAAATCTTTGGAGTGGGTTTACATGTTAACCCAACAGTTATAAGTTGGTGAAATAGAGCAACAACAATGGGAAAAGGGTCCAAATGAGGATGGGTCCGGCTTTGTTGGTTGAAAGTAGATTACAAAACAAACGTAAACAAGTGTCCCTTGCAATGTCTCAAACCCCCAAGTGTCGATGTTTTGTCAGGCTTTGCCATTCATCACATGTCCACGTCTCCCTCGTACTCCCTTCACCCTCTTGGGCTTCCAATCCACTCTCTTTGCCCTCTTTTGTCCTATTCAAAGTTTCATCATCAGCATATAGACGTTGCCTTCTCGTTTGTGGCGCTTGTATGAAGAGTAAAATGAGTGAGAAGAGCACGTCAAGTTATCTACATCGTCCTCCGAGGGATCTTCGACCATAAATGCAAGTTTTACATCTCGGTCTACAAATATTGGCCGGAAAAAACACGAACATCGCAGAGGTTTTTAGGAAGAGGTTGGGTGTGTTATTGATTATTTCATTTATAGGGGTATAATCGATTGACTATAGTATGTCACGTGAGTCTGTTAGATATGAAGTCAGTTGTAGGATCATGATAGCTATTCGTAAGTTGATAGTCTTAATATATATGGTCGGTTGATAGTAGATTTAGCTATAATAGGTCAAATGAATCTATTAGATATCATATCAAGAGGTCGCGACTTCTCAAGGGGATATCAAGTGTTTTAGATCACATCTCCAGAGATATTCTCTTGAAACCACATTGGTGAACATGTGTTGGAAACTCCACATAGAAACTTGTCAATCGGATTCGGGGAGGAAGCTCATGATACCATCGGAACTTGATATTATTTCGAAGTTGAAGAAGCTTTGGCTTCAATGACCTTAAAGATTTGTTCCACTCTCATACTATGTACAAAACTAGCACAAATTTGAGTTTTCGTAACCCATTAATTAGCTGACCCTATTCCCATATGTAATGGGGTAAGGGGGAGATAGGGTAGTAGGTTGCCCCCAACGCTAGGTTGAGAGTAACTTCCGTGGAAGACCTCCGGCAATTATGAAATGCCCACCGTGAGACTCGATCCCACGACCACAAGATTAAGAGTCTTGCGCTCTACCAACTGAGCTGGACGGGCAATTGTAACCCATTCATTTAGCTAATCCCATGAAAACACCTGCAAGGTTAAGCGGTCTATTAAACAAGCCTAAGTCCAACCCGAAATTAAATAGGAGCCCAATATCTGTTTAAGAGAGACCTAACCTCTCTAGCCTTTACTACTCATCCAATCAAATCGGGTTGACTGAGCCATTTCAAGGGGTCAACTCCGTCAAACAGGATTAAGACAAGCAGTGAACCAATCAATGTTAAAGGTCAATTTATAAATGTAATATGAACGAAGGTGGTGAAATTTGTACTCAAATATTTTAGTACTTAATTTATTATTAGTGGGCTGTATGGGGTGGTTGAAACCATAGGCTGCCTACCAATCTCTTCAACTCAAATCTCCGCTTACGTTTCATTTTACCCTAAAATATTGTAAACTTTACATTTTCTTTAAATTAAATACTTCACATCCATGAGTTTGTTCAACAAATGTCATCTTCTTTTATGTTCTACTTATGCCTTTTATAATTGTTATTTTTATTTATTATTAGGGAATTGTTAATTGGGTCACGATGATACTAGTATATGTGATATTTGTTGGATTAACATCCATAATTATGGGTATCTGATTATTCATTATGTTCTAAAACCATCATTTTTTGTTAAATTTTGACGACAGTCTGAGTTGTATGTTAACCCACTGGCAGGTATATGATAAAATTCGATCTCGTAATCTCAAACGACTATCATATATCAGTTAGCACGTTGAAGTCCAGCCCAGAAGATCGTTAATTTTATAATGGAAAAATTCGAGGTTGGAACATCATGAATAGTCGAGTGATCATTTTATAACATTTAATAGCCGACAGACTCAACAAATCAGCTTCCTATAGCCGAGTGACCATTTTATAACTTTTAATAGTCAAGGGACTCGATAAAATAATATATTATAGTCATGAGCCCATTTGTGTAGTTTACCCTAATTTTTAATCACTTAATGAATTGTTTATTAGAGCTGATTGAAATGATTTGGCAGCTCAAAAATGGAGGCCACTAAAGAGGATGTTTTGGTGGCATGCTTTTGTGACCACCAACTTATTTTCCTCAAAACAATGCCCCCATCCTCTTCACATTCTTTTAACTCTTTTATAAAAAACCAAAAGTCTCCATAGTGGTTATATGCCTAAGCATACACCTTTATTGTCTATAATAAAATATAAAAAAAATGTTTTGGTGAATATTCTTAAAAATGTGAATTATTTTAATTTTGATTTAATTATACAAAAAAATATATAGGCATATGTATCCATATTTTTTGTTTTATATTTAAGAGTTTTAATGATAAGAGAGTATGTTTAAGTATAAATTCAATTATTAATGTGTTTCTACTTTGAAAGTTTGAAGAAAAGAAAATCTACTTCCAACAAAAAGGAAATCTATAGAGAAATCCAAAGTTCCAGCTTAGTATAAAAACCCAAAGTTGAATCGAAGGGGAAGGACAAGGCCGCAACGAGGACGACGATAACAACAACGACATAGTAAAACTGAGACCAAAGCTTTCTCTGCTCCTTCAACCATGAACGTCTCAGCAATCGGTGAGTCGAATCGGGTTGGGCTCGACGAGTCGTATCGACCTTTGCCTGCGCTTTACCTGGGTTTCCTTTCCATCTGGTTCTTCTCCGCTTGCTCTTGGACTTTCAACACTTACAAAAACCGCCACCTCCAGGTTATATCTTTTACTTTTTGATTGAATTTCATTGCTTTCTTTGTTAACTTTCAAGTTTAATGATTTTCTTATCCCATGATATGATGGATAATGAAAAGTTTAAAACTGCCCCAATCAAGCTGACAGCTTTACTCAAATTGTATTTCGTTTGTTTATGCTTTCTATAGATATAAAAAAAATTTGGGTTTAGTTATTGATCCAATTATATAAATACAGAATGAAAGAAAAAAACAGTCTCTAAGAATTTCAATTTCCTTTTTGAGTTATTTTCAATTTGGCCAATGAATTTTAAAGTTTTATCAATTGGTTTTGAACTTCGGATGTTCCTTCCAATCCCAAATATGTTGTTTTTATGTTCTCTAAGGTTAAGGCACATAGCTGTTTAATGGAAATTTTGTATCTTTCAATCCCCCTAACAAAATAATGACAAATTGTTCGATTTTCTTATGATTTTTTATCATTGTTTTAATTTTTGTTTTCTTATTGTTATACTGGAACAGATAAATAATTTACAATGGACTCTTGCTTCTGTACCATTGATTAAAGCCTTGCAACTCACTCTATCTTTCCTTTTCTGGTAAGTTTTGATTTTCCAGCAATACTAGCTTCTCTGTCTTTGAATCAAAAAGTTAGAAATCAGCTTATTGAGCATTTATAAGCAATTCATGTGATTTAGATTCTGCGATTAATACGCGAAGAACTTACGATTGGTAGCATTGACAGTTTCTTTAGTTAATTCAGTGTCACCCTTCTGCACTAATTTTCCTACTATTTGCAAACTTCTAGAATATCGGATCTCTCAAACATAAAAACACTTTCAATCTGTAAGGTTAGGGAAACTTTCCAGGTTACGTCCTAGGCATGAGGATGATTGTAGAGATCAAAGAGATGAAACAAATATATGATATAATGGAGGCAGTGGAAAGTCTCCGCAAGTTAATGGTGTTTGTTTAATCAACAATATCCGAACAATAAGGAAACCCTGCAGGAAAATTTTACCTGTTTAACTACATGTTGCATTTCATGGCTATCTAAAAGAAGTTAAAGTGGTGTTGCTTATTTCGACTGTTCTTTATTTTGTGGAATTTTTTCCCGGATTTCTAAGGGACCGTTCTTGCAGGTATTCATGCTTTTATCTTGAGCTATGCTCACTGTGGATGTCATTCGGGGTGTATATAACTGGAGTGCTCTTTCAGACAGTTTCATTCGTTTCCTTTTTGCTCATCTCTCATGGATACTGCATCACCTGCGAGCGCCTTTCCGTAACGGAGCGTCGAACTACTGCTGCACTCGGATGTGTATTTTACTTAACTCTTGTTGGCTACCGAGCTTCTGTACCTTATTTCACGGTGAGTTTCTTGATTTCATATTCGGTCAACTGTAACTTCGACTTTTTCATCCTTTTAAATAGTGTACTAATAAGATGTATTATTGCACTATTTTACAGGTTCTTTTAATGCTTAATTACATGATTTCTTTCTATGTAATTTTTCACCACATATCACAAAATCTGTTAGTGTTGCGGGAGCAATTGACCTTTATCGAGGATGAGGAGGTCCAACCAATGTTTGATGCTGTTTATATGAAGTACAGAATGTTCAAGTATGTTTTGTTGTTATTTAAATATTTTAACCACATACTGATTGCTTTTAGTGACAATAATCTCATAAGATAAGCTTCTTACGCAACCGGGCAGGAAATTTCAGGGTGCTATGCAAATACTTGCAGTGGCCGAAACTATGGTACGAATATGCCAACCTCACCTTCTCTGGATTTAACAGTTATATAAGTTCATGAGTGATATGATTGCTTGAGATTTTCATTTTCAGATATACATAAACATTGATGACTCCTCGGAGAATTACTGGCTTCGGTTATTGGTTCGAGAATGGGCTCAATTCTGCATCTTTATGTACATTGGGTGTGTATGAACTACTAAGTAGCTCATATATTTTGTTGATCCAAATTACCATAAACAATTCTTAATCTGTTGATTACACGTCAAGTCATTTCAATAAATTATTTAGCGGCTTTTACCTGATTGTCATGTGCAGGTGGACTTTTAGATCACAAGAATTGGCGCCACGTTTTTCTGTTATGCCAACTTTGAAATCTAAAGTGGATTTAATGGTCCCTCCGATCTATCGTATAGTAAGTTAATCCGCCATTTGAAAACTTATCTTTCTTTGATGGATAGCATTTAGTTTGCATGTTGATGGTGTGCTTTAAAACCTTATTTTGCATTTCGTTAATGATTGACTTGGCTTTTACATCACTTCATGCACCTTATCATGTTCCTCATTAACTATGCTTAAAAGACCAAGAAATAACACGTTTTTTTATCGGATAGTTTCCGTTGATATGTCCTTTGTGCCTGGAGGAACATCCATCTTGCAGTTGATATGTCTGCTCTTTACACCGATGCTTTAAGTAGCCGACTTAAGTTCACCGGAGTCGTATAAAGTTTCAGCTTCTGCTTTGCTTTTTGCATTCAGTTTCATTTGATTCTTTTACATCCTAGAAATGAGGACTTACATTGAAATGCCTCGTACTTGGAGTTGAAAATAGACATTCACGTCAGCCTTGTTTTACCCCGATCGATCATTTTGTTGTTAGAGACTGCATAGATGGGTAGTAATCCTAAGAACATCGATTAGCATTTATATTCTATTTCTGATGATATCAAGTCATGCTACTGCAGGAAATGGATGCAACGAGTTTTCAGGAGTTTCAAAGACATGAATGGCACATCGGTGTGGTAAGCTAATTGTATTCAACACACATTTCATTGTTGGTTGTAACTTAATGAATCGGTATTGATCATCTTTGAAGCTCATTAAATTCTCCACTGTGATATTCCATATCTAGCACCTCGTGTTTACCGGAATTCTTTTTTACTGCTGTAGCCAACTTCTGTACGAGACAAAAGCTCAAGAGATTCGGTTTTGGTAATAATTCAGCATCCGAATGCATATCGGCCAAGGACACTAGTTTCGTCGAGAAAACAGCCAGTATAGCTTCTCAAAAACTGCTGATTTTTTCCAGTGCAGGATCATGTATATCCAAAGAAAGCATAGATTAATAAAGCCCAATATGGTGAGGAGCAAAGTTTTATACCATAATTAACAGAGATTTTTCTTACCCAAAAAGAAGAGAAGAATCAAGTGTCAAAATTCATTGAAATGGGGGTAACAGAGTATATGCCACTTCCCATTAATGCATGTTGTATTAAAATATTCATATTAATTACAAATTGTACAGTCTTCTTTCCCATTTCAAGTTTCAATCTTCTTTATAGCGAGAATAATGGCAGAGGTGATAATGGGTAATGATTTGGGAGAATTAAAATCATGTGGTTTCGATATAAATTTAACTTTTTCTTAAAATGGTGTAGTTTTGACACTCATTTAGTGGGATCAGAACCTAAAGCATAATTCTTTTTTTTCCTTTAAAGCTAAATAAAAAGTGTGTTGCAGAATGCAACAACTCCATTACATTCCTTCATTGCCGCCTCTTAAATACTGAGGTCAATGCCTATTTCCTAAATTTTGCTTTATTAATTTTCACATCAAATAAAGAACAAATAATTGAACCTGAAAGCACAATAGATAAATTAAACAAAAGCGACGATGAACAAAACATACAGAGCACAAACATGCAAGAAAAACAGTAACAACAGCGTGCAAACTAACTGTAGAGTAAAATGTATAAATATTTTGAAATTATAGAAATGTAATAAAGATTGGTAGAACATGTGATGATTCATTGCTTTATCTTCGCTTGTCAATTTCCATCTCAAACATCTTTTCCCCTTCTTTTCATTGTTTTTTCACCCTACTATTAATTTTCTTAAACGTATTTTAAAAAACAAAATAAAAACAGACTCAGGAAACAACTGGAGATACAACAACTTTACGTATCCAATACAAGAAATTCATTAAAAAAACAAACTTCAAAAATCATAACGTCTAACTGCAACTGGACAACATTTTCACAATTTTCTGCCATCTCAAATACAAATATGCCTGAAAGTTTATATAGCCTATTCTAAAGGATGTCCCCCCAACTAATATATTGCATGCAATGCAAAGGTCGAATATGCATGTAACATCACTGCTCTGTTATTTGGAAAGAATATTTACCATCATTGTGTGCCCTGGAGATTCTAAGACGGTAGGTCCATTCAGGCACAATAACATTACATCGTCCTCTTTGGATCACGAGCAGCTGCAAGATGATCCTGAAAAATAGAAACCAAATACAAGATGATTCCACAAACAACTCACTTCACAACTGAACCATTTCTCATCCCGGTTTCACAATTTCAACAGCAAGTTATTACTTTTCTCCACATCTGACATCCAGCATAAACAGCAATACTTACTAAGTTCTCACTTTCATCCTTTGGACCACTATTTTAGCTGTCTAACTGCTATAAAGAGTTTGGCACGTAGAGGATTTTAATGGATAAGTACCTGGCCGTTTAATTAGGCTTGACAGCATAAAATAAATAAAATATAGAACAGGTCACAACACAAACAGCAGAAGTCGCTGGAAACAGAGACATGGTTGACCGGAAGCTAAATGTTTCACATCTTTACTTTTTTTTTATTAAGCTAAGATGATTATAAAGTAATATATGTTCTAAATACTCTCAACCATTTGACAATGAACGCTCAATCACCCTGTTGCAGTCATAGGTGCTCGAACCTATGACCTCTAGGAACAACAACGATTCCTTTAACTACTGAGATAAGTATCTTTACTTTATTTTATAGCAGTCAACGAGGCACTCCTATGAGCTTGGCATATCTAATAAAAGGTATTCAAGGGAAAGACCTCATAAATTTTGATAAAGTAACAATCCAATTACTTAAAAGAATATTGCTTATTATGTGAAGAGGAAATTGGTATGACACTACCTTAATTAGCATAGCTAGAACTTAAACTCACCGAAATAAAATCAAATGCTCTGGTATCCTCTTTCTTGGAACTGTTCATCATTGAACTAGGTGTTTGAGTTGGAAAATTAGACAGGAATATATCAGGCAGAGGTGATCCTACAGGTCCACTTGAAACATTATTGAAGCCAGCATTTTGAGTATTAAGATTACCAAAGTGTTGTAAGTTGGACATTGTTGCAAGCAATTGCTGCTGAGCAAAGAAATTCCCCGTAGCACCATAATTCATAGGCTGAGAAAAGGCTGGGTTCAACATTAATCCAGGAGGGATGGCATATGGCATAGTCCCTAAAGAAAACATTGTGTTTGAATCCATCCCAGCTGCTTGGGAACCTAGAAGACCACTCAAAGCATCATTAGAAGCGTGATGGCTAGAATGAGTGTTGATATCGGTAAATATATCTTCAGGGTGTGCCTCAGAAAAGGTTTCTTTCTGCTTCAAATTAGATGGATTCTCATTCATAGATAAGTCAGCCATCAAATCCTTAACATCAGTTTTTTGATTCGCTGGTTCAAATGGAGCATCAGAATTGGTCCCAAAGATATCAATTAGTTCAGATCTTTCATTTGGTGCTGCAGAATTAATACTCACAGTTGATTTGTCATCTACAGTCATCCCAGAGAAGAGATCATCCACATTTTCTCTACTCTCACCATTGGGAAATGAGACATCTGCAAAGGGATCATCATCATTTTTCTGTTCCATGGTGCCGAGACCAGTGTCTATAGCATCTCCAAATAAGTCATCAATAAGAGGCGCCGTTGTCCGTACTTCGGTATTTTGGTGATGTTGGGTTTTTGCGGAATTATCTAGTCCATTGTAATCATCAGAATCACCAGTGTCGATCAGGTCAGGCATTTGAACTGGTGTGATCTCAGTCTTCAAATACTTTTCTGAATAACTTGCCAAAGCATCAGGTTGTTCTCCATTCAAAAGGATCAACACCTGTTTAACAAGCATATCATGTGACATCAACCAAGTTCTATCTTAAAATATCTCAATTTGAAGGTTCAAACAAAAAGTAAATATCTCAAAAGGATCAATAGTGTCATCAAAACATTAAAGCATAACAAGGGAAATCATAAAATGGATCACAACATTTAAAGCAATAAACATGGAAGCACAACAATCATAAGAAGATCAGGACTATGGTCATTTACGCTGAAGGGAAATCAAAACAAGGGAGCCAAAATATAATCTGACATCAACCGAGAGTGTCTTAAAATATCTCAATCTTTAGGTTCAAACAAAAAGTAAATATAAAGCTGTCCTCAAACTATAATAATAAAGAGAAAACAACGGATTGTTCAATAAGAATGTTCTCTTAAATTCTCTATCCTAAATATCAGACTTAACATTATTATATATCACAAGTTTCCTGGAACTTTCCCCATTTAAAAGAACACCACCAGATCAACTTAGATTTGCATAAATACGTCATCAAAAAATGCAAGACTTTTATGAACTCCAACAGGATGGGAATTCAATTAGGCTTCCTGGCGTTAATCATGAAATTGTCCATATTGCTAAAAGCAAGTTCTTAATCATAAGTTGGTTCAATTTTCCTATATCTCCCATGGCACCAGTTTACTAAATTACAGCTTATTGTAGTTGCTTGGTTGGTAAACAAA
Source organism: Hibiscus syriacus (assembly GCF_006381635.1). Taxonomy (NCBI): domain Eukaryota; kingdom Viridiplantae; phylum Streptophyta; class Magnoliopsida; order Malvales; family Malvaceae; genus Hibiscus; species Hibiscus syriacus. Next base: position 1,133,282 of record NW_024063527.1, on the reverse strand, counting down.
AGAAAAGGAGAAAGAATCTAAAAGCATGCCACCAAGATCAGCACTCTGAGCTGACCTTAATCATAAACAAATATGATTTTCACCTTTCTGATTAAAAGTAAAACAGAGGGCTGACTAAGATATTTACCTTGTTGGCCTTTTCTCTGAGGGAAGTTTGGGGAGACTCGGAACATCTCAAAACAATATCTTTGTTCTCGGTAAAATAAGAAGCCACGATTAAGAAATGCTCATCTTCCTTTTTCCTCAAAATGGACTCCAGCACACATACAGCTTTCATGCGAACCTGGCCATCATTGTTGAAAGATACTAAAAACACAGATATATCATTTCTTTTTTTTTTCCCTTTTTTGAAAAGAAGTCAATATAAAATATAGAATTATCACCGATAGAAACATGGTCATGTAATCAGCACGGTGTGCTGTGTGCCTCCATGTACACCAAAGTAGTTAGAGCTAACCCAACCACCACCACCCAAAAAACAAACAAACAAAACAGTTGTGCCGCATTGATAATTCATTATATAGGGTGAAGAGATTTACCTGCCACATTGGAGATAGAAGCTTAGATTCAAGGGCATGACTTAAAGCCACAGCATCAAGCTTTGCAGCCTCCACAAGGAAAGCCTGAATTGCATCTCGAGTAGGTTGCAAACGCAGTCCACCAGATGTCACTATTGTTTCCAACAATCTCTCTTCACGAGTTTTAGTCTCTTTATATGAGTTGGATTCTCCAGTCGTTGTTTCTGCCTTTAATACTCTTGAATCTTGGCCCCACGGTCCACTAGCAGAACTCCCAGAAACCCTTTGTGTTTCTTTGTGCAATTGAACAGGTTCATACCTATCAGAAAGGTCAATTTCTCCGGTCAATGACCTTCGAAGTGTAGGGCTTTTGTAGTTTCCATTATCATTCTTTCCAAGAGACTGACCCTGAGTGAAACTACTAATTCCCTGCTTGATAGAAGCACTTCCAATGCCGACGACCTCACTTAGAAATGATTTTTTATCATCCGGTGGCATTTCAAAGTTTGTGTTCCCAAATCCTTGTATTCTTTTGTTAAGTTCATCTGCAGGAGAAGGCTTACTGGGATTATTGTCCTCTGCAAATATAGCAGAAATAGCTTCATGAGCTGTGTCCCGAACAGCCTTATTGAGAGCATCACCCTTCAAAGGATTCGGTTGCCCTCTGTAATGAAATAACTGACGCACAACTGCAGAGTTCCTCTGCATTTCTCTCCTAAACTCCACACCAGACCTTCCCACTAAATATTTTATCAGCCTCAAAGCCTGTAAAAATCCCACTAACAACTCAGTATTGATATGTTCCAATAATTCATTTATAGGATGTGATTTCTCCACCCTTTGAAGAATATTAGGCTCTTCTCATTGTTATTTGTGTTAATAGCTTTTGCTTTAGTTACATTTACATACAAACGCAAGTAATACTTTGATACTGATATTTAAATACATAAAACCTCAGTTAAAATTCTACGACCATTGTTACTTTCACTGCTTGACTAAATTGAGCTCAACTTCAAAATTTTGGATTCATAACTTTACCAGGAAAATTTCCCCAGCCAAAACGACAAATTGATTCAAATTGACTAGATTTAAGCAAATCGAAACGAAGTTCAGAAGGAATTGAAACGAAGTTACCTTTTGTTTGACGACGGGGCTTTTGTGATCGAGTCGTTTCAATATAAACCCGGAGACCTCTTTAACGATACTAACATGAGACGATCTCAAGAGCTCGCAGATCTCTTCTAACTTATAAACGGGTGTTACTTTGTCTTCATCCGAAGTAGCCCCATCGATCATCCGCGATCTCCAATAAGATTCCACCGCTCGTCTGCTCGAATCCATTTCGAAAGGAAAAAAAAAAAAAAAACCCAAATTCTTGGATTGAATTGGAAGGGATTAAGATGGATATATTTCCTGGATTGGTTGGAAGGGAAATCGGTGAATTTGAATGAATAGGGCTTTAATTAGGGCAAAGAAAGATTTTGGATTTCGGAAGCAAAGGCGGATGCCGCGGTGCTAGATAGAGACACAGACCTGTCAGGTTGTTAATTTTGGGCTTTTTGCCGAAATACCACCCGTACCACCAATAATTAGCTGTAAAACACCTTCACCTCTAATATTATTGATATAGCAATAAAGCGTAAATCGTCATCAATTATGCACATTAAATTATTGATACTCCATAATTACACGAGCTTAAAAGCTCGAATTTTAAACCCACCCTCTCTCCCCCTATAAATAAAAACTCTTCTGAATGCAAACATCACCAAACTAAATTTTTTGCTTATTCTCGCTTCTATAAATTCATTCTATCAAACTAAGTAGATTTTATTTTTTTATAAGGTAAAATTATTTTTATTATATTATATTTATTTTATATTTAATTATTTGAATAAATTTTATTTTACTAATTATTTTGTATAATTTTTTACGGTTGTAAAATTGGAAAGTGAGATAATACATCGAGATATTTTGCTGATACGATAACAATAAGAAATTATGTTATTTAAGTTATTGTGAAATTTTTTAAATTTATTTGGATTAGTTTATGTTTTAATTCATATATTATTTATTCATTTAGTCGTATTTTAGCTATTATTTTTACATATATAAGACTCTTAGTCTTTAAAACTCTCAAAATGACGCATATTTCAACTATTGTTTATTATGATAGAGAAATTTGGAAAGATGAAACTGGCGTCATCTTCGCATCAAATCATTCTGTCATAATATCCTTCAAGAGAAACATCACTCTTGAGGAATCGATAACTAAATTTTCAAAGAATATTCATGTTGGAAGTACTAGAAGATTGTCTTCACTTCAGTATAGATTTCCAACCGCAGTGTTTTCGTTAACTTATACAGTATTCGAACTCTCTGACGATGATGATGTTGCTATGATGGTTGATTCTCATAATCAATATTTAGACGCCAATACACAGTTGTATGCGATATTTATTGAAATACGTGTTATTTGTGATATGTCAATATGCTCCCACTATGGGCTGACTCAGCAAGCTGATCAAGTTGACAACCCAACTCAAGTAATGCGTAATGATTTTAACTCGTTAATGGGAAATCCACATCACGATACGATCCCATCAAGTTCAATGGGGAGATATTTATCAGCAACTTGTTACGATATGTACCGAGGTGAATCCACAAACAATCTGTATGGCAACATCTCTTCTAGTTCAAGGGAAAAACATTCATCTGCCATTTTCTTTGACCTGAATATGTAGATACCCTCGACGCAACAATCTGTGTAGTACCTATTTGACATGATGCCTTCAAGTTTAAGGGGGAAACATTCAACTGAGGGCTTTTTCAATCTCAATGTCGAGATTCCTTTAAGTTCAAGTGGAAGGTATTCAACTACCAGCTTATTCGATCTAAATGTCGACATCATGGAGGAACCCTCATCTCCACCAGAAGAACTTCTTTGTGAGCGAGGTGCGGATGGTGCTGAGACTGGACTATTCATTCAGCCAGAATCACCGTAGTTCAACATAGCAGATAATGATGATGTAGATGAAATTCCCACAAATACTATACACATCGAACCTCCAGCACACATGTATGAAGTTGACTATGGTACAATGTATGGGTCAAAACTTAAAGATATGCCCAATGTCGGTGACTACGGATTTAACTCGTCACTCAATGATGATGAGTTATATAAAGGAATAGAGTTTCATGCAAAAAAGAAGCGATGATGGCAATTAAGAATTACAACATTCGTAATTTTGTTCAGTCCAGAGTTGACCATTCCATCACCAAAAAGTATGTCTGTCATTGTGTCCAACGTGATAACGGATGTAACTGGGTGGTTCATGTATCGAAAAGAAAGAGGAAAAACAATATATGGGAAATAACAATATACAATGGTGCTCACACATGTTGTGTTGGAGGGATCAACAAGGATCATCCCAACTTAGACTCCGACATTATCTGCAAAGCCATCATGCACATGGTCAAAGCAAGCTCCCAAATAGCTATTGCAGTGCTGATTTCAGCTATACAATCGCAAAATATGTATATTGTCTCATACATGAAAGCATAGAAGGCAAAGCAAAATGCTATTAAAAAACTTCACAACGAGTGGGATGTATCTTACAACGAACTACCAAGTTGGTTTAGGGTAGTGCACAGATTGAATCATGGGATAATTTTCGACTTTGAAACTTGCCATGATACCATAATGATCGAGTGTTTCACGATCGATGCCAATTCTACTGGCTTTTTTGGACTTACCCACAGTGCATTAATGTTGCAAGCCCATGATCCAAATTGATAGGACATTCTTGTATGGAAAATACAAGCAAGTTTTACTACTGGTTGTTGTCCAATATGGTAATCGCAACATTCTTCCAGTTGATTTTGCCATTGTTGAAGGAGAAGATACAAATTCTTAGGTTTTTTCCTTATAAACTTACGCTTATATGTTGTCACAAGGGGAAAATTTTGTATCATTTCAGATCGCGAAGATGAGATCAAGAATAATGATGTGCACCAATTACTTGTGTGCATGGACATGCCAAAATGTTGTTTTTTTATTTCTAAATCATTTTCATTTCTTTTATGAAAAAGCTTAACTGTAAGTTTTATATTTGATGTTCAGGTTACGAACTATTACCTAAAACATTTGAGTCTATGCTTCAAGATTTGCGACGAAAGAACGAAGAATGATACAATTACATCAGCCTCATCAACAACAAAAAAATGTGGACAAATGCATATGGTAGTGGATATCGATATAGACACATGATGACCAACTTGGATGAGGCTATCAATTTGACCTTAAAGAGTGCACGCCATTAACCAATAATGAATTTAGTTAAAATGACGTATTTTCATTTAGGATGGCTTTTTGCCAGTCTCGGGGGACAAACTGAAACTTGGATGCAAAACGGTCATATCTATCACCCAAGATTATTTACATATCTACCAAAAAGGATTGTTGCATCAAATAGAATGTCTGTATCAATATTATTTAGAACCCGTGAATTACTTGTGCCACAGAGATGCCACGACCTCTTCAAAGGATTCAAGCTAACTCGTTCAGAGTTAATCTACTAGACAGATGGTGTGACTGTGGGTTTTTTCAATCTCTGAAGTATCCATGCTCTCATGTCATAAGAGCTTATTCTCATACTCTTCAAGACTATAACCATTTTGTGGATCTCATATATCGACTTCCAGAAGTGTTTAAGGTATATGAATTTAAGTTCTCCCTCATATGTAATGAGAAATACCCTAATGAGGTTCAGAATTGGCTTCAGATTGTACTAGATCTATCCTTATTGATGGAGCCCGATCGTCCAAAATCCACTCAAATACATTGTGATATGGATATCCGAGAGACATCTAGAGAAAATAAAATATGTGGTCATTTTAGAAATCTAGGACACATAAGAAAAAAATGTACACCTCTTTTGTCATCAAGTAACTGTTGATGTGGTGATGATGTAGTTGTTGTTTATGAAATCTAAGTTTCTATTATTTAATTTTCATTTACTTTTAGTTAATTTCAATTAAATAAAAACATTATATGTAATATCCTAAAATCAGGGTTAGTGACTAAAATAGAATTTTTGAAACTTTGGAGTATGATCTCAAAAGATTGTAAAATACAGGGACTTATTTGTAAATATTTTTGAGGGATTGTTGGTAATTATTAAATGAAGTAAAGGGTAAAATGGTCATTTGACAATAAAGATTTTTATTTTCCCTTATAAGATAAGGAAACCACGTGGGAAGAGGGAAAATGAAGTTCTAGAGTTCTCTTTATCTTTCTTTTTTCTCTCCATCGTGAACCAAGGTTGCAAAGGTAAGTCCTCTTGTTAGATAATTTCTTGTTGAATTCAAGGTTTGTCTGTGATCATTAGATTATAATTAAACTTAAAGAAAGCTTAAATCATCTTAAAAGATGGTGGAGTTAAAAGAGATTAAAGATTAATAGTTTCAAATGAAATCTTGGAATAGAGTTCATTACTCAGATTGAAAGATAAATTTGACTTATCATCAACTTATTGAAGAGACATGAAGTGATGGAATTGAATTTAGAAAATATTGAAAAATTGGTATAATTATTGATTTCCATATGGAGAAAGGAATTTTGAGATTTAAATGGTGATAAAGGAGTAGAAATGAGTTTAAGTATGTATATGAGAATTAATAATATGGTAAAAGATGAAATATGAAGTGTTTAAGTAGAATTGGAGAGATTTTCGTGCTAAAATGACATTTCTGGGCTATGTGCACATTCAATGTGTACCGATGCATCAAGGGTATTTCCAGAAATTGTTCAGTGTGTATCGATGTACAGAAAGTGCATCGATGCACCCATTAAAAATGGAAACATCGAATGCAATTAGTGCATCTATGCACCCCCTTAAAATTAAAACATCGAATGTGACCTGTGTATCGATGCATGGGTAGTGTATCGATGCACATGTTAAAGAATGCATCGATACACTGTAGAATGTAGTGTATCGATGCACTTCAAGGGTAAAATAGAATTATACATTTCTTTTGGTCTCAAAAATGATAGATTAGAATACATCAATTGGATATTAATATGTATCAATGTATGATTATATAGATATCGAGCACGAACAAGTTCCGGAACGATTATCAAGTTAAGATTCGATCGAAAGAAAAGAAATCATAAAAGTGGATTAGAACTTAGTGAGGCCCAGGTGAGTGCATATTAGTTAGTCTATGGTGCTAAATGGAAACAAGACTTGCGACAAGTCTATTTCCTATATTATAATGCATGAATATATGATTATACGTATATGAATAACATGAGTTGTATGTATGCATGGTTATATGTGTTAACATGATTTTGAATGTAATGATATGAGAAGTATGTGCTATGTGACTGCATGAGAAAGATATGAGCCATATGACATGATATATGTGAACGTGAGAAAACAAGGTATAAGATATGAGCTATGTGATACTATGAGAATATGAAAAGAAGCTATGTGACTATATGTATATGTGAAAGAATCTATGAGCTTATATGACATGTAATATGAAAGCGTATATGTAAAATGATATAAGTGAAAATGTCCATGTTATATGATACGAGAGCTATAGGTATAGTTGGCATGCCAAGAGTCAGGATCTACGCAGTCTTTCGGGACATACAGTGATCCTTCGGGATATTTCATAGTGGTCATTCGGGATAAATTTCATAGCCCCTAGTAGGACCCCATACGAGCTGTGGTAACAGTATAGTGCACAACCTTAATAGACTCACATATCTACAGTTCTCACATATGTACATGGGTTAATAAAGAGATAATAGAAATAAATTTGATATGATTGTTATGTAATTGTGTGTTTGAATATGAGTGTAATGGTCGTATGTGTTGCATATGTTATTATCTATGTTAAAAATATGTTAGTTTGATATGTTGGAATATATGAGATTATAATGAACTTTTATGATATGTTTCAAGTAATTACATGAGAAATGTTATGAATTCCATAAGTATAGGTATATGTAATAAAATGATGGATTATAGGATTATATGAATAGAATGGTTATGATTGTATAGTGGGAATACACTTTGTAGATGAACTAGTATAATAGAATTATACTTGGAAATGAGAATTTAGATAAATTAATGGAGATAAATAATTAGTACATCAAATAGGGAATATATATATATAAATATGTTGTATAGAAAATTCCATATGTTTCAATGAAATGATGATTTAAAACTGATTCAATTCTTAAGTGATATAAAACATATTACAGAGATCTAGGAAATGAAATCATATGAGAACATTATAGAAATTAAAATTATAATAGGTTATGATAATATGTTTATGTGACAAATTGTGAAAAAAATGAACTAATAGAATATAAAGAATTAGTACACAAAGATATGATATAGATTAAGTAGCAAGAGTCTATGAGTATATGATAAATAAAAGTAAATGGAAATAAGAAATAAGATAGATGACTATAGTGTAGATATTATATGACTAAGAATTATGAAAAAGGGAATGAGTTAAATGATAACAAGTGAATGTGTTATAAGCTGAGTAAAGAAAAATAAATGATTATATGAACATGAAACAGTACACAATATTATATGATACGATGATATAATTGTATGTACATATTTGTTACATGAATGTGTATATGAGATTTTATGATTTGATTGTATAAATTATGCATTAATTGTTAAGAGTTATAGTTACCTTATATGTTTTATATGCCTCAATAAGTCATCGACTTAGCGTGTGAGTGTTTCACACGTAGGTTTCAAGAAGCAAATAGAGAAGCGAAGCAGCGATAGTCAAGGCAAGACAGGTCAGCCTCTCATTTCCTATGATCAGATCAGAAAAAGAGTTTAGAATTATTTGTATTTGATTATTGGAAATAGTTGGCACGTAATTAATGTTTTGAATTATATACGCTCTGATTAGTTTTGAAGATATTTTTATTTTAATGATATGAATTATGAACTTATATTGAATAAAAGTGAATTTTTTTTATATTGGTATACAAATATAAGTTTTGAAAAGTCAATGTGACACCTTAGACTCGGATCCGGGTCGGACACGAGTTGGGGGTGTTACATTACAAATTAAATATAAGAAAACGATACAACTCAAACAATAAAAAACAACTAAATAATAAAAACAATTCGAACAATTAAATAATAAAAACATTAACAAACCAAAAAAATAAAAAGTTCATAATTAAATAAAAACTTTACAATTGTTGGTAAACAAACAAAATTAAATAAAAACATGACGAACTAAACAACTCTATCGATGCCTGTGTCTTGAATGTGTTTCACAGGGCGGTGGTTGACTGTATCGATGAGGATTTCTTCGTATAACTTGTTCTTTCTCCTCACTCTCATCATCATCATCATCATCATCATTATCATTATGAAAGATATATTTTGTTGATGAGGGACGAATGACAATATAACTCCTCCATAGAATAAGAAGCATAGAGGTGCTTGACTGACTATCCCACCACTCACAGAAAACTACGAAAACACCGACATCAATGATTGAAAAAACTACACCGTAGGTGTCTGTGTATGTGTTGAACCTTCACCCGCCAAACAACCAGTATACGATTCTCAAGTTGGATTTGTAAACATAGAAGTATAATATTCGCCATGAGGGGTCATAAAACTTTGCGTCAGTGGTGCCATTTGGTATGGAAGCGGTGGCGTCTGACTTGCTTGTAGTGGCATATAAAATGGTTGTGGTGTTATCTTATACGGTTGCAATGCCAAATGAAATGGTTGCGGAATGTACACCAGTGTAAATGGTGACTGATGTGATGGTTCTGGTGCTACAGTTGAGGACGAACCGAAAACATCTGCTTTTTGTCCACGAGTCTAGGGACTATGCTACTGTAACGGTGGACATCTTTGTCAACACCAATGAATGTTCTTGCCTCATGTTTCATCGAAAAGTAAGAACGGTTTCCCGTTCATATTGAACCACTCATAATAATCACATAAATAGGCTCCGTACGGTGAATATACCCACGTCGATCCTCTCATAACATTACCCACTCAATGTGCTTCAGTAGCCAGTCGACTTCTTTTTTGCCCCGTCTATCGATGATATGCATATAATCGAGATTCTTAGGTGCTTTCGAAATAGATTGTACAAAACCAAATTGGAGGAGCACGCTATCAGCAAGATGTCACTCGACAATAACATAACATATCAGAGGGACCATCACCATCCAAACATCTAATGGGCCTCTCAAGTGATGCGTGATGTAAATCCTCATTTCTTCAGTACAATAAGGATCTCATTGAAACTAAAATAAATATATATAATTCTTATGAAAATAATATTCTAATTATATAACGATAATTAAAAATAGATAATAATATTTAAATACATACCTTTGTACCAGCCTTCTGATCAATGAGTAGCCTAATTTCTTCTAATTCATCAGGTAAATCTCGATGATCTTTTCTTGCACTTGACCACTTATTCAATGAAATAATTTTCATTATATACTCAACAAAATTATTTATATATGAAATTGGTATTGAAATTGCCTCAATAATAGTAGAAAGACCAACGGGTTTTTCACCACCGGACATAAAAATGACATGTGATACCATGCTCAATACTGGAGAAGAAGGAGATATCCGCCAATAGTATTTTTTAGATAGTCAGTAGCTCGACACGTTTCCCTTATACAGAAATGCCAAAACTGTCAAACCCCAACTAAGTGTGCCAGCATGATGAAAATCTACGATATGATACAACCACATACAATGAACTTGGTTGCACGATTTGTCGGCCATCGGGATCCCTACTATGAACTGTAATATGCAAGTCTGTTCATACATTTTAACCTACTCCTCGGAGGCGTCGCGACTCAAATGTTTAAAAGTTGTATCCAACCAATTTAACGGTATTCTAGCACCATTGAAATTAGGCATGACACCTCCAAGATACTCCTCGCATAAGGAATACCAGTCACATTCTGCCGCCCCAAAAATCACGTCCCCATCTACTGAAAGCCCCAAATGTATGAAAACATCCTCCAGCGTAATTGTAAACTCTTTACATGGAAGATGGAATGTGTGTGTCTCTGGTGTTCACCTCTCAACCAAGGTAGAAATAAGGTTAGCTTCAAGGTTGTAGTGCCCTTCATATTTTGCTACGTAATTGAATCTAACCTCAACTAAATACGACCATACATGAGTAGGTATCTCTAACTTAAGGTTACAAATGAATAGATCTAATATATGATTTTTCTCCTAATTTAATAAATTTATACAAATTAAAATATAAATTAATACTAAAAAAATAAATAAATAAAATATTCACAATAATTAAAATTACAACATAATTTAAAATTATTACCTTATCAGCAAAATTCCTCAAGATATGATTCACATCTAAGCGTAGCAAACCACCTTCCATTTTATAAATGCAAAAAGTAATAAAAAATTAGTATAATAAAACTGAATAAAATAATAAATTATTGATTAATTATAATACAATAAAAATATTTTACCTTATTAATAGAAAGATTGATGCTCGAAAGAATGAGAGAATTTGAGATTTTAGTGTGGTTTGGAGGTTGGGTTTGGAGGTTGTGTTTGGGTGTTGTATTTATAGGAAGAGGGGAGGGGGAGACGAGCTTCCATAAATGTGGGAGGCAGACGGTTCGGGTATTGAAGGAAAGGCACAGATCATGATTTATGCCTTTCGTACGTGTCAAAAACCCCTCGAATGCACAGATTATCATCCGCGTTTTTCCTTACGTGACGTCAGCTAGGGGTGTGCATTATCCAATATCGGATATTATCTTATCCAAATTTCTGGATATCCAAAAATTTCGGATACCTAAAATAATAATCCATATCATAATAGAAAAAATCGAATATCCAAAATTTCAGAACATATATACAAATATCCAGATCCGAATCTGATTTTTTAAAAAAAAATTCAAAAAAAATCAAAAAAATCAAAATATTCATATTTACTTGATATCCTACAAGCATCATCGTCCGCTAGAAGTAGGAGGAACAGTTTGGGGGATTTCAAATCGGTGTCATCTTGCAATAGATGCAAGTCGGCTGTCATAACATCTGAATCCGAAAATGTGGTTAGGACCGTCAAGAATTCGAATACGGTTGTGCCACTATCAGATTCTCATTCATCTGTTCAATCACAGCCAAGGAACTGATGGATGATTTTACGGTTATTCCCTCAGTTAAAGAAGAAAGAGAAGAATGAGAATTCACCGAACCAAACAGAATCCGAGGAGATTGCGCAAGTACTAAAGGACTCCGGCATGTTGTCGATCAAAGCGTTGAAGAAAGAGTTGATAAAAGCACATGCGAATCGAGATATGGCCCTAATGGAAGTTGCCGAGATGAGAAACTCACTAGGAGAGCTCAAGCAGAAGCTGGAGCATTTAGAAAGCTATTGTGAAGATCTCATGAAGGCCTTGAGGCAAGCAACGCAAACAAATGATTCTCGGATCAATGAAAAGCTAGGAGATTGTCCTAGGAAGGGGAAAGCCATTGATGTTAATGAACAAAGCTTGATGCCTGTCAGCGATGAGGTAATGGCAGAGGGTTTCTTGCAGATTGTATCGGAAGCAAGATTATCGGGTTTTCGGATAATCCGAACATGATTTTTTATCGATATGTATCCGATCCGATAATCCAGAAAAAATTTTGGATACCCGATCCGAACTATCCAAAATTGATAAATAGATCGGATATCCGAATTTTTTGATCGGATCAACGGATCGGTTCGGTCGGATAGGATCGGATCGGATTTTTTTGTACACTCCTAGCGTCAGCTCGAACCAAACCCCTCGAAGACGCAGATGACGATATGTGCTTTATTACTACCGTGTCATAAACTGTGCTATATCGATAATGGGTGTTTGATAGGTAATTATTGGAGGTACGGTTATATTTCAATAAAAACACCTTAATTTTGTCTTTGTTTTCCTTTTTTTTCCCTTTTTTTTGGGACAGGCTGAATCTAACTCTTGATATTTCAGATGTAATATTAATACATTTTGGTTAGGTTGTTATTTTGTTAAATCAATTATAAAAACTTATAATATAGTTTAATATTTAAATATTTTTTATTTTATTAATCTCAATTATATATATTTAAAAATCGAATGATTGCACGAATTGATTAACCTCAGTGATAAAATAATTGTATATATTTTTTGATGTTCCGAGTTCGAGTACCAAGAATATCAATAATGTGGGCGTTCAATATCAAATGATTTAGAATTATCTTTGAATAGATATTGTCTTTTACTTATCTTAGATTAATAAAAAATTGAATAATTGGTAAGCGACGACACCAATCATGGTGTTAATCGTTGTTACTGGTATTTTTTTTTCTATATCACATTTTTATTTTTATTCTTTAAGTTTTTAGTAACCGTCTTTGTGACATGTTTTTCTCTATCTATTATGACATATTTTTATATGTCTTTTAACACGTTTGATTATTGTTTTCATTTATCTTTTTTCAAGGTTAGAATTGATATCGTATCGACTGATCAAGATACGCTTATTTGTTATCATACTGATCTTCTAAGTTTTTAGATCATTGAATTGAATTTTGATACACAATTTACATTCGTGGATAATTTTCTAACCTTGCTCGACATTAATTTGTGATATATCAATGGTTTTGGTAGTTTAATCATCTTTTATGATTTACGCTAATCATAAAGAAATCACTTTTATGCCTTATCATAATAAGTCCAATTATTTTTCTTTGATATACTATCATAGTTACTGCTAATGTCATGTTTTGTATATTAATACTACACTCTATAAGGTGGAACCAACATAAGCTACTCTATCTCTCTTCGTCCAATACACAATATTTATAGCCCATTATATAACTAGACCTAACAACCAATCGAATAGCAATTGACCCAAACCACCCATCAGTTAATTCTAAATTTAGTTGGCCCAAAACCAACTTTGACCGACTTTAGTTTTTAAAAAAAATCATTTAAAAATATCGATTAAATTTGATTTGACGGAAATCATTATCACCCTTTTATATATATGAGAATTTGAAATCAAATATATAATATCCTGATCATCATCAGTTCACTATGTTTTTGTTTAATTTCGATATTTTCTTTTGTGGTTGAGAGATATGTGCACCATTTGGTCCAATAACTGCACAAGAGTAGGACCATAAACAACTACAATATAGCAGACCAAAAAAAGATGCTTCAAATCATCAACAGCAAGCTTTTCAAACAATGACAAAAAAGAAAATAGAAACGAAAGCTAAAAAAAAGTAAGAACGGCAACAATGGCCGTTCCTTCCTTTTATTACAACATCCAATGGATTCAAAGATCAAACCAAATTAAACTCGTCGCTTAGATTGAACTTAAAAGTCATTGGACAACGGTTCATGTTCGGAGTTCATGAACACATTTCCATAGATGAGTCCGGCCAAGCCGCCACCGACAAGTGGTCCGACCCAGTAGATCCAGATGCCGCTGAAGTCGCCACTAGCCACTGCCGGTCCGAAGGAGCGAGCCGGGTTCATGGACCCACCCGAGAATGGACCGGCAGCCAGGATGTTGGCTCCAACAATGAAGCCAATGGCAATGGGTGCAATGGTGCCTAGTGAACCCTTCTTTGGGTCCGCTGCAGTTGCATACACTGTGTACACTAATGCAAATGTGATGATGATCTCCATCACCACTCCTTGAATCGCTCCGACTCCGGCTCCGACACCGTGGGTGGGAATCGCCTGCAAGAAAAAACCAATGTACCCAAAACATCAGCCTATGTTACTCGGGTTCGAGTATGTATTCGATTTTGAAATGACAATGTTGTTGTCACTATTGCTATTTAGGCTTACCAAGCCACCAGTGACTGCCTTGAGCAAGAAGCAAGCAACAATGGATCCAAGGAGTTGGGCAATCCAGTAAAAGATGCCGGTGAGGATGGTGATTTGGCCACCGAGAGCCAAACCGAACGTGACAGCGGGGTTGACATGGCCACCGGAGATGTTGGCACCAATGGCAACTGCAACGAAGAGAGCGAATCCATGGCAAACAGCAATGGCGACTAGACCATCAGGATCTAGGGCTGCATCTGCTGTCACCTTGTCTGCACCAAAACAAAGAAAGCATTTCAACAAAAGCAAACAACAAAACTATGTTTAGTTGGTGTAATTGTGTGGGAGGGAGGGTTCTAACTGTAAGCAATGGCGGAGCCAACGCCGGCGAAAACGAAGACCAAAGTCGAGATGAACTCGGCAAGATAGGCCTTTATAGAGACTAAACTGAAGGAATCATCGAAACGACCGAAGGCGATTCCAGCCATGTTTGAATGAAAAAAGGGGAACTAATACTATAGGCTCTTTCTAGAGGAGGAGGATACAGAAATAAAATAGCTCAACTTCATACAACACTCAAACCCTTTTGTTTGGTCACATATAAATACTATGAGCGTATCAAAGAGGAACATGACAGGTGTTCCATAATTTAATATTATTATGGGCTACCTTCATGAAAACGGAGATAAGGGCAACTCTACAGCGACTTATCCAAATTTCATCTATATTCTCATAATATCTAATAAATGAATATAGATTCTATTTCTATCTAATTAAATTTGAATTAAAGATTTAAATACAAATATTTAATCTAATT
This sequence comes from Hibiscus syriacus, assembly GCF_006381635.1. Classification (NCBI taxonomy): domain Eukaryota; kingdom Viridiplantae; phylum Streptophyta; class Magnoliopsida; order Malvales; family Malvaceae; genus Hibiscus; species Hibiscus syriacus. Next base: position 1,118,071 of record NW_024063527.1, on the reverse strand, counting down.
AAAATAAGATAATCGTTTAACAGTTTGAGACAATTATAAGATTAAACATGTTAAGAATATGTTTTAAACGAATGACAATACACACACATCACAATGACAAAATCATATATAAAAAACAATACTAAGTTGTTGAAATAAGAGAATTAATTGAATTAAATTTGAATTTATTCTAATCATATTGGGATAATACTATTATTTTCATCGACCCTAGCTGTCAATATCATGGGGTTAAATAGAATTGTCGAGAAGGTAATGAATGATTCGTCCATGTGAGATGTGACCCGACCTCCCCTTTTGTGTTTGTTTGAATGTGTGAAGAACGTGATAAAAAAAAAAGGAAAATGGGGAAGACGTGATGAGGTTTGGGCCACAGACTGCACCGCCCATGTCTCAATGGAAAATGAAATCCAAATTGTGTGGACAACATTCAATCGGCGCTTACAGAGACAAGATATCATATATATAAAAAAAGATTTGGCGAGTGTTTTCTCATTTGAATTATGAATTAAGATGGATAGGAGGAATCTTAAGCAACTTTTTGGCCCCTTTGTTGGTTTACTTGTGAAATTTTTTTCTCCTGTACTTTAGGTGTCAATTATTTTACCCATAATTCTACCTATTAATATAGAATTAAATAATAATACATCATCTCAAAATTTAAAAATAAATTTATTTAAATAATATATATTCATCTAATTTATTAATCATATATAAAATTATATAAGGCGTCACATATCCACTCTTTAATTTAATAACATGTTTAATCTATAAAAGGTGGGGTTGAACTCCATTATTTTGATTCTTTTTGTCCTTTCAAGACAGAGGATAACGTTAATTAATAGTTATACTCTCAATTATTATTCTTTCTTCTATTTTATATATCGTCAATTAAGTTTAGAGATGGTAATCGGGTCATTCAAATAGGATACAAGACAATTATTTTGTGTTAAGATTGCATTCCGTTCGGGTCAATGGAAATTCAGTTTAGATCGGGTCAAATCGGGTCGATTGGTTTCGAGTCGGGTCAAGCTTTAGATTTTTGGGACAATTCGGGTAGGTTTCGATTCGGATCAATATTCAGATTTTCGGGTCAATTCGGGTTGACTTTGGTTCAGATCAACTTTTAGATTTTCGAGTTAATTCAGATTGTTTCTGTTTAGATAAACCATCTTCACTCTTTGTGATTATATATTGTCACATCCCAAATTCAGAACTAAATTTTAATTTAAATGAATTAAATTAAATTATAATATTTCAAAGTATAAAAATAACTTTATAAATTATAATAAATTTTAGGATTGCTTTAAAAGTTATTAGATATATAGATGGTCTTTTAAAATAGCAAAGATTATATTAAATTATTAAACTATTACTGAATGTGGTGATGAATTAATTGTACAATATGAAAAGATGATAAAAATTATATCATTATACTATTTACCTAATTACTAAAAATAGATAATAATAATAATGATGATGATGATAAATAGATAAATAAATAAATTATATGTTCACTTAGACTCAATTATTGGGTTAAAATTGGGTCAAAGTTCGGTTCGGTTCGGGTATGGATAAATTAAATTTGGGTTGCTTTCAGTTTGGGTTATTTTCGGTTCGGGTTAATTTTCGGTTCAGGTTACTTTCAATTCCTTTCGGTTTGGATTGATTTCGATTAAAATATAATTCAGGTTGGTTTCGGTTCGATTCGATTTATTTCAAGTTTCGGATTAATTTTTTAGTTCTTGATATTCGTGTCTATACATGATCTCGATTGGGTAATTGAGTACAAGTAAAATTTGTCAGGCCTAATTAAGTTTAACTCAATCGGTATTAAGTATCGATATAATTTATATATTTAAATGTTTAATATCTTTTAAAAGATGAGAGGGGATTTAAATAAACTAGACATTATATAAAAGGGGTAAAATACACAAATAATCTTCTGATTATAAAAAATTGTTTTATTGAGTCCCGAGACTACTAAAAGTTATAAAATAATATTTTGACTATAGAACAATGCTTTGTTGAGTCTCAGCTATTAAAATTTACAAAATAATCACCTGACTATTTGTATGTTCCTAACTCATCATTTTCTGTTAAAAATTAACGTCAGTTTGAGTTAGATGTTAAATTGTTGATTGTGATATGATAAAATATGATCTCAAATTCTCAAACGAATATCATATATCAATCAACAAGTTAACGCAACTTAGATTATCATTAATTTTTTTTAACAAAATAGGACAATTTTTGAACATATGAACCGGTGATCATTATGTAAATTTTAATAGTCGAGTGATTTAACAAAGTAATGTCATATAATATGGGAACTATTTTATAATTTTTTAATAGTCGAAATACTCAACAAAGTAATACCCTATAGATAGAGATCATTTGTGTACTTTACCCTATATATGTATTAAAAAAATTGTATACTTTAATTTCTACGCAATCCGATTTAGAAGTTTTTTTTAAGGAATGTAGGGTAAATCACATTATTTGAAATCAAATAAGAAAAAATGGTATACCATCAAATTACTAAGTTTATTAGTATATTTGATAAATCATTAAACTTTATTTTACTGAAAAATAAAATTTCAATATTTTAATTTTCTAATTGTATTGATAATTTTCTTGAACTTTGCTTATTACAAACAAATCAACAATAAATGGTTGAATATGATAAGTGGATCTCGCTAAGAATATTAAATTGGGTTATATTTTTCAAAGCTTTATATTTTAATCAAATGATTTCTTTTTTTATTAAAAAAAACAAAAACATTCGAATTATTATATTTAATTCTTATTTATAAGTACTCAAAATTATATAAAATAAAATATTAGTAATAAATTTAAAATAATGAAGGAAAATTTTCCATAAATGTAGATCTTCTTTTATTGTCGATAACCACATAAAGACATTATTTTGGTGGTTTGATGGAATTTACAACCCTAAAGTTTAAATCATGTCCCATTCCCCAAATGTATTTGATACTTATTTATTTTTGTAATAACAAAGCTTAATTTTTATTAGTATAGCAAAAGGTTTTATAATATAAATTCAACACTAAAATATTACTTATAGTGTGATATGATATGACTATAGCAGATTCACATCATCTATGAGAATTAAATCTAATATCATATAATTATAATTGTTTTTTCTATCATTCCCCTAGATAGTTATTGTGATCTTGGTCATGAAATCAATATTAAGGGATTGTATATAAACTCTTATGTAAAGGAAAAATTATTAGATTGAATTGATCACGTCATCCATGGTCTCAGTCAATAATATTTGGCCATTTTATTTTTTTCAAGACGAATCTTCACATCTTTTCTACATGTAAATAAGAAGTGGGTAGTCGTTTGAAAGTTATTTTAAAATTTATGAATCTCATCCATCGGGATCCTTGATGATGTGGCGATTCGGATCCATCAAATATTTTTTTCATGTAAAGTTTGTCGATTCTGGATTTTTCTCTCTCTCTATCCATACTATATATCATCTTCTTCGTCTTATTAAAACATTCACTGCAATTTTTCATTCAAAACGAAAGAGATAAACCACCGAAAATTATTATAATCATAATATTTTCGTTAACAGTTTTCTTTTGATTAATTTTCATCAACTGATAGAGTAAATATGAACTAATTTTAATTTAAAATAAATCAATCGAAATAAACCTTTAAAAGTAAAATAACGGACCCGACTCTCCATTATTAAGTGATGCTCACTAGCATTGTACGCATCCTCTCATCTTTATATATTTGATTATATTTTAATTTTATTTAAAGTGTTTTATATTCACTCTCCATTATTGTTATTTTTTAATGTTTTAAGTTAAAATATTAATAATGTTAGGCATGTCAACGTTTAATATCAAATAACAAAAAAATTATTTATAAACATATATTATCTTGTATTAACCTAAATTAATAAAAAAATTATTTTAAAAAATTCAGTCAATTAACGATAAACATATACACATGTTGCAGATTATTTAAATTAATTTTTTTTTAAAAGAAATAACATTTTTTTAATATTCAATATCGCTCAATATATTTGAGAGTAACATATTGCTGATATAAATCACATAAGATTATATCATTATAGGTTCATAGTATAATCTTTACATCTCGATTTATTTTTTTAGTTATTATATTTCTAAAATTATGAATTTCAAGTTTAATTTAAACAATAACCATTATATTCTTCACCTAGGAATCATCGAATTATATAATATAAATTAAATATTTTATATGAATTAATAATAAAATATAATTTAAAATAATTGAATTAATATAAAAAACTACCATTTATACATAATAGGTAAATTTATAACAGTATTTGATCTAAATTTTATTCCCACGAATCTTAATGAACAACAAAAAATCTAGAACCCTTGAGCTTACTCTCTTCTGGTTGATGGTGGCCTCCAGTCAAGTGTCTAGTATCATCATAGGATCTAAATTCTTCTATAACAAGCCGAAGTCACGTGTCACACAGCGGCCGTTAACATGTATAACTCTCACACTTGTATAAGTGAAAATACCTATCAGATCCCTCTATTATAAAAAAATTACATCAATCTAGTCCTTTTATTATAAAATAAATCAATTAAATTCATCTATTATAGAGACCAACTCAAATTAATCCAATTATAAGGTTTGGCTCAAATTATGTAGCACTTAACGTACTATCAGTGGCTTAACAGTCGAATATGATACCTTCATCGCCGCCGACAAGGAACCGTTCACGCTCGAAGGTGTTGATTATGTGCCGGGCGACGCCAAATCTAACTCTTGCTTTTGGATCATTTACCACGTACAGGATCACTCAACATCTAACGTTTGTCTCTCATTTTGCTTTGAGTTTCATCCTAATGGTTATTTTTGCTAAGGATGAGCACTGTGTGATGTTTTGGTGCAAGGACTTTGAACAATGTAATGTACTTGATGATAAAATAATTTCAGTGACCGAAAATGTCTTATAATATACGATTTTAACTATTTTTTTTGAATTTACGAAAATAACCAACAAATTCGCAACGCGAACTTCAATTTCGCAACACAGTTTCCAAATTCGCAACACGGAATTTCAAATTCGCAACTCAATTTCTGAATTCGCAACGCGAATTTCTTTTCGCAACACAAGTTTCATTTTCGCAACAAGATTTTCTAATTCGCAACACGAATTTTGTTTTCGCAACTCGATTTTCGAATTCGCAACACGAATTTTAATTTTGCAACAGTTTTATTTTCGCAACACAAATACGCAGCAGCAACTCATAACCTAAATCCCTAAACCGCAACTCATTCCATCCCCATCTCTTATTCTCTCCGACGACATCCGTTCCTATATCCAACGACATCCTTCCCCATCTCTATTTTTTTTACATAATTTTATTTCTATATAATTTTCAATGATTTCTCTCCCAAATTATCAACTCAACTTAATAAAGGTATTTTTTATCTAAGGTATGATGATATCTAGTTTATAGCTCATTTGTTTAGTAAATCTGTCATTAAAAAAGTTAACTTATGAAACTCTAATGTTACTTGTTTCAAAGAAATTGAATTTAGAGCCTCTAAGTGGATTTAGGCTATCTTATCAGAGAAAAGGTAAAGTTTATTGGTTAACTGACAATGAAGATGTTGAACGATTCATTGCTTATATTAGTGTTTCACAAGATGATGTTACACTGAATGTTGTTGAACCTAGAAGTAGTGAAATTGGGTAATAGCATTTATAATCAACTAAGTAAAAGTTAACTTATGAAACTCTAATGTTACTTGTTTCAAAGAAATTGAATTTAGAGCCTCTAAGGGATTTAGGCTATCTTATCAGAGAAAAGTTAAGTTTATTGGTTAACTGACAATGAAGATGTTGAACGATTCATTGCTTATATTAGTGTTTCGCAAGATGATGTTACACTGAATGTTTGTGAACCTAGAAGTAGTGAATGGTGCTCAGTAGCGGGTTATCAATCTCACATTTAATAGTTCCACCACAATTTCATCACCAAGAAAATTTTGTTTCACCATATTTCCAATACCAAACACAATATCAAACACAATCTCAAAACCCACAACCTTTCCCTAATCCAAATCCCAATCAACTTTCAGCACCAAATTTCGGTTTTTGTATTGACCAGATAGACGAAAATGAGCCAACAGAAAAAAATGTGAGTACTAGTCAGTATTCGAAATTTGATCTTGGTCAATACCCGGCCTTTGATCTTGGTCAATACTCAGATTTTAATGATGTTTCAGAAGAAGAAACAGACCCTGCGTGTAATGATTTTGATATCGGTCAATACCCCCGAATTTTGATGATGAAACAGCCGCTACCGAGAAAGATGTTGTTAATGATAATGATGAGGAAGTTACGGCTGTGAATGAACATGTTGAACATCCATTTTCTAATTCATATAACCTGAAGAAAAAAAGATGAAGTCTCCGAAGAAAATAAAAAGAAGAAAATGACACGGGAGTATAACTGGAATATGCCGAAATTACTTCAGATACCGGAAGAAGAGTTGGTAAAGATAGCAGTTGATTGTTACACAAAAGTTATTATTATCAAGAAAGATGATTGTTTTAATACAAAGGAAGACTTGAAGATAGCTTTGTATACGAAATGTGTGGAAGATGGCTATCAACTAAAAGTTAACAAATCAAACAAAGATCATTTCGAAACAAAGTGTATGATTGACAAAAACTATACGTGGTGTATGATTGCAAAGAGGATAAAAAATTACGAAATGTTTCAAGTTACTTTTATTGATAAACATATATGTTCAAGAACCCAAGTTTTTCCTCACCATAAACAGGCAAACAAAAAGGCGTTGGGTGGTTTTCTGGTTGAGTTAATGTTTTTGAATGGCAGGGTATATCGGGGACATGAAATTATGACTGACATGAATGCTCAGTTCAAGATTAGTATCTCATATTCTCAAGCTTGGAGAGTCAAATGTTATACCTTGGAATTGTTGAGGGGGTCTCCAGAAGCATCGTTTACCCAACTGTCGGCTTATTGTCACAATTTAAAGTTGAAAAATCCTTGGTCGGTAACTCATATCAAAATAGATAGAGATGGATGTTTTGAGTTGCTGTTTATCGCCATTGATGTTGCGATTAGTAAATCAATATAATTTTGTTGACTCATTTTTGTTAGTTACATGCATTTCATATTTAAATGATTATTTCTTGTGTATATTATTTGTAGATTCGTTCGTTTATTACTTGCATGCGCCCAATTATATAGTTGACGGAGCACATTGAAAGGTCGATACCTTGGAGTAAACTTATTAGCAGTAGTCATGGATGCTAACAATGGGACTGCCAATAGCTTACGGGGTTGGCAAATCTGAAACCTCTGATTCATGGACAGAGTTTATGGGGCATCTTAGGGATTGCATAGGTCCTATTAGCAATCTGACAATCATATATGATAGGGCAAACTCAATTCACAACGCTGTTAGAAGGTGTTTCCCAGATACTTTTCATGGACTTTGTGGTGTTCATTTGTACAGAAATCTAAAATCAAGGTCTGTTGGTATAAAAAATTACAAATGGGCATACTGGAGGACTGTAAAAGCTTATCGGGAAGTGGATTTTAATAAGCACATAAATTGTTTAAGACGTGTTTTGCCTTAATGTGCTCAAACACTAGAAGATGTCAGGTTTGAAAGATGATCAAGAGTACATCAACTTGGAGAAAGATATGGTTTCATGACGTCTAATAGTGTAGAATCAATCAACGCTCTAAGTCGTCATTCCAGAAAATTACTCATTACTATGTTAATGGAGTTTTTTCGAGTCTCTATTCAACAGTGGTACTACAAGAAAAGAAACCATGCATGTATTATTTCTTTAAATTCGTAACTTATCATATTTAATAGATTTTACTAAGTATTATTTATTTAAATTTACAGGAACATTAGAACGTCGTGTTACACCATGGACTGAAAAAAAGACAACGAAACGTGTTGTGAAGTCAACGCCATGGAGAGTTGAACCATGTTCAAACACTTTGTTTGAAGTATTGGATAATAACTTAAATGAGCTTATCGATCTAAATGCAAAGACGTGTAGTTGTATGAAATGACAAACATCTGGTTATCCGTGTGGCCATGTTATAAAAGTTGCTCTTCATCTAAACCAAGATGATTCAAGCGCATACGCTATGGATTGCTACACTACAGAAGTATATCGACAGACTTATGTGAGATTGTCTACCCTATTCCACATCCTTCTAAGTGGGGTATACCAAAAGACTTACAAATAGTTTTGCCACCAGTCTTGGACAGAAGGCTACCTGGCCGACCAAAAAATCACGATCGTATATTGTCTAAGGGTGAATAGAAGAAGATATCGACATGTAGTCGGGCAAGGAAAGTGGTCATACAAGGTTGACCTATGGATCACCAGTGCTATCATAATAATCTTTTCCTCTACCAAAATATGGATCCTCATCAAAATCCAAAGCTCATATGGTGCAAAGCAAAAGGAAATCAAAATCGCAATCAAAATCAAAATCCCAATCACAACCGGCTTCACCTTTTGGGACTATTAACTTAGGTGATTTTTAAATGCAAACGTTGTATTATGTGTATTTTATGTGTGAATGCATACATTTTCAATTAGGCATGCATTAGTAACTTGAGTTTGACATTGCTATGATCTGTTTAGTTGTTATCACTTATCAGATTGTTGTTTGTTATCTTTTTGAAGGTGTTTACCTTGAATTGAATTGAAAGTCAAATTCGCAACGCGAAAGTCAAATTCGCGTTGCGATTGCTGCGAAAGTCAAATTCGCAACACAAAAATTGAATTCGACATTCGAAATTAAAAATCACAACGTGAATTTGACTTTCGCGTTGCGAATTCAATTTTCTTAAAGGTAGTGTACGTTCAACAGGTTTTTTTGCCTTCAACATAATGCAGATTGAAATCAAACAACAAATCAATTAAACAAAAAAAACAATTCTTATTTACACTTGACAGCACATTGATACATCAATTTACCCCAGACAGTACATCTAAATGCTCCTAACAATAGGGAGCTTACATCCAAATACATCAATTTCACGCAGCTCACTTGAAGGATTAACCTGCAGAAACGTTATGACCATGAGATTTTCTACACATCTAAAACCAACAAATATGAGCTGAAATTATTAAATTCTAGGTACTTAACCAAACATTTTCAAAATACTTTTGATCAATATTTCATCTAAAACAAAGAGTATATATGTTAATAACACTTGCTCAAACTTACCAATAACAAATGGTTGTTTATGCACACTTTCAGCACCCGGATACAGGTAGGCAACGTCTCACATATATCTCTCTAGCCATAAAATGTCGAAACCACAACCCTACTGCACCTCTATCTCTATCTGTCGGAGGTAGAAACTATTTACCTCCTCTCGTCTTACGTTCCAAGCACATGCATTCAAGAGGACCATAATCCCCTCTAGCTCCCGACGTTTGTTGCGACGATGTCTCGTCTCTCATCATTGTAACTTTTAACTTATTTGGCTTCTTGTTTCCTGAATTAATCCAATAATCAATCGCATCCAAGTATTTAGCCAAATGATCGCTCCATCCCCTACAAATAATATCTTTCAAATCAGACAATGGTATGTAATTCAACATGCTGTCATATACTATCATCTTCAGGGATGGGAGCTAAAGCTCGACAAGAATCCATTGACGACGTTCCATAATAGGGATAAACACCTGCAATATAATAAATAATAATTCAACTGCGCACATCAAATAAATTTTATGAACACCTTTAAATATGCAAAAATTAATACTAACCTTATCGATCTCCCACCACACAGGATATAAATGATAGCTTTGCCATTACCCAACGCATATGAAGCTTCTCTCTGATCCTGCAAGTGAGCTATGTGAAAAGACGAAGGCATAATAGTCCATCGTGTATTTTGATTTTCTTCAATTTCCTTATAACCAGAAGGCGTGACACCCATACATCAATGTGTTGTTTTATAAAAAAAATACATATATTAGTGAATTTAATAAATTTAAAAAAATAATCAAAATCAATATAAGAAGAATATAATACTTACCCCCATTCAAAATAGTCATTCTCTTCAACCCCTAATAAAACACCCCACCAAGACCGCTCAAGAAACAAATGTATATTGTCGATCTTGCATATGTCAGTGTAGCACCCCTGGCTCTACACATCTATATAAAAATCAACTGTGGTATTAACCCAAAGGGTATTATCCATATTGTTCGGTAGTGTGCTCATCTCGTGCTGAGGAATTGTACTGGCCGGTAACTGATACGAAAGCCAACTCTGATTCATTATACCGGACACAAGAGTGGGTTTACCAATATGTCGACATAGTATTCCATGTGGATCATGAACGGTGGGAGGTGGATCCTGAACGATGGAAGAAGTCTCTTGAACGATGAGAGGGGCCACTTGAATGATGACAGGTGAATCCTGAACAATGGGAGGTGGATCGGGCTTCTTCTTACGCAGTCTTGGAACTATTGGGGTGAAAGGAGACGTAATGGCACGTCCACGACATCTGATACGTGAACCCCGTCGTGCAAGAAAAACCCGACATAAAGCACCTACCTTATCGGGCCGCTAAAAATAATTAAATCAGTAAATAAATAATAAATAATACCGAAAAAGGTTATTTGTATTTTTGTATAATATTCTTATAAAATTAAACAAACTTACCTCATTGCGTAGAGTATGAACCTCATTCTGCAACGATAAAATAATCTCACGTAGAGCGGCTACCTCATCACGTAACGTAGATACCTCACCACAAACACCATTATCATCACGTAAAACAGATACCTCACCACATAAAGATCGTACCTCATCACAATACACTATTGTCGTCACGTAAAGTACCGACCTCATCACGCAAAGCACTGACCTCATTACGTAACTCCCCTAACTCATCCCGTGAAGGTGGAGAACGGGGAGAGAAATATCGTGGCATCTTTGTCGGTCGCCTATCATTAGGTGATGGTGGAGAAGAGACTCGATGATGTGATGGAATAGGTGATGACTCTCGGTGTATAAGTGTATAATCGGCTCGATCAGGTGATGGCTCTCGAAGTGGGGGGTGCTCATCATCCGTCCCATAAAAAAAGGCCTATTAGCTTGCCACCAATCAGTGGCAAGCTCAGTCTCTGTGGGTGTCAGCCTCTGTAATGGATAGTTTTCCTCCTAACAATATAAAAGCCCAAACAAATTCAAACGTCTACTAGTAATAACTTGTTTATATATGGTAGTATTTGTGTTAACTTACATCATTCATCATCGTATATGGTAGTAAATCTTCCCAATCCAACAGTCGGATCCTCCTCCAGGTAATAGCCCTAGGAATATCATTTGAATTTTTGATGGCATATGTACGTTGCTGAGAAAAACCTCAAATATCCAAATCTACAAACAATATAATACACAAACATTAATTTTAGTAATTGTTAAATAATTAATTATAATTTTGGAAACATTATATAGAAATTCTTACCTTAAAGGCCCAAATAAAGCTACCAAAGTGTATTTGGAACCATGGCCATGCAAACTACGACGGTCCTCAAAGGCAGACGATAATTTTTTCCAGATAGCTTTCCATAGATATGAACCACACGGAAACACGTTCCATGCATTTAGGTCCTCTACTAATAATATTAAATCTGAGAAATAGGTTGTCTGCCATCTTTGGCTAAAAAGCCGGCATTCAAAAGTAATAAAAGGCATACTCGGACAACATCAAGGTCATCAATCTGAGTAAAACCATCTTTAAGAAGTAATCTTCTCAAATCGTTGACGCGTAAATTGGGCTTCACATTTTCCAGCTCAGAAAACCCCGAAATAACCATGATGGGCGGGCGATATGACTAGTGTACGGACCTACTTCATCGTGTCGTTCGAAACGTAGACCAGTGACTAAGCAAAATTCCTCTCGCCCAAAACGAGTATACACCGGTGGAAAATGAAACCATATATCTTCTTCACCACGTTGTATCCCCTCGGGTAGATCGTTAGTCATGGTCTAAAGAAATAAATGAGTCAACATAACATCTCCACCTGGATGTTGTACTTTCAGCCATGGCTCGAAACAAGTATTTTCAAACAAATTTCTTTGTACAGGTGTAACTGTCGACGCAATTGTAGTGGCTAGGCTTAATTTATTCCTTAAAGTCAATGCAATCGAAAAAAATTCTAACAAAAACAATAAACATACCAAGTTAGATATACAAAAACTACAAATTATACACAATAAACAGACATGGTATTAAACAGGGAAAATATAGCCAAATATGTTTCAAACTAGCCCGGTATTCACCCAAGTCATTATTCTATCATAGTTCACAAAATGCATCAGATAACATTCAAGAAGTAAGCACTTATATAAACATTTAAAAGGACAACATATTGGTTTAGTGTAGGTTCAATGACAACATAAAGAGTAGTAGTTTATTCTTAAAACTTAAATTCGCAACACTGTGAAGTTAGTATTTATCTTTGTTTTTTGGTTGAAGTAATGGAATTCATTTAAGTTTCAATTTGCAGAAGAAGAGTAGTTTTTGAAACTTAAATTCGCAACACGAAAATGAAATTCGCAACGCGAAAACTAACACGATTTTAGTTTTCGCGATGCGAATTTCATATTCGTGTTGCGAATTTAAGTTTCAAAAACTACTCTTCTTCTGCAAATTGAAACTTGAATGAATTGCATTACTTCAACCAAAAGACAAATACTAACTTCACAGGGTTAAAGACTAAACAATTTAGTAGTATTGGCAGCAACCGAATGAATTTACTAAGCAATCTAAGTGAAATTGTTAATCTATATATTGAAATTACGAGTACATTTATCATCAATTTAAATATAAAAAATCTAATAATAATACAAAAATTTCAAAATAAAAATAATTAAAAAAACTAACATTCGGTGGTTAATTTTTCATTTGTGGTCGTGAATGGTTGTGAGAGGGTGGCTCTGAGAGATGGAGATAGAGGGATATGGGGACGAATGTCGCCATAGAGAGTGAAAGATGGAGATGAGATTGAGTTGCGATTTAGGGTTTTAGGTTATGAGTTGTGATTTACGGGATATACTATTTACATTTGTGTTGCGAAATTAATATTCGTGTTTCGAATTCGAAAATAAAATTCGCGTTGCGAAAATAAACGCGCTTTGCGAATTACAAATTCGCGTTGCGAAAAAGACATGTGTTGCGAAATTGGAGTTCGCGTTGCGAATTTGTTGGTTATTTTCGCAAATCCAAAAAAAATTGGTTAAAATCGTATATTATAAGGCATTTTCGGTCACTAAAGTTATTTTCTCGTACTTGATATGCCAAATGTATGAGAAATGATCACGTGCGACAATCTTAATATACAGCTAAAAGAATGCGTTATAGGTTTTGTTATTATTTAAATAACAAAAACGGTAAAAAATTACCGGAAACATTATTATTTCTATCGGTTTTGTTATTTTTTCTACCATTTTGTTATTGTTGGTCATTTTAATGAAAATATAAAAAATATGATGTTTTAAGTAGAAATGATGATGTTTTAGATAGTTTTTTACCTATTTTATTATTTAAATAATAATAAAACTGATAATATTTTTTAATTATATTAAAATTGTCACACTGTATAACTTCCTTGCCAAATGTATATAAGCTTTACAAATCAATCTATGGTCTTACGCAAGTTTCGAAAAATTCCCCCCTCTTTTATATTTTTGTTTCCTTAGTTAAAGAGGAAAAGAAAGGTGTCATATATTTTTAACCCAACATTTCTCTTTATAAAAAAATGATATGGGTTATTTTTATCAAATGAAAATAAACATTAAGTATAAATAAAAATAAAATATTTATTTCTTTTTTTATTTCTCATGTTTCTATGCTCACTAAACCACTACACTGTTTGATTTATTAGCCGAATTTTTAGATCACTTTCAAAGTATTTATGATCAATCAACAATAATAAAATCTTACAATTTATTAATATTTTAGTTACAATTTTTTTGATTCAATGCAAACAGTGACATTGAAACCAAATTCCTAACCTCTATTTCAATTGAACAATTAAATACTTTAACTGAAGTTGATAATTAGAAAAATAATCGATTAAATATAATTATATCAACCACCATATTCAAACCGATAATGATTAAAATTTATTAAGAAAATATGTTTGTAACGAGAATGTAACAATTTTTTAGACTTAATTATCAATATTCAATCTATTAATTGATTATTTCGGATAAGGTTTTGTAGAGGTTGTTGTCAAGACTACTCTCTTAACTTAGTTTACTCCATTCGTAAACGTCAAGATCCGAACTTTGTTTAAAGAATTTAGTAACAAATCAATTGATTGTAACAAATCAAATTCAATAACACCCACTAATCACATTAGAGATGAACATGGGTCGAGTCAGATTTTTTACCAACCCGACTCCGACATGGTTATTATACCTTTTCACCCGATACCGACCCGAACCCAGTGGACTTTTTGAAATAAAAACCTGATTTGACCCGACTCAACCTAACATTCAAATTCATCCCCAAATTGTGTAAAATTCAAAAATTAAGATTCATTCAAACTCATAAGAATAATCAAAAAACCCAACAAATTCAAACAGGGATGGAACCAGAACTAAATATTGACATGGGCCGAAATATTGAACTATTTAAAAAAATATATAAAAGACTTATTAAATATATAAACTCAAAATTCAGCATGAACTAAACAACTTTAGTGATTAAGGGATTGTTGTTATCCTTGAGGTCTCGAGTTAAAACACTTATCACGTGGGGGTATGAGCGTTCATTGTTAAATAGTTGAGAGTCTTTTACAAATATTACATTGTATTCACCTTATATTTATAAAAAGAAAAGAAAAACTCAAAATTCACAAGATTACACTTAATTTGTGTATATTAAGACTTACAATGACCTAAATTTTTATTAGAC
Source organism: Hibiscus syriacus (assembly GCF_006381635.1). Classification (NCBI taxonomy): domain Eukaryota; kingdom Viridiplantae; phylum Streptophyta; class Magnoliopsida; order Malvales; family Malvaceae; genus Hibiscus; species Hibiscus syriacus. The sequence goes on along the minus strand of NW_024063527.1, from coordinate 1,103,065 downwards.
CAAAAATTTTGAGAACACTGAATTATCCTTCTTTAGTTCGATCCTACATAATTAAATATTTAATAAATTTTTATATTTTTAATTTAAATATTTATTTTTAAATGAACCAAAATAATATTAAACTAAAATTATATTAAATATATAAAATTTAACAGTAGCCGATATCTTTAGCACCTCGCTATGCTCCGCCCCTGGATTCGAAATCATGGAAAAGCCATTGCTATATATTACATTAAAATATAGCGAAAATTGACTTTTACAAAAGAAAATACCTTATGTCCAATAAGATATGACACACCACACTATGAAATAAAACAAACAAATTATGCACAACATGGAGGAATCGAACCAGCGCCCTCTTGGTGGAGAGGAAAAGGCTTAGCAGCTGAGCTATGCAAGACAAATGGAATTGATTAACCAATGTTTTATTAATAGAAGAATTTTTAAATATATGTTTTTAAAACACCAAAATTAAATTATTTTAAAAATTAAATTTAAAATATTTATTTATGATCCTATAATATAAATTTAAAATTAAATAAATATTAAAAATTGTTTTTATCATAAATAATTTAAAATTTATATTTATAATATTTTATAAATATTAGATGTGTGAGTGTTTAATGTCAAATTCTACTTTGTATTTACCCTAAATTAATAAAAAAAAGTATTATAGAGTTGTTTTGATCTAGTGGTAAATTTAGAAATATTTTTTAGCTGTAACAAATGCAGTAAATCCCTAAATCCCTAAATAAACTTTTATATGTCATTGTGCTAATTAATTAAAGTGTTTGCCCTGTTTGAGGAAAAAACCCCACAAATTTCATAGGAACCGCTCTTGACCGAGTGCTTCTTTTAGGCCCAACTTGACTATGCCCATTCTTTTGGTCTGCCTCATTGAGCCCAATTTGTGATGTTGGTGAACCAATCTGTGAGCCCCATTCTTTTGGCTAAACATTTGGATGAAGGCTTTGATTTATTTATTTTTGAATGAATTTACTTTAAAACTCAAGTTAAGCGCTGCACTAAATTTTTGATTTAAACTATCAATAATATGTGGAAAATCTAATAATGTGTGATCTCTTGATTTAAACCATCATAAATTTAGTTAAATTTTAACTTTACAGTATGTTAATTAAATAAGACAGTATAGTTGTTTTCTCATAAAAAACCCCCCGAGGGAAGCGAGGGTTAATGGTAGTTTCCTTTTAAAATTGGCGACCTTACACTTTCATACATCCCGCCGCCGCCAAGCGAGTCTTCCATCCTCCTCCACTCTCTTGATCCAAACCCTCTCTTGTTTTCAAGTTTCTTACAGACCCAGCACAAGGTATTATGATTTGAAACCCTAAACTTGTCTTCAAGATTCCTTTCTGTTCTCTTCTTCTGCATCACTCTGCTGTGTTTTGCTTTCTGTTTACTTTGTTGAAAAAACTGTTTTTTTTTTGTTTACTAAAAGAGTATGGGATTGGAATTGCCGAAATACCCAGAGATGGAGGAAGACAACGTTCTCGATTTCACTGATTCTGAAATAGTTTCTCATGTAAAGAATGCCCTCACATCCGTACTATCCGTAAGCCCACAACAAACCCCTCTCCTTCTACATATGCATTGTGTTCTTTAATTCAACTCTTCTTATCTTTTCAGGGTGATAACAACAGTTACGATCAGCTTGTTGGGGTCATGCACCATTCCAAGCATCTTGCTCCTGATGAAGTCGCCTTACTCGAGGTGTCTTTCTTTTTATTCCATATATGCATACTATCCTTTTTGAGGGGTATAAAAGCTTAGTTCTTTCTTCTCACTTATGAATTATATGCATCATAGACTACTTTGAAGGCTCTAGCTGGGGCAGTATCCTCTATAGACATTATTCATCATGACTCCCTCCTTTCTGCTGTAAGTTATCTTTTTCGTCGTACCCTTTTCTTGGTGTGTTCACAGTTCACCCCTATTTACTTGTTCCTTGGAATTTCGTGCAGATTTTTAGTATGAGGATGTGGAACTATGGGCTTCATGTTGCAGATGCATTAACAGAACTCATAGTGTCCCTCGTATGTGCTACCTACTTCCCTGCCTTTTTTTATAAGTTCATGTCTTTACCTTTTCTTATAAAGTATTTTCCATTTATTGCAGGCCATTTCGAATGGGAAGTATCTTGATTTATGTCTTCGCATGCTTGTCAGCAATTTCACCCCACCGCCTTATTTCTTGGATAAACTAAAACTGCCACGCGGTCTTGAGAGGAAGGACCAAGTTCTTTCTCGGGTGCACTCGGCTTTCAAAAAGATAGCTGATTATGTACCTCTTGCTCCCTTGAGATTATTGACCGTAGTTCTCCAAGGAATGCCAACAATTTATCACAAGGACCGAGTAAGTTGAATTTGCTCAGTAGGGAATTTAGATGTCCTTTTATCATCAAATTTTTATGTATTTTTCTGTTCTGGTCGGAGTATTTACCGTCTTTAAAAGTCAATGTTGTTATGCTTTGTACTTATTCAATCAATACTAGTCCCCAGATGGATGACAATGTATGACACCATTGATCTTCTGCTAGATGTCTGTTTGGGTTGGTTTTAGTGAAGTTCTTCGATGCAATTTCCTGAACAATTATATCATGCATTCTGTTGTTTTGTGCCTGCAACTGCCTGCTTTTATTATTGAAATTGGTTAAGAACATTGAATCTGAAGCTTATACCATTGTCCTTGTAGGCGGTTGTGATTTACATGGAGAACATGTTAAAATTAGAGAGTGGTGAAATTGGAGAACTTGTTGGAAGCACAATGCTTATGGCTGTGGTGGACCGGCTGATAGAACTAGATGTAAGTAAATTGAATTTTCCTTGGAATAAAAAATTGTTTGGCTTTGTGTGCCAGTGAATGTATTGGAGTTTCATGTAGGTGGAGATTGGATGGGATGCCATTTTACAAGATGATTTCAGCAAAGGCATATTTGAGATGGAGCTTGAAGATGTGGATGACATTGAGGAAAATGATGAGCCTGATGTTGGAGAGGTGTAGTCAACATGTTTCTGGTTCTTAATATGCACCTTTGCTCCTTAATACTGTTCTAAGAATCTAGTAACCAGTTTATGATGCACAAGATATAAAAATGATGGAGCTCATTTTGCAGTTTCGGTTAAGCCGTAAGAGTCTGGCTGGAAACAGCATTGCTGAACTGCTAGATAACCTACTGGTTTTAACTTTTGAACATCTTGAATCTTGTGAAAGGGAAGGCCGGTTAGCTAAGGTATTTTTTGAAGTTAATCTTTCCATCTCCTCACGCCGCATCCTCTTACCTGGTCCAGCCTTAAGATTGTTTAATTGCCGTATAGGTATTTGAAACACTTCTCCAGTCATTTCAGATAACAGTTCTGACTGCCTACAAGTCAAAATTTGCTCAGGTAATACTTATTTTATCATCATCTAAATGGTTATGCTGTTTAGTTTCTTGAGATTTCTGTTGCTAATTCTTGATGAACATCTTAGTACTATTTTTTTTATTTTCTTAATACAAGCTGCATGAATTGCAAGTATTTCAGCTCTGTTTTTCCAGTAATGTTTGCAGTTTGTTATATTCTATGCTTGCGCATTAGATCCTGAAAACTGTGGTAAGAGATTTGCCACATTGCTGGTAGAATTATTTGTCCAATACTCACAGCCCCAACCAACCAGGTAATTTTTTATTATCTGAAAGGTTTAATGAATATTAGCTGTCTTTTGTACGTGTATATTCCTTGAATTTTAATTAGTACATGTAAAATTGCTATCATGTATTTACTTCTTCCTTCTGTGTCCTTTTCCTCTCTCGTGTTAGCAGTACCTCCTTCACTATTTATATGGGGTTGAGCAATTGGGACCTCGTTCTATAGCACACTTTGAAATACATAGTACCAACATGAGCAATACATTATGTGGCATGGTTTTGTAGTAATTTTCAGGCATGGTCGAACATGTTGCCATTTGTAATCTCTAACAAAGTAAAAGGGGGATGTTAAATCATTCTGCCAGTTTCTAAGTTATATATTTTTTAATTGTCTGTTCACTTCTAGCCCAAGAATTTTACACGTCCATAGAGCAAGTTTTGATTTTTTGGTGAATGCTTAGAAAGCGTATACATATTACCAAGAAATTAGGGCCTATTTTATGCATCTCTTGATCAACAGGAATTCTATGAGACATCAGTATCTTGCTGCTTGGAAAGCATATACATGATACCTTTAAAAAACGCTTATTTTACAGGTCTCTCGAACTACTGGAAATCGATGAGACGCTTTCATCTTGTTGCGTCAGAAATAGAGGCCTTTTCCATATATGTTTTATTTCCCTTGATGAGCAGTCTAATGCTTAATTTGAATCTTAACAAAACTAAATACCCTCATTGCTCTGCCGTTTCTCCCTCAATTTCTTTGTGCTCCGGATTGAATGTAGGATTGAAACTACTTAAACTTGAAACTATTAATCTAAATAAGGAATAGAGGCAAAAAAAACGAGTGGCGCGAATTATCTCTTAGCACTAATTAATTTTTGTTTTATGCAGGATGAGTGCTGTAGCTTATCTTGCTAGCTACTTATCTCGAGCGAAGTTTCTGTCTCCCTCTTTTATTTGTAGCATGCTAGAAAGGTTCTACATTATAACCTTTTGAGATTCATCTTCTTCTAGCACTGTTCTGGCAACAGATGGTGTGAATGAAAATGGAATCTTCATTGCCTAACGTTACGCATCTTAATTTTGTGAAACTTAGGTTGGTGGATTGGTGCTTGGAATACTGTGAAACCCATGATGGTGATATAAATCCAAATGCACATAGAGTTTTCTATTCTGGATGCCAGGTTGATGTTCTAACCCTTGAAGGCTTATACTTTTGTTGGAAACAACAGATGCTAAAACGTGTCAGTTATAATTTTTTTTACCGGGAAACAAATAATTGTTAAGATATTGTTCGCACTTGGATTGCATTAATTCGTTGTTAGGAAAGCTGAAGTTATTACTATCTGTCGCAGGCAATTTTGTATGTTCTCTGCTTTCGAATTAAAGCTTTTGTGAATGTTCTGTGTTTGAAGTTACTTCTCATGCCACTGGAACAAGTCTTAAAGCATAAATTGAATCCTTTGAAAGTAAGGAATAGTTTTCTTTTATCATATGAGCAGGTTAGAATCCATCTCAAATATTTGGTTAATTTTCCCAGTCTAATACCGATAGACTACCATGTATAGGTATGCCTCCCATCTGTAGTGGAGGAGTTTCTCCGACAGGCAAAAGCAGCTTCTCTCTTCACTGTGAGTGAAACATTCATTTTTGATGGGCTGCTAGAGTCGGAACTTTCAAGGGCATTTGGCGGCCTAGAAAGGCTCGACGCATTTTTTCCGTTCGACCCATGTTTGCTGAAAAGAAGTGACAGGTTTGCCTTTTTTCATTTGTGAATGATTTAGGACATAATTGTTTGTTGTTATAATCTTGCCTTGCCTTCTTCCTGCCTTGCTGACAAAGTGCCATCTTTTTAATGTTTTTCTCGCTTCCGAAAAATGAAGTTTCATCCGTCCTATGTTTGTGTTCTGGTCAATGGTAAAACCAACATACGATGATGCTGATGATGACGATGACGATGATGAAGGCAGCAGTGACGATGAGTTGGTTGAGGATCATCAGAATGAAAATGAGGACATGATGAACGGTATCGATATGGATGAATTTGATTGTCAATTGCAGAAAATGTCGATAACACCAAAGAATACCTCGAGTCACAAGTTTGGGGGTCGATATCAAGAACAAGCAAGAATGCCTAGTAGAATTAGGCCATCTACAAGCCCGGAGTCCTTATGATTCAAAGGGGGATGAATATTTGTATGTAGTAATGCATGTCCATTTTTGTGTCGAAGGGAAACCACAGAATCAATACACAGAGAAATTGCTATTTATGTGCGTGGAGAAGACGATTAGCCGATATTCCATACAGAAGTTGGAGCATATGGATGGTGTTGTGAGAAGATTTTTATTTACTATGATTGTAAAAATTAAGTTTAAATCTGCTTTATTAGTTTCCTTTTTGTTCTAGATATCTTGTAGTTGGCGCAATTAATTGATTGTCATCTCTCTTTCTAACCTACACCACAACTGATGTGAGCTTCTCCCATATAACAAAGTTTACTTGAATCTTAGCAGATGCAATTTGTATCAATATTTACCCAAATTTCTACATTTTCAGCTGATTTCATATGCTATAACAATGAGAGGGAAGCTTTCCTCTCATTTTTCTAATCTTTATAACTGAACATTCAATAAAGAGAGAAGCTTTCCTTGGGAGGATCTTCTCCTTTATATTGAATGAATTTTTTAAGTTTATTATATAAATTAATACTTGAATTTGATATTTTTGTTTCTCGAATAGATTTCTAAATTAGAGAAGAATTTTTTATTTACTTCATGAATTTAGAAAAATTAAATCAATATTTCATGTTATTTCAACTATTCATGTTGTGACATGTGACACTTAATGACATCATTATTTTAACTGATCAATATTATGTTAATAATTTGGGGAAAAAATTCTTCCTTACGATTTTTAGTAGAAAATGATATAATATTGTATGGAATTAATACAACATTAACTAATACAAAGGTGGCCATTTTCAATCACAAAATTTTATAACAAATAAAATGTAAACCTATGCAATAGTTTCAAAGATTATGATTGGATTACCAGGTGAAGTGGTACAGTTATTCCATCACGATACAGTAAACAAAATTGCAGAGTCTATAGAACGAAAAGGGCACATTAATATTTGCAGCAGGAAACCTCCTGTTTATCTCTGCAAAATAACAATGTTTTAGCCACTTGTTCCTGGACAACACAAATATGCTCTGAAAACCATACTCCACACACTAATTAGATGAAACTGACGGTATACATACACCTCATAATACCTCTACTCTGCTGTAAGAAGGGTGATTTCAATCTCTTGAAGTGATCTTCCTTTAGTTTCCATCACGTTTCTTTTCACAAAAATCACCGCCACAAAACAGAAGGTGGCGAAAATGGTATCCAGCACCAATGGTCCGATCTGTTCCAGTAACCGCAAAAACAACAGACCCACAAGGAAATTTATCACCTGTTCAAAACAGACCAAACCCACAGCTCAAATACTTTAAGAGGAATGGACACTGTAAAAATCTATGCAGGTTATTCAACTTGTAGTCAAATAAGTAAAGAAATAGAATCCCATTGTCTAGCAATAGCTTCCGGTAAGAGTTATAACTGGTTTACCCAATGGACAGTCAGGCAAATTGACATTGCCTTCGCCCTTATCCGACCGGGAAACATTTCCGATAGGAGGAGACTAGGGACTGGTCCTGCACCAGCAGCAAAGGCCAACACAAACCTGCATCGTCACATAAATACACGTTTCCTTTGAATAGCCTTCATAAAAGTCTAATAAAGGTAAATCTCAAACAAGGTCTATGGAACTCCAAAGATGCATTTTAGATTCAATCAGATGTCCCTTGTCTCGTTATGTATGAAAGAGGAAATTTAAAACATCCCAGGTGACTCTAAGAATCAAAGGATTAAGAAACATTTTGGAACATCAAAGGATTAACAACTCACAACAGCATGCCTCCAACAGAGAGATAAACTTCATTGCTGCTCGACACTAAGGAGCTAGCTGAAGCAGCCTGAAGACCCATTGTCACTGCCTGAAACATAAAAGTACAAACCATAGATCAAATTAATTGTCAGCCTTATACTACAAATCATACAAATTGTTAAGTTCAAGTCTAAGGCGAAAATTGGAACAATGGAAAATTAAAAGGGTACAGAAGTAGAAAGATGAAAAATATATTTTTGCTTTTCATTGGTGAGCTTGGTAGGGAAGATGGAAAAATTGAAAGAAAGTGTAATTTTCTTTCCATTCATTGCTTGGTAGAGTTGAAAAATGAGTGGAAAGAAAACAAAGTTTTCGAAAAGTACATAAATTTGAACCGACTTACATATCTCACACATTTTCTCTCCTCTTTTCCTTTAAAATTGGAATGATTTGTTTTTATACACGAGGATGGAAAATGATTATCCCTCTCATTTTTCTTTCCAATGAAGCACACTCAAAATTTATTTTCTTTCCACTTTTCAACTCCCTCCTTCCATCCCTTCCACTCAACCAAGAAAAGCCTAACAGTCAGAAAATATGTTACTATAACATCAGAGCAATCTGAAAATACATTAGATGGGAAGTGTGTACCACAATATCATGACAATCAGAAATACATATATATCCTCTAGGAATCTCATATGATTGCCTTTATACTTTAGGGCTTTGTAGTTCATGTCTAACAATCAGAAATAGATCTATCCCCTAGGAATATCATATGACTGCCTCTATATTTTTGGACCTTGTATAGTTCTTAGATTCTCACAAGACAATGGCAACATCAAACTGCATTAGATAATAACTGTAGTTTTACGGTATAAGATAATGCTGCAGAACAGTAACTACGCACTTCTAATTGTTAAAAAGGACGCATATTTTTAAGGTCCAACCAAATCCAAATAGTTTGTATGGTTTCTCATTAATGATCACACCATTAGATGCCAAAGTACACTAACTGTAGACAGCTACAACAATCATATTAGAAACTTCACATCATATATATTCTGCTAGCATGAACAAACAGTTAAACCAGTAAAACTTTTGTTCCGTACCATGCCTGAGAAACTTGCAATGAGAAGTACCTTCCTTCCCAGTTTATCCATCAAAAGCAATGCAGAAAACGATCCTGAATAGATATATAAATACCAAAATCAAAGAAATACTCCACCATGATGCACAAGTTGATTACATGGTAACGTAGCCATATATACCTATCAAATTGGCAATCCCCACACATATGTTTGCAGACTGCGAGGATACACCAGCATTCTTAAAGACGGTAGAGGAGAAAAAGAAAATAGCATTTATACCAGAAAGCTGTTGTAAACCAAACAGAGTCGACCCAATGAAAATAACTGCAAATGAAGAAGTTAAAAAAGTAACCATTTAGAAACAAAAGTATAGGGTTCGATGACTTAACAATCTTAATGAAAATGATCAGCATGTTGACCTTTACGATGATGGCCATAAAGTAGCTCCGACAACTTGACTGTTTCTGCCTCATCCCCTCTGTCTGACTTTGACAAATCAACCATTGCACCCTTGACATATGGTCCACCGAAAAGTCTCTCAAATGCTGCTTCAGCATCAGCAGCTCTTCCTTTCTGAATAATAAAGCCTATAAGAGTCTACTGAGAAAAATCTACTTGAAGCAAAACAAAGAGAAAAGATATAGAAGTGCTCATATCCCCTTCATTGTTTTTTCTTAATAGATAAAAAGGAAACAAGCATATATAGGAAAAGAAAAAGGTGAAATTCACCCGTGCTAAGAAGAGGTGATATAACAATATAGTGTATTACTTTCAGCCTCAAAAGAGTGTTTAAAACAATATATACATTGTCCAATCTCAATACCTAGAACACACGTACATACTTCTAAGATCTTAACTATCTTATACGTATTAAATCCATGCTCTAAAATCGAAGTTTTTTTCAGTTCAAATTTTTTTACAAAGATGCTCAACTCCCAAACAATCATATATTCAGGTCCCTTTATCTAACTGCAGTTGAAATAACATAGTATTTTAAGTGATGGAGCAAATGCCAAATACATAAAAATCTAACTTATGCCCTCCAAAGATCCTCCAATACCAGGAAAACTTTTAGAAAATTTGAATATACTCAAACACATGCTCGTATGTGAAACTCACATATGATTCTAAATGAACATAGAAGCTAACTGCTCACAGTTTCAAAGAATATAACAATACAAAATGTGAATATAATTTGCAGTTCCTTTTTCTTTTTCATAACTTTAATAACATTTGCATCTCGTTACATGGATTTAAATTTTTATTAGGACAAGATGACACTCGACGGATGTTGAAGAAGTAATGAGAGAAAATGACCTTGAAAAGCCAATGGGGACTCTCTGGAGAAAAATCAATAGAAAGGGCAAGTAAAGCAGGAGGAACAGCAGATACCCAAAAACATATTCGCCACCTGTTCACATCGAGTTGAGAAATATGTCATCAATCCGATTCAACAAAGCACAACCAAAGTTGCTAAAATATGAACTCTTTTTGAAAAAGAGTGTGTGACACTAAGCTAATCATCTTGTTGTGTCGGTTGGCAGTGTGATAGTAAAAAATTACTCCAAACAACCATAAACAAAAGATAAAAAAAACCTTTATTTGATTATAATTTTCAAAGCTACTACTAACTCACAGCATTTCTTACCAACCCTCAGTTTCCTTTGAAGGGGATCCAATCAATAGAGCACCCATCAAACCAAGGGCTGTTGCAATCTGAAGGAAGCTTCCATATGTGCCTCTAACATAAGCCGGAGAAACCTGTGCATGGATCCAATTGCTATTTGAGAAAAAGAGGAAAGAAGAGATTGTGATATAGCAGAAAAATAGTTTATTAACTAGCTTTTCGATACCTCTGTCACATAAAGAGATGCAAGAGCAGGGCCAAGACCCATTCCAGCCCCAACGAATAACCTTCCTAGAAGAATTCCCCAAAGGTCTTTTGCTGTTGCACTGCATGAACATTCTTGGAATTATCTAAGTTAATTTGGATTACGAGAACTAAAAGCTAGCTGGGACTCATTACCTCTCAGAAAAGGGTTCAAGAACCCGAAAAAAATGATTGAAATTAACAAGGTAAATTGTGGTAATCTAATAAAAAGGATCCGAAAAAACCTAACCTTCAAAGACATTATTATCCTATAAAAGCCTTTAAGCATAATGGAGAATTGGAGATAAATTCAAAACAAACATGCTAGAAATTAAGGTAGATCAATTAACATTGCACTTACCTCATTGAAGAGCCAATTATCATAGGTAATGCGCATAGCTGGAATGCCCTGCGAAACCCAATCCTATCTACAATGAAACCACTGAACGTTGATCCAGCAAAGGCACCCCCTAAACATATGCTAACAACCAGACCTTGATTTCAACAAAAGACAACATATTATCAGAGCAATTTCTCAAATAAGACAGGAATACTAAAATCTAAATTCATTGCAACAGTACCTTCGGCCATGGTATTCCCATTAAAATGAAGATCATTAGAAATACTTTCTAGTGTTTCATTGACTACTCTGCACTAGGAACACATAACGTATCAAAAATAGATTATCACAAGAATTTCCACAAATAACCAAAAAAAAAAATATTAGAAGGAACAAACCCAAGATGGTAACCATATAAGAAGGAGGTTAAAGATGCCACAACTACATGCAGGATCGATCGTTTCCAAGGAGGGTTTCCAATATCTTTGCTCACTTCATTCCATGAAGGTACTTTAAAGCCCAATCAAAGAATAGACAAACTGTCAGTACTAAGTACTATTTTTAATTTAGAGCAAAATGCATGCATATTAGAGATCAAATGTAAAATCCCATAGCATAAAAAGCCATAACACAGAGGTAGAGCAAAGCTTTCAACTTCATACAACTTGCATTACTTTGAAGGGTTAACTATTGTTTCCTCGGTAAAAAACTGTTGTATTATCTTATAAAACTCTCTATATAAAATACCCATCAAGTTAAAAACCGCAAAGAATCAAGTAAAACGGAGCATACATGAACCTTGCTCTTTGTCATAGGCATTGATATTTTCTCTGCTACCACGCTTGTGAATGGAATAAGCATCAGCGTTTCGTCCCCGCATTGCCACCTTAGTGTAAACACCCTCCTTTCCAGAACTAAATCAAAACTTTCCGCCGTCAACTGCAAAATAAATTCAAAGATGAATCACAAATTAACTGATCGAATAAATAACTAAACAAATAAATCCAGTTTTTGTTTTATTAAATCATGTGATAAGGTAAGCCTGCATTGGGAGAGAATAACAACAAAAAAGAAGCAAATTACAGAGATCAGAAATGGGATTCTCTAGAAAATGAATAGTCTGACCTTCAACAACAGAAAGATAATAACACGCCGTGGTTCAAGAACTAGATGGATTTAGCTGGAAAATGGCAGGGAAGATCAAAACTTAAGAACAATTCACCATTTCAGGTTCAAACAGATTCATAGATTACAGGGAATATGATTGAAAGAGAAATGTTGAGGAAATGGCGTAATCAGCATGGGAAAGAGAAAAATCAGAGATGACTATATGACAGGCGAGTAAAATGCGGTGGGAGAGAAGGTGACCGATGATTGTTGCACCTTATTCTTGTGTGACCCTCATGTCTTCAACAGAAATTAAATCTACATATTAGCCTATTTCTTAACATCTGCTGCAAAACTAAATTTTGATGGTTGAATCCAATAATTTTACAACTACTTTTTCATATCAAAATATAATAATTCAAACTCCAACAAATATTCATAATGTCACTTATGTGATATGTTACATGTTACCACATTAATTTATATATAAATTCAATAGATTCAACATTAATTAGCACGAACCAAATTATCTCAGTGATTAAAGGAATGATTATTCCTAGAGGTCTCATGTTTGAGTATCAAAGATTACAGGATATTTGAGCGTTCATTGTCAAATGATCGAGAGTCTTTAGAACAAATACTATAAATCTAAAGGAGAGGATCAATGTCAACCCATAATCTAGGAGAAAAAAGAGATACTTCAAAGCTTGTTGAATTTTTTGAGTAAAAAGAACAAAGTAAAAAAAAATGGAACCACTATATAATTTAGTGCAAAAATCAAGATTTGAAAAATGATAATCCTACTAAGCCAAATGCCAATTTGATCAAAGCAGATGATATAAATTTTATAAACATTTCTCAAGTCAATATTGTCACATAAATAAAATAGCGGATGGTAGAGATTGACACTACTGGACATATTTATGGAAATTATATAATCTATATCTTTATGTTTTACCACTCTCATGTGGATGAAGGAGAGCTATTTATCATAGACTTTTGAAATAAATATTTGAGAAAAAGAAATATGTTCAAAGTAAAATTTAAACCATTTTTAATCTAAATGAAACACCTCTTAATATTTTTTTTATACATTATCTAAACTATCCGTTTTTGTCAGTTTTAGTACCTAAACTTTCATTTTTTTCAAAACCATAACTAAAGTTTAGTTTTTGTTTCATTTTAGTACCTCTGTTCAACATTTAACATTAAGTTTTGATTTTTCTTTTTTTTTTTAAATTTTAGGCACTAAAACGGACCAAAACTAATAGTTTAGGTACTTAACGCATTAAGTTTTTAGCGGCAAAGGTAGTAAAATGAAACAAAAATTAAACATTAGATATGGTTTTGAAAAAATTGAAAGTTTAGGTACTAAAACAGACCAAAACTGATAGTTTATATACTAAATATGTAGTTTACCCTATTTTTTACAGTAGAAGTCGCTAGTTTTATTAATATTAGAAATTATTCAAATTACAATGAAAATTTGCAATCACAATCGTAAACCAAACGCATATTAAGGATATTTTTCTATAATCGTTAACACAAGAATCTTGCCGCTTAAAATCACATAAGGATCATACAAGGAAAATGTTGAAAAATCTAACAAAATAAATTCGAATGAAAGGTAGATATGAACATATATGACTATTGAAAAACGAACCAAAAAAAAAAGGATCATACTATTAAAAGACCACCGACGTACCGTAAATTAGAATCAAGTAACGTGAGAAAACTATCAACGAATGCAAATCACATATCCAAATCCAATCCAAAGATCCAAAACAGGGAATATCAACATGATAACAAATAAGTATCTTCTTGATTATAAAAAATTGATTTGAAAATTTCCTTAATAGTATGGAGTGATTATAAGGGTAATATCTGTTCAGAACCTTCTTAACCTATTGAAAACTAAGGATGTCAACATATCGAAATGAGTCAGATTTTTGGTTAACCCAACCTAACCCAAAAAAAATATACCCTCCACCAGAACCCAACTCGACCCTAAAATATATATCCTCCATATGAGCCTGACCCTACCCAAATTTTTAGAATATAAATCCTATCTGACCCGACCCGAAAATATATATCCTCCACATGAGCCCGATCAACCCTGAATTTTTAAAACATAAATTTGATCTGATTTGACCTGAATTTTAAAATACAAATCTTATCCGATCCGACCTAATATAATATAAAATAAAGAATTAATTAAAATAATAATAGAGACCCTCTAGGTATTATAGTATCTGTGTAACACCTCAATTTCTGGGCTAGTAGTTTCGAGTTTACCCGAGAGATAAATAGACCCCGTGAAACTCATATTTTAAGCCATTGGGACGAGTTAGGTTTAATTGGGTTGATCTTGGGCCCAATTAACCATAAAATGAGTTTTTGGAATAGTGGAAAGATGGGAAAGACCAAGTGGGTAATTTTCCCATTTTATAAAGGTGAAAATCTTTATATTTCATCCATCTTCTTCTTCACCCTAATTCCTCCATTTTTCTTCTTCTTCCTCTCCCAAAATTTCCATAGAACAAAGATAAGTTCTCAAGACCAATTCATACTCCATTTTCATTCTAAATCATTCCAGAAGTGTCGTTTTATTTAATCAAACCTTGGGTTTTTATCGTTAAAGAGAAAAGTGAGAGTTTCAACCAAAATCATCAAAGAAAATAGTTTGGCTAAGCAAGGAGTTTCATTTCAGGTTTCTAACCCCAAGGTAGTGTATTTCTAATCCTTTAGAGTATTAAGTGAGTATTTAAGCATTTTAGGATTTATATTTGATATCATAATTAATTTACATTTTAGAGATTAAAAAGACGTTTTTATGCTACTTTAAGACCTTAATCAACTCCCTAAAGCTTCAAAATAAGATTAGAAACCAAACTAAGGGATTTAGGGTGTTTTTTTGTGATTATTGAGCCTAAATTAACCATTTCATGGTTCGAGTATCGATACTGGGATAAACATGATCAATACTGGATGAATTGAGGTAAAAATTAGGGATTTTTGATAGGGAGTATCGATCTACTAAGGAGAGTATCAATACTGCCCCTACAGTATCAATACTCAAGGTGGCAATATCGATATTGAGCCTCAATTTCAGAAACAAAATGAATTTTTGATATCGATACTCATACGAGTATCAATACCCAAGTGGAGTATCGATACTACTCACTTGGGATGACTAGATTTGACTCGATTAAGGCCCACAAAGGTTAAGGATGATCCGTAGTAGTAGGAATTAGTCCAATGAGAGGCGTAAATAGCCAAAGGGGCCCAACGAGACTCGTAGGAGTGTGTTGCAACCAGAGTCATCATAATGGGTGTAATGCATCCAAGTATCTTTAGTTGAGTTCGTAACGGGTATCTATAGATTGGATATCATTGCATAGGGTGTACCAAGAAGCGGTAGGACCAAGTAAGCAGTTTTCAAATCAATAGAGTTGTTTACCTAAAGAACGACTGAGAGGGTCGAGCGTTCAATTATCCCTTTAATTCGAGGGAGAATTGAGGGAAAGCGTAGTAATAACGAATAGAGTATCGCTACACAGAAATTAACCCGAGTCAGGTATCTGGCTAACGGATATTACAAGCAATGAGCAGAAAAAACTTTGTAAAACTTCGAACACGTAGAAATTCTCTAGAGCCAGGAAATGACTAAGACGCCTTTAAGTAACAAATGAACAGAATAAAGCAGCTAAATAACTAAAAACAATATCAAACTAATAAGCCTTCGCTACGTTCTAGACGAGAGAACGAGCGAGATAACAGTTAGTGAGAGGATAACCTCACTTTAGTGAGTCCAGTTGTACTAAGGTATAACCATGTTGCCCTAATAAGGCATTATCAATGCGCGAGACACTTCAGGAGCTAGATAGGGAACGAGGCCCAAACACTCGCGAGGAGTGGGTTAGTAGTGTCAGTTGTAACACCCACAACCAATATACGTCTAGAAATACGAGTTAAAGATGTTACATCAACCTTACAGACATTTCGTTGAACATAAATGCTTAAAATTTTGTTTCATTACAAAGCACCCTCTTATCAACTTTACATATATTTCGTTGTTCACGGAAAATCATAAAATAGTATTTAACCTTTTAAAACAAATCCGATTTTAGGTAACGACTAGACAATTTAATGATTGTATCCCAAACTACTCAAAATTGCTTAATTTGAAAACCACTTAAGAATATAAAACATGAATATAATACTCATGCATAAATTTAAATATAAATAAAACTACCCAAAATAAATGATCCTAGTTTACTCTTACATGCCATTTTAAAATTAATACGATAAAGTCAAAGATATTGATATAATATACATGCCACTAATAAGTCAAAGATAAGATGTCTTAGTAATACTGATATTAGGTACGATTTTTTGAAAAGATGCTAAAGTTGCTCCTCACTTTACGTTATTTCTGATTTTCGAACTTATTCATGAAAATCATCACGCGCTAAGTAAAACTTAGTGAGGCATTAACATAGCTAGGTGAGATAAAATATAAATATCATAAGATATTTAAAAACATAAAACTGTGATATAATTAAAAACATTGAAACTTTCAAATCGAGCTATTCAAGCCTCATTTTCCTATTTGAAAACCTAAAAATCATCATGTTATGATTTTATAAAAAGTCATGTAAGTCAACATCAGATATATCAAACATTTCACTTTCTTTTCATTTGTATATATATATTTCATAACTTTCATTTCATTTCCATATTCTTTTCTTTCATATACTTGTCATAACTGTCACATTTACTTTCATAGCTTAATATATATGTAAGAGAATGCAAGGTACACGAGTCAAATAAGTATGCGCAATAAGCACTTCACGATGCTATCATTGTAATCAGAATATGCACTCCAAGTGCATTCATATCGTTTGCACCAACGATGCTACTCATAATGTACACAAATGTACCATATCATAATCAGAATCAATCCACCTCATGGCATGCCAATTGTACCTATGACTCTATATGCAACAAACAATGAGCTTTCAGATCATATCTTATTCGTTTCATAATCAATATTTCAAATCTAAAATCATTTTTACTTCATCATCGTCAAAATATAACGTGGCAACTCATACCCTAAATTATCTATAAACTTTATACAAACATTATGTAAATAATTCATATTCAAAATAGAAAACATACTTTAAAATAATATGAGGTTGACTTATCACAAGTGGAAACTTGACTCAAATACAAATCTAGCCATATAAGGCACTTCTTCTAGTTCAATTTTTAAAATTTATAGAGAAATTTCAAAGCTAACTTACAGAAATTATTTTGAGCAGAATCTGCTGTCATGTTTCTGACCTATCATCGATTAAAAATTCATATCCTTTTGTATACACCTCGAAATCAGTAGTAATTTGTTTTTAAAAATATACTAATAGACAAATCCAACGGTATAGAGATCATCCTCTAATCACTTATGTATAATTTATGGTGATTTTCTAAACTTAATGTTCAAATCATAGTTTCTAGTCAACTTTCTCTAATTAACATCCTTAGCTTATTTCATAATTCTATTAGCTTACCAAATGAACATTTATACATAAATCACAAATCACATAATATTTAAGAGTCAATTCTTACCATAGTAACTCCATGATTAGCTCTTCGCAAGCCAATGTTCATTTGATAATATAAATACACACTAAATATGCACTCACTTTTGCCTCACTATCGAACCTTTTCTACAATAATCTTCTCAATCCCGCACTTTTTCCTTCTTCTTCGAGTCACTTAGATCACTAGATTTATCTTAGTCTGACAACTTCATATAATAACATAAAATATTCAAATTGTATGTTAGTATCGTACTAACATAATCGAAACCTAATAATATAAAAGTCTATAGAAATGACTCGATACTTAATCAATATAAAACTAAATCATAAATCCATAATAATTTCAAACTTTCCAAATCTTTCGATTCCATAAATATTGATTTTCATCATCAATCTTTTCTTTTAATTCATAATGATCATTCACCATTATGATCATTTCACATAATTTACTAAAATTTCCAGCACTTTGATAATATACTCAATTTAATACCTTAACATTCAAAAGCTTGCAATTTCATCTCTATTTCCTTAGACTTTTCGAATTCAACGACCTACTTTAATAAACTTGCAGTTTGATCCCAAACTAATATTTAACTCTAAAAATCAGCATGCTAATAAATTTTCCAGCATTGTAATTTCTTAACAAAATAATACCATTACTTTTAAAAACTCACCATAAAGTCCCAACTATTGAGACTATTCGAATTCCATCATCATACTTATCCAAATTTGTACTTTGATCCTTAATCATTAATTTAACTTAAAATTCCAGCATTTCAATATTAAAATTCAACATTGAGCACCCCAATTAATAAATTTATGTAATAATATCCTACAATTCTCAAAACTTATAAAATAACCCTTTTTCTATTTCAAGCTTCCGAATTGATCAAAATTGATCTCCAAATCATATAGAACACTTCTAAAATCAATTTTAAACCATAGGAAATTTTCAACATTGTTACCCAACTTATTTCCCTATGGTCGAACCTTCCAAAGTATTTAGGATAAACTTTCTATTCAATTTCAAGCATGAATTCAACTCCCTTACATCAAATTCATGCTATATTATTCATCACAACATCAAATTAACTCAAAACCCCAAAATCCTCTAAAACCCTAATTAGGTCGAATGGTATATAAACATCTACACATCATTTTGATCATCACACATGCTTTAGAACTAATCTACAACACCAATAACATAATAATCTTCCATCAAATCTTCAAAATCAAACATATTATTCAACCACCCAATTCATGAATCTCAACATTTAAACATGATTTCCATGTAATTTTAATATCAAATGATAGAGAATTTCAAGAGGATTAATTCTCTATCTAATAGCTTAATCCAAAAATCAACCATAAAGTTTTAAAAATCAAATTAAAATCCTCAAAAATTTGGCTATAGAGCTAACGGCAAATGCTTGGGAAATATGTTGATTTTCCCCATGTAATTGTCACTTAAAACACTTGTCACCTTTATAATATTATTGAATTTAAAATTCAATTAATGAGATATTCCAATTTCACCATTAATGAATCATGATAATTACTAATTTCCATTGAAATATATTCTATTAAAATATTCCATAGTCAAAGATGAACTAATTTGACTTTGCCTTTCTACTTTGGTCATGCAATTTTCAAAAATTATATTTTAGTCACTAAATTTCCACTGTTCGACCAAATCTGAAAAATTAACTTCAATTCATCTGATTCCTGCTAAATTTCATTGATCTAAAGTATGAAAAATAATATTTCCAACCCTTATCTAGCATCCTTCAACTTTTCGTGAAATTCAGGTTCGATCCGATTATCCAATTTTTATCCCGAACTTTATCGCTTTATAACTTTTTATACAAATCTCGTACCGAAATTTTGATTCCCATTAAAATTCTCATTTTAGGTTAAACTGTTCATTTACATGAAAAAATATATAATTTTTTAAAATTATATTTTTGGTCCTTAAACTTTTAAAGTTTATACTTTAGCCACCAAACTTTAAAAATTTATATTTTAATCACTGACCAAAATTTGGGATATTACATCAGGTTTTTGTGGCCTTTGGGCCTTATATATGCATGTGTAGTTGCATCAGTTCAGTGCCTCATTTATCAGAAAAGTTTGGCTTGATGTTGTGTGATACAAGCCAATGCTTCAGTTGAGTGAGAATATCCGATGTTATGTGATACCAAGATTCCTTCTTGATGGTCTACCTGATGCTATGTGATGTCAGAAGATCATCCAACAGCTTAGAGGGAACCTTATGTGATACTGGTACCCCCTCTCAGTAGGCTAGTATCTGATGCTGTGTGATACCAGATACTAGCATAGCAGAACCAGTGTTGCATTCAAATAATGCATAGTAGAATCAAAGTTTCATTTAGATAATGTGTAGCAGATCAATCATTAGGGTTAGAGACCCTTTAGAGGTGTTCTCATGACGAGGCCCTTGTCCAAGGACTAAGGCAAGTGTGAGACCCCTACTTCAGTGATAAGACAGTTGAGCATTTAGTAGGTAGCATTTGATCTAGATCATGCATGTACCTACTGCTTAGTACCCTATCTTTAGTATGCTTACGTTTATGAAATTCTTATGTTGCTCTAGATTAGTAATTATACTGCTAAGCTTTGTAAGCTTAACTTTCTGATATTTTTCGTTGCCAAGTCAATAGCTTGGGCATTTTGTGAAGCACCGCTGCAGCAGGACTTCCAGCATCTTCGACAGAGTACTATACTATAACTTTAGTGGGGCATGTGTATTCATGTAACGTTACTCATGTATTAAGTTGTTAAATTCAATGTTTGTATTATTTTGGTTTTAAATTATGTGTTACAGAGCTCTAGTTTTGTAAAATGTTTTAATACATTTATTTATGTTTTAATTATGATACCATTCAACATATTTGAAAAAGAAAATTAACAAGTTTTGAAAATCAGGGGCTGCCTCGGCAGCCTAATGTGGCACTTTAGGTCCAATTGAGTTTAGGGTATTACAATATAAACTTATTTGAATAAATTACACTATTATCCTCGAGTTGGAGTTGGATCGGAATTTTTTCACCCTCCACTTGAATCATACCCGATTTGAATCTGACTTTTTTCTAGAAAAATCTGACCATTGGGTCGGGTCGGAATACATCGATTTCAGGTTAAATTATCATCCCTATTGACATAGTATATACACTTTGTAGACACCATTGATTGAGCCCAAAACCTCTAAAAAGATTAAAATTCTTTTTTACAATTGAATCAATTAAAGTCTGCATATGACATGTTAATTTAGAAATTTGTGTACGTACTGTTAGTAATATGATTTATAAAATTTGTAACACAATTATATTTTTTTCCTCTAGTGGGGATCACAAATGCTTTTATTTTTTTATTTTTTAAAGATAATAAAAATAAAGAGCATGCATATTCGGTTGGTTTGTGAAATTGTTTACCTTTATTTTTTATATTGCTTTAGATTATGAGTTTTAGATTTATTAGGAGTACTCCTTCTCTCATCTAAATATAATTGTGATTAGATTATGAAGTCCTACCTTTTCGGTTTTTATTTAGTGACGGTGATTGAGTGAGAATTAAGGGATAATGTGTTCCATATGGAGGATTGTCACCATTGCTTTCATCTGCTTCTTGTATTTCTCAAACAGAATATGAAAACACAGTATATATTGTATTTGACAATTAAATAATGCACGATTTTATATATGCTGGAATCTTGAAAACTCGAAAGGGATAGTATTTTCCTTTAACCAGGTTGTGTGACATTAAAGAAACATGAATTTCGAAAACAAAATCCATAAAGAAAAAAGAATGATATTTTTCTGTAGCTAAACAAACCGCAAAACGTCTTTCTTGATTTAAAGATGATGCTTTCGAGTTTCATGATCCATCACCCTCTATCTATCTCTCTAACTTCTTCCAGTTTTTTTTTAATCTTCTATTCCATCAATGGCGTGATGTTGGAGTTTTGGTTCCACTCAAGCTATCAAGATAAGAAATCTTCTTGCTTATCAGCATGTTCAGCTTTTGTACGTTCTTCGGATCCGGTGCCTCTGCTACTTCTTCAATCCCATTTTGATCTGTACTCCATGTAAGTAAATCCGACAGCGTCATCCCGTTCGTGCACTCCGATTCGTCTTTTGGAATTGCAGCCTGGTTCTCCTTCGATTCAGGCAGGCCTTGTGCCAGGAAATCGACTTGGATGACATCTTCGATTCGGGATAATACTGTGTGTGCCAAGCTTTCCAGTATTCTTGAATAGCTCTCTAGGACGGCCAGTCCTACATCCTGCAATGCCAAACACACACTGCCAATTCAATGCCTATGAAAGATACGTACAAAAACGATACGAAACTTACGATGTTACGTTTGGAATGTTGGTCTACTTGACGAACAAGTTACCTTGTTGTACTCAATTTTGCTGATGTCTAGTGAAGATTGAGGCAGTCCTGGGAACCTATGTTTGATAAGGTGTAAAATGATCTCAACTCTTTCCTCAAACAATTCTCTTTTCTCAATGCTAACACCAGAGCCCCATGATTTACTATCCTTTTGGTGCATTTTCCTCTTCCAAATCACAATGGATGCCTCGATCCGATTCTTGAGGTCTAAGATCTTGTGATCCGATGAGAGGTCGATAGTGGAAAGAAATTGATCCGGATCGAAGAATTCATCTGTGATGCTCCTATAGATCGAATCACCTAGACTAGCTCTCCCATTCTAACAACCCATCAACCAGAAAAAACCGAGGTGAGAACCGAACCGGTGTAAACCCGAGGTTCGAGTGTTTTGTTACTTTTACCTTGGGGAGGGATTCAATGTAGCTATCAGGGATGTCCATCTCTGACAGGAATTCAGCATTGATGGCCATTGCTGCTTTAAGAACCTGAGTGACACATTCCTTCTGAACTTGCAGATTTTTCCTCGCCGCTTCCGACAAACCGCCAGGGGGAACTTTAACGGTAGGCAGCCACCATTTGTCGTCTTTTCTCTTTCGTTCGGAGTCCGGGGCATCTTTCGACAGGTAATAGAATTCATTTTGGTCCTTGAAGGCATCCAGACAATCCTGCACGACATAGTTAACTTCTCATCAGACCATCCAGTCTTCAAATGGAATGACACAACACAGAGTTAAAATCTATGCCCTTACAATAAGCATTCTATCAAGTGTCTTGAGGGCAGGAATGTTCATAAGCAGATCTTTTCGTTGCTTTGTGACCATTATCTGAACAAGAAAAAAAAAACAAAATCTCCAAGAGGATTACAGCTCGTAATTACATGTCCGAATTTCGAAGGTGAAGAGATACCTCCATGTCGGAACCATCCTTGTTCTTCTGGTAAGAAGGTACTAATTCAACAATATGATCGGTTATAGACAATAGCCAGTCCATTTCTTTTCTCCACCTTGCTTTCCTTTCAGGCGACATAGGCTCTAACCGTGATTGTTCACCAAAAACAGATGCTGAAACCAATCATCAACTCAAATTCGATAACCCTTTCCATACTCGGTGTAAAATACATACGAATGTCGAAATAAGGGAAGTCGGAAAGTACCCGCAAGGTTTGTAATGGCATTTGAGAGTGCTAAAGCTGATGAAACTCCTGTCCCTCCACCTGACATGTCCTCCCCCAGGAGTAATTTAGCAAACTTTTCCTTCATCTGCTCCATATCTGAATCAAACATCGTGACAAAATTGTAGAAAAATCGAGTAACATAAACAAAAAACACGTAGCATACCATGATTTTCATCTACATGAACCAATCATATAAAGAAATGCGAAAGAATTAGTCATAATAATAAAATTTCCCCAAATTTGCGCAAATGATCAATTTGCTTCTTATTTTTAGGACTATTTTAACCCTCAACATTTTAGATTTTTGTCATAACAAACCCTGTTAGAATAAAAACTATTAGTTAACTAACAGTCATCATATGTTGCTGACATTATATTTTACATGTGTTTAATTACTAATGTGATATGTGTCAAGTCTGTTTAATTGTTAATGTGATATGTGTCACGACACTTAAAGTGATGATATGACATGTACAACGTCAACCAAAGTGATGAACACATCACTCAAAGTGATGACGTGATATGTGTCACATTAACAATTGAACACATGTGAAAATGTCATGTTAGCAACATGTGTTGACCATTAGTCAACTAACGATTTTCTTCTAATATGAGTTGTTTCGACAAAAAATTAAAACGTTGAGATTAAAATACTCAAAAAGAAAAAGAGACAAAATGATCATTTTGATAGATGTTAAAAAAGTTAATTTTATCGTTTTGCCAAAGAAGTATGTGCGAAAGTGATGAAACTTGCCGTGTAATAACTGTTGTTCTCTGGCTCGGAAGGCAGCGACAACCTCCTCAAAGGCATCGGGGTCACCTGCAAGAGCTGCCTCTTCAAGCTTAGTAGTACCAACGCTGAGGCTCTTGGCATGTCTGTCTTTGTTGTCCTTGGCACCCTTTAAATTAGACTTCTTACTGTCTTGTTCTTGTTCTTGTTCAACAGCTCGAACCATTGTCCAACCTCTGCTAAACAAAAACGAAGAACAATCAAACTGGAAGTTTGGATGTAATAAATTTATTGGATAACAAATGATGTGGGGTTGTTTGAAATGAAATGTTGGGGGGGGGGGATTTTAGTGATTGAAACTGCATGTTTTTCTCAGAATTTAGATTATTTCTAAATGTTGAAATGGTTTTTTAGGCTCATTTTCAGGGAAAGGGTTAAAGTTATAGCTTAAAACAAGGGATGATTTGAAGATTAATAGCATTATACTTCCTATTCTTCATGCCTAAACTTAATATTAACCACCCTTACCTCCCACATGGATGCTTTTGATTACTTGTATTTTGTGAATACCCCCCACCTGCACCTAAATTTATCCATAATCATAAATTTCAACTTCAATATTTATATTTTTATCAATTTGGTTTATTTTTAATTGAATTGATGTGATTAAAAAAATATCTCTTATTTTTTAATTTGTTTTTTATTGAGCTAATGAAATGGTTCATCTGCATCTAGAGGACACACTAAACTTTATAATTTATATCTTTTTTTTTCTTTTAGATTCTCTTAACCGTTAATATCGTTTTAGTACTTAAAAAGACCTACTGGCATTTTTCATTCTATAATATGATGAATATAAAATTTTTATTGTATATTATTTTATCAGATTTTGAAATGTTATGTATTCAGACTTTTAGAATATTATTTTTATGAGACTCCAGATTATATGATTTGACATGCATTGAGCCTTCGTTCTCCAGATCCTCTCGCATGCAAGAACTATGGAGGATGTAGCCATCTGCGGTCTCTTGAAGCTTGAAGTTCAACCGCCCCTGGTGCCTCTTCCACCCAAAATCGGTAGGTGTTGCCCAGAATCTCCTCAGCTGCTAAGATGTGTGCTGACCGATTACCATCCCTTGGGGTATATCGAAACTGGTAAGATCTAAGCCCCTCTGCCTTCCTCTGTGCTTCCCAAATTAATGGACCTATTTCTGATTGATCGAGGATTGGTGATGATAGCTTCTTAATAACGCTTTTGGAGTCACCCTCAAGGACTACGTAATCATGCTTCTGGGTTTTTATCAGAACGATAAGGTCATCCGTCCTCAAAATTTTACCTTGATGAAATCTAATGTTCCTGGTGTACCATAGTGCCCAAACTGTAATTAAAATATCGGCATGTCTGTCTGAGTGATAATTTGTAAATAACCAATGCATCCACAGAACACAATCAGCATTAGCTATATTCAACGGCCATTGCACCTGCATGTCACACCACACTTGTCGAGCCAAATAAAAGTCTCTAATAACATGTATCCCCGATTCAATCTCTAATCCACAGACTGGACATAATGGGTCATTAATGAGACGTTTTTCAAAAAGATTTTGCCGAGAAGGGATAAAATTTTGGGCGAACTTCCACATTTGCAATTTTATTTTCCATTGACACGTACTGGCCCAGATGCTACGAAACACAACTATCTCTGTATCAGAGACATTTACTTCTGGCAACAGCAATCTGTAGGCACTCCGAACCGTGAACTGCCCCGTTCGCTCTGCGCACCAGACCCGACAATCATCGATTAGATATTTTGTAAGGGGGAAACTAAGAATTTGCAAAACCTCGTTCTCAACAAACACCGATCGAATTAATTCTTCCTTCCATTCCATTGACATTGGATCAATTAAGTCCGCCACATAATTAATCTCCGGATTAATCGGAGATTCAATATGCCTTGGTCTTCTGTTTGGAAGCCAGAAATCATTCCAAACCGAGATGGAATTACCTCAGCACACTCTCCACCTCAGACCCTCTCGCACTCCATATGCTCCTCCAGACATAAGACGGATTCGAACCCAAGTTTGCATTCAAAAAGTCTCCACTCGGAAAATATTTAGCTTTTAGCAGCCTTGCCTTTAAGGAGCTCGGATTGTTCAACATTCTCCACCCTTGCTTGGCTAACAGAGCCACATTAAAGTTCGACATATCTCGAAATCCCAAACCCCCCATCGTTTCTTCTCGGTATAAAATAATTAAATATTTCCTTCTTTCCTTTCTTAAAATTCAAATAATGTTTTTATTGTTATTTATGCATTTAAATTTGGAATTAATAATGAATTGATGGAATTGTAATATTTCTTTATTTCGATTGAGTAAGAATTACTTGTAATATTTCTTTATTTCGATTGGAGTAATAATTACTTAGCCAATTAATTAGTTGTCTTTGTAATGAAATTTACGAATTCGAGTTTAATTTAAGATCTTATACAAAATATTTTTAAATTTTAAGACGAAACACAATAATATATAATTATTTTCTATCGAGAAGAATCGACCCCATTTGATCCTTTGGCCTGCAAAGAGTCTTCCACAGACAACAGTGAATCCCCTTCCCACTCTTACAATTACTCTACAAAAACCGAGCCATGATACGTTCAAATTCAATGCACAAGCTCTTAGGAAGTAAAATGCAATACATAGCATAAAGGGGTAATGCTCGAAGAACAGCTTTAATAAAAACTTCCTTACCTCCCTGAGATAACACCTTAACGCTCCAAGAGCTAATACGTGCATTAAATCTGTCCCGAATATGACATTACAAGAGTAGTTAGTTTTATAAAATATATAAAGAGAATATAAAAAATCATAATCTCAACAAAAAAAAAGTTCACAAAGAACACTATAATCTAATCATATTAACCATTCATTTCCCTTAAACCCATCAAAAAACATAAACTAGCCATTAAATAATGAAAATAGGCCATACAAGAAAGGGGTTGCAAACTCGATCAAATAACTCATAAAAATAGAAAATACTAATAAATATAATTGTCGATGGTGATAAATAAACACTATAAATACTAACATAAAAATGAATATAATGATGACTATACGCAGACAAATATATTTATCATAACTCAAGTACGACTTATCTAAGGTGATATCAAATCAATAAGATAATAAAATAAACATGAATGGGAGAGATGATATCAAATCCAACTCATAAAAGGTGAAAAAGAACATGTTTCTTTTATTAATCTGATAAATATAATGTAATATTTGTTCAAAGATTAACTATTAACCATTTCACATTGAATGCTCACATCCCTAACATTAATGATGTTCGGACCCGAAATCTCAAGGAATAACAACAATTCTTTTATCACTGAAGTCGCTTGGTTCGTGTTAAAAAAATTCAAAATATCAATTTTTTCATTAGAAAGAAACTTACTAAACAAAATAATACAAATAAATCAAACATAAAACAAAAGAAAAAAGAGAAAATAGATGAAAGCACGACAATTGTTAAAACAAAACAGGTAAAAGTAAGAAAAAAAAAACCCTAAAAAATTGTTAAACATCATAAGAGTTAAAATTCAAAAATAACAATCTTTTAAATAGATAGTATATATTTTTAAAGAAATTTATTATTTATCAGGTCTAGTATTTTTGTTTTAACTTCTAAATCACTAACATTTTTGTTCTTCTCAAGGTGCAATTACAACAAGCAATAGATGTTCATACCGATAATTTAATCAATGTAATATCCAAACATGGGTGTAAGCCACGTAGAAGATTGTAAGACTAATAGACTCCTAAAAAATACATTAATTTGTATAAATTTCCAATTTTAATCTTATAAATATATAATAAAAATACGTAGTTTTGAAATTTATTAATTGATCGAGTGATTAATGATGTTTATATTGTCTCATCTTGTGTGGATTAAAATCTTGATATTTATTTTAGAATGTGATCTCTATCTACTTAATAAAAAAAAATGACATAATGCAATAAAATAATCCTAATGTTTGACAATATTATCAAATTTACCCGTATTTTTCTTAGAACATTTAACCCCCAAACATTTCATTTTGAATCAAAACACCCTCATTAGATGAAAATTGTTAGTCAACTGATAGTCAACACCAAACAAATACACATATACCCATATACTGACATGACATGCCCATGTTATGATAGATGATGACATGGCACTATCACTTCAGACTTTTTAAATAAAAATTAAAATATTATTTTTAATATTTATATAATTTTATTTTTTTTGTCCAATAAGATGATGACATATGTCATCACCATATTGAACAAAAAATAAACTAAGCAAAACATGCTTTTGTGAGGAGTTAAATCGTTGTCATGCTTGAAATCCCAACACCTAGCCACCAGACCAAATCTTGCATTTGTTTACTTTTTACAACACAAAATATTTACCATATATGTTCTGCCTCTCACACATTTTATCAAAGACCTTATTCATCTCCTCTTCACATATAATTTCTTCTTCCTTTTATGAACCAAGAACCAAAATATACATATAAAATCAAACGATCTTATCTTGAAGAAAAAAAACATCAACATAAACTTGTCTACTGAAAGAATCTACAAAAAAAAAAATCAGAAACATTACTTAGGGATGTCATTAACTTATCAATCGAAGTCAGTGGCACATCCATAAATTTAAGAATGAGTGTCCAAAATTTTAATTTTCTTTTCTTAAAAATATTGGGAATGCAAAAAATATAATTTTTTCCTTTACACATTAAGTTAAATTTAACCACTTTTCCAAAATAATAAGGATTCACTTGGCCCTTTGTGCTACCACTGATTAAAGTACATGACTAAGCCTTGTCGATGTTCTTCTTTATCTGTTGATTGTCGGTATTAGGGTTTTGCTTATGAACATATTAAATTCTCTAATAAGGAGTCCAAGTCAATATCTCCCTCCTTAAAACAACTACATATTGATTGTTCGTATCCTTTTTCAGTTGGAGCTCCCCGAGTACTCTGCCAATCACTCTTGTTTAACTTTCCCCATCATCTGATCAAAATCCATGAAATTAATCACAATGTGTCAATGAATCAAACAGGTAAGCATGGGTTTTATTATGTAAAAACATTTTAATTAATCGTTAATCGATGAATTAAACATAGAAGAAGCTAAAAAGTAAAAGAGGGGAAAGGGTGGTCACAAGGGACTCGGGCGGGCGTTATGGTAGAGCTGGGTTTCTAGCTGAGGGTTGTGGGAGTTCGTGAGTTGCATGACGCCGTAGCCGATGACACCTGAAACGACGTCGTAGATTGTGGTAAAGACCAAGAAGAATGGGCTTCGAATCTCTCATCCGCCTCAACAACCACCGCCAGGTCTGGCTATTTTCACCTGTAATTTGTGTTTAAGAGTTTCATTTCATAAAAAGAAAGAAAATAAAGAAGTTGTAGTTTTTTTCTTTCTTTTTTGGTTTCTGTTTCTTGTTTCATGTGGTTGAATAATCTGTATTTTTCGTTGTTCTTGGTTTACCAGTTGCTTTCTGTTATGCTAAGGAATAGGTCTACAGCAATGACCATCAACAGGCAAGCTTTAATGGCGGATCATGGCTCTCAATCATCATATTCTCAAAAAACAATAAGGGTAAATTTGATAATATTGTCAAACGTTATGGTTATTTTATTGCATTATGCCTAAAAAGAAGTGTATGCTTTTGCATAAACCAAACGACCTAAATGATTAAAGAGATTTGTTATTCAAAGTATCAAGTTCGAACATAATTGTAATACCCCGAATCATAGGTCAATAGTTCAGGTCAACTCGAAATCCTTAAGTCAAGCCAATTAAACCTCTTAAGATAGTTTGGATCAGTTTATGAGAGTTTTGGGCTAAAGGTAAGCCCAAGAGTTGAGTTAAGTTATGGTTTTAAGTTGGGGTAAAAAGAAGATGACCAAAAGTGTAGTTTACCCATAGCCTGTTTTAAAGGTTAAAAACCCCTTCACCCAAGTGTTTTTCATATAAACCATATCCCCAAAAATATCTTCATATTCTCTTCTTCTCTAGACTCTTCTTATCCATTTCTTCTCCCTAGCAAAGATCAAAGTTTTAAGGAATCCCAAGCCTAGATGGAAGAAACAAAGGTAAGAATCTTAATCCACATCTCTTAAGTTTCATTTCAAGCCCCAAATCTTAGGTTTTGTATAAGGTTTGAAAAAATGGGTTTTTTAGTATAAACTAATCAAGTGTTTTAAGCTTATTTTTGGGTATATTTGAGTTATAAGTGTTTTATTTGAACTCAATCCAACCTTTAGTTGGGTAGTAATCCATTTCCTTGCTTTGATTTAGTTAAAGAGGTGGACGAGAGTTTCAAGGCTAAAAATGAAGGAAATGTGATTCTTAGTTGATTCGGGAGAAGTTCTAGCAGCCAAGAAAGCCAGGTAACACACTCACAACTCCTTTATACCCTTAGTGGGTCATTAGAATTGCAAGATAGCTTGAAAGTTGAGTTTGAGCATGTTAAGTAAATTTCTATGGTAGATTTTAGAATTTGGTGTTAAATAACTTGTTTAAATCATCTATATGACCTATTATATCATGTTTAAACTTATATTGGTCAATTGGAAATGTTAGAATGGTTTTGTGAGGGTTTTGAAATGTTTAAACATGAAAAATAATGAAGTTGCAGAAGAGGTTTTGAAACCCCCTATAGCTAGTTTCAAAACCTTTTTTCCATAATGCAATTTCAGGCAAAGGTTTCGAAACCTCTACAGTAGGTTTCGAAACACCCTACCCAGGCCTCTATAGTAGGTTTCAAAACCCCTGATTGATTTTGGCCAAATAGGACTAGAAAGGTACACGAATGGTCGTGGACTTATAATATGCATTTAATTAGGATTATTTCTAATAAAATGATAAGTGACAACAAAATAATGCTAATTACAACTATAAACGAGATAAATTTGGGTGACATAAAATTAGCCTTGTTTGATGCTCGGGAAATGATTCAGACACCCGAGTTCTTTTAGAAAAGTTAGCAATCGAAAGTACAGATTCAGTCCAGATATATCCTTAGGGAGTGCTCAAGGCACTTTAAGCTGACTAAATAAGGCCAAGGCCTGACATTTGCAAGGGGTGGGTTAGTCAAGGGTGTGGTGTTCGATGTAGAGATTCCGGGGGGGGGCATCCTCAGTAGACTAGAGGGGTGTGTGAACTTCGAGATACAGAACCCTCAGCCGCACCATGATGTCTACCATAGAGTAAAGAGTGAGTATACACGTATACTCACGAAAGAAAAACACTAGACTTGATAGCTTGAGTATTTCAATTATACACTTTTAGTATAAACTAGTTGTTAGTGTGACATTGAGTAGTTAGCTCAACATTCGGATGTTTCTTTTGGCAGGTTAGTAGATCGATCAGTTTAAGGAGCCTTACAGGAACCGAGGTCCAGATCCAATGTAGAGCAGAGTACGTCATCATCAAGTTTTTAAAGGGCATGTACATTTATAAACTCATATGTATTATTGAGTCGTAAAGTCAGTTAAAAGTTAGTCTGTATATTTTTTAAATGTATTTATTTATTTTGAGAACTCTCTGTTGTAAAGTTTTTAATTCTATTTATGGATGTTTATGTATAAAAAGGGATTTTAAAATAGTCATTTTAAAGTTCAAGTAATGAGTAAAGAGTTGGTCAGTCACTTCGATGGCTCCATGTAGCACCCTAATTAGTCGATTGTGTATTGTATTGGTCTAAGGTGTTACAATAATATTTGGCTTAATACAAAAATAAGTGCCCAAACTATACCTAAAGTCTTGAATAAGTGCCTAAACTATTTTTTGGACCCTCAACAATGTTAGTTTCCCCTCCAAGTATATAAAAAATGGTTGTCCCTTGTTCCCATATGTAATGGGGTAAGGGGAAGGTAAGATAGTAGGCTGCCCCCAACACTAGGTTGAGAGCAGCTTCCGTAGGAGACCTCCAAATTATGAAATGTCCTCCATGGGACTCGATCCCACGACCTCAAGGTTAAGAATCTTGTGCTCTACCAACTGAGCTGGATGGTCATTTCCCCCTCTAAGTATATAGTATTTTGAAATTTTTTTTTTAAAATGTTATTATATTTATAAAAAAAACCCCAATTTATCTTAAATTATAAAAATGAACCCAAATATCTAAAATCCCCAAATCCTATCCTTAATCCACTATCGCCCCCTTTCTGGCCACGACCACAGCCGCTGACATAGTCTCTGTCATCCTCCTAGTCATACACCTGCGTAGTTGTCATCGATTGGTCGTCGAGATCGTGTGGGATCGTGATTTTCATCCTAGGGTTCGAGGGGTATAAAACGTTGATTCGTCATCGATTGACCCTTAATCAATCGCGATTTCATGGGGTTTTGGTTGTCGGGGGGAGATGATGTTTGGTGGAGCTTCGTCGATGACAAAATGTGATGGTTTGACGTGAGTTTAAGGGTTTAAATGAAGGTTTTCAAAGTTTTTGAGTTATTTCGAAATGTTTATGTTTTTCTTTAAAAATATATATAGCTTTAATTTTTTATTTTAAATAAAATTTTTAAATATCCCAATTTGTGACACATGTCTCTTAACGGAAAAATTAATGTTGTTGACGGCCCGAATACCTAAATAGATTACGTTAGAAACATGGATGAATAAAAAAATAATTTAAACATATATTTAAGATATTATGTATACTTTAAACACTTATTTTAATATTAAAACATAATATTTATAGGTGAATTTAAATATATTTTATTAAATATTTTAGAATCTTTACGATATATATTATTTTATTATCGTATCTTTCGTACTAATTAAAAACAAGGAAAAAAGTGCGTAGCTTCACGCATGTGGTGGGAAAACATTGGTTCTTCGTAATCCTGACCACATTCCTCGATTTCTCCACCCGTAACTTCGATTTTGGCTCCATTTCTTCTACTCACATCCGTCCTTTCTCTTTCTCTCTCTCATTCACTGATTCGATTATGGAATCCATTGGAGTCCTAATGGCTTGCCCCATGAACCCTTACCTCGAACAAGAACTCGACAAGCGTTTCACCCTCCACAGGCTCTGGAAAGTCCCCGAGAAATCCACTTTTCTCACTACTCACAGTAACTCAATCCGAGCTCTCGTCGGGAATGCCTCCGCCGGCGCCGATGCCCAGATGATCGAGGCCTTGCCCAAGATGGAAATCGTTGCCAGCTTCAGTGTGGGGCTTGATAAGATCGATTTGGCCAAGTGTAAAGAAAAGGGTATCCGAGTTACCAACACCCCTGACGTTTTGACTGAGGATGTCGCGGATTTGGCTATTGGTTTGATGTTGGCGGTGTTGAGGAAGCTTTGTGAGTGTGATCGGTACGTGAGGAGTGGCAAGTGGAAGAAAGGGAGCTATATGTTGACTACTAAGGTTCCTTCACTTTTCTTTGGCACAATTGAGCAGCTTTGGTTTATTTGATAATACGTAGTTCCTTGAATTTACTTTTTTGTTTTGTTTTTTTTTTTGTGTGTTTGATGATTTTTTTATGATATTGGTCTTTCTGGGTTGTTATTGGATTTTGCTGAATTTCTTTGCATAACTATTTATCATGTGCCAGTGAATTTGTGTTTCTAATTAGTGAGTTGCTATATTTATGGTTCGTTTTTTTCTTCTTCATTGAAGATGGATAATTTTGCAATATAGACTTCTGTCCTGAAAGATTCTGGGGCAAAAAAAATGCTTATACTCCTTGTATTCATCTTTCAACATATGCATTTAGTTTAAGATGCCAGTTTTACGCTTGTAAATTTCATGGTTAGTTGTAATTCCTTTAGCTTCTCAAGTATTTGCTTTGTGGTAATGTGGTTTGCTGGCGGCTGCTTTAGTTGATTTGGTGTCATTCTGGTCTCACAAACAAGCGAAAGAGTTCGATACCTTTATGCCAGATTATTACACTGTCGTCGTTGCTGATATTGCCTCTTGAAATTTCAGCATGATCATTATGTTGTGGCAAATTCTTAATGGTCAAGGGTGTTTATATTGATGAACTAATGTGCAAATGCTTGAAAAGCCCAAGAAACCATAATGAAGTCTTTAGCGGCAGGTTGAAACGATTTACCTGAGTAATTTTACTTTGGGTGCCCCGGGGGGGGGGGGTGATTGAGTCATGCTATTAAAACTGATATATATATATATGTGTGTGTGTGTGTGTGTGTGTGTGACTTTCATCTTTGGGTATTTTACCCGTGTTGAATTTTCTTTTATTGTACCAACATTTTTAGATATTTAACAGCTCAAATGGGCGCCGAGTAGTACCATAAGGCATTACGTGCATTTACTTTCGTCCTATTTCTACCGTATGTGGACATATAGGTAGATACATATTTACATAATGCAATTATGGATGTCTATGTGTAACTATATTTTCCTCAAGTATGATATGTAATGCGTATATCAAGGAAATCAGAAGGATGCTTGGTAGTTATGAGGCCCCTTGTGAGGATAATGGAGGTTCAAACAATTCTAGGTACATATACAAAGGAGTTATAAATGGCTTTGGAGTAATGGTACAACCTATTTCAGGATAACAGTTTCTTTTACTAATGGTTTCAGCATTGTAAATCAACTGAAAATGGGTTACTGATTAGCTATTAGTTGATGATTGAGTCCTGTTTATTTTCTATAAGTTAGTATTCTTCCTTCTTCGACTTATTTGGAATTAGTGCTGAAAGCAAGGCCTTTGAGCTGTGGTTAGAGTCTTGCGACGGAGGCCCTCTGACTAGTACTAAAAATTAGTCGATTAATTAGAAAGGTCAAGTATACGCTGCCCCTTGAGAAGGGTGTGGCAATGCATGCTTATCGTATTGTTGTTCTTTACTCAACTTTGGGAATAGTTTCCTTCTCGAGTTGCAAAAGAAGAGAAGTTTCTTTTGCTAAGATCCCATTCTCTCTCCTTACAAGATTAGTGATAAGGAGGCTAGTCTTTTGCTCTTTTGATTGAGAAAAGCGGTTTTCTATTGCACATAGAATCCATTTGTTTGGAAAAACATGAAGCAGCTATGTCCAGCATGATAGTGACTTTTGACTTTAAGACGAAAAGTTGGCAATTACAACATTTTGCAAGGGTTTGTTAGATTCTTTCATGAATTCGGTATAAGAAACATTAAGATTGAATTGAATCTGTGCTAACTTCTTTCTTGTATATATGTTCCATCAGATTTGGAGGATACAAGAGTAAGGAGTTTTTTCTTCCCCTCTCTTGCCCATGTTTTTGTGCCCATTTAACTGTACTATCTCCCATATTTCAGTTCACCGGAAAAAGAGTCGGCATTATTGGGCTTGGCAGGATCGGCATGGCAATTGCAAAGAGAGCTGAAGCATTTAGCTGCCCTATTAGTTACCATTCTAGGACAGAGATACCAGAAACCAAATACAAATATTATCCAAGTGTTGTGGAACTGGCTGCCAATTGTGATATCTTGGTTGTTGCTTGTTCACTGACTGCAGAAACCAGACACATTGTTGACAGGAAGGTGATCGATGCTTTAGGTGTAAAGGGTGTGCTCATCAATATTGGGAGAGGCCCTCATGTGGATGAACCTGAGCTGGTTTCCGCATTGGTTGAGCGCCGGTTAGGAGGTGCTGGAATTGATGTGTTTGAACACGAACCTGAAGTACCCGAAGAGCTTTTTGGGCTCGACAATGTGGTGCTCTTACCTCATGTGGGAAGCGGCACGGAAGAAACCCGTAAAGACATGGCTGATCTCGTGCTTGGGAACTTGGAGGCACACTTTCTGAACAAACCATTATTGACGCCTGTGGTTTAGTGGTGATTCTATCGTTTTTATATATATATATATATATATATATATTTTCATGATGTTTAGGACATTGTATCCTGGAAATAAATATGCAGGACTGTTAAAACCTTCTTCATTTGCTGTTTCAACTAGAAAGAATCCAGCCATTCATGTCCCCTGAAGTATCATTTAAGTACTCATGGATAAAATCTCTCTTATGTATATTCTAACATGTTTCAAATATGTTTTTTTTTTTACATATTTAAAGAATGATTTTTTTCTACGAATGCATATGTCAAGTATATCTCCAAATAAATGTAGACGTTTAAAAAGAAGAAAAGAAAGAATGGAAGTAATTTGGTTTGGATTCATTTCAAAATATGAGGCATCGGAAAACGTCTATGCGGATCACATGAGTGCTCATATTATTTTTTAAAATAAACATAATTTTAATTATTATCTTAATTTATTATTAATAATTAATGTATTATAATAAAAAATATAAAAAAGTTTATGATGTGATCTCGGCTATGCACCTTACATTATTTTCTGTAATCTCTCTGAGACCGTTTGATCGAGGCAAGTTGTTTACATTCGAGAAGCTTCAAGAAGATTATTTGAGCTTAATCTGGGAATTTCAAGTTTAGATTTTTGAAAGCCTTTTTCAATCCAAAAGAAGAACCTCCACCATCATATTCAAGGCTGGGACGTGAAGAAGGAACAACCAAGTTTAAGGGAAGATTTTATCTTTTACTTGCATGAATTTGCATGAGTGTTAATAAATTTGCATGACATTAAGTTGCATAAATAAATAATCATACTACTTCATTTAAGCATGAGTTCATTTAAGCATGCATTGCATTTAAAGCATCTATTTCATTTAATAAAGTTAGTTCATTAATTAAACTAGTTCATAAATCAAACTAGTTCATTTATTAAACTAACTCTTAATTGTTTCATGCATGTTTTCAATTAAATATTGAATAAATTTCACCTTTGTGTTTAAGTGTAAGAGGAAAGCTGAACAATCTCAACAGATGTAAGAATATCAGTCAGAATGTATTCTAATTCTGGATGCGATACATACATATTTGATTACAGAAACCAAATGGAAAGTATTCCTCTATCTCTTAACTTTCCAACGCCTTTTGAATCACCTCAATCCGATATTGGGAGCTTGAGATATGATCGATTTATTGAAGACAGTGCATGCTGGAATTTGATACAGGAATTTCATGCATGGATGATTTGGATGAGTTTGAGCCAAGGAATAGTCCTTTCATCTTCTAACAAGAGACAAACAATTGATGGTCATCTTAATTCACCAATTCAAGGCATTTAAGGTTGATGTTATCACCCATTGAAGGTCATTTATGTTCAAGAAAGGGGACATTCAAATAACCATCATTCAAAATTTAGTATTCAAAGCCTTTATCATCTTTTGAAGGCTGATCATATTCTTCAAGGGAACAAGCAATGAAGGATGATATTATTTCATTTAACCACCAAATTAAGTGATAAAACAAGCAAGGAATTTGAAGAGACAAGCTGATTTGGACATGTAGGATGTCCACATTCATCGTATGCCTTCATTTAACTTATTTTCTTCCATTTGCAAGCAAAGCAAGGCAGCCCAAGAGTCATCCACCCCTTGGACGAAATTAAGGCCAAATTCAGCTTCAAATTGTCTAGATTCATCCCCAAAATAATCTAGAATATTCATCCAACTTTGAAGATAAGAAGACAAAGCATTCAAGTGCATTTTATTGCTAAATTGATGAGAATGTTGTCATCTTTTGAGTCTTTTCATATGCTACTTGAAAATACTATAAATAGGAACCTTTGTGATCATTTGTAGACACACAATTTGATTTATGAAAATACTTTGAAAGATTACTTTCATTTTAGTTCTTGGATTAGAACTCTATCGGTTTCTTGTCGGTCTTGAAGCCTTCATCCATTTCATCTTGTTATAGCATTGGTTCCTAGCTCTACTATAACTAGTTGGTCACGTTCCACCCTCTATCACTTCGATTCCATGTTTATTATATTGTTGGTTCCTAACTCATATATAGTTAGAAGGTCACAATCTATCCTTTGAATTACTATCATTCTCCACGTCAACCACAAACATCCTTCACCATTTTCGTTACATCCATTCAACCACTATCACCACCACACTTCTTTCATTTACAATCTACTTCAACTTTCATTCTATCATTTTCATTACTTTCATACACATTTATATATACATATTTCCCTTCTTATAACTCAATTTTTACATTTTTAGTCTCCAATCAAAGCAATACGAAATTCTGGCTAGAATCACGATCGGACAACACCGTATATGATTCGAAACACATAACCGAGATCATATCATTTTACATATATCTTATTTATTTCTTATAATTCTATGTCTTAATAACGCATAAAATCAATTTTTTTGACAATACGAAACTCCTCCCACTTTAGTATTGCTTTTATGATCAAATTTAATAATAATTTTTTGTCTTTAAAGAAAGATCCAAAAAATTTCCCCCAGATTGCTCTAAAATATACCCTAACATCTGATACCCATAAATAGATAAATATTATCCTTTTTAAGCACCGAAAGAACAAGAAATTAAAAACAAATACTATCATGATCAAGGATTCAAATAGTGATATCTTAGTGGTAAAAATATTATTTAAAAGTTTGTATTAATTATAAAAATATTCATTATTAATGTAATAATGATAAGCACAACCCAACTAAAATTATTACTGGAATCGAATCTAAATAGCTGATTGTAAGAAGGAAACATATCCACGATCGATTTTACAGCGATGTAGTTCCAAATGATTGAATCTGAGCTTTAAACACCCAGAATTGCTATGCTTTTTTCATAGCGAGCAGCAACCACTCCAGTTGCTTCACCTGGATTTTGTAACTAGAAACCTTCTTAGATATATTTAATCCAAGAAACAAAAACCTACTTAATTTACAATATCGGACTCAAGAAGTAAAGAAGCAGCTTGCAAATTCAGATGATCCAGATTCTTATCATAAGCATGAACTGTGGCCGAGAATGGAGTGATTTTCTTGCATGTACAAGACACATGGGATCAAGGAGAGGTTGAAGATGAAGCTGAAGCCCCTTTGAAGATAAGAAACTTGAGTCTCTCCATTGTAAAGTAAATGAAAGTCCCCTTTGAATGTGTGAAAAAACACCCAAAATTTGAACCCACCACGCATTGCCATCCACTCCCATACTTGCCATCAAACTCCTGCCAACAAAATCATGTTTACATTCATTAAAAAACCAATACTTAAAATCAGAAATCTCGGATTAAGGAATTTATCGTTATCTTTTGAACTTTTAGCGTATTTTTGTAAAATGGTCCCTCGTTATCGGATAAGAAACGATACTATTTTGTATTCGTCCAGATTTATGTTAAAAAAAACAGAGGGAAAATCATTGCTAAATTTGAAAAAAAAACCTTTTTGATAAAACCAGCTATGGAGGTGCAGTCAAAGACGTCATAAAGATCAAGAGCTTGAGAAGCAAAAGACATGGCTTGAATCTGCATCTTCAATGGCATATCTGAGTCATCCACCAAAGCTTTTCCTTCCAACATGTTTTGATGATCTTAAAAAAAAACCAGAACTACAGCAAAATAGACGAATCTGAGGATTGGGTTTTTTTTGGCAGTGGAAATCTGGTTCTTATCTTTAAGAACCAAAAACAAAGGTTTGGATCAAATCTGATCTCTCTTCCTTCAGCCTTCTTTTTCCGCCAATGGAGGAATGAGTCATGTCTTTGAAAATCGCAAGATATTATTGAGCTGGCACGTTGCCAGTTATCTTGTCCTTGCCTACCCTTTTTCTTTTCAATTTGTTCTTTCTCTATCTTCTTTTAGAAGATAAGGATAATCTTTCCATTAATAAATAAGGATAATTAGTTAAAAAATATATATAGTATTTATAATAAAACTATATGATTTTTTGGGTTGAGTATCCTACCCGATTTTTAGGTCGAACTTGAGTCATAAAATATTGATTAATCGGGTACCCTCTAACTTAAAATTTGATTTATTATATATTTTTATTTTATATTAAATTTTTATTCACAATCTTCAAATTATTTCACTTTAATATTTTAAAATTTTAATTTTTTAAATTTTGACACTATAATATTCTAAATTTTTAATTTCTTAAATTATTTCACATTAACATTTTAAATTATTTTTTAAAATATTTATTTTAAGTTCAACACATTTAAAATTTAATTATATTTCTTTATTTTAAATTTTAATAAATTTTATTTCAGTTATGTAATTTGAATTTTTCTAATTTATGTGTGGATTATGTATATTATAAACTTTTAAATTTTAGAATTTTATATTTTTATATAATTTTTGAAAAAAATATAATTTAAATAAAAATAAAAATAAATTATGATCCAGGTACCCGTTACCCAAACTATATATATATTAACTTAAAATATTTTTATATTAACTTATTAAATATATTTTACTATTAACTTAATTTAAAAATATTTTATTTTTATTTTCATTTAAAAAAATATAATTTATTTTAATTTATTAAAAGTATTATTAAATTGAGAGAATATGTAAATAACTGTGATCAAATGTGTGAATATATCAAAATATTTAACTGTTGTTAACAATAGTTAGCTCGGGATGATCATGTCTTGTTTAAATAAAAATTTAAATGATCATATCTTATATATTTTAAAATCAGTTATTAAAAATTGACAAAACTCAAAGATAAATGATCAACCGTATAATTAAATATTAGTTAAATTATTGAAATATAGTACTCAGAATAAAAATAGAAAGGTATTATTTTAAAAAGTTAAAAACAAGTTTTGATAAAGTTGTTAGTATATCCTGGCGACTTTATTTTTCTCACTTTTAGACTTTTAGTATTAAATTAAAATGAATTCTTTAAATTAATTATATAATAAAATAAAGAAAT
Organism: Hibiscus syriacus; assembly: GCF_006381635.1. Lineage (NCBI taxonomy): Eukaryota > Viridiplantae > Streptophyta > Magnoliopsida > Malvales > Malvaceae > Hibiscus > Hibiscus syriacus. Next base: position 1,062,370 of record NW_024063527.1, on the reverse strand, counting down.
AAGCTTAAATAATGCATTTAAGTTGCGTTGCTATTTGGACTACAAATATAAAAAAATAAATTTATAAAGATCAAAAATAAAAAAAAAATCAGATGGGTTTAAATTTGAATATTTGTATATTTATTAATAATTTAAAATTTGATTTTTTAATTACGACATAAAAACCTAAAAGATTTTATCCTAATATAAATAACTCTTTAGGGACAGTGTACGTTGATATAGTTCTTGAACAACGGTACATCACATTAATAGTTGTATTAACGCACGCTTAAGACTCCCAATAGAATTTTGGATACAAATGATCACCTCGATATATAGGATATTTATTTATTGAGTCATTGATTATTAAAAGTTATAAAATGATCATTTATTTAGTCCTTTAATTATTAAAAGTTACAAATTATCACCCGACTATTTATTATATTATAAACTTGTTATGTTCCATTAAAATTTTGATGGTTGTCTGAGTTATATGTTGACTTTATAGTTGAGATATGATAAAATGTAATCTCATAATGTCAAACGACTATTATATCTCAGTCAACATATTAACGTCCAACTTAGACGACCATTAATTTGTTAACAGAAAATGATGAGTTTGGAATATAATGAATAGTCGAGTGACAATTTTGTAAATTTTCATAGTGTAGGACTCAACAAAACAACTCTTTATAATTGAGGGATCATTTTATAATTTTTAATAGTCAAAAGAATCAATAAAATAATATCTATAGTCGGGGAACCATTTGTGTATTTTACCGTAATTTTTTTTTGGTATTTCTCTATATATATATTGGAAATGGGTGTAAATAATTGTTAACCACACAAAATGGTTGTGGTTATCCATTTTTTCTGTTTGAAAGTGTTTTATTTACGAGACTTTGTTTGAAAGTGTGTTGTTTGTGGGCATGATGAGACATGCACAATGTGCATATTTTTTTAATTTCATTTTAGATTCCTTTATCTATACTATATGCGTGCTAATTGACAATAAAATATGATGGTGCTGATAGTTTATGCAATTTATCACAAGGACAATTATTTAATTGGTGCTGATAGTTCAGGTTTTATAACGCTTGCATAAAGAAGTTTGCATTATTTTAACATTAAAGTGGATGATGCTCGTAATTTTTTAATAATTTAAATTGATTATAAAGTAATATTTATTTAGAATTATTTTTTAATTATTGGCCAAGCATAATTTCATAGATACACTTACTTGAAGCTATAATTTCTTTTTAATTATTAATACCACTTTATAGATAACAAAGGTAATATTTAGCCCAATAAGCTTATATACATTGCTTTTGTCTATTGTGGCGATGAGAATAATCTCTGCATAATTGTAACTAAAAACAAATTAATAAAGTTGTTTATACGTTACTTTTGTCTTCACAAATAGCTTCATATCGGGGTTGTCAGTAATTTGACAATTACATTGACCTAATTCAGTATTGTGCCCGATCTAATTTATCAAAGGGAAAATATATAAATAGTTCTTTTAGGACATTTGTATTTTTGTTACTCAACTTTTGAAACTTACAATATAATCATCAAATTTTTAGTTCGTTTCTAATAAGATCCATGTTATTACCTCCATTAGTTTTTTGTTAACATGAAAGTCAACCTCCCATTGACTCTCTTCTTCTTCCATTGAAAACCCTAACCTTTGGGGAGAATTTGTTTATGTTGCAAAAGATTTAAGTATGTTACTGGAGGATTAAAGCCAATGAGAATGGAGGAACCCGAAGACGATAACGAGGACAAGAAAAGCTTGAGTTCCATTATGGAGAATCTTAAGAAGAAACCCTCGTATTAATAGAATTAAAATCATGAGCCTAACAACCAAAGATATGAAACATAGACAAAATCGGTTTCTCGAGAAACATTTGCTAAAACATCCTCCAGTGAGCGGACCATTATTCCACGAGTAGAGGTATCTTCCTCACCCAATCGTCCAAGAATAAAAGTTTTCCCTGTTCCAGTCTGGCCATAGGCCATTACAGTTCCATTATAACCACCCAGAAAATTCTGCAGAACACAATGCAACATCATTATAAGCCATGTGATGCAACATTAAACGAATTTGTGGTGAAAATTAATATTTTACCCATCAAAAACACTGAAAAGCATCTGATTTGTCAGAATCATTATACTATTTGCATGGTTTTGATTCTAATGGTTAACAATAATCAGAATTCAACTTAATATGATTAATCCCAAAAAGAGAGGAAGTTATTTTGGAATACAGTTGTAAGATCAAAATTTTAAATAACGAAAAGGCAATGTTTGTAGGGATGGATGGCCATTCAAGGCTATGAGGATTTCCTATGCCATCATCAAATCCAAGTGACCATAGGATAAGAAGTATAGAGCTATGAAGCTGATCATAGGATGATTAATAATAATAATATGACTGCCAATTACATAGGTAAGATGAGAAGTATCTACACTCGAATTTTTTTTCTAGTTCAATTATATATCCAGAATTCAGACATAAAAAATATTTAAAATCAAATATCAAAAGGTTTAGCACCGTTACTTTTAAGGGCCAATTTGTATAATGAATCCAAGGTTAGACGCCTTTTAAGCAATATATATATATATACCCAACATCTTAACTAAGCTCCGATTAGGGGAGAGCAAAATTCGTTTTCATTCAAAAAAAAATTGATTTTTTTATTCGACTCAAAAAATCGATTTTTCTGATATAAATGGACTTTGAGTTATGATTTCATAAACTCGATTCAACACAATTTTTTTTAAAAATTTGAGTCCAAATATAAAATATAATTCGAATAATTTAAATATTAACTCAAATAATTTGAAATTTTTAGTAATTAGTCGATTGATTTTCAAGTTTCAGTCGAATTCCTCAACTTTATTTTATATATTTATCACATATGAAAAATTATGAAGATATATATATATTGTATATGATTATATTAAATTTTTTAGATTATAATCAAATAGTATCATAATACTATATATATTTACAATTAAATTTAAACAGAAACTTAATTAACTCGACTCGAAAATTTTTCAGATCAAATTTGAGTTATAAAATAAGACACATCAAATATATATATATATATGAATTAAAATCCAATTTTATAAACTAAAATTAAAAAAAAATTATATATTTTTAAGATAGTGTTATATGTATATACGACTCGTATATCATACGCTCCTCTGTCTCTGCCTTCTCTTTGGAAATTTTCATATTTAGCCGCCAAAAACACACATTTTGCTCAAAATTTCCCGAATGGACCCACCCTCTTCTTCTGAAACCCCCGACGACGAGTGGGAGCTCTGCAACGACGACGGCTTCATCTACAAACGCAAGAAGCGCCGCCTCGTTCTTACCGATCCAGCACCGGTGACGGCGGATCTCGAGGAAGAGGAGACACGAAGGAGGGAGTGGAAGAGGAAAAACCTTCTCAGAGTGAAGGAAAAGTACAAGAAAGAGATCGAGGAGTGGGAGATTTTGTCGGAGACTTTGAAGTCAATGCAAGATAAGGCTTCAGGGTTTCAAATCCAACAGCAAGAAAGAATGAGATCGAGAAAGACAGAAGGAACGGCGTCGTCTTCAGGGTCGGAGAGGAAGGATAACGCTTCTGGCTCTTTGGTCGATGAGCTTCTTTCGCAGGTAATTTTACCGCTTTTGTTATTTTCCCTTTAATTTTAGGGTTAGTATTAGTTGCCAAATTCAATTCTATCTATAGCAAAATCGGATTAAGCATCGATATGTATACAGCTATTGGGATTTAGGGTTTCTACCTCTAGTTTTTGAGACCATGTCGAAATGCAGGTAGAATCACAAGAAATGATAATCCGTGATGTATCCAATTTGTGTGACGTAGCCGAAGCAATGTCCAATGCGCAGGAGGAGCGATTGAAGCAAACTTATTTTGATCTTCCAATTTGGGCATCGCCCCGTGACCTAATGGCATCACTCTGTGACGAGTAAGTATGTTCTTGGTGATTACAAGGCACAAAATTTAACATTCATGATGTAATTTATGTATACCTGGTAGATGGTAAATGGTAGTGCTCTAGAAAAGCTTCATCATGACTAAGTTTTACTCGAATTTAGGTGGGAGTGTCTGATATAAGTATGGGTTTTGAATATGATCATTTTGTTAAGTTTTCTCCATTCCTACTCCGAACAAAATTAGTTGAAGCAACTTAGCATTGTAATATGGTGTGGTATAACATTCTGCAAATGTGATTTAAATTGTGGTCCATTAATCGGAATACCAGCTGTTATATAGTAGTAAAAGTGTCATTTGAAATTGTTATTACACGACCGCGCTACTTACGGTGACCGTTCTGCAATCACGATAAACTTAATTGAAAATGGAATTTTAACTGCAATTTAAATAGTTGGTTGTTGTTTCGTTTAATAAGAGACCATTGGACATGGTGGAAATATGTATTTGCTCTATATCAGGCTAACATTACTGTTACGATAAATGCAAGAGCTTGGTCAAACTATGGTTTTGATGAATTTCAGATTTAGTCATAGACTTTGATTTGACATAATTTGTTTATTTTGTTTTGTTATATATTAGTTTGTTCAATTAGTTCATATTGTTATCTAAATACTGACATGGATTTTTCTTAAAAATGGTATTTCCGACACAATGGTTTTAACATGATGAGATGGGATGGAAAAGAAAATCCAGGTTAATGTTTTAATTAAAAAGGTTAATAGTGTGAATTATTTGAATTAACTAATAATATTATAAAGCATATCACCAAGTTACATTTAATTAAAGTACAAAAAATTACATCCCAATTTAAAAAAAAAATATGTTTGCATACTATTTTATTCAAAACAATTAATAATGCCAATCATTTACGGGAGCCTAAATGAGATAAGGTTGAAATTATAATTCTTAAAATTGTTCTTGGTATCCTGCTAAATCTAGAACATAAGGAGGCCTTGAATTCTTTTATATTTTATGTTCACTACTGATACAATGTATTAAAGGAGAAAAAACACTAGGAAATGGGTGAGTTGAGAATTGAGTTAGGGGATGGAGACATGCATTTTTCACACGAATAGATGTAAAATTTTATGTTAGGAGGGGAAATCTTTAAAATTTTTGGGAAGAACAAACTTAAAATATTCTAAGAGACAAGAACATGTTATGAATATAAAATACAAAGAAAATATTTAAAATTTTCAAGAAGTGCATGTTCTCGGCCATTCCGCTCGGTCCACTTTGATTGTTAAAATATATAATGTGAAGAAATTGGTGCTAAGGCTGGTAGGAGCAAATGTCTTCAAATCCCATATACTCCTTTCTTTCGATCCTTCTGATCATCTTTGCTATGCCTAACCCACCTGTTGTTTTCATATGAATTTTATTGCAAGGATTTCATTACGTGAAAGGTGAATGAAATAATTACCTAATGAAATGGCACTCCCAAAGATCATCCCAGAAAGAATGAAGATGATGATGGATGATCTGCCTAGTATTTTGATGACTTTCCCCACCACATGTTGCCCAACAAACGCAGCAATTGTGGCCACACCAGCAAGGTAAGCAGCTGCAGTCAACGTGCATGTATTTATATCTCTACCACATTTTTAAACCAAATCATGCATTTCAAGCAGAGCAATATAGTACCATAAGGAATCGGAAATCTTTTCAGAAGATAATATTCGATCACCGACATCGACGCCGAAAATAGCATTGCGAATGTCGATGTTGCACTTGATACCTGCACAAGATAACGTTCTTATACCCAAAATTTCCGAAATAACTTGTTACCCAAGCAAGATAAATAACCTGTGGAGGGATTCCCATCTCTAGGAAAAGAGGACCCAAAATGAAGCCTCCCCCAAGGCCAAGCATCCCACCAAGTATGCCAGCTAAAACACCAAATCCACAATAAATCACAAGCTTGTGAACTCTCCAGTTCGTCACTACATCCCCTTTGGAAGCTATTTTTCTCCGCCCTTTGTAAAGGAGCACCGCCTCGTACAACGACACGCCGACGGTCACCGGAATCTAAAACCAATGTTCAATCAGTAACATGACACATATTTCATGGTTAAGCTGTGTTGAGTTTTGAAATTTTGATGTACCTGTAAGAAATTCAATACCCAGTATTTCACCGAGCATGTTGTCGAATAATTCTGTGTTCAAAACATATTTGGATTTCGTTTTAGTTGGGGAATGTTAAAAGTGCACACAACTTGTTATTGTATAGGAGATAGATCACTGGGAAGAAAGACCTTAAGAATCTGTAAAGCAAGGACTAAAATCCAAACAACAGACAGAAGTCCAAGTTTTTTCCAGCATATATTCTCAATAAGAGACACCTGCAGAAGAAGTAATGGATTATTGAGAAGAAATAGTGATTAGTTCCAAACAAAAGAGTGAAATTTACCTTGGGTCTAACCACTTTGTTTTCTGTGGCAACTTCATGCTGAGTTAATTCTATCTGTCTTGCAGTTTCCTGTGAAAATCAGATCATACAAGGAAGAGCAACAAATATGGTGAATTACATGCATGCATTCGCTCTTGGTGTCTGTAAATTCCTATGTAAATCTTAATTAGGCCTTAGGTATGCTCTGGCACAGGGGTGACCTAAACTTTTAGTTACAAAAAAATACATAAGCTTAGGCCTGTAAAAGAAAATGTATTGAACCACCTTTTCCTTTATTGTTTCCTTTTTCCATGTTTCAACTCCTTTGATGAATGATTTAGTTGACATGCCTGTGAATCCGTATAGGCAATCAGAAAAGGCGATTTTCGGGGAGCGAACGTGAAGAGAATTCATCAGAATCGAAGCATTTTCATACCGATGAAGACGAGAATTAGCAAAACTGTGATCATCCAATCAGCAAAGATCACATTGAAGCCAACCCCAATACTAATTCCTAGGACCAGCATTGGTTGGAAAAGAAGGGCCAAATCATAGTCAATCAGAGGCAATTCAAGTGTAGGATGCCTTTGCCTTATGTTGTAGCACACTGTTGCAGCTGCTGCACCAGTAATCATACCTAACCAGAAGGAAATCAAATCGTTTATGATGTTCCGAAATGTACGGAATTCGAAAACATCGGGTCGTTGATGGGGAAAAATGGATAGATTCTTACATTTAGAGATTGCAGTTGATGATTTGGGATCAAACCCAATGATTAAGGTGAGCATGGGAACGAAAATACCTCCTCCACCAACACCTCCAACACTCCCAAACGCAGCCCCAAGGAATCCAAGTATTGAACCCACCACAATTTTCCAGCTGAATCTCCTTCTCTGAGGGAAAAAAGAAGAAGAAAAATTCATAGTTTACTCACAAAACATCCCCAGATTCATCATACCATGAACGACATAAAAATATTGGTCTTACTGGCCATTGATGTTCATAACGATGTCCATTGCTATGCTCCAAATACTTGAACGCTTTCTGAATATAGTTGTTCTCTGGCGCTTGATCGGAACTCGATTCTTGGTGACTTGAACTTTGTTCCGCTGTAACAAGCACCGATACCGCGACAACGAATCCAAGCAACATTATTATAGCTGTAAATTTTAACCGCCGTGCTTCTGATCGAGCAGCTAACATGTTGCTTAATCTGTCTGAAATATCCCATTTTCTCCAACTCAACATGAATCCAAAAAATAAAACAGACAGAATATACGATGTTTGAACTCAAATTTGGACATACTATACCCCATGTTTAGTACAACCAACACAAACTCACAAACTTTAGTGTTCTCTATATTATTCACAATCAAAACAATCTCAGATAGACATTTTTGGAAGCAGTTGGCACGATCATAGGCTAACAAATAAAGCTTGCTCTCGATTGGTTTTGTTTAGAACGAAGCAGAAAAGAAAACTGAAAAAAAAACATGGATTCAGCTGTCGATTTGATCATTGACAGACACTTAATCCATATATCAACGGAAACAGAAGATAAAATAGACCAAAATAAAGAAAGAAATTATGACTAAATACTAAATGGATAACAGGAACCCAGGTTCTGTCTTACTTGGCTGTTCTTGGACTCGAGAAAATGTCCCAGAAATGATGCAAAACTTCCTTGGGAATTAAGTAATCTCTGGAGATTTTGTAGATCCGATGGTGATAGCTTGGTCTAGTGGCCGTGGTGTTCTCATGGTTTTGTAGTGAACATTCTGTATATGGAATCTATATCATTTGAATGCCTTCGAAATTGTTTTCACTTTTCAGTATAAAGAAGATTGATCCAAAAATGTGAACAAAATTCATTGGTTTAATGGGTGATTAATGTGACACACAATTTGATCAACTTAAAATCCTATTCATGTGGGGGTCCCCCCCAACATTTTTATTGGTTTTATCAAACAATTTGTTAAACTAAACAAAGGCAACCTTTATAATCCGATGCATATGATCAGATTCGATTAAAAAATATTGCTTACTTTTGGAAAGCAAATTGACCGATTAATGTTATTTTTTTGGTCTATGCATCTTAGAAGCCAAGTGTTCATTTGGATACTATATTTAATTAGAATGTTGTTTTATGATTACTAAATTTAGGTTTAATTAAAAATCAAGTGTTTAAATACTATTTTCTCATTTTAAGTGCTCAAAGTATTTTCAATTGACGTAGATGTCTAACGTTTTCAATGTTACTATTTTAAATGTTTGATCCGTCACATTATTAATATAATAATTTTTTCAAAAATATTATCGTATGAATAATTCCTAATGGAAAAAAACTAATTATCTACTGTATGAAAATACACAAAAGAAACGATTACTTATTTTATATAAAAAGAGTCACATGAGTTGAATTAGAGTTGGATACATTATATAAATATGCCAAGCTTCAAGATCAAGAATGACCAATGTTTGGACTAAAATCCAAAGCATAAGGAATCAGCAACATGAAAACTTTTGTGCACATAATGGAGATCCCATTTTTGTCCAACCAAAATCAGTAGATGAATGACATAAATTTGGGAAAACTAATTATCATTGCCAAACTTCATTTAGAAGATCCCACCAACTAACAAAACAACACCATCATTGAAGGCGACTTTTGTACAATCAAACAAATTAATATGTCCCATACATATGTTTTCAACAAGCTACTGGACACACAAATTATTTCGAGAATAAAGCATAAAATACAAGAGAAGAGACCATCTTATCACATGCAATAGTAAAAGAATCGGGGACATGCAAAAATTTATATTAGGGATGTGAACTTAACAAATAATATTAAAAATTTTAGACACCCTTAAGCACCCCTCAGTCCATCCCTGGTTATGATAAATAAGTTCAAGTGAACAAATGTACATTCATGGAGTTGAAGAATCATATTTTTGATTTAATAAGATAAATAAGTGGGAAATAAAGAGTTTATGTCTGTTATATACAATCAGGTCTATTTATGTACAAATGTGACCTATGATGTGTCATGGAGTTTCAAAATTTGGGGTTTATATTTTAAAAATAATCTATTAACTAAAAAAAACTACTTTTACTAGTGTACGCACTTTTTAAATAAAATATCATGATCATATAGTTGCGTTGTGAAATTCACTTAGTTTCATATGTTTGGATTTTTTTTTTTTAAATTTTGTAAGAAATGATCGTAATATGATAAATTTTGATATTTTACGATTTCACGTTATTATAAAATATTTTAGGGGTCTCATCTTAAAAAGTAGTACATAGCCTTCACATCTTTTAGGACTAGCTTGTATACAATATATATAATCTATATATATATATATATATATATTTATTTATAAAAAAAATACATTTTAAAGAAACTTGGCATACTTTTATGAGTTTGAAGAAATTTTTATATTGACGAGAATATCCTTTATTATTAATTGTACTATTATTAAATTAATAGTTTTTTACTATATTATCAAATAATTATATTATTAAACTAATATTAGAAAATAATTTATGACTATATTACCGATTATTATTGTGTGACACACTTAGAACTAATTTTAATTCATTAAATATTAATTAACGTGATAATTTATTAATGTTAAATTAATCAACTTAATTATGTATGTTAAAAGTTCAACACGAGAGAGATTCAATCATCTTTAAAAAAAAATCTAGTGCTTCTAAGGATATTACTGAATGAATACAATTGCTTTACGTTTTGATTTCATTTTACGTGTTACAATTGATGGATCATTTTCCAAAGAATGAAGTAAAAGAGGGTCATTGAATAGTTATTCTCGAGGGCTACATTTAATCAAGAGGATTAGTTGTCACTTCAATTTTTTTAGTTAAAGATAAATTAAGTATCAATCTAATCGGGGGTTTAGTGTTTATCAATACAATATGATAGTTATCTAAGATCAGATATTATCTTGTACTAATCTCATATTAATAAGAAAAATATAACCTTGTCTATTAGGGCTACTTGGAGATAGCATTTCTTGATAAGGAAATGGGTTAAAATTAATTAATCAAGGGTTCATACCTATGGCCTTTTGCATTCCTAATCTTCAATTAGAAGATACCACAAACTAACAAAAGCCCGTTTATCATTGATGCATTGTCTTTCGTCTAACCACACGAACTAATATGATCCTATTCATGTTTGCTAACGTCAGACGGGACCCTTTTGTAATGGAAAAGAAGTTTATTTCACGTAATTATTTACGAAAAAGACTTGACGTTATTTTCTCTTGTTTGAGAAGCTGCTTGAATTTTTTTTTTCCAAATACTTCCATGTGACAAACTTCAAAAAAAAAAAAAAGTTGATTAAGCGAACATCAAAAGTTAATTCACTATTATTGACATATTGATCTATTAAAGTAAATAGTTCAACCATATTAATTTATTTTCTAAAATGTAAAACTTATTAATTTATTAAAATAATAATTCTAATATTGTAAAAATTATTTATAAACCGGTAAAAAATCCCAAAACAAAATTGTTAAATATTTATTATAATTCAGATACCATATTAACCCTCTAATTTATTGATATAATCATCTAATATAATTCAGATACCATATTAATTTATTATATAGACAATTATCTTAATCCAATTTATTTCATTTATATTGTTTAAAATATAATTTAGACATGATAATTGGTACAATTACGTGTAATAAATTTGTTACGGACAAACTTAAAAAAAACGACGATTCCGTCTATCATTAGGCCTCCAACTCCAACTCATTGCACTCCGTTCATCAACTCTTCGGCCCCGCAATTGCACTCCAAATTTATAGGTTTTTTTTCCCAATAAGGTACCTCAAAAATTATTTTGAAATCTACGGTATTTTCAACAGTGAATGACGAACTCGTCATCTCGAAGTGACGAGTTTTATGGGATATTATAATTTTTTATTTTGGACACAATATTTTAATATTTCTTGTGTAGTTTACCCTAACTTTTAATGGGGAAGTATTATCATCCTAATCTATTTTTACCTGTCTGAAACTGCACCACTAATCCAGAAATGAGAAATCCATGGCATCTGTTTTTGCACTCTAATGAAACCGAAACAGCCCCATCCAACGACTCAACACTCGCACCCTGTCGATTTCTGTGACCGTCCACCACCGCCAACATCAATCGTTTCAGGAATGTATCTTTGGTCATTATCAAAACAAGAGTTGGAAGAGAAACAATTAGCAATCCAAGAAAAATATGGTTATCCTCCAATCTAATTGTATATTCATAATGCTTTTTATAAACTAATCTCACATATAAAAGAACATCACATTTTTCACTGTTTTAATTTGTTCAATTTTGACAAGAACCCGTGATCTACCAAATACAGGGCAGTAAATGTATCTTGTGCAAATAAATCAGAGCTCTCCAAGGACATATAAACAACAAAGCAGTTCAAATATGGAATTTACTCTATGCAAGATGAATCAACAACACAAATCCTGAGCAATGCCTTCGTCTAAAAAGCATTCAAGTGTAATTGATGTAAAAATTGATCCATCACAGAAAAAACAGGTCACATCTTCTAGTGTCAATTTACTCTATTTCTCATCTTCTACTACGTTAATGTTTTATTTTATTTGTTTGAAACTGATCCATCAGCATAAACATTTTTATGAGCATGCATGTTCTTTGTGGAACATCATTGATTTCTGAAAAAACGGAGCTCTTAGTATGACTAAGCACATAACTACAAAACAAAGCTCACTTTAGTTCACGCTTTCTCTTCTTGCAAAAAAGGGGGGGGGGGGAACACCAGACAAGAGCCTAAATTATTCATCAGCGTAAGCATTTTAATAAGCATGCACGTTCTTCGTGGAACATTATTGATTTCTGCAACTTCTACTTCCCAACATCCAACATCTCTTAGTAAGATTAAGCACATAACTACAAAAACAAAGCTCCCTTGGGTTTGCACTTTTTCTATTTGCAAAAAGGAAAAAGCACCAAACAAAAGCCTAAATTTTTAAGATACATATGATACTTACATTTCCTCCTCAGGTTCATTCTTTAGAGCATTTTTGGTTATGCACTCAAAAGCTGCATCAACATTGAACCCTTCTTTTGCAGAGGTCTCAAAGTACGGTATGTTCCCCTTTGAAGCACACCATGCCTTCGCTTTCTTTTCAGAAACCTAAACCAGAAAGAAATAATCTCATTCATAAACCATCAAGAAAACCCAAATAATCACTCCCATTTGATACTACAAAACAGTAAGAAAAGGGGGAAAAAGAATATTACCACTCTGCTATTGCCACCTCAACATCAACCTTGTTTCCCAACACAACAAAAGGAAAGTTTTCTGGGTCATCAGGACTGGCCTGAACATTCAACCAATAATTCGCAACATTACTTCATTTTTCCAATTAATATCTCCTATGCCATTGAATGGAAAATTACCTGAATCAGAAACTCTTCACGCCAGTTGTTAAGATTATCGAAGGACTTCAAGACATTCACATCATACACGAGTACGCAGCAATCGGCACCTCGATAGAAAGTCACACCTAAACTTTGAAATCTTTCCTGCCCAGCAGTATCCCATATCTACACAGACACAGCGTATCGATGCTAAGAAATGTAAATAAAGCTTATTCTAGCTACTTTCCTAGCAAAATAAATATCTTCACAAAGATCAGATAAAGGTTGGCTTGATTTATACCTATGTTACATAAACTCCGAGGTATGCATCTGATATACGGATGAATACAACACGGCTATACTCAAGTTTTTGCAAGTTTTTACATATATTTGGAAGATGATTCTTCTCAGGCCAGATTCAAATACATGTAGGATACAGATACTTTTTTTCATTAGTTTGGGGTGATTTCAATGTACTATATATTCAAAATTTTATTAATTAATTGATAATGAATGCACACAAATACAATTGCCTAAATCTAGGACTTCTAGGGAGAACAACACTTCCTTTTACCTCCGAGGTTGCTCAATGGGTTTTGATACGGATACTTCAAGACTTCAATCAATATATTTAACTTGTTTATTTGAGAAAACAAGGAAATAAAAAAAAATTGTTTCTATTCAGAAGAAAGTAGCATTTTAGCTGCAATGTAAACAATCTATCTTCAAATTGAACCTCTTTTGTCAAAAAATCGGCTCCGATTGTCGCTTTGTACTGATTACTAAACTTACGATTAACAAACCTAATTCCAGTAAAATTAATAATAATTAAAACATCAGAAACAGCAATTGGAATTTTCAAAAACTGGAAAAAAAGTTTCAAAACTTACTGATTCATGAAGATGTCTTCCCAACTCTAGAAATTCAAAGATCAGAAGAAGATGAATATCAACAAAAATATGTATAATAATAAAAATAAAAATGGAAATTACAGAAAACTTATAATACATACAAATAAGAGAAAATGATAATAAGATTTACCCGCTGTCACCGAGTATTATGACCTTTAGAAGCATACGCCGACGAGAGGCCATGCGATCCGATTTTCAATTTTATTATTGTTTTAGTAATTTAGAAAATTGTAGGATTTTATATTCTTAAAGATCAAATACGAAATTTCAAAGAGGATTGAAGTTGTGAGTGATTAATTAATTTGTTTTATTTTGCCAGAAAATCCAAATTCTGTTGCAAACAGTTACATACAGATACAAGTTCTTAACAGTTTTCAGCCATCCAACAACCGCTTTGTTATCTTCCAAAAATGCCCTTGTTTGTTGATCTAATCTATTTACATTTGAGAAAATAACTTCAGTGACCGAAAATTTCTTATAATATACGATTTTGACCAACTTTTTTTCAATTTGCCAAAATGACCAACAAAATCGCAATGCGATCTCCAGTATCGCAAATCAGTTTCCAGATTCACAACGCGATTTTGACTATCACATTGCGATTTTCCAAATTCGCAACGCGATTCTGACTATCGTGTTGCGATAATACAAAATCGCAATGCGATTTTCAAAGCGCCATTAGTATCGCAACGCGTATTTTATTTTTAAATTCCAAACACGAATATTAATATATCCCGTAATCGCAACTCTTAACCTAAAACCCTAAATCACAACTCAGTCTCATCTTCATCTCTCACTCTCTACGGCGACATCCGTCCCCATCTCCGACGAAATCCATCCCCATCTCCGGCGAAATCCGTCTATCTCCATCTCTCAGAGCCACCCTCACAATCATTCACGATCAGAAATAGAAAATCAACCAAATCAACCACCGAGGGTTAGTTTTTTTAATTATTTTTATTTTGAAATTTTTGCATTATTATTAGGTTTTTCATATTGAAATTGATGATAAGTTTACTGGTAATTTCAATAATAGATTAACCATTTCACTTAGATTGCTTATTAAATTCATTTGATTGCTGCCAATACTGCTAAACTGTTTAGTCTTTAACCCTGTGAAGTTAATATTTGTCTTTGTTTTGTCTTTTGGTTGAAGTAATGCAATTCATCCAAGTTTCAATTTTAGACAATGACTATTTGAAACTGAGGATCGCAACGCGAAATGAAAATCTCAACGACAAAATCTCAACGCGATTTTAGTTTCGCGTTGCGATTTTCATTTCGCGTTGCGATAGTCAAATTCGCGTTGCGATAGTCATTTTCGTGTTGCGATTTTCATTTTTGTGTTGCGATTTTAAGTTTCAGAAACTATTCTTCTTCTGCAAATTGAAACTTGAATGAATTGCATTACTTCTACCAAAAAACAAAGACAAATACGAAATTCACAGTGTTGCAAATTTAAGTTTGAAGAATAAACTACTACTACTCTTTATGTTTATTATTGTTTTTGGTATATCTTCACAGTGTAGTTTTTGGTATATCTAACTTGGTATGTTTATTGTTTTTGTAGAACTTTTTTTGGCTCAATTGACCTTAAGGAATAAAACAAGCCTAGTCACTACAATTGCGTCGAAGCTTTCACCTGTACAAAGAAAATTGTTTGAGGATACTTGCTTCAGGCCATGGCTGAAAGTACAACATCCGGGTGGAGATGCTATGTTGACCCATTTGTGGCTTCAGACCATGACTAGCGATCTACCTGAGAGTATAAAACGTGGTAATGAAGAGATATGGTTTCATTTTCCACCGGCGTATACGTGTTTTGGGAGGGAGGAGTTTTGCTTAATCACTGGTCTACGCTTCGGACACTATGATGTAGGTCTGATACACTAGTCATATTACCCGCCCATCATGGTTATCCCGGGTTTTTCCTGAGCTGTCAATGGAGAAGACGAATTTACACGTCGACGACTTGACGAGATTATTTAATAAGAAAGATGGTTTTACTCGGATGGATGACGTCGATGTTGTCCGAGTATGCCTTTTAGTACTTTTGCATGCCGGCTTTTTAGGCAGAGAGGCCAGACAACCTATTCCTAAGGACCTAATATTATTGGTAGAGGACCTAAATGCATGTAACATGTTTCCGTGGGGTTCGTATCTATGGAAAGCTACCTGGAATAAGTTGTCGTCCGCCTTTGATGACCGTAAAAGTTTGCGTGGCGATAGTTCCAAATACACTTTGTCAGGCTTTATTTGGGTCTTTAAGGTAAGAATTTCTATATAATGTTTCCAAAATTATAATTAATTATTTAACAATTACTAATGTTTGTGTATTATATTGTTTGTAGATTTGGATATTTGAGGCTTTTCCCGACATGCAGACATATGCATTAAAAACTTCAAATGATATTCCTAGGGCTATTTCCTGGAAGAGAAAACGGCGGTTGTTGATTTGGGAAGAGTTACTACGGTATACAACAATAAATTATGTAAGTTAACACAAATACTACCATATATAAACAAGTTATTACTAGTACACGTTTAACTTTGTTTGAGCTTTTATATTGTTAGGAGGCCAACACTCTATTACAGAGGCTGACACCCATGGAGGCTGAGCTTGCCACTGATTGGTGGCAAGCTAGTAAGCATTTTTTTGATGGCACGGATGATGAACAACCTCCACTTCGAGAGCCATCACCTCACCCAGAGTCATCACCTGATCGACCACACTATACACCTCTACAACGAGAGCCATCATCTATTTCGTCACATCATCGAGCCTCTTCTCCACCATCACCTCATGATAGGTGACCGACAAAAATGTCACGACATTTATCTCCCTGTTCTCCACCTCTACCTCTACGGGATGAGTTAGGGGAGTTACGTGATGAGGTCAATGCTTTGCGTGAGGAGGTCGGTACTTTACGCGATGACAATGGTGCATGGCGTGATGAGGTATCTACTTTACGTGGTGAGGTAGCGACTCTACGTGAGATGATAGCATCATTGCAGAATGAGGTTCATACTCTACGCAACGAGGTAAGTTTAAGATTTTTCATATTTAACTTGATTTACTCGTAATTTCACTTAGATTAACCATTTCACTTAGATTGCTTAGTAAATTCATTCGGTTGCTGTCAATACTGCTAAACAGTTCTAAAATAACCCTGTGAAGTTAATATTTCTCTTTGTTTTGTCTTTTGGTTGAAGTAATGAAATCCATTCAAGTTTCAATTTGCAGAAGAAGAATAGTCGCAACACGAAACTTAAAATCGCAACGTGAAAATGACTATCGCAACGCGGAAATGACCATCGCAACGCGAATTTGACTATCACAACAGAATAATCGCAATGCGAAATAAAAATCGCAACGTAAAAATCGCATTGCGAAAATGAAAATCGCAACCCGAATTTAGTTTCGCGTTGCGATTTTTATTTCGCATTGTGATTGTCTTGTTGCGATAGTCATTTCCGCGTTGCGATAGTCATTTTCGCGTTGCGATTTTAAGTTTCGTGTTGCGATTTTAAGTTTCAGAAACTATTCTTCTTCTGCAAATTGAAACTTGAATGAATTGCATTACTTCTACCAAAAAACAAAGACAAATACGAAATTCACAGTGTTGCAAATTTAAGTTTGAAGAATAAACTACTACTACTCTTTATGTTTATTATTGTTTTTGGTATATCTTCACAGTGTAGTTTTTGGTATATCTAACTTGGTATGTTTATTGTTTTTGTAGAACTTTTTTTGGCTCAATTGACCTTAAGGAATAAAACAAGCCTAGTCACTACAATTGCGTCGAAGCTTTCACCTGTACAAAGAAAATTGTTTGAGGATACTTGCTTCAGGCCATGGCTGAAAGTACAACATCCGGGTGGAGATGCTATGTTGACCCATTTGTGGCTTCAGACCATGACTAGCGATCTACCTGAGAGTATAAAACGTGGTAATGAAGAGATATGGTTTCATTTTCCACCGGCGTATACGTGTTTTGGGAGGGAGGAGTTTTGCTTAATCACTGGTCTACGCTTCGGACACTATGATGTAGGTCGATACACTAGTCATATTACCCGCCCATCATGGTTATCCCGGGTTTTTCCTGAGCTGTCAATGGAGAAGACGAATTTACACGTCGACGACTTGACGAGATTATTTAATAAGAAAGATGGTTTTACTCGGATGGATGACGTCGATGTTGTCCGAGTATGCCTTTTAGTACTTTTGCATGCCGGCTTTTTAGGCAGAGAGGCCAGACAACCTATTCCTAAGGACCTAATATTATTGGTAGAGGACCTAAATGCATGTAACATGTTTCCGTGGGGTTCGTATCTATGGAAAGCTACCTGGAATAAGTTGTCGTCCGCCTTTGATGACCGTAAAAGTTTGCGTGGCGATAGTTCCAAATACACTTTGTCAGGCTTTATTTGGGTCTTTAAGGTAAGAATTTCTATATAATGTTTCCAAAATTATAATTAATTATTTAACAATTACTAATGTTTGTGTATTATATTGTTTGTAGATTTGGATATTTGAGGCTTTTCCCGACATGCAGACATATGCATTAAAAACTTCAAATGATATTCCTAGGGCTATTTCCTGGAAGAGAAAACGGCGGTTGTTGATTTGGGAAGAGTTACTACGGTATACAACAATAAATTATGTAAGTTAACACAAATACTACCATATATAAACAAGTTATTACTAGTACACGTTTAACTTTGTTTGAGCTTTTATATTGTTAGGAGGCCAACACTCTATTACAGAGGCTGACACCCATGGAGGCTGAGCTTGCCACTGATTGGTGGCAAGCTAGTAAGCATTTTTTTGATGGCACGGATGATGAACAACCTCCACTTCGAGAGCCATCACCTCACCCAGAGTCATCACCTGATCGACCACACTATACACCTCTACAACGAGAGCCATCATCTATTTCGTCACATCATCGAGCCTCTTCTCCACCATCACCTCATGATAGGTGACCGACAAAAATGTCACGACATTTATCTCCCTGTTCTCCACCTCTACCTCTACGGGATGAGTTAGGGGAGTTACGTGATGAGGTCAATGCTTTGCGTGAGGAGGTCGGTACTTTACGCGATGACAATGGTGCATGGCGTGATGAGGTATCTACTTTACGTGGTGAGGTAGCGACTCTACGTGAGATGATAGCATCATTGCAAAATGAGGTTCATACTCTACGCAACGAGGTAAGTTTAAGATTTTTCATATTTAACTTGATTTACTCGTAATTTTACTTAGATTAACCATTTCACTTAGATTGCTTAGTAAATTCATTCGGTTGCTGTCAATACTGCTAAACAGGTTCTAAAATAACCCTGTGAAGTTAATATTTCTCTTTGTTTTGTCTTTTGGTTGAAGTAATGAAATCCATTCAAGTTTCAATTTGCAGAAGAAGAATAGTCGCAACACGAAACTTAAAATCGCAACGTGAAAATGACTATCGCAACGCGGAAATGACCATCGCAACGCGAATTTGACTATCACAACAGAATAATCGCAATGCGAAATAAAAATCGCAACGTAAAAATCGCATTGCGAAAATGAAAATCGCAACCCGAATTTAGTTTCGCGTTGCGATTTTTATTTCGCATTGTGATTGTCTTGTTGCGATAGTCATTTCCGCGTTGCGATAGTCATTTTCGCGTTGCGATTTTAAGTTTCGTGTTGCGATTTTAAGTTTCAGAAACTATTCTTCTTCTGCAAATTGAAACTTGAATGGATTGCATTACTTCAACCAAAAGACAAAGACAAATACTAACTTCACAGTGTTGCAAATTTAAGTTTCAAGAATAAACTACTACTCTTTATGTTGTCCTTTTAAAATGTTTATATAAGTTCTTACTTCTGGAATGTTATCTGATGCATTTTGTGAACTATGATAGAATAATGACTTGGGTGAATACTGTGCAAGTTTGAAACATATTTGTCTTTGTTTTCACTGTTTAATATCATGTCTGTTTATTTATTGATTTATGTATTAATTTATTTTTAGCGGCCCGATAAGGTGGATGCTTTACGTCGAGTTTTTCTTGTATGACAGGGTTCACGCATCAGACGACGTGCACGTGCCATTACGTCTCCGTTCACCCCAATAGTGTGAAGACTCCATAAGAAGAAGCCCGTCTCACCTGTCATCGTTCAAGAGGCCCCTATCATCCCTCAAGAGTCCCCTCCCACCGTTCAAGAGGCCCATGTCATCGTTGAAGAGGTCCCTCCCACCATTCAAGAGCCTGATTCACACGGCATAATATGTCGAATTATTGAGAAACCCTCTCACATGCCGAACATGATGGATGAATGTTGGCTTTCGTATGAGTTACCGGCCAGTACCATTCCGGCAGATGAAGTGGAGAGGAGAAAACTATCGGAAACAATTCTGGATAATACCCTTTGGGCTAAGACCGCAGTTGATTTTTATCTACATGAGCGGAGCCAGGGGTGTTACGCTGACATATACAAACTCAACGATGATATGCATTTGTTGATTGATCGGTCTTGGTGGGATGTGTTATTAGGGGTTGAAGACAAAGGCTATTTCGATGGGGGGTAAGTCTTATATTTTTTTATATTTCATTTTGATTAATTTTTGTTTAAATTTATGTAATTCACTAATATATGTCTTTTTTTGTAAAACAACATATTGATGCATGGGTGTCACGTCTTCTAATGATAAGGAAAATGAGGAAAAATAAAAAAATACGCGATATACAATTATGCCGACGTCTTTTCACGTAGTTCACTTGAAGAATCAACGACAGGAATCATATGTGTTGGCTAATGGATAAGCTAAACTTTATCCTGCATGGTGGGAGGTCGATAAGGTTAGTATTTATTTTTTAAATATTTTAAAGGAGTTCATAAATAAGTGCGCAATTGAATTATTACTTATGATTGCAGGTGTTTATCCCTGTTTTGGAACGTACTCATTGACTTATCGTCGAGCTTCAGCCCCTATCCCTGAAGATAATAGTATATGACAACATGAAAAATTACATATCATTGTCTGATTTGAGAGATATTATTAAAGGATGGAGCTCTCATTTGGCTAAATTCTTGGATGCGATTAATTATTGGACTTATTCTGGAAACAAGAAGCCAAAGAAGTTCAATGTTACAGTCATCAGAGACGAGACCGCGCCACAACAAACGCAGGAAGCCAGAGGGGATTGTGGTCCTCTCGTATGCATGTGCTTGGAGCGTTTGACGATAGGAAGTACACAGTTTCTACCTCCCACCGATAGAGATAGAGGTGCAGTAGGCTTGTGGTTTCGGCATTTTATGGCTAGAGCGATATATGTGAGACGCTGCCTACCTGCATCCGCGTTATGAAAGTGTCCATAAACAATTGGTAAGTCAAATGCAAGTGTTATTAAGTACCTAGAATTCAATAATTTGTTGTTTGTTGGTTTTAGATGTGTAGAAAGTGTTGTTTGAGCAAATGTTTGGTTTCTGCAGGTTAATCATGAAGTGAGATGCGTGAAATTGATGTATGAGTGCATAAACAACTGTCTGGGGTACACTTTTTTTTATTGTTTAATTGATTCTTAAAAGTCTGATTTGTTTAATTGATGAGGAAAATAAGAATTATTATTATTTTTTGCTTGTTTAATTGGTTTGTAAAAGTTGATTTGTTTAATTGATGTGTAAATAATTCTTATTTGTGCTTTTTAATTGATTGAAATGTAAAAGTTGATTTGTTGATTTCAATCTGCATCATATTGAAGGCAAAAGACCTGTTGAAGGTACACTTTCGCAACGCTAAACTCAAAATCGCAATACGAAAGCCAAAATCGCAACGCGAAAGTCAATTCGCGTTGCGATAGTCTAATACGCTTTGCGATTTTCTCATTGCGATAGTCAAATTCGCGTTGCGATTTTTGCGTTGTGATAGTCATATTCGCGTTGCGATAGTCAAATTCGCATTGCGATAGTCAAATTCGCGTTGCGATTTTACATTGCGATAGTCATATTCGCGTTGCGATAGTCAAATTCGCGTTGCGATATTCAAATGAATGTGTAATAAGTGATAACAACTGAACATATCAGAGCAATGTTCAAACTCAAGTTACTAATACATGCCTAACTGAAAATGTTAAAAGTTTACACATAAAATACACATAATAGTCAAATTCGCGTTGCGATATTCAAATGAATGTGTAATAAGTGATAACAACTGAACAGATCATAGCAATGTTCAAACTCAAGTTACTAATACATGTCTAACTGAAAATGTTAAAAGTTTACACATAAAATACACATAATACAACGTTTGTATTTAAAAATCACCTAAGTTAATAGTCCCAAAAGGTGAAGCCGGTTGTGATTGTAATTTTGATTTTGATTGCAATTTTGATTGCCTTTTGCTTGACACCATATGAGCTTTGGATTTTGATAAGGATCCATATATTGGTAGAGGAAAAGATGATTGTGATGGCATTGGCGATCCACATGTCAACCTTGTATGACCACTTTCCTTGCACCGACTACATGTCGATCTCTTCTTCTCTTCACCCTTAGACGGTATACGATCGTGACTTTTTGGTCGGCCAGGTAGCCTTCTGTCCATAGCTGGTGGCAAAACTGTTTGTAAGTCATCTGGTATGTCACACTCAGAAGGATGTGGAATGGGGTAGATAATCTCGGCATAAGTCTGTCGATATACTTCTGTAGTGTAGCAATCCATAGCGTATGCGCTTGAATCATCTTGGTTTAGATGAAGAGCAACTTTTATAACATGGCCATACGGATAACCAGATGTTTGCCATTTCATACAACTACACGTCTTTGCATTTAGATCGACAAGCCCATTTAAGTTATTATCCAATACTTCAAACAAAGTGTTTGAACATGGTTCAACTCTCCATGATGTTGACTTCACAACACGTTTCGTTATCTTTTTTTCAGTCCATGGTGTAACACGAGGTTCCAATGTTCCTATAAATTTAAATAAATAATACTTAGTAAAATATATGATAAGTTACGAATTTAAAGAAATAATACATGTATGGTTTCTTTTCTTGTAGTACCACTGTTGAATAGAGGCTCAAAAAAACTCCATTAACATAGTAATGGGTAATTTCCGGGAATGACGACTTAGAGCGTTGATTGATTCTACACTATTAGACGTCATGAAACCATATCTTGCTCCAAGTTGATGTACTCTTGACCATCTTTCAAACCCGACATCTTCTAGTGTTTGAGCACACTGAGGCAAAACACGTCTTAAACAATTTATATGCTTATTAAAATCCACTTCCCGATAAGCTTTTACAGCCTTCCAGTATGTCCATTTGTGATTTTTTATACCATCAGACCTTGATTTTAGATTTCTATACAAATTAACACCACAAAGTCCATGAAAAGCATTTGGGAAACACCTTCTAACAGCGTTGTCAATTGGGGCGCATGCAAGTAATAAACGAACGAATCTACAAAATAATATACACAAAAATATAATCATTTAAATATGAAATGCATGTAACTAACAAAAATGAGTCAACAAAATTATATTGATTTACTAACCGCAGCACCAATGGCGATAAACAACAACTCAAAGTGTCCATCTCTATCTGTTTTGATATGAGTTACCGACCCATGATTTTTCAGCTTTAAATTGTGACAATAAGCCGGCAGTTGGGCAAACGATGATTCTGGCGACCCCTTCAACAATTCCAAGGCATAACATTTGGCTCTCCAGGCTTGAGAATATGAGATACTAATCTTGAACCGAGCATTCATGTCAGTCATAATTTCATGTCCCCGATATACCCTGTCATTCAAAAACATTAACTCAGCCAGAAAACCACCCAACACCTTTTTGTTTGCCTGTCTATGGTGAGGAAAAATTTGGGTTCTTGAACATGTATGTTTATCAATAAAATTCCTAATTTGAAACATTTCGCAATCTTTATCCTCTTTGCAATCATACGCCACGTACAGTTTTTGTCAATCATACACCTTGTTTCGAAACGATCTTTGCATGATTTGTTAACTTTTAGTTGATAGCCATCTTCCACACATTTCGTATACAAAGCTATCTTCAAGTCTTCCTTTGTATCAAAACAATCATCTTTCTTGATACGAATAATTTTTTTGTAACAATCAACTGCTATCTTTACCAACTATTCTTCCGGTATCTGAAGTAATTCTGGCATATTCCAGTTATACTCCCGTGGCATTTTCTTCGGGGACTTTTCTTCGGGGATTTCTTCTTCTTCTTCTTTTCTTCTTCAGGGTTATATGAATTACAGAATGGATGTTCAACATGTTCATTCACAGTCGTAACTTCCTCCTCATTATCATCAACAACATCTTCCTCGGCAGCAGCTGTTTCATCATCAAAATTTGGGTATTGACCAATATCAACATCATTATACGCAGGGTCTGTTTCTTCTTCTGAAACACCATCAAAATCTGAGTATTGACCAAGATCAAAGTCCGGGTATTGACCAAGATCAAATTTCGAATACTGACTAGTACTCACAATTTTTTCTATTGGCTCATCATCGTCTAACTGGTCAATACGAAAACTGAAATTTGGTGCTGAAAGTTGATTGGGATTTGAATTAGGGAAAGGTTGTGGGTTTTGAGATTGTGTTTGGTATTGGAAATGTGGTGAAACAAAATTTGCTTGGTGATGAAATTGTGGTGGAACCATTAAATTTTGAGCACCATAAACTGGGGTTGAAAAACTTAGTTGATTACTACTCGTTACTGACCCAACTTCACTACTTCTAGGTTCAATAACATACAATGTAACATTATCTTGCGAAACACTAATGTAAGCAATGAATCGTTCAACATCTTCATTGTCGGTTAACAAATAAACTTTACATTTTCTTTGATAAGATAACCTAAATCCACTTAGGGGCTCTAAATTCAATTTATTTGCAACACGTAACATTAGAGTTTCATAAGTTAACTTTTTTAATGACAGTTTTAGTTGAAGATTCATGGGTAAAGGCATATATTGTAAAACACCATGAACATTCTCTCATGACCCTCCAAAACACAAATATATCCAAACATGATCAACATTAAATGATTTTATTATTGTAAATTAATTTACTAAACAAACGAGCTGCGAAACTAAAACCTGTTGCCGGATGGGGAAGGATGTCGTTGGATATAGGAACGGATGTCGTTGGAGAGAGTGATAGATGGAGATGAAATGAGTTGCGATTTAGAGATTTTGGTTATGAATTGTTGCTGCGTAGTTATATACCCAAAACATTTGTGTTGCGAAACTAAAACCTGTTGCGAATTTGAAATTCAGTGTTGCGACAGTCAGAATCGCGTTGCGATAGTCAGAATCGAGTTACGATTATGTATTATCGCGTTACGATTTACATATTCGCATTGCGATTTTCTAAAATCGCAATGCGATAGTCAAAATCGCGTTGCGAATCTGGAAACTGATTTGCGATACTGGAGACCGCATTGCGATTTAGAGATTGCATTGCGATTTTGTTGGTCTTTTGGCAAATCGAAAAAAAGTTGGTCAGAATCGTATATTATAAGAATTTTCGGTCACTGAGGTTATTTTCTCAAAAACATTTTCTGACTGTATATTATAGCATTAGTCACCCAATAAAGTATTTCTGTTTTGTTCACTAAATTATAAAGCTTTTAATTTATCATTAGTATTTTTTATTGGTTATGCTTTAGTTATCTCCCTTAAATGATTAACGGTAAGGATGATGTAAATTTCTAGACTAAAGTACACAAATAGTCTATCTACTATATAATGTTGTTTTGTTGAGTCATTCGATTATTAAAAATTAAAAAATGATCCTTCTATTGGATGTTGCTTTGTTGAGTCCCTCAACTACTAAAAATTTCAAAACGGTCACACGGTTATTCATTATGGTCTAAACTTGTCATATTCCATTAAAAAAATTGACGGTCGTATGAGTTTGACGTTAACATGTTGACTGAGGTATGATAGTCGTTTGAGATTATATTTTATCATATTTCAGTCAGCAAGTTAACATCCACCTTATATTGCAGTCAATGTATTAACAGAAAATGACGATTTGGAATATAATGAATAGTCGAGTGACCATTTTTTAACTTTTAATAGTCGAGGTGCCCAACCAAAGCAATATCCTATATATAGATGACTGTTTATAACTTTTAATAGTCGAGAGACTCAGTCAAAGCAATATCCTACATATAAGAGACCATTTTATAGCTTTTAATAGTCATGAGACTCAATAAAATAGAGTCCTATAGTAAGATAATCATTTGTGTACTTTAGCCATTTTTTTAACTTAATATAGCAGCGTATTTAACCTCATTGTTCATTTATCACATTAAATTTGCCTTGATTTCAAATAATTTATGAATTTTCATCTTTAATATTTATATATTTAAACAATTTAATTTTAATTCTAAAAAAATCAAAAATTATATATAAAAGAACTATATATACTTTCCAAGAGTACCGCATACAATTAATTATCAGATTATCGTTGGTGGGAAGTCTTTTTTTATGCAAATAGAAACAGTCAATTTTATTAAAATAGAGGAAATATCTTAAATTAAACATAGCGTATAGTACCATCAAGCCATGGTACAACATAGCGTATACTGAAGCAATAATGCAATTTCATTGAAGATCCTCTATAGAATTTGATACAGCATTGAACATTCTAGCCGTGAACTACATCAAATATACACGCAGTAGAGGTTTTGAGACTAAACAATCACATTACTCCTAAATAGATGGAATTGACAAAATCCACCTCAGTTACCTAAACCAAATACCATGGCTGCCATTTCGCAGCTTCCAGAAATTTCAGATTTCAACCTAGTTGCAATGAGGCAGTAATGAATATAATAAAGCCGGCTGGAAAAGACCCCTTACTGTTGCCCCAGCAAATTTCACTACAGATCTTGTTACGAGCTCCGACTTATATCTTTGGTTTCTTTCTCAGCTTTCGATGTTTCGATTTGGTACTTTGTTGTCCTTCAGTGCTGGAGCTAGATGGGTTAACAACATACTCACTGTATTCACTGCTACCAAGCTCTTGGCTCTCCAGTGCCATCTTCCTGAACTTCTTCAGATCTTCCTTGTATTGGGTTGAGCTGTAATCAGAACTTTCAAAGGAACCAAACACTCTGCTGTGCCCGGGAGTGATTCCCTCGTTCAAATCATCCAGAGAAATGTTTCCTTCCAGGGCTCGAACTACCTGCATTAAGAGATAGAAAGGTTCATGAATTTGTAACAAGTACGGGGATATGATTCTCCATTGACCCAAATACATGGAAGAACTTGCACATACTCATGTCGGACATACACACATCTGACTGTCTAAGCATCATACCATTGATTTGGAACAAATACATAGCTATAAATTAAAAGGTGAAAACATTCCCAAATGAGTAAAATGTGCCTAGAGTTAGAAGAGGTTACTGAAAAGTGAAAAATAATAAATACCAACTATTTAACTTGTGCTAGTGACAACATGTTAACATGGTTCAGAAAAATCTGACAACTCGACTCTAGAACATTTACCTAATTGATCAAATGAAAGAAATGTTGATTAAGGACTAAAACTTAAAATTAAGCAGTTAGTAAAAGAAACCTGGCTCATCCGTGGGCGACTCCTTGCCGAATGACGCACACAAGCTGCAGCGCAAGCAACCATTCGGGTCATTTCATTGGAGTCGTAGTCTTTCTGTAACCTCAAATCCACAAATGCATCAAAATTTCCATGTTCCAAAGCTTGCGAGAGCAAAGGCCTTGCCTAGAATTCAAAATAAAAGATTTGTTATTCATTCCATGCCAGTGAAGCACTAGTAAAACTGGGGATCTGAGAGAGGCCATAGAATTTGTGCAAGATCAAGCAATTGCACGTCCGTATTCTAGTGGGGCCCGAACCTTTGTTTTGAACATTTGAAATGAAAACAAGATCTTTTTAACATTAAAAATCACTTAAAAGGGGAAAATTTTCATAATTAACTAGATTATATATATACACACATCAAATGAAGTAATACTGATAAATTGAGTACAAACCCAATCAACTATGCTATCATCAAAGAACGCTGAATCTTATCAACGGGGCGGTATCCAGTAATCATCTCCAGAAGCACAACCCCAAAGGAGAAAACATCCGACTTCTCAGTGAGCTTCCCGCTGGAGGCATACTCTGGAGCCATGTAACTGCAAATACACGCTCTTGTGAGAAGAGATGCATATGATTGTTAAAGACTAAATATGAAAGGAAAATGTGCCGCAAAATAGCATGGACTGAGCCATAATTTCTGTAGTGCAACAATATCAAATGCAAGGGAAATAAGTGAAAATACATTTATTACCCAAAAGTTCCCATCACTCGAGTGGATACATGAGTATCAGTATCTAAAGAATACTTTGCAAGTCCAAAATCTGCAAGCTGGAAAAAACATAAAGGCAAGAGGCTGAAAGGCTTGCTTTGAAAAAGAATCATGGACCGTAGGCCATTTGAATCAAAAATAAATTTTCTTTACATCAATAAATTCAGAACAAGTTTTCATCAAAATTTGAGATGAAGTATCCTGAAACAGTCTTATGATCAGATTCATTTTCTATTCATTGTTCCAATCTAAAGGAGGATTTTTCTCATTCAAGTGTCATGCCAAAACTAAATCAAGAGTTCCATTTTCTCCAAGAAACATATAAAGAGCTAATATAAACATCGAGAAAAAGATATGCACTATGGTTTGTCCTCAACCTCAAAAGGCAAAGGAATAAATCAATCCTGTGGCTAGAGAAATAGCATTCAACTTGAAAACTGAAGACATACCCTTGCCTCAAAGCTTTCATCGAGAAGAATGTTAGCTGCCTTGATATCACGATGTATGATCTTGGGCTTACCTGATTATATATCTATGCTTAGCGAAGAAAGTATAAACTGTTGGGAACATGAAACTGCTTGAATTTCATAACTTAAAGTAGACAAGGAAGAGTTTCCTTACAGTCCTCATGCAAATATGCCAACCCTTTTGCTGCACCCAGAGCAATTTTCATTCTGGTTGACCAGTTCATAACTGGCCTATCTTTTCCTGCATGTCATGTTTCATCCCGTTAAAACATATCGTAGTTAAGATATGCACATACAGCTATACATCCTAAATCTAAGGTGCATTCTCAATTTTATAATTCTGTCCCTTATGCCTGTTCAAGACCCAGTCAGGACCAAGATTATACAAAGCACTATTTGTTTCACTCAATAGTATATGAATTACCTATTTATCATCCATAATATGCAAGATCTCTATTGTTCAAATACTTAGTTGTTTTTCTTCTGCATGAGAATATTACAGTTTTTTTTCAACTTTTTATAGCTATATTTTTTTATCAGAATCTTTATCAAGCATACTCATTACTAAGAGCCAAACAAATACAAGTACCATCATTTGTTACTTTTGTTGCTAAGCACAATCCTGAACAAAGCTAGAAAACATCAACACAATTTCCACCTCCGTATACAATAAATTTGTTGTACTTTCACTATTTTATGAAATCTAATATTTCAAGACTAAAATACAAACTTTGATCCAGGACTCGAGGTATGGAAAACCATTTGAATTAGGATCTTCAAAAGCCCATAGAAGGAAAGCAAAGATACCAGGAACATGTATTAGCAACTTTGCAAAATTTTAAGAAGGAGTGATGGTATCAGTAAAAGAAGCAAGTAATTGAAGAAACAAAAAGAAAAAAAGTATGATTAGCTTCCCAATTTCATTTTCTTCTTTTTTTGTTCAGCTAGTCAATTTCATCTTCTCACAGCCAGTAAGGTGAGTGGAGTGGGGTGGAAGAGGAATTTAACCACCAAAATGACTCACCGTGTAAATGAAACTCTAATGTGTCGTTTGGGACAAAGTCGTAAACAAGCAACCTCTGTACACCAACTATGCAGTATCCAACTAGTGAAACAAGATGTCTATGGTGAACACGGCTAATGATGTCGACTTCTGCTTGAAACTCACGCTCACCCTGTCCACTTCCAACTTTTAACTGCTTAATTGCAACTACTTTCCCATCCTTTAGTACTCCTTTATGGACATAACCAAAACCTCCTTGACCGATGAGGTTAGAATCAGTGAAATTATCAGTTGCCATTGCTAAATCTTCATAAGTAAATGTGCCCAACGAATGTCCCATGGCCACTACTGGGGAAGGTGATGCATTTGATGGTTTTTCTGAGCCCAAACTAGTACTCGTTGAAGGAGGCTCAACAGAATTATAAAGATGTGGTGTGATTCCTGGTGGAGGAGTAGGCTTTGGCAGAACAGTAATTTGAGGAACACTCTGCTGCCAATGTTGGGGATCAACTGGATGTATAACAAAATGCAAGATTTAGTGTCGATTATGTTTCAATTTATTCGACATTACACTGTAACCATAAAGTGATTATTGTCCATTTTAAACATGTCATACAAGAGTGAAATAGAAGAATGCCTTAACCAAATGAAAATAAAAGCACATAAACAATCCTCGATATGATTAATTGTTGCTAATCAAACATAAATAGAAACACACTTCCAGACTACCACTGGCTATCATTCAAGCACCTTAGATAAAATTATTAAAGTGCCAACCCCTCCCTTTCCCAGATATGCATGTGTTTGTGTACGAGCAAATGCATGCATGAATGTTCTTGTATGCATGTTCGGACATGAATGTCTCATGGCCTGAGATCTGAAATGGGTAAACCTCATTCTTTCATAAATGGTTTAAAAATGCATAGTAGGGGGAACATTAAAAATGACCACCATGATTAGAACAATAAAACTGATACTTGCAGGCTGCTTCTTCATTAACAAAAGAATACAATAGCTTACAAATTCATGACAACTTTAAATCCTCGATAAAAGTAACTCGTTCAAGCTTCACACCTTAGTATATTCTCTGTCGATTGATTCAAGTTAACTCCAAAAGAAAACTATGTCTTACCCTATACTATCAAGGCATCAACAATGCACATCTAGGTCATGAGCGTGAGCTCTTATACAAATTAAACCAATGAAAAC
Source organism: Hibiscus syriacus (assembly GCF_006381635.1). NCBI lineage: Eukaryota > Viridiplantae > Streptophyta > Magnoliopsida > Malvales > Malvaceae > Hibiscus > Hibiscus syriacus. The sequence goes on along the minus strand of NW_024063527.1, from coordinate 1,031,595 downwards.
CAAAAATCAATGTTTCAAAGCAATCCCAATGAAATGATGCTATAAAATACCGGAAGGAACTCAAGATTCACTATATTAAACAAAATATTTTTTTTTAAAGAAACAAACACTATTATACCCAAAAAAACTAATAAATAAATAGATAATACAAAGTTGACAGAATGTAGACAAATATAGTTCTCACACGATTTAATTATTATTAAAATACAATAGAAATTAAACAAACACTTTACAATTTTAACCTAGAATCATAAAAAATATTGAAAAACTAAACTCACATTTTTTTAGGAAAAATGTACTAATGGAACTTCAAAAAATAAAGAATTAATACACAAACATAATTAAGGGATCAAATAGAGTAATTATTTCATAATTAAAAAAATGACTGACCTCCTTGAGGAGCAGCTCCAGAATAATTGTTAGCAAGCTTCTTCTTTCTCCTCCTATAGAAAATTACAAAGATACCCGCTCCAATTAGCACAATTAACGCTCCCAACCCCACCCCTACTATAAGCCCCGCTAATGTCCCAGGCGGTAAGCTCTCAACGGATCGCGGCGGCGGTGGCGGCGGTAGTAAATTTGCAAACGTACCATTCGGAGAATCAGCCACGGGATCGGAATTATTAGTAACTGGGGGCGTCGGAGGAGCAGTATTGTTCGGAAGGGAAGACGGCGGAGCAGTAGTTGTAGTGTTGGGAGGGGAAGGCGGCGAAATCGGTGATAGAGATGGTGGTGTAGCCATCTCCGGTGAGGTTTCGATAAAGTCGAAGAATTGAAATAATAATAATAATAATAATAATAATTATTATAGTATTAATTTCCTTTTTTATTTTCTTTATGCTCTTTTTTCAAGATTATTTTTTTCTTTATTCATGAGTTCAGGTTTGAACTTTGAAGCAGAGTAGAAGCTGAAGAAAGGAAGAATCTGATTTGATTTATTAATTTTTTTGGTCTTATGATTGGAAGGGCAAGTGAGAACAGAGAGAGAGAATTTGGACCGCGTGGGCCCCGTTCTGACAAAGATGTGAATAAAACCAGACAACGACGTCGTATTTTTCCTTTTTTATTTTTATTTTCTAATCTTAATTTTAAAATAAATATCTAAAGTATATATTTTTACAAATAGGTAGCCAATTTTTTTTTTGAATCATCTAGATGTTTAACATTACAAATGTATCATTTTAGGTACTTAGAATGTAACAGTAGTTAATTTTTTTCAAATGATATGTATTATACTTTGATAATTTTTTTAAAATAAAAAAATATTATATTTATAAAAAAGCATATTTTTTTAAAATTACAAAAAAAAATCTCAAATCTCAAATTCCTAATCCTAACTAACTCTAACTCTAACATGCCTTGCTAACATGCCTTGTTGGTCATAATCGTTGTCATAGTTGATACCACCCTTGCCATCTTCCTGATCGATCGTCTCCCTTATCATCGTGTGTTGTTGGATGGCCTATGTGTCGCAAATTTGAAGGGTTTGAGTTCACTAAAGACATGAATTTCTTATCTCAAAGTTGCTAAAATTTAAACAATACTTTTAAAAGCTTGATTACTGTCCGAATATCCAGTACCCCTATTTTGGAGTTGACCTCCTTTTAAGAACTAATACTTTAGTTATCACATATTTTTTATTATTAGCTAAATATTTCTTTACCGATCAATATTTTAAATTTGTAGTAATTTATAAATTATCATGCTATAGCTTACGATATATATATATATATATATATATATATTTAATAGTATTTTAAATATATATATATATAATTTAATTATTTTATTTTATTTTTAGTACTTTTATATTTTATTTTTTAATATTTGAATACTTTTATATTCAAATCTCTGATTTTTTATTTTATTTTTTAAATAAACAAGCTCATGACCATTATAAAAATAATACGATCTTTGAAAAAAAAAAATCAAAAAATCAATTTAGCCTATTTAGTCTCCGTCGATTGTCAATTAGCAACGTAAATTGCCAAATCAATATCGTAATGGTCAATGATAGAAAATATTAATCAAAAAGTCCATTAAATTATTTTTTGAGTTGAAGGGCTACATTAGATACAAAAGAAATCAATGATCACATAGATTTTTCTAAAATACATATTAAAATGTAAACCATGACATGAGATTAATAGAATCTATGCCATGTCAATTGTAATCATACTTAAGCTTAACCTTCAATATATTTATCTTAACCTTGTCGTATTGGAATCTTACCTTGGGTTAGTGAGCTTAAAGCTCCTTATCGTACCACAACTTAGCTTGTTTCGTACTTACATGAAGCTTAAAAGGATGATTACGTGGACTCTACCATGTCCACTTACATAATTGAATCACAATACAAAGAAACTTACCGATCTTACCTTACTGCAAATTTTTACCTTCCTATGCTTTGATTGATCTTAAACACATGCATGCCTTACATTTCAAAGGAGGTCCCTAATCACCCAAAGCATCATCTTTTGGGGTTTATGGTCCAAAAACACATGCTTGAAACTTGACAAAAATTGTTATAAATATAAAAAAAAAAACCTACCAAAAAACTACCAGACTAGTTCTAAGAGCGTTATAATTCTCCTCGAATTTTTAAATAAAGATACTTATCACATTTTAATCAAATGAATTTCTTATCTCAAAGTTGCTAAAATTTAAACAATACTTTTAAAAGCTTGATTACTGTCCGAATATCAAAGGAATTATTTAAAATCAATCAATCACATTTGATTGATTGATCAGACCGTTCATTTTTATTCCATCGTATTTTCTTAAACCATGGGTTCTAAACACACTAGGAGCACTTCCCTTAGAATCATTTCCTCTCTTCTCTAAGTAGGATTGTGATTAGATTTAAATTTTATTATTATTTAAAATCAATTAAAGATAATCAAATGATTTATGTATGGTTTAAGACTTTCCAAAATTGAAATAAATGTATACAATGATCATTTTATTGTAGGATCTTGAGACTTATAGGTTGTTGAGCTCATCTATTGACAAGTGTAGCATGTGATACATTATAGGGTCTCAAAATTTGGGGCTTCACATTTTGAAAAAAATCTACTAACTTAGAAAAAGTTATTTTTTCTTTACAATATTTAACAAAAGACCTAATTTTCTCCATTGTTATCTCAAGAATTTAATTGTAATCAATTATTCCTAAAAAATACCAAATTTATGTGGTTTTAACGAAAAACAAATTTTTATTTATGTTCATCCCAATTTCGATATTCTTTTTTTTAAAATGTGATTTTAATTTATTATAAAATATCTTAGGGGTCTCATTTTAAAAAAATAGCACAAGGTCCATGATAACTCCGTAAAATGTCACATTTTGGGACCTTTTCATTTAAGTTATTGAATGTTTAAGAGCTCATTTAGGACCATGTAGATGCATTTAGAAGCATTTAGTTGCATGTGGTGGAATTCGGTTTGTCGCGGCATTTTAATTTGTCATCAGTGTTACCTTATGGAGAAGGTGTTTGTCTAATGATGTGTAGGAATTGAGAGCAAGGAAAAGAGAAACGAAAATGTCGTGACATAAGGAGACTGCTGAGCAGAATGAAAATGCCAAGTTGGATTGGCATTTCGAAAGCGAGCCAAGTGCAAGAAGATATTTTTAGCTAGCTGTCTCCTACTTTCCGTGATCTCTGCCCGAGAAATCTACCTCGAAGTTCCGCCTGGAGGGGTCGGCGCTGCTACAGTCAATCCTGCTGACCACGCCGCTGCTCTGCAGATCCTGTCTGTCCTTGGGTGTCTGCAGCGGGATTATGCCGGGTACTCAGCCAACTACCCAGGCTATATCATAGCCTGTCCTGCCCAACTCCCAAGCAACTCAACTATGGTTTTAGGGTTTTCTAGGAAAGTTAACACCAAGTCCTAGGATTAGTTTTCCCCTATAAATAAAGGATAAAACCACATTGTTGAAAACTTTGGTTCCACCCATATTTGAGCTTAAAAAGTTAGACAAAGAAGGTCTCATCTTTCTCCGTCAATCCTACTTGCCGTGGTATTTCTCCGTGGCAAGCCTGCGGGAGTGGCATTCTAGGCATCCGAGAGGAGCTAGTTTGCTGGGGGTAGTTTGTAGTGGCCGAGGGGAAGCTCCGGCAGTATACGTCAAAGGTTTTTTCTCCTTCCCTTAGTTCTTTGCTTTCATATTTTGTTATTTGGGTTGTAAGGAACGTATAATCTTGTTTTGTGCTTGCTTATTTCGAACCCCACCATGAATTAATCCTATTTGGTGGGAGTTCATTTTGGATGTTTAAGTTTTATTTCAATGAATGGTTGATTTTTCTATGCTGTAATCTGTTTTGTTTATGGAGTTTAATGCCTTAAGGTTGTAAGAGCTACGAGAGTAGCCATTCCTTAGGAGATTCTTAGGGTTCGAGAGAATACCTAGGTAATATATCCTTAGTGTTCGAGAGAAACTAGGGAGGAACTACATAAACAAGGGGTTCTAGGTAGTAACTAGGCCTAATCCACCTTAGAGATAAGGCTAGGATTTCATTCGACTAAAAGGAGTTATGCATGAACGATAGGTTAGATGTTAATGCTGCCGTAAAAAGGTATTGTCGAGATATATCCTGTTATCTGGACCAATAGGATCACTGCAGGGGTTTACGCCAATCGGTTTTGCCAGGGCATCTTTAATTTGTCGAGTCCCTTACTAGAGATAGCATAGGGCACCTTAGTAGACTCTGTCGGGCAGACTAGGTATAGAAGAAAGACCATTCGGAGAAGTAGACTTAGATTTTCCTTAGTGACTCCTATCATTCACTTCCATAGTTACTTGTTGTGTGAGAAAGCCAAAGTCCTATTAATCAAATCATATATTTATATTTTATTTTGCCTTGACATTTTCATTTGTTTGCATTAAACACAATCTATTTTGCCACGACATATCCATTTGCTACCACATTACCATCGTTCCACTTCCACACCAGTCATTCAATTTTGCCCATGCATTATCATTTGTGTATACCATTACTAACTTTACTTAGGTGACAAAGTAAAGTACCTTGACAAACTTATTTAATTTCCTCCAATTCATGTGGAGACGATACTCACTTATCATTGTATTACTTGTTCGATTGTGTATACTTGCACATATATCCACACTCATATTTAGTACTCACAAAGAGCAGACAAGTTTTTGGCGCCGTTGTCGGGGAATTGGCAACTGGAAGTTAATTAGTTTTGTCATAGCATTTTTATTTTACTTGTTCAATTTTTTGTATAGTTTTACTTGTTATTTTCCTTGTCTTTTTCAGGCTTTTATTTTACACACTCAACGTGTTCAAGCAAATATGTATCAAATTGGAAATCAAGGAATGGGTCAACAGGAATATCAGAATACCGAGGTAATTCCGAATGCTGGGAATGCAACTAGGCCTTGTAGAATTCAAGATCATTTAAACCCTATCATGGACGACCTAAATCCTGGAATTATGGCACCCATGATTCATGCAACCCACTTTGAGCTCAAACCGGTTATGTTCGACATGTTGGACTTTATTGGACAATTTGGTGGTGCTCCTCATGAGGATGCAAGACAACATGTTAGAGCATTTTTGGATGTTTGTGACTGCTTTCGACAACAAGGTGTGCATGAAGATGTACTGAAATTGAAGTTATTTCCATATTCTTTGAAAGATCACGCCAATGCATGGCTCAATGGATTACCTTCCGGCTCGATAAGGTCTTGGGCTGACTTGTGCAAATTTTTTTTTGCTATAGCATAATCAACCCGATATGAACAACCATATTAGAAATGCATAACATCTTTTCACCAAGGCGATGAAGAGTCTATGTATGAGTGTTGGGATCGATACAAAAGTTTGCTTCGCAAGTGCCCCAATCATGGATTCCATGATTGTACTCAAGTTGTGATGTTCTACAATGGAGTCAATGTACCCACGAGGATGATACTAGATGCCTCGACAAATGGGACATTACTTGACAAATCACCAGCAGAGGCATTTGACATTCTGGATAGGATTGCCACCAACGATTACCAATTTTCATCTACAAGGCTTGACCTTGGGCGAAAATCACATGGAGCTTTCGAGCTAGATTCTAAGGATTCGGTGTCCGCCCAACTTGCTGCTATCACCAATATGTTAAAGAACTTACAAAGGCCAAGCGAGGTGAGAGAAGTTAAGGCAGCCAATTCAGCATGTTTATTATGCCACGACAATCACAATGAGAGTGAGTGCCCGATCAATCAAGAATCCATCAACTATGTGGGAAACTATAATCGAGGTAACAATAACCCCCCTATTCTAACACATATAATCCTGGATGGCGTCAACATCCAAACTTTTTGGGGAAATCAAGGAACCGACAACTCTAGTCAGCCCACTAGGCAGTAGAACTTCATGACTCCCAGGGTTTTCAAATGAATATGCCATGACATAATTCTAACGAGGGAGTACCATCTTCATCTAACACAAGCTCTTTGGAGGCCACGATGCAAGATTTTATCGCAACAACGAAGACCATGCTGCATGACCATGCGACCTCTGTAAAAAGCCAAGAAGTTTTGCTTCAAAGTCACAACTCGTCTTTGAGGGCCTTGGAGGGTCAGGTTGGCCGAATTGCCACGACATTACATTTTTGCCCACATGGCAGTCTACCTAGTGATACTGAAGTCACTAAGTCTCAAGACAGAGAGCATTGTGGTACATTCACCTTAAGGAGTGGCATGAAAATCTATAAAGATGTTAAGTTTAGGGGAGAGACACTCGGAGAGACTGGTCATGAGATTGTGCATGAAGATCCGAAGGTGCAAGAAGATTCACATTCATTGGAAAATAATGATGAGGGTTCGAAGAGTGCAGCCAATGAAGATAAGAAAAATTTTGCCACGGCAAAAGAAAAGCCCCCATCAGTAGGAGTTGATGACCAAAAGAAAGCTGCAGAATTTTGCCACAACAAATTTTTATGCAGTGATATTCACTTCAATCTTGATGAAGAAGACGAAGAGGAGCTCGAGGATATTCCAAAGGAGATGAATAAGTCTAGCTCACCCATAGCTAGACCGGGTATGAAATTTGAACCTTTGAATCCTATTGAATTTACTCATCCTAAACCCCAAGTAGTTGCTCATTTTTCTAGGCTAGAAATTGTGAAAGAGCTAAGAAATGAAATGGAGATTAAGGAAAAATTCCCTAATGAGAAATTATTATTTGCCGCGACAATTTTTTGGTATGCTGACATTGTCAATTTTCTCGTTAGTGTTGTTTTGCTTCCTTACTTAAACAACCTAGGAAAGAACAAGGTCATACACAATGGTGGCTACTGTCATAGGGATGACCTCAACCTCTCTAATGAATTTGTTGCCCAAATGATTTCAATTTGCCACAACAAAAAGGAGCAAAAAGAGATATTATTCTACTACCATTCAGCTTCAGGAAAAGAGCATTTTGAAGAAGAGAGGTGTAACACCCCCAGCCCGTACCCGACCCAGATACGAGTCTGAAGTGTCACATTGACTTTTCAAACTTTGACATTTAAAGAAAAACAGGGAACTTTTAAACTTTCATTAAAACAAAATACGTTAATTTACATAAAAGAGACCACAAAATACAAAATTGATCAGGCATTCATAATTAACAACTTATTACATGCTAACACTCTATACACCACCCAAAATACCTACTTTGTCAATTACTTCTGATCTGATCTATTAGTAGTGCTGTTGTCCTTGCCACTTCTAATCATGCTCTTCTTGTTTCTTGGTACCTACGTGTAAATCACTTACACGCAAAGTCATAGACTTAGTGAGGCATAATCAAATATGAAAGAAAACTCTAATTATTTAAACATGCATGAACATGTAATCTTATAATGCCATACCAACAATTATAACATTAAATATAATGTAAGATATACATATACATATTACACATCGTTTTCATCACAATTCTTACTATCATCTGTATCTTGTAATTATATCCTCTTGTACCTAACCTTTTTAGTCAACATCTGATTCATTTAACTGAGCAATACATATATCATTCGATAAATATACACTTAATATCACAAAACATATATACCACACATGTTATTTATTTATTAGCCCATGTACACATGTGAGAACTGTATATATGTGAGTCTATTGAGGTTGTGCACTATGCTATCACCACAGCTCGTGGGGTCCCACTAAGGACTATGAGATTTATCCCGAATGACCACTATGAAATATCCCGAAGGATCACTGTATGTCCCGAAGGACCGCGTAGACCCTCGACTCTTGGCATGCCAACTATACCTATAGCTCTCGTATCATATAACATTGGCATTATTATTTATTATTTCATATCTTCATATGTACTTATCACTGCTCATATGATTTCATATGCATATATCACGTAACTTATAACACTTCTCTTGTGTTCATTTAACATGTATATCATTGTTATTTATTGTTTACATATATTTTCTATAAATCCCATAATACTCTTATATCCTTTTTCATATCATCCTGTGTTCACATATACTATATACATTCATCATGTATCATATAAACCTGTATTCACACATATCATTTAACATATGCAATAACCAATAACACACATGTATCATGTCAAACATATGCTCATATTAATGTGTTCATGCATTCTACTATAGGAAATAGACTTGTCACAAGTCTTATTTCCATTAAACATAACACACTGTCTAATATGCACTCACCTTGTCCTCACTGATTACTAATTATTCCTATGACTTCCTTCTTTTCGATCGAATTCTAACTCGGTGATCGTTCCAAAGCTTGCTCAATTTCGGTATCTACATAATCATACATGGATCCATATCAGTATTATAATTGATATATTCTAAACTATCACTCCTTAGGCTAAAAAGAAAGCTATTTTTATCTTTTAATGAAGGTATGCATCGATGCACTACACCATGTATCGATGCATCCCTTGACGGGTGCATCGATGCACTATCTATGCATCGATACATAAATCCTATTCGATGTTTGTATTTAAGGGGGTGCATCGATACACTAATGGAATTCATGTTTTTATTTTAAAATAGTGTATCGTTGCACTTCATGTGCATCGATACACCTTGAACAATTTCTGGGATTTATCCTTGATGCATTAGTACACATTGAATGTGCATCGATGCACATAGCCCATAAATGTTATTTTAGCACGAAACTCTCTTTATAATCTTATCAACACTTTATATTTCCCCTCTTTTTATATCCTTAACTCTCATACACCTATTTAAACTAATTAATACACATTTAATATCTCTTAAACTTCAAAATTCGTTCCTCCACATAGAATTTAAGAATCTCACTCAAATTCCCATATGTTCTAAATCTGATTCTATCATATACCTTAATCAAGTTGGTGACAAGTCAAATTCAACTTCCAATTCTCATTATAAACTTTATTTCAAAATTTCATTCAAGAACTTCAAATCTTTAATTCTTCCTACTCTTTTCATCTTGTGGTTTTAAAGCAAATTAAGCTTTCCTTAAGATTAATTAGCATCTAAGGAGAAAAACCAAACTTAAATCTCAACTAATAAATAACTAATAAGAATTCTTGCCTTTACCTTGGTTCATACGCACAAAGAAGAAAGGAGAAGAAGAGTTGTCTGAAGCTTAGATATTTGTTTCCTCTCATACACGTGGCCCCCATATATATATATATATAACCAAAATAATTATTTTTCTTGTAATTAACCATTTTTTCCTTCCATATTTCTTTCTTTAATATTTAAATCCTACACAAAATTTTTCATGTGATTCCCCCAAACTTTCAATTTATCCACTTTGATCAACAAATTTGGAAATATTTCAATTTAGTCACTCACACGATATTGAGGATGTTACAAGAGGACTACTGCAAAGGTCTTACAAATCATATGTGAAAGACACGAAATGCCAGGGCAAACTATTTTGAAGGTATAATTATTATATGTGTGGGGCATTTTGGTCTACACGGGTGCTCCAATCGAACAAGACAAAAAGGCCATAACAATTTGAGATGTTTTGGAAAGCACATACTCTCAAACATATGGACAAGGGAAAAGGCCTATAGTAGTTGCACCCACTTAGAAAGAAGACTCAATTGGTGTTGGCACAAACGATGACATTGCTGATGATGTCCACCCATATGCACAAATGCCACGTCAAATTGCAATACTTCTGGCCAAGCAGACCCAAGATCAAGTGGCAAATCCGACCAGCAACCTGATGACCTTCTTTGCCTATATCAAGAGACAAGATGAGGATGTGACAATAGCCTTCATGGAGCTCATTCCGCAGCCCACTGAGTCAACGAAGGAGACACAATCCGAGATGCCATGGTAAGCTGCTTTGCGTAGGAGCTGACGCCACCTGAAGAAGGCATCTAAGCGCGAGGAGCCCCAGCTCTTAACCGTCTTTGAAGGTCCCAGTACTCCTCCAGTTGCACCCGCTTCTGACTCCGAACACTTCAGCCCCACCCAATGCGTAAGCGCACCCGTGGTACGACCGTTTCACCACCACACACATGAAGTCAAGGTACCTTGTATTGCATTGCATTCATAGCATGTAGTTTATTTTCCTTAGTTTTAGTAAGTATTGAGGACAATGCTTCTCTCAAGTTTGGGGGAAGTAGGGTTCTCGCATCATTGAATGATAGTAGTAGTAAAATAATTATTCCATGACATGAGTAAAGGTTTGAATAGTTTTCTGGAATTAGTTAAGGATGCCCAATGATGATGAATCTTAATGGCTAGGATAGAATGTACATGACTGTTTGAGGATGATAGAACTAACTTTAGGACTTGATTCTTTGAAATCCTTGAACACACGATTGTATGTTTTCCATGCTTGAGAAACTTTGAAATTTTTTATAAGAGAATTCTTAAAATGTCGTGGCATAAATTTTGAATGATGAAAACCCCACTAAAAAAAAAAAAAAAAAAAAAAAAAGAAAAAAATGAAGTTGTGAATAAATGCCTCGGCATATCTGTATAGGGACACTTCGCTATGCCAGGGCATATGAGTGAATGAAAGTAGCCATGAGATGACTCTACCTGACTAGCTAGGGGGTGGAAGGTATGCTCCCTTTCACCTAGAGTGTGAGATGGTAAAGTGATGGGCTGACTCCCCTCGTAGCAGAAATAAAGAAAAGAAAGCAAGGTGGGAGTAAAAATTTCTAAATGTCATGGCAAAATAAGAAAGCTTGCTTAGAAAATTTTTAAGTTTGTTAAGCATAGACTGAATACAACACGCACACACCCATACAAAGAATCTTGCCCTAGGGGACAATACTAGATTTCTCAAACCTAGTCTAGCATGTTAAAGCCATATGTGTTAAGGGCTGAAATTTTATCCCATAAGATTATTCAGCTTCTGAACTTGTCATGGTATTTTTGTTTTGCTTATTACTATCAATTGCTTGAGGACAAGCAATAGCTTAAGTTTGGGGTGTGATAACTCCGTAAAAGGTCACATTTTAGGACCTTTTCACTTAAGTTATTAAATGTTTAAGAGCTCATTTAGGACCATGTAGATGCATTTAGAAGCATTTAGTTGCATGTGGTGGAAATCGGTTTACCGCGACATTTTAATTTATCACTAGTGCTACCTTATGGAGAAGGTGTTTGTCTAATGATATGTAGGAATTGAGAGCAAGGAAAAGAGAAAAGAAAATGTCATGACATAAGGAGAATGCTGAGCAGAATGAAAAGGCCGAGTTGGATTGGCATTTCAAAAGCGAGCCAAGTGCAAGAAGATATTTTTAGCCAGCTGTCTCCTACTTTCCGTGATCTCTGCCCGAGAAATCTGCCTCGAAGATCCACCTGGAGGGATCGGCGCTGCTACAGCCGATCTTACTGACCACGCCGCCTGCTCTGCAGATCCTGTCTATCCTTGGGAGTCTGCAGCGGGATTATGCCGGGTACTCAGCCAGCTACCCAGGATGTATCATAGCATGTCCTGCCCGACCCCCAAGTAACTTAACCATGGTTTTAGGGTTTTCTAGGAAAGTTAACACCAAGTCCTAGGATTAGTTTTCCCTTATAAATAGAGGATAAAGGCACATTATTAAAGACTTTGGTTCCACCCAGATTTGAGCTTAAAAAGTTAGAGAGAGAAGGTCTCATCTTTCTCCGTCAATCCTATTTGCCGTGGCATTTCTCCATGACAAGCCTACAGAGTGGCGTTCTAGGCATCTGAGAGGAGCTAGTTCGTTGGGGGCAGTTTGTGGTGGCTTAGGGAAGCTCCGGCAGTGCACGTCGAAGGCTTTTTCTCATTCCCTTAGTTCTTTGTTTTCATATTTTGTTATTTGGGTTGTAAGGAACGAATAATCTTGCTTTGTGCTTGCTTATTTCGAACCCCACCATGAACTAATCCTATTTGGTGGGAGTTTATTTTGGATATTTAAGTTTTATTTCAATGCATGGTTATTTTTTCTATGCTATAATCTGTTTTGTCTATGAAGTTTAATGCCTTAAGGTTGTAGGAGCTACAAGAGTAGCCATTTGTAACATCCTCAATACCGGGTTAGTGACCAAATTGTAAAGTTTCAGAAATTGGTGATTAGAGTAGGATAAGTGAATAATAAAAGTCAATGTGACACTTCAGACTCGGATCTGAGTCGGATATGAGTTGGGGGTGTTATACTATTCCTTAGGAGATTCTTAGGGTTTGAGAGAATACCTAGGTAACATATCCTTAGTGTTTGAGAGAAACTAGGGAGGAACTACATAAAAACAAGGGGTTCTAGGTAGTAACTAGGCCTAATCCACCTTAGAGATAAGGCTAGGATTTCATTTGACTAAAAAGAGTTGTGCATGAACGATAGGTTAGATGTTAATGCTGCCGCAAAAAGGTATTGCCGAGATATATCCTGTTATCTGGACCAATAGGATCACTGTAGGGGTTTATGCTAATCGGTTTTGCCAGGGCATCTTTAATCTGTCGAGTCTCTTACTAGAGATAGCATAGGGCACCTTAGTAGACTCTGTTGGGTAGACTAGGTATAGAAGAAAGACCATTCGGAGAAGTAGACTTAGATTTTCCTTAGTGACTCCTATCACTCACTTCCATAGTTGCTTGTCGTGTGAGAAAGCCAAAGTCCTATTAATCAAATCATATATTTACATTTTATTTTGCCTTGACATTTTCATTTGTTTGCATTAAACACAATCTATTTTGCCACGACATATCCATTTTCTACCACATTACCATCGTTCCACTTCCACATCAGTCATTCTATTTTGCCCCTCCATTATCATTTGTGTATACCATTACTAACTTTACTTAGGTGACAAAGTAAAGTACCTTGACAAACTTATTTAATTTCCTCTAATCCCTGTGGAGACGATACTCTCTTATCATTGTATTACTTGTTCGATTGAGTATACTTGCACATATATCCGCACTCATATTTAGTACTCGCAAAGAGCGGATAATCCACATATCTTTTGAAACAGGCTGAAGTGTATATCAATTCTTAAAAGCAATGAAACCTAAAAAGGTATCAATATAGGTAATTATATTATGTGGTAACCTAATTTAAGGGTAATGAACAAAAATAAATGAGCTAAACTAAAAATTTGATAAATAGCATTAGACAACCGAAAATGTTATGAAGATTACAAAAAATAAAATAAAATTTTAGGTTGCACCCAACAACAAATGATATGCTTTTTATAATTGTCGCGACCGTCTTTCGGGTTGGGCTCGAAATTGGGCTTCGACTTAAATAAAATGTTAGAGTCGCCACGATAATTTTTTTTTAAAAAGGGGTTGATCGGATACCTTAATTTACCATCTTACCTGATCTGCGTTTTACCATAAATATGTCAGATTCGGGAGTCGGTTACAGTCAAAGAAGGATTAGCACCCTTGAACTGCCCTTTCAGTACCATTTTAATTTATCGGTTATCTTAATTGTGAAAATTAAAATTAAAATACACTATTCAAATTATTTACCTTTGATAGATTGAAATTACCTCTAAAAAGTTGAAAACGTTAGATTATAAAATAAAAGGAATATAAAATAAAAATTAAATCTAAAAAAAATAAATCAAATAAGGAATTTTAAAATTTAAATGTTATATAAAAATGTGAAAAGAAAAAATAAAATAATTGAAGAAAATATTAAATTTCAGAAAAAAATAAAAAAATAAAAAAATATTAAACGAAAAAATAAAAATAAAACAAAATAAAAAAGTGGGAAAATAAAGATAAAACAAAATAAAAAAAGTGTTAAATTTTTTAGAAAATGCAAGGAAAGAAAAAAATAAAGGTAAAATAAAATGTATAATAAAATAAAATAAAAGATAAAATAAAATAAATTAATAAAATAATAAATAATAGTAGTAAAGATAAAAAGAATTTTTTAAAAGTTATTTTTAAAATAAAAGATAAGAATTAAATAAAAGAATATAATTAAATAAATAATTTAAAGAGATTGAGATAAAGAGAAACTTATAGTGAAAACAACCTCAGACTTCAATTTTATCTCAAATTCCTCGGATCATCGAAGCTGATTTTTACTTCAAGATTCACGTCGGTTGCTACAAGAACAATTCCTTGATGTTGACTTAGATTATGTTGTTTCAACAATAACTGATTTCGATCTATGTTTCCTCTTAGCAAACAATTTTTCTAAGTGTGTTATCGGGGAGTTGAATATGCTTCAATAAGCCAATCATTCTTACAATTCTCACGTTTGGAATTTAGTCTTCGCTTTAGCCTTCGGCTTAAAAGAAAATTAGCTAAGCATGACCAAAGTCATACTTAACATTTGTTGAAAACGAAAATTAAAAGAAAATAAAGGAGTATGCGAAAATAGAGAGAAAGCTAGAGAGAAAAAGAAGATTTTATTCTCAGATGTGTTGTGTTTCATATGTGTCTTCTTATGCTTACCCTGAGAGGGTATTTATAGTATTCAAATTCCTAAAAATAAGCTAAAAATAATTCCTAAAATAATATCTTTTATTATAATTAAAACACTTAAAACTATTTAAACTAAAATACCTAAAACAAAGATAAAATAAAATAATATTTAAAATAAAATCCTAATTGAAATACTAACATCTATATAAACTAAAATACAAAGATAAAATATAATATTAATATATATACTAAATAAGCCACGGACGAAAATGGGTGCCTACAATAATATTTTTCGGTTGCGTTCATTCTCTTTCGTTCCTTAACCTTAACTTAGGTTGTCGTTCTTTAGACTTTCCCAATCGATATCATTGAGTTAAGAATAATTTAATTTATTTATTTTATGCTAACAATTATTTATATGGTAAATAGGTCCCCATATCTTGATTAATGCTTAAAATGGTCCCAAATTTGTAATTACATGATTGATGATTTATATGTTTATAAAGATAATATAAGGTTAAATAATGTTTGATAAATATGGATTAATTCAATGCTCAAACTGTGACATCACGACCGATCATCCAATATTGATAAGGGGTATTACAAACAATGTCGTCTCCAATGATATTAAGCTTAATATCAAAATAAGTGTCCAAACTATATACTTACTTTTAAATAGGTGCCTAATCTATTTTTTGACTCATCCAAGTGTCTAACGTTCTAAACATTAGCATTTTAGGTGCTCGGGCCATCAACGGTGTTAATTTCCTCCGTTAAGTGACACGTGTCATAATCTGATAATTTTGATATTAAGCCATTATAGGCTTAGTACCAAAATAAGTGCTCAAACTATATCATTATTCCTAAATAGATGCTTAAACTATTTGTTGAAAAAATATTTACAATCTTAAATTTTTTTCCTAAAAAAATTGTTAAAAAAAAAAAAAAAAACCTTTCCCTCTCCATGCTCCTCTCCCCCTACTCCTTACTTCCATAGCCAAAGGCCAAACAATCGATTAAACGATAACTCAAATGGCTTGCTACCACAATCGACTAAACGACCAATTATCAGGATCAAATTTAAGGGATCGAGTATATGAGATTTTAAGGATTAGAAATTAAAATTCAGGGATTTGTGAATTTTGGGTTTTAAGACGATGGTAAGGGTTGTGACCGGTCATTAGTGGTCGGCGATGTATGGGTGATCGATCGCCGACGATGGGTGGTTGGAGATGATCGACGGTTGGAGTAAATGAGACTGAAATAAGAGCTTTTAATATTTTGATATTTTAGAAAAAAAATAGGGTTTTTTTAAAAATAAAATATTTTTAAGTTTTTTTAAATAAAATTTTAAAATTACCAGATTATGATACATGTCACTTAATGGAGAAAATTAACACCGTTAAATGTTCAAACACCTAAAATGGTAACGTTTGTAATGTTAGACACCTAAAATGGTAACGTTTGTAACGTTAGACACTTGGATAAGCCAAATAATAGTTTAAGCACCTAAATGGGAATAAGGGTATAGTTTAGGCACTTGTTTTGGTATTAAGCCATAATATTATATTTATAAAAGATTTTTATCCTTGTATAATTATCCAATGCTTTGAAGGGGTTACCCTTTTGCTCTGAAGCGGTTATCTTTCTTTGATGTCGGTTGTCCAACTTTTTATTCTTGAGACAGTGATGGTGGTCATTCACGACCACCTCCATATCCTTTTGCTTCTTTTTCCTGTCGTTTATTTACTTTTTCTAGTTTTCACTGTTAGTTTAACTTTGTTTTATACTCTTAGGGTATGTTTGTTTGGCTGTAATTGGTTTTCTTGAAATTGAATTATGAAAAATGAATTAATGGAATTTGAATTCTGAAAAACGTTTTCCGTAAAATGAATTACATTTTTCTGAAAAACATTTGGAATTTTTTTTACGATGTTTAGAAGATGTTGTTTAAACTTTTTTCCCACTAGTTGATCGGTTTTTTTTTAAAATTATTTATTACAAATATTAAATACAATAAATAATATTATTTATCATAAAATTTAATAATATTATTTTTAAAATATTAAAATTATTTATTTATTATTAAATATTATTTTTATAATTTTATTAATAAAAATATTAATATTGGTATATTTTATTGAAATAAAAATATTATAAATTATATTAATTATTTATTAAACTAACAGTGTTATATTATATTTTAAAAATATTAATTAGTATATTTTAAATATCTTTATTAAAATATAATTAGATTATTATATTAATATTAAATATATAAATAATATTATTCATTATTAATATTTTAATAATATTATTTCTATCAAATTAATAAATAATATAAATTTTATTAATAATTTATTATATATTATTAAAATAAAAATATAATATCGGAGCGAGAGGGGATTGTGGTCCTCTTGTATGCATGTGCTTGAACGTTTGACGACAGGAGGTAAACAGTTTCTACCTCCCATAGATAGAGATAGAGGTGCAGTAGGTTGTGGTTTTGTCATTTTATAGCTAGAGTGATATATTCGAGACGTTGCCTACCTGCATCCGCGTGCTGAAAGTGTGCATAAACAACCATTTGTTATTGGTAAGTTTGAGCAAGTGTTGTTAACATATATACTCTTTGTTGGTTTAAAAATGTTTGGTTAAGTACCTAGAACTCAATAATTTGTTGTTTGTTGGTTTTAGATGTGTAGAAAGTGTTGTTTGAGCAAATGTTTGGTTTATGCAGATTAATCCTGAAGTGAGATGCGTGAATGTATTTGGATGTAAGCTCCCTATTGTTAGGAGCATTTGGATGTACTGTCTGGGGCTAATTGTATCAATGTGCTGTTGATTTGTTTTTTTAGATGTGTAAATAAGAATTGTTTTTTTCTTGTTTAAAGATTTGTAAAATTTGATTTGTTGTTTAAGAAAATTTCAATCTGCATTATGTTGAAGGCAAAAAAGACTTGTTGAAGGTACACTTTCGCAACGCGAAAATCAAATTCGCAACGTGAAACTTAAATTTGCAACGCGAAAATCTCATCGCGAATTTGACTTTCGCAACAATCGCAACAAAAAATCGCAACGTGAATTTGACTTTCGTGTTGCGAATTCAAGAAAACCACCTTCAAAAAGATAACAGACAACAATCTGATAAGTGATAACAACTGAACAAATCATAGCAATGTTCAAACTCAAGTTACTAATGCATGTCTAATTGAAAATGTACGCATTCACACATAAAATACACATAATACAACGTTTGCATTTAAAAATCACCTAAGTTAATAAGTCCCAAAAGGTGAAGGCGGTTGTGATTGGGATTTTTTTATTGCGATTTTGATTTCCTTTTGCTTGGCACCATATGAACTTTGGATTTTGACGAGGATTCATATTTTGGTAGAGGAAAAGATGATTGGGATGGCACTGATGATCTACAGGTCAACCTTGTATGCCTACTTTTCTTGCACCGACTACATGTCGATATCCTCTTCTCTTCACCCTTAGACGGTATACGATCGTGATTTTTTGGTCGGCCAGGTAGCATGCTGTCCATGACTGGTGGAAAAACTATTTGTAAGTCATCTGGTATGTTCCACTCAGAAGGATGTGGAATAGGGTAGACAATTTCGGCATAAGTCTGTCGATATACTTCTGTAGTGTAGCAATCCATAGCGTATGTGCTTGAATCATCTTGGTTTAGATGAAGAACAACTTTTATAATATGGTCATACGGATAACCAGATGTTTTCCATTTCATACAACTACATGTCTTTGCATTTAGATCGACAAGCCTATTTAAGTTATTATCAAATACTTCAAACAAAGTGTTTTAACATGGTTCAACTCTCCTTGACGTTGACTTCACAACACATTTCGTTCTCTTTTTTTAGTCCATGGTGTAACACGACGTTCTAATGTTTCTGTAAATTTAAATAAATAATACTTAGTAAAATATATATAAATATGATAAGTTACGAATTTAAAGAAATAATACCTGCATTGTTTCTTTTCTTGTAGTACCACTGTTGAATAGAGGCTCGAAAAAACTCCATTAACACAGTAATGGGTAATTTTCGGGAAAGACGACTTAGAGCGTTGATTGATTCTGCACTATTAGACGTCATGAAACCATATCTTGCTCCAAGTTGATGTACTCCTGACCATCTTTCAAACCCGACATCTTCTAGTGTTTGAGCACATTGAGGCAAAACACGTCTTAAACAATTTATATGCTTATTAAAATCCACTTCCCGATAAGCTTTTACAGCCTTCCAGTACGTCCATTTGTGATTTTTTATACCAGCATGCCTTGATTTTAGATTTGTGTACAAATGAACACCACAAAGTCCATGAAAAGCATCTGGGAAACACGTTCTAACAGCGTTGTCAATTAGTTTTCCCTATCGGATATGATTGTCAGATTGCTAATAGAACCTATGCAATCCCTAAGATGCCCCATAAACCATGTCCATGAATCAAAGGTTTCAGATTTTCTAACCCCGTTAGCTATTGACAGTATCCCATTGTTAGCATCCATGGTTACTGCTAATAAGTTTACTCCAAGGTATCGACCTTTCAAATGTGCTTCGTCAACTATAATAACTGGGCGCATACAAGTAATAAACAAACAAATCTATAAAATAATATACACAAGAAATATAATCATTTAAATGTGAAATACATGCAACTAACAAAAATGAGTCAACAAAATTATATTGATTTACTAACTGCAGCACCAATGACGATAAACAGCAACTCAAAGCGTCCATCTCTATCTGTTTTGATATGAGTTACTGACCCAGGATTTTTCAGCTTTAAATTGTGACAATAAGTCGACAGTTGGGCAAACGATGCTTCTGGAGACCCCCTTAACAATCCCAAGGCATAACATTTGGCTCTCCAAGCTTGAGAATATGAGATATTAATCATGAACCGAGCATTCATGTCAGTTATAATTTCATGTCCCCGATATACCCTGCCACTGAAAAACATTAACTCACCCAGAAAACCACTCAACACCTTTTTGTTTGCCTGTCTATGGTGAGGAAAAACTTGGGTTCTAGAACATGTATGTTTATCAATAAAAGTCCTAACTTGAAACATTTCGCAATCTTTTATCCTCTTTGCAGTCTTACGCCACGTACAGTTTTTGTCAATCATACACTTTGTTTCGAAACGATCTTTGCTTGATTTGCTAACTTTTAGTTGATAGCCATCTTCCATACATTTCGTATACAAAGCTATCTTCAAGTCTTCCTTTGTATCAAAACAATCATCTTTCTTGATACGAATAACTTTTGTGTAACAATCAACTGCTATCTTTACCAACTCTTCTTCCAGTATCTGAAGTAATTCTGATATATTCCAGTTATACTCCCGTGGCATTTTCTTGTTTTTCTTTTCTTCGGGGACTTCTTCTTCTTTTTTTCTTCAGGGTTATATGAATTACATAATGGATGGTCAACATGTTCATTCACAATCATAACTTCCTCCTCATTATTATCAACAACATCTTCCTTGGCAGCGGCTGTTTCATCATAAAAATTTGGGTATTGACCAATATCAAAATCATTACACGCAGGTTTTGTTTCTTTTTCTGAAACATCATCAAAATCTGAGTATTGACCAAGATCAAAGTCCGGGTATTGACCAAGATCAAATTTTGAATACTGACTAGTACTCAATTTTTTCTGTTGGCTCATAATCGTCTAACTAGTCAATACGAAAACTTGAATTTGGTATTGAAAGTTGATTGGGATTTGGATTAGGAAAAAGTTGTGGGTTTTGAGATTGTGTTTGATATTGTGTTTTGTAACACCCTCAACCCATACCCGACCCGGATACGAGTCCAGGATGTCACATTGACTAAACAAAACAATACTCTTAAAAAAATGATAAAACATTTGAACTTATATTATTAAAATATAAAAATATACATATATTAATACAAGTTTATCAAAATACTCAGAGCATACACAACTTGACCCTTTGATTACATGCCAACATTAATTTACATAACAAAAGGACCTACTGATTAAGTTTTCTCTGATCTAATAGTCGCAGGAGTAGTGTTTTCCAGCTGCTTAACCTGTCTCATCTACTTTTCGAATCCTACGTGTGAAACACTCACACGCTAAGTCATCGACATAGTGAGGTAATATAATAATAATGACAACAAAGAAATGTAATGGAAATGCCATAATAAAATGGGATGAGATGAAATCAAATACTTAACCATGTAGTTTATATCACCATGATCCTTACATGTAAACATAATATATTAACATTCATGAATTCGTATTAATAAGATTATTGGCCCATGATACCATACTGAGAACCTAAGGTATATGAGTACTGTGAGGTTGTGCACTATGTTGTCACCACAGCTCGTTAAATGCATCGAAGTGCCACGTAGAATTGCACCGAAGTGCCCCGTAGAATTGCACCGTAGTGCCATATAAGATTGTCCATAAGGACCACGTAGATAATTCCTTAAGAATCATATATATATGCCAAGGATCAAGTATGTGTCTCAAAAGATTTCATACATGTTCCAAAGAATACAAATATGTCCCGAAGGACCACGTAGATCCTCTACTCTTGGCATGATAACTATACATATAGTTATCATCTACATAACATGGGTTTTCCCAAATTACATAATATATATCACATAGACATATCATTTCCTTACCTTCATCACATTGCTCATATAACTTTGCATACATATTCATTTAAAACATGCTACACAATGCACATAGTATGAATTCATATCATGCTTCACAATATAAAATGAATCATGCATCAATGTATTGAATCTAGACTTCTCACAAGTCTAGAACTAATTATATCATTATAATCATGTTATGTATACGCACTCACCTATATTTCCTCGATTGATCCTACTAGGCAATTGTTCTGGAACTTGTTTAGGCTCTGTATCTACATAGTAATTCATTGATACTTATCAGTATACTAATTAATATATTCTAAACTATCATTTTTTGGGCTAAAAGAAAAGTCATTTTCATCTTTTAATGAAGGTATGCATCGATGCACTACACCATGTATCGATGTATCCCTTGATAGGTGCATCGATTCACTATCTATGCATCGATACATAAATCCTATTCGATGTTTGTATTTAAGGAGGTGCATCGATGCACTACTTGTGCATCTATATACTGATGGCATTCGATGTTTTTATTTTAAATTAGTGCATCGATGCACTTCATGTGCATCGATACACCTTGAACAATTTCTGGGATTTATCCTTGATGCATCGTACACATTGAATGTGCATCGATGCACATAGCCCAGAAATGTTATTTTGAGCACGAAAATCTCTTTATAATCCTCTCAACACTTCATAATTCACCTCCTTTTATATCACTAACTTGCATACACTTACTTAAACTAATTATTATCCATTCAATACTTCTAAAACTTAGAAATCCAATCCTCAATATGGAATTTAAGATTCTCTTCCAACATATTCTAATTTTAATTCTAACACTTCCTATTCCTTAATTAGCTTGATGACAAGTCAAATCCCACTTCTAATTTTATTATGAACTCTATTCCAAGATTTCACTTTTCTACTTCCTTTCTTTAATCCTTCCTAACCCATCATCTTTTGATTTTAAGATAACCTAAGCTTTTCTTAAGCTTAGTTATCATCTAATGATCAATAAGCAACCTTAAATTCATCAAGAATTTGATTAACAAGAAAACTCACCTTTTGCTTGGCTTCACGATGGAGAAGAATAATGAAAAATAAGAGAAGTTTGGAAACTTTGGTTCTTTCCAATAGTTTCCACGCGGGTATAAAATATCCTCAACTAATATTTAATTATTTCCCTTATTAAAAGACTCATTTACCCCTTTAGTTATTCCTTCTTTGTTAATTGATCCTACACAAAACATTTCAATTAATTCTTTAAACTTTTCAATTTATCCAATTTGGTCACTGAAATTTTAAATTTCACAATTTAATCACTAACCCGGTATGAAGGATGTTACAAATCTCCTTCCCTAAAGAAAAATCATCCTCGAATTTTCATTATACGAACATATAAGGATATTGAAATCGTATATCTTCTTAACGTTCCCACGTGGCTTCTTCTACCTTGTGATTTCTCCAAAGAACTTTGACCAACAGATCTGTTTTATTTCTCAATTGCTTAACTTCGTGAGCCAATATTTTTATTGGTTCTTCTTCATAGGTCAAATCAGGTTGAACTTCTACTGTTCTGGTACAACGATGTGAGAGGGATCATACCTATATCTTCGTAACATGGACACATGGAAAATATTATGGATTTTCTCCATTTTTGGTGGCAAAGATAACTGGTATGCCATTGGTCCTATTCTTTTAACAACTTCATATGGACCGGTGAATCTAGGACTTAGCTTTCATTTCCGACCAAATCGTAATACTTTTTTTCCATGGTGATACCTTCAGAAACACTTTATCCCCAACTTCAAATTCAATCTCCTTTCTTTTAAGGTCAGAATAAGACTTTTGCCGATCAAATGTCACCTTTAGGTTATATTGAATTTCCTGAACTTTCTCTTCCATATCTTGAATCAAATCGGGACCAAATACACTTCGATCTTTGAGCTCATAGTTTAATGGCGTACGATACTTCCTCCCATATAATGCCTCATAGGGTGTCATTTTTATACTGGATTGATAACTATTGTTGTAAACGAACTCCGCCAGTGATAAGTATTTCTCCCACGACCCTTTAAACTCAATGACACATGCTCGCAACATATCTTCCAATATTTGAATTGTTTTTTCTGATTGTCCGTCTGTCTGAGGGTGAAAGGTGGTACTAAAGTTTAAGCGAGTCCCCAACGCTCCATGCAAGGATTTCTAGAATCTCAAGGTGAATCGAGGATCCCGATCAGAAATTATAGAAACATGCACTCCATGTAATCTAATAATTTCTCTAATATACAGTTCCGAATACTTTTCCATGGAGAAATCTGTTCTGACAGGAAGGAAATGTGCTGACTTGGTCAATCGATCAACAATTACCCAGACTGAATCTCTTTTGTTTGGAGTTAGGGGTAACCCCGAAACAAAATCCATCGTTACATTTTCTACTTCTATTGTGGAATGGAAAGTGTATGCAATAATCTAGACGAAACTTGATGTAACACCCCCAACCCGTATCCGACCCGGATACGAGTCCGAAGAGTCACATTGACTTTTCAAACCTTGACTCTTAAGAAAAATCCGGGAAATTTAAAACTTTATTTAAATCAAAATAAAGACTTTATCAGAGTGCTCGTACTTAATGACTTATTACATGCCAACACTTTATACATAACCAAATACATACTTTGTCAAATATTTCTGATCTGATCTTTTGGTAAGGAAAACTGACCTGTCTTACTCCGCATCCCTCCTTACTCTTCTCGAAACCTACGTGTGAAACAATCACACGCTAAGTCGAAGACTTAGTGAGGCATAACAACTTATAATGCACTTTAAAACATATATTGATACATGCATGTTCTGTTCTATCATGTTATAGCAATTCCATGCATTTTTCATATCGTATAAAATCATATCAGATTAATTGTAGTAAATACATACATACACATAATTCATCATTAACAGTTTATCATATAATCACATACTTTTTCAATCAAACATTATACACACACAACATCATATCATTTCTATAGCATTTATCATACCACTAACTTATATTTGTTCATATCTCTGGATTAGCCTATGTACATATGTGAGAACTATCGATATGTGAGTCTATAGAGGTTGTGCACTATGCTGTCACCACAGCTCGTATAAATGCACCGAAGTGCCCCGTAGAATTGCACCGTAGTGCCATATAATGATGTCCATAAGGACCACATAGAATTCTTTAAGAATCATATACATATGCTAGGGATCAAGTATGTGTCTTTCCAGACTTCACACATGTTCCAAAGAATATACATATGTCCCGAAGAACCGCGTAGAAGTGCACCGTAGTGCCATAGAATAATGTCCATAAGGACCACATAGAATTCTTTAAGAATCATATACATATGCTAGGGATCAAGTATGTGTCTTTCCAGACTTCACACATGTTCCAAAGAATATACATATGTCCCGAAGAACCGCGTAGACCCTCGACTCTTGGCATGCCAACTATACCCCTAGCTCTCATGACACATAACATGGGCGTTATCATTTATTTCATTTCAAATATTCACATAAACTTGTAATTCACTTTCACATATCACTTATCACATAGCTTCTTTTCATATGATCACATAGTCACGTAGTTCACTTACACGTAGATCATTTCCATATAATTCACATGTCACATATGTCATGTTTTCATATAATTTCTATCATTTCTCACCAACTCACCTTTATTCATGTACACATACTCATCATATCTTGTTCACATATCATCATATACTTCATATAACAGATAGGAACACTTTCACGTAGCTTATAATCATAGGTTTTGTCTCATAACATATACTTGTTTTCACATATATATTTCATATCAATTCTTATACCATCACATAATTCCTTTAACATATAACATATTATGTAACATTATAATAGAAATACCTATAAGTCATATCACTTAGAGCACATATATACTTATAGTCACATTGCTTATATCTTAATCTTATGCCTTCTCTTAGACCTATATATATTCACATGTTCAGGTAATCCACCATTTCATCACATAATTATGTATTCATATAGCTCATTTCATTTCATTTCATATCTATCTATATATATATATCCTCAAAATTTATCCTAATATAAATCATATAGCACTCTTATAATTCATATTCATATTCATCTAGGGCAGACTTATAAACACATCTCACTTCTATTATTTCTATATATATATATAATCTAATCTGTCTACTTAATTCAATTTCATATAACTCCTATAATCTTCTCATATAGCTTCATAAATTTCTATCATACAACCCATGTGTTATAGTTTTATTTAAACATATGAATCTTTCCCATCTAGCTTATCTTATATGTTCATCTTATCATTTATGTTCAAATCTCCTAGTTAGTGTACTATTCTCACTTCATCCTATAGATCAATATTATCCAGCTTATTTCACTTATCATATAATAATATAATTATATTTTACTATGATCACATAGTTTATATCTCATATAATTCATAACCTTTCTTATGTAATTACTTATACTTTATCAGCTAACACATAAAAGAACAGATCAATCCATATAATCAAACATACATACATGCATATTCCACTCATGCCTTTAATCATGAATTCATGTGTAACACTTTAGGAAATAGACTCATCGCAAGTCTTATTCCCATCGCACATCGTATACTATTAAATATGCACTCACCTGGCCTCACTAGTCAATTCAATCTCTTATCTTTCCCTTGATCGATCTTACTTGCCAAACGTTCCGAAATTTCTTTATGCGTAGAATCTACATAAATGTACATTTCGAGACAATCATTAGATACCTACACCTTGTAATTGGATACTAGCAACTTAAACGAACTTATTAAACCCATATTCCCAATTTTCCTTTAGGGGGAATCGGTTCCCTACTATGGGGGTATCGATTCCCTACAGACATTCTGGAAATGTTGTTCGTTTGAAGGGGTATCGGTTCCCCTTGAATGGGTACCGATTCCCCTTGCCCAGAAATCATATTTTCAACCTGAGAATTACTTCATTTCCACTCAAACACTTCATAAATCATCCCCTTTTCATTCTTAACTCTAGTACACATACTTAAACCAATCTATATTCATTTATTTCATCTTAAACCTCAAAATCCTATCTTCCATATGAGATTCAAAAATCATACCAAATTTTCAATGTGTTCTAATTCCAATTCTAACACTTCATACTTCTTAATTAGATTGATAACAAGTCAAATTCATCCTTAGAATTTCAAAAACCTTTCTATATCAAAATTTCATTTCTAATCTTTTAATAGAAATTCCTTTCTAATTCTCCCTTCTTGATGATTTAAATTTATACAAGCTTTCCTTAAGCTTATATAACCCCCAAAGATTCAAAACCAACTTATAAATTCCAGAAATTAACAGTTAAAAATCAAACTTACCTTTAAGCTGGAGCTACGAGAAGAAGAAGAAGAAAGCAAGAAGAAGGAAATACAAAATATCCTTTAAGCTGAAAAGACTAAATTGCCCCTTTAATTATCCATCTATGCTATTCAATCCCTCATCAAAATTCTTTACTTAAATCCCAACACTTTTAACTTATTTCAAAATTGAGCACACAGTTTCCAAAATTTACATTTTAGTCACTGATCCCGACTTTTGGGGATGTTACACTTGATGTTCGGCTTTGACTTGCTGACATGTTAAGCACTTGGACACAAATTCAATAATGCTTCGTTTGATTCCTGGCCACCAATACTGATCTTTTAAATCCATATACATCTTGGTTCCACCCGGGTGCATTGTCAATGGACTGCAACGAGCCTCTGTCAATAAATCTTTCTTCAACTCTTCATCGTCTGGTATCATAATTCTTTCTTTATAATACAATTTCCCATTAGACTTCACCTCAAAATCCTTACTTTCCTTATTCTTTACTTGTTTTATTCTTTTCAAACATATTTCATCATGGCTTTGCAATTCTCCTATTCTGTCCAACCATGATGGTTTAAGTTTTAACTCTGCACATAGACCACCATCTCCAGTCAAAGATAACCTTGCATCCATAGCTCGTAAAGCTGCAAACGTTTTTTCTACTCAAAGTATCTGCTACCACGATAGCCTTTCCAGGATGATAGTCAATTATTATATCATAATCTCTCAAAAACTCAACTCATCTCCTTTATCTCAAATTAAGCTCTTTTTGAGTCAACAAGTATTTCAAGCTCTTATGATCGTATACAAGTAACATCGTTCTCCATACAAATAATGACGCCAAATCTTGAGACGAACACCACTGCATCCATTTCTAAATCATGGGTGGGGTAATTCTTTTCATGTGGTTTCAACTGTCTCGATGCATACGCTACCACCTTCCATTCTTGCATTAATACACACTCCAACCCATTGTGGGAAGCGTCACTGTATATAACAAAATGCTTACCAGATTCTGGTTGAACCAATACAGAGTTTCTGTCAGAATTCTCTTTAAAGCTTCAAAACTTTCTTGACATTCAGAAGTCCAAACAAACGATACATTCTTTCTCATCAACTTCGTTAAAGGCAGCACTATCATCGAAAAATTCTTAACGAATCTTCGATAATAACCGGTAAGTCCTAGGAAACTCTGAACTTCAGATACATTCTTTGGAACTTCCTAATCCATTATAACTTTTACCTTTTGAGGGTCCACCCAAATCCCATTTGTAGAGATCACATGCCCCAAGAAAATTACTTCATTTAACCAAAATTCACATTTGGACAATTTGGCATAAAGCTTCTTATCTCTGAGAATTTGTAAAACTATTCGCAAATGTGCGCTATGCTCTTCAATGGACTTCGAGTAAACCAGTATGTCATCAATAAAACAACAACAAACTGGTCCAAATAGGACTGAAATATCCTATTCATGAGATCCATAAAAGCAACAGGTGCATTCGTTACTCCGAATGGCATTACAATAAATTCATAGTGACCGTATCTCGTTCTGAAAACCGTCTTCGGAATATCTTTCTCCTGAATCTTCAATTGGTGATAACCCGAACGTAGATCGATCTTCAAAAATACCGAAGCTCCTTATTAAGCTGTCGATAATCAATGCAGAGACGCATTGACACATCATTCTTCTTAACAAATAACACTGGAGCTCCCCAAGGCGACACACTTGGTTGAATAAATACATTCTCTAACAACTCTTCCAATTGATTCTTTAACTCTTGTAATTCTTTCGGAGCCATTCGATAAGGTGCCATTACAATCGGAGTTGTTCCCGACATTACTTCAATTTGAAATTCTACCTCTCTATCTAGAGGTAATCCTGGTAACTCAGTAGGGAAAACATCAGGGAATTCCCGAACTATTGAAATCTCATCTAATCATTTCTCTTTAGCTCTTGTATCTATCACATTTGCAAGAAACCTTGACATCCTTGTAGCAATAGCTTCTTAGTAGACATTAATGATATTATATTTTCTAAAGGATTAAACCTTTCACTGATCACACTTATTTCTGTTCCTCATGGACTCTTCAAGGTTACATTTTTTCGATCTGTAATTAACATCCCTATAGTAACGGAACAACCAATCCATTCCCATAATCACTTCAAACTCGTCAAAGGGTAATTCCATCAGATTAGAAGGGAATTCAATTCCCTGAATCTTTATGGGACACCCCTTACAGACTTTGTTCATCCGAGCACTATGGCCTAAAGGATTAGTTACTATAATCTCATTACTCGTAGCTTCTAAGGGAATCCTCAATTCCTTTACTAAATTACTTGTAATGTAAGAATAATTAGAACTGGATCCATCAGTACCAATACTAATTTATCATACACCTGAAAAGTACCTGCTATAATATCAGGGTCATCACGTCTTCACTTGTCTTTAAATTGTATACCCATGCGGTTGACCGAACTTCAGGTTGAGCAGAGGATTCAGACTGGTTCCTTCCTCTACCTCTACCTATTCCTCGTCATCTCTGTGAGGCAGAACCAACTCTCTCCAATGGTGCAGGTTCACCAACCATCAACGGATAATCCCGGATAAAATGTCCAGCATTTTTGCATCGGAAACAAGTCCCAACAGCCATTCGACAACCCAAAATGGTTTTTCCCATAATGTTGACACTATCTTGCTTGACCCTGTTTGGAACTCCCAACACCAGACTCACTGACTGTGTCTGTCTAGGCCATGCCTGACATGCTTCCCTAGCAGATGATGCAACTGATTCTGATCTAACTCGTGATCAAAATCCTGAGTCTCTTCCTCTTTTTGGTGGTGCTGAGCTAGAAGAAGCACATGTCCTCTTTGATGTCTGAACTCTTGAGTCCCGAATCTCTCATTCTGAGCCCTTTCAAGAGCATTTGCATGATTGATCACCTCTTGGAATGAGGATAAATTCAATACTATCATCATCTCTTTCAATCTAAGGCGTAAGCCCTCCACAAACCATTCACACTCATCTTTTTCAGTAGGCACAAGATCAGATGCAAACCGACTCAGCTTGTTGAACTAGTATTCATACTCATATATAGAGCGGTTCATATGTTTCAAGTTCATAAACTCCTGATTCATCTTCCGAATAAATTGATCTCCATTGTACTTGTTTTTAAATTCATCTAAGAACAAAGACCAAGTCAACTGATCACTGGACATCCTCATGGTGACGTTCGTCCACCATATTCTCGCCTGACCCCTCAGTAACGAGACAAATCCATCTAACTTCTCCACTTCAGAGTAGTGGAGACCATCCAACACGATTTTCAAATCATTTAACCAAATATTCACCGCAACCGGACCTTCTCAGATTCTCCCTTAAATTCGGGAGCTCCCAAACTTCTCAACTCTTTTGTTACATTCATTCTTTGAATTGGTAGGGCATGAGGTTGAAGACGTGTCAGAATAGCGTCCAACGTCCTGAAGAAAGTGTCTTGGTCTTGTACAGGCACTCCCTGAGATGTATGTCCTTCACCTTGCCTGCCAGGGCAGGTGAATTACTATTTTCAGCATGCCTATTGTAACACCCTCAACCCGTACCAGACCCGGATACGAGTTCAGGATGTCACATTGACTAAACAAAACAGTACTATAAAAAATCGATAAAACATTTGAACTTATATTATTAAAATACAATAATATACATATGTTAATACAAGTTTATCAAAATAATCAGAGCATACACCACTTGACACTTTGATTATATGCAAACATTCATTTACATAACAAAAGGACCTACTGCTCAAGTTGTCTCTGATCTGATAGTTACAGGAGTAATGTTGTCCAACTGATTAACCATGATCGTCTACTTTCTCGGATCCTACGTGTGAAACACTCACACGCTAAGTCATCGACTTAGTGAGGCAATATAATAATAATGATAAAAAAGAAATATAATGGAAATGCCATAATTAAATGGAATGAGACGAAATCAAATGCTTAACCATGTAGTTTATATCACCATGTTCTTTACCTATAAGCATAATATATTAACATTCATGAATTCATATTAGTAAGATTATTGGCCCATGATACCATACTGAGAACCTAAGGTATGTGAGTACTGTGAGATTGTGCACTATGTGTCACCACAGCTCGTATAAACGCATCGAAGTGCCACGTAGAATTGCACCAAAGTGCCACGTAGAATTGCACCGTAGTGCCATATAAGATTGTCCCTAAGGACCACGTAGAAAATTTCCTTAAGAATCATATACATATGCCAAGGATCAAGTATGTGTCTTAAAAGACCTCACAAATGTTCCAAAGAATACATATATGTCCCGAAGGACCGCGTAGACCTCTACTCTTGGCATGCCAACTATACCTATAGTTCTCATCTACATAACATGGGCTTCTACCATTCCCATAATTTATATTGTATAGAAATATAATTTCCATACCTTTATCACATAAACATATCATGTTCCATCACTTTATCACATAGCTTATATAACCTTTCGTGCATATTCATATCACTAAATGCATATAACATGAGTTCATGACATGTATCATAATATGAAATGTGATCATGTATCAAAATATTGAATCTAGACTTATCACAAGTCTAGAACTGAATAGAATACATATTCATGCTATGCATATGCACTCACCTATATTTCCTTGCTTTTTCCTCGATCAATCTTACGAGACAATTGTTCTGGAACTTGTTTAGGCTCGGTATCTACAGAGCAATTCATTGATGCTAATCAGTATACTAATTAATTTATTCTAAACTATCATTTCTTGGGATAAAAGAAAAACCATTTTCATCTTTTAATGAAGGTATGCATCGATACACCACACCATGCATCGATGCATAAATCCTATTCGATGTTTATATTTAAGGGGGTGCATCGATGCACTCCTTATGCATCGATGCATTGATGGCATTCGATGTTTGTATTTTAAAAGAGTACATCGATGCATTTCCTGTGCATCGATACACCTTGAACAATTTATGGGATTTATCCTTGATACATCGGTGCACATTGAATGTGCATCGATGCACATATCCCAGAAATGTCATTTTAAGCACGAAAATCTCTTTATTATCTTCTCTACACTTTATATTTCACCTCCTTTTATATCCCTAACTTGCATACACTTACTTAAACTAATTATTATCCATTCGATACCTTTAAAACTTAGAAATTCAATTCTCTATATAAAATTTAAGAATTTCACTCAATTTCCAACATGTTCTAAATCGAATTCTGACACTTCATATCCGTTAATTAGCTTGATAACAAGTCAAATCCCACTTCTAATTCTTATTATGAACTATATTCCAAGATTTCACTTTTCTACTTCCTTTCTTTAATCCTTACTAACTCCATCATCTTTGATTTTAAGATAACCTAAGCTTTCCTTAAGCTTAGTTATCATCTAATGATCAACAAGCAACCTTAAATTCATCAAGAATTTGATTAACAAGAAACTCACCTTTAACTTTGTCTTCACGGTGAAGAAGAAGAAAGAAGAAAAGAGAAATCTGGAAACTTTTGGTCATTCTCACTAGCTTCCATGTGGGAATAAATATCCTCAAATAAGATTTAATTATTTCCTTATTAAAAGACTCATTTGCCCCTTTTATTCCTCATTCCTTACTAATTAATCCTACATAAAACATTTCCATCAATTCTTTAACTTTTCAATCTATCCAATCTGGTCACTGAATTTTAAAATTTCACAATTTGATCACTAACCCGGTATGGAGGATGTTACAAATCTCCATCCCTTAAGAAAATTCGTCCTCGAATTTCATTGCACGAACAGATGAGGATATTGAAGTCGCGTATCTTCTTCACGTTCCCAAGTGGCTTCTTCTACCTTGTGATTCCTTCAAAGAACTTTGACCAACGGAACCGATTTATTTCTCAATTATTTAACTTCGTGAGCCAAAATTTGTATTGGTTCCTCTTCATAGGTCAAATCAGGTTGAACTTCCACTTGTTCTGGTTCAACAACATGAGAAGGATCGGACCTGTATCTTCGTAACATGGATACATGGAAAACTTTATGGATTTTCTCCATTTCTAGTGGCAAAAATAACTGATATGCTACTGGTCCTATTCTTTTAACAACTTCATATGGCCCGATGAATCTAGGACTTAGCTTTCCTTTCGACCAAATCATAATACTTTTTTCCATGGAGATACCTTCAGAAACACTTTATCCCCAACTTCAAATTCAATATCCTTTCTTTTGAGGTCAGAATAAGACTTTTGCCGATCAAATGCCACTTTTAGGCTATGTCGAATTTGTCGAACTTTCTCTTCCATATCTTGAATCAAATCTGGACCAAGTACACTTCGATCTTTGAGCTCATACCAGTTTAATGGCGTACGACACTTCCTCCCATATAACGCCTCATAGGGTGCCATTTTAATACTGGACTGATAACTATTATTGTAAGCGAACTCCGCTAGTGGTAAGTATTTCTCCCACGACCCTTTAAACTCAATGACACATGCTCGCAATATATCTTCCAATATTTGAATTGTTCTTTCTGGTTGTCCGTCTATCTGAGGGTGAAAAGCTGTGCTAAAATTTAAACGAGCGCTCCATGTAAGGATTTCCAGAATCTCGAGGTGAATCGAGGATCTTGATCAGAAATTATAGAAACAGGCACTCCATGCAATCTAATAATTTCTCTAATATACAGCTTTGAATACTTTTCCATAGAGAAATCTGTTCTGACAGGAAGAAAATGTGATGACTTGGTCAATCGGTCAATAATTACCCAAATTGAATCTCTTTTGTTTGGAGTCAGGGGTACCCCGAATCAAAATCCATTATTACATTTTCCAACTTCCATTGTGGAATGGAAAATGGTTGCAACAATCCAGACGGAACTTGATGTTCAGCTTTGGCTTGTTGACATGTTAAGCACTTGGACACAAATTCAGTAATGCTTCGTTTCATCCCTGGCTACCTATACCGATCTTTTAAATCCATATACATCTTAGTTCCACCCGAGTGCATCGTCAATGGACTGCAATGAGCCTCTGCCAATAAATCTTTCTTCAACTCTTCATCGTCTGGTATCACAATTCTTCCTTTATGATACAAATTTCCATCCGACTTAACCTCAAAGTCTTTAATCTCTTTGCTCTTTACTTGAACAATTCTCAAACACCTTTCATCTTTATTTTGCAATTCTCCTATTCGGTTTAACCATGCTGGTTTAAGTTTTGACTCTGCACATAGACCATTGTCTCCAGTCAAAGATAACCTTGCATCCATAGCTCGTAAACCTACAAACGTCTTTCTACTCAAAGCATCTGCTACCACGTTAGCCTTTCCGGGATGATAGTCAATTATTATATCATAATCTCTTAAAAACTCAACCCATCTCATTTGCTCTTTTTGAGTCATCAGATATTTCAAGCTCTTATGATCCGTATACACGTAACATCGTTCTCCATACAGATAATGACGCCAAATCTTAAGAGCGAACACCACTGCAACCATTTCTAAATCATGGGTGGGGTAATTCTTTTCATGTGGTTTCAACTGCCTCGATGCATATGCTACCACCTTCCCTTCTTGCATTAATACACACCCCAACCCGTTATGGGACGCGTCACTATATACGACAAAATTCTTGCCAGATTCCGGTTGAACCAATACAGGAGTTTCTGTCAGAATTCTCTTTAAAGCTTTAAAACTTCCTTGACATTCAAAAGTCCAAACAAATGACACATTCTTTCTCATTAGCTTCGTTAAAGGCAGCACTATCATCAAAAAATTCTTAATAAATCTTCGATAATAACCGGCAAGTCCAAGGAAACTCCGAACTTCAGATATATTTTTAGGAACTTCCCAGTCCATTATAACTTTAACCTTTTGAGGGTCCACTCTAATCCCATCTTCCGAGATCACATGCCCCAAGAAAATTACTTCATTTAGCCAAAATTCACATTTGGACAATTTCGCATAAAGCTTATTATCCCTGAGATTTGCAAAACTATCATCAGATATACGCTGCGCTCTTCAATGGATTTCGAATACACCAGTATGTCATCAATAAAGACAACAATAAACTGGTCCAAATAGGGCTGAAAAATTATGTTCATGAGGTCCATGAAAGCAGCGGTGCATTCGTTACTCCGAATGACATTACAATGAATTCATAATGACCATACCTCGTCCTGAAAGCCATCTTCGGAATATATTTCTCCTGAATCTTTAATTGGTGATAACCTGAACGTAGATCTATCTTCGAAAATACCGAAGCTCCTTTTAATTGATTAAACAATTCATCAATGCGCGGGAGGGAATACTTATTCTTGATGGTCACCTTATTAAGTTATCGATAATTAATACAGAGACACATTGATCCATCTTCTTCTTAACAAATTACACCGGAGCTCCCCAATGTGACATAATTGGTCAAATAAATCCTTTTTCTAACAACTCTTGCAATTGATTCTTTAACTCTTGCAATTCTTTCGGAGCCATCCGATAAGGTGTCAGTGCAATCGGAGCTGTTCCCGGCATTACTTCAATTTGAAATTATATCTCTCTATCTGGAGGTAATCCTGGCAACTCAACAGGGAAAATATCAGGGAATTCCTGAACTATTAAAATCGTATTCAATCATTCCTCTTTAGCTCTGATATTTATCATATTTGCAAGAAAACCCTGATATCCTTGTAGTAATAGCTTCTTAGCAGACATTATTGATATTACATTTACTAAAGGATTAAATCTTTCACTAATCACACTTATTTCTGTTCCTCATGGACTCTTCAGGTTACCTTTTTCGATATGCAATTAACATCCCCGTAGTAACGGAACAACCAGTCCATTCCCAGAATCACTTTAAACTCGTCAAAGGGTAATTCCATCAGATTATAAGGGAATTCAATTCCCTGAATCTTTATGGGACACCTCTTACAGACTTTGTTCAGCTAAGCACTATGGCCTAAAGGATTAGTTACTATAATCTCATTACTTGTAGCTTCTAAAGGAATCCTTAATTCCTTTACTAACTTACTTGTAATGTAAGAATAATTAGAACTCGGATCAGTCAGTACCAATACTAATTTATCATATAGCTGAAAAGTACCTGCTATAATATCAGGTTCATCACGGTCTTCACTTATCTTTAGATTGTACACCCGTGCGGTTGACCGAACTTCAGGTTGAGCAGAGGATTCAGACTGGTTCCTTCCACTGCCTCTTCCTCGTCCTCTATATGAGGTAAAACCAACTCTTTCAGATAGTGCAGGCTCACCAACCATCAACGGACAATCTTGGATAAAATGTCTGACATATCCGCATCGGAAACAAGTCCCAACAGCCATCTGACAAGCCCTAAAATAGTTTTTCCCACAGTACTAACAATGTCTTGCTTGACCCTGATTAGATCTCCCAGCACCAGATCCCACTGACTGTGTCTGTCTAGGTCTTGCCTGAATTACTCCCCTAGCAGATGATGCAACTGATTCTGATCTAGCTTGTGATCGAAATCCTGAGTCTCTTCCTCTTTTTGGTAGTACTGAGCTAGAAGAAACACCCGTCCTCTTTGATGTCTGAACTCTTGAGTCCCAAAATCTCTCATTCTGAGCTCTTTCAAGAGTTTTTGCACGATTGATCACCTCTTGGAATGAGGACAAATTCAATACTATCAGCATCTCTTTCAATCTAGGGCGTAAGCCCTCCACAAACCATTCACAAGCCTCTTTTTCAGTAGTCACAAGCTCATGCAAACCTACTTAGCTTGTTGAATTCATATTCATACTCATATACAGAGTGGTTCATATGTTTCAAGTTCATAAACTCTTGCTTCATCTGCCGAATAAATTGATCTCCAATGTACTTGTTTTTAAATTCATCTAAGAACAAAGACCAAGTCAATTGGTTACTTGACATCCTCATGGTGACGTTCGTCCACCATATCCTCGCCTGACTCCTCATTAAAGAGATAACTCCATCTAAATTCTCCACTTCAGAGCAGTGGAGACATCCAACATGATTTTCAAGTCATTTAGCCAAAGATCTGCCACAACCAGCCCTTCCTCGGCTTCTCCCTTAAATTTGGGAGCTCCTAAACTCTCAACTCTTTCGCTACATTCATTCTTTGAGTTGGTGGAGAAAGAGGTTGAAGACACGTCAGAATAGCATCTAACGTTCTGAAGAACGTATCCTGATCTTGCACAGACACTCCTTGAGATGCTGTTGTTCACCTTGCTTGGCCAGGGCAGGTGAATTACTGCTTTCAGCAGGCCTATCTTCTCCCGCTTCATTTCGGGAGCTATTATGTCCAGACATCTAATAAAATAAGCACATTGTTCTATTAGCAAAATAACATACTCATACTATACCAGATCAGAAGTTCTCACTATTTGTTGGCATGTATTCCATTTAAAGACTCTATAGACTCTGGTTATGCCTAGAATCGGCTAAACCTGTAACACCCCCAACCCGTACCCGACCCAGATCCGAGTCCGATGTGTCACATTGTCTTTTCATACTTTGACTCTTGACAAAATTCAAAGAAAATTTAAAACTTTAATTAAAGTAAAAGCAGTTTATTTACATAACTTGATCACAATAACTAAAATTAATCAGAGTATATTAACTCAATCCTTTAGTACATGCCAATTATATTCAAAATAACCAAAATCATTTAAATCATCTATTTTTTGATCTGAAATTTATAAGGGAGATGTTGACCTGTCTTGCTCTCTTAGCTTTTCTTCTAGCTTTCCAGAACCTACGTGTGAAACACTCACACGCTAAGTCGATGACTTAGTGAGGCAAATAAAACTTATAATGCACTTAATAACATTTAACCATGCATGCATATTTCATTCGATCATGCTATACTAAATCACCTTATTTCATCAAAGCATACAAAATCATATCAGATTACTTAACAAAATATACCTACATACACATAAAACATCATTATCAGTTTATCTTTTAATCACATACTTTTTTACTTAAACCCCTTAATCAAATAATATATACACACACAACATCATATCATTTCTACAACATTTATCATATCACAAACATATATTTGTTATTATCTCATGATTAAACCATGGACATATGTGAGAACTATATGTATGTGAGTCTATAGAGGTTGTGCACTAATGTTGTCACCACAGCTCGTATAATTGCACCGAAGTGCCGCGTAGAATTTGCACCGTAGTGCCATATAAGATTGTCCATAAGGACCACATATAAATTCCTTAAGAACCATATACATATACAAAGGATCAAGTAAGTGTCTCAAAAAACCTCATACGTGCTCCAAAGAATACATATACGTCCCGAAGGACCACGTAGAAATTTTTTTAAGAATCATATACATATGCTAAGGACCAAATATGTGTCTCAAAGGACCTTATAGATGTTCTATAGGATACTTATATGTCCTGAATGACCGCGTAGACCCTCGACTCTTGGCATGCCAACTATACCCCAAAGCTCTCAAGACACATAACATGGGCACTATCTTTTATATCCTTGCACATATTTATGTAAACATATCACATATTCATATAAGCTCGTAGCTTCATTCACACATACATGTAATCACGTAGTTCATGTCAATTCTCATATGATTTCATATTCATATAATCACGTAATTCACTTACACATAGCACATTTTCATGTAATTCATAAATATCCCTTAGCTATATCTCTTGATCATTTAATCACAATTTCTTATCA
This sequence comes from Hibiscus syriacus, assembly GCF_006381635.1. Taxonomy (NCBI): domain Eukaryota; kingdom Viridiplantae; phylum Streptophyta; class Magnoliopsida; order Malvales; family Malvaceae; genus Hibiscus; species Hibiscus syriacus. Next base: position 992,860 of record NW_024063527.1, on the reverse strand, counting down.
TATATCTCATAGTCATGTTTTCTATATTCATTTCATCACACAGGCTCATAGTTTCTGGTCATATTATTCACATTCTCTGACTTATCTCTTATGATATGGTAATCACTATACTTATTTCATATAACTTATTACCGCATAACTCACATATAAACACCTAGATCACTTTCACATAGCTTATATAAGTTTTCTGAATCCTTTCATATTACCTGATAACATATATCATATAGGTATATAATAACTTATCTCATTTCGTCTACTTTATGCTTTATTTCTTTGTATTCCCTTAGATTATATAACTTATGTCGTATTTCTAAACATATATATTACACTTAATAGTATTTTATTTATATATTTCTTTAATCCATTTAATTAATTCAATTCATATATTCCTTATAACCTTTCATATAACTCCATAGATCTTTAGCATATAATTTATCCTATATATATATCATCGCTTTATATTCAAGTTCCCTAATTGATATATTATTCACATTCCATTCTATAATTCAATCTTATTTAGCTTCCTCAATTCTCATTAAATCAAATAACTCTATTTTACTAATTCTCATAACCATGTATTCACATAGTCTTATATTCCATTATCATATTACTTATATTTATTCTCCTATGATTCTTCATAAACCTCTATTTCCATTTCCCTACATCTCTTGACTTATTTTCTATATTCATATAATTTCATAACTTATTTGATATTCTCTCATTAACACTTAATAGTGTTTGTACATAAACCACATAGCACATACAAAACATATCAATTTATATAATCAAGCATACATACACTCATATTCAACTCATGCCTTTAATCATGAATTCATATGTAACGCTTCAGGAAATAGACTCATCGCAAGTCTTCTTCCCATCACCCATCATATACTATTGAATATGCACTCATCTGGCCTCACTAGTCAATTCCAATCTCTTATATTTCCCTTTGATCGATCTTACTTGACAATGATTCCGGAACTCGTTTAGGCTCTGAATCTACATAATTATACATTTTAAGGCAATTATTAGATAACTACACCTTGTAATTGATACTAGAAACTTAACCGAACTCATTAAACCAATAATCACTTTTTCTTTTAGGGGGAATTGGTTCCCTACTGTGGGGGGAATCGGTTCCCCAAAGACATTCTGGAATTTCTGGTTCGTTGAGGGGGTATCGATTCCCCTTTGAATAGGTACCGATTCCCCCTTGAATGGGTACCGATTCCATTAAATGGGTACCAATTCCCCTATCCCAGAAATCATGTTTTGAGCTCAAAAATCACTTCATTTTCAGCTCCACACTTCCTATTTCACTTCCTTTAATATTCTTAACTCAAATATACATACTTAAACTAATTTATACCCATTAATTTCATCTTAAACCTCAAAATTCTATTCTCCATATAGAAATCAATAATCATACCAAATTTTCCATGTTACCCAAACTTAATTCTAACACTTCTAGCTTCTTATTCTCATAGATGACAAGTCAAATTCATCCTCTAAATTCATATAAACCTTCTTATTCAAAATTTCACTTAAAAACTCCAATTCTTCAATCTCCTCTAACTCATTTATCTTTTGATTTTAAGATAACTTAAGCTTTCCTTAAGCTTAGTTATCATCTAATGATCAAAACTAACTCATAAAATCAACAATTAATTGATTAACCAGAAAACTCACCTTTGCCTTGGAGCCTTCACGGCAGGAGAGGAAGAAGAAGAAAGAAGAAAGAGTTTTCAGATAACTCTTTTCCCCACCCCCACGTGATTCATATTTATTAAGGGGAAAAATATCTTTCTGGTCAAATGACCATTTTGTCCTTTAATTCCTTTAATAATTACTAACAACTTTAAGGAAATATCTACACATAAATCATTGAACTATTCAAATATCTTACTTTTATCCCCAAATTCTAAAATTTTATAATTTAATCACCAACCGGTATTAAGGATGTTACAAAACCATAACTCTGATACCATTAAATGTAACACCCTCAACCAATACCCGACCCGGATACGAGTCCAGGATGTCACATTAACTAAACAGAACAGTACTCTAAAAAAACCGATAAAACATTTGAACTTATATTATTAAAATACAATAATATACATATGTTAATACAAGTTTATCAAAATAATTAGAGCATACACCACTTGACACTTTAATTACATGCCAACATTCATTTACATAACAAAAGGACCTACTGCTCAAGTTGTCTCTGATCTGATAGTTGTAGGAGTAATGTTGTCCAGCTGATTAACCTTAATCGTCTACTTTCTTGGATCCTACGTGTGAAACACTTACACGCTAAGTCATCGACTTAGTGAGGCAATATAATAATAATGATAACAAAGAAATATAATGGAAATGGCATAATTAAATGGAATGAGACGAAATCAAATGCTTAACCATGCAGTTTATATCACAATGTTCTTTACCTGTAAGCATAATATATTAACATTCATGAATTCATATTAGTAAGATTATTGGCTCATGATACCATACTGAGAACCTAAGGTATGTGAGTACTGTGAGGTTGTGCACTATGTTGTCACCACAGCTCGTATAAACGCACCGAAGTGCCACATAGAATTGCACCGAAGTACCGCGTAGAATTGCACCGTAGTGCTATATAAGATTGTCCCTAAGGACCACGTAGAAAATTTCCTTAAGAATCATATACATATGCCAAGGATCAAGTATGTGTCTAAAAGACCTCACACATGTTCCAAAGAATACATATATGTCCCGAAGGACCGCGTAGACCCTCTACTCTTGGCATGCCAACTATACCTATAGTTCTCATCTACATAACATGGGCTTCTACCATTCCAATAATTTATATTGTATAGAAATATAATTTCCATACCTTTATCACATAAAAATATCATGTTCCATCACTTTATCACATAGCTTATATAAACTTTCCTGTATATTATGTCACTTAATGCATATAACATGAGTTCATGATATGTATCATAATATGAAATGCGATCATGTATCAAAATATTGAATCTAGACTTATCACAAGTCTAGAACTGAATAGAATACATATATATGCTATGCATATGCACTCACCTATATTTCCTTTCTTTTTCCTCGATCGATCTTACGAGATAATTATTCTGGAACTTGTTTAGGCTCGGTATCTACAGAGTAATTCATTGATGCTAATCAGTATACTAATTAATGTATTCTAAACTATCATTTCTTGGGCTAAAAGAAAAGTCATTTTCATCTTTTAATGAAGGTATGCATCGATGCACCACACCATGCATCGATGCATAAATCCTATTCGATGTTTATATTTAAGATTGTGAATCGATGCACTCCTTATGCATCGATGCATTGATGGCATTCGATGTTTGTATTTTAAAAGAGTGCATCAATGCATTTCCTGTGCATCGATACACCTTGAACAATTTCTGGGATTTATCCTTGATGCATCGGTGCACATTGAATGTGCATCGATGCACATAGCCCAAATGTCATTTTAAGCACGAAAATCTCTTTATAATCTTCTTTACACTTTATATTTCACCTTCTTTTATATCCCTAACTTGCATACACTTACTTAAACTAATTATTATCCATTCGATACCTTTAAAACTTAGAAATCCAATTCTCCATATAAAATTTAAGAATTTCACTCAATTTCCAACATGTTCTAAATCGAATTCTGACACTTCATATCCTTTAATTAGCTTGATGACAAGTCAAATCCACTTCTAATTCTTATTATGAACTATATTCGAATATTTCACTTTTCTACTTCCTTTCTTTAATCCTTTCTAAACTCCAACATCTTTTGATTTTAAGATAACCTAAGTTTTTCTTAAGCTTAGTTATCATCTAATGATCAATAAGCAACCTTAAATTCATCAAGAATTTGATTAACAAGAAACTCACCTCTAACTTTGTCTTCACGGTGAAGAAGAAGAAGAGAAATCTGGAAACTTTTTGGTCTTTCTCACTAGCTTCCACGTGGGAATAAATATCCTCAAATAAGATTTAATTATTTCCTTGTTAAAAGACTCATTTGCCCCTTTTATTTCTCTTCCTTGCTAATTAATCCTACATAAAACATTTCCATCAATTCTTTAAACTTTTCAATCTATCCAATCTTGTTAAAATTTCACAATTTGATCACTAACCCGGTATGGAGGATGTTACACCTATCTTCTCCCGCTTCACTTCGGGAGCTATTATGTCCGAACATCTAATAAAATAAACACATTATTCTATTAGCAAAACAACATACTCATACTATACCAGGTCAGAAGTTTCACTATTTGTTGGCATGTATTCCATTTAAAGACTATATAGACTCTGTTTATGCCTAGAATCGGCTAAACCATAGCTCTGATACCATTAAATGTAACACCCTCAACCCATACCCGACCCGGATACGAGTCCAGGATGTCACATTGACTAAACAAAATAATACTCTTAAACAAACGATAAAACATTTGAACTTATATTATTAAAATATAAGAATATACATATGTTAATACAAGTTTATCAAAATACTCAGAGCATACACAACTTGACCCTTTGATTACATGCCAACATTAATTTACATAACAAAAGGACCTACTGATTAAGTTGCCTCTGATCTAATAGTTGCAGGAGTAGTGTTGTCCAGCTGCTTAACCTGTCTCGTCTACTTTCTCAGATCCTACGTGTGAGACACTCACACGCTAAGTCATTGACTTAGTGAGGCAATATAATAATAATGGCAACAAATAAATGTAATGGAAATGCCATAATAAAATGGGATGAGATGAAATCAAATACTTAACCATACAGTTTATATCACCATGATCCTTACCTGTAAGTAATATATTAAGATTCATAAATTCGTATTAATAAGATTATTGACCCATGATACCATACTGAGAACCTAAGGTATATGAGTATTGTGAGGTTATGCATTATGCTGTCACCACAGCTCGTATAAATGCACCGAAGTGCCACGTAGAATTACACTGAAGTGCCGCGTAGAATTGCACCGTAGTGCCATATAAGATTATCCTAAGGACCACGTAGATAGTTCCTTAAGAATCATATACATATGACAAGGATCAAGTATGTGTCTTAAAAGACCTCACACATGTTCCAAAGAATACATATATGTCTCGAAGGACTGCGTAGACCCTCTACTCTTGGCATGCCAACTATACATATAGTTCTCATCTACATAACATGGGCTTTTCCCAAATTACATAATATATATCACATAGACATATCATTTCCTTACCTTCATCACATTGCTCATATAACTTTGCATACATATTCATTTAAAACATGCTACACAATGCATACAGTATGAATTCATATCATTCTTCACAATATGAAATGAATCATGCATCAATGTATTGAATCTAGACTTCTCACAAGTCTAGAACTAATTATATCATTATAATCATGTTATGTATATGCACTCACCTATATTTTCTCGATCGATCCTACTGGGCAATTATTCTGGAACTTGTTTAGGCTTTGTATCTACATAGTAATTCATTGATACTTATCATTATACTAATTAATATATTCTAAACTATCATTTCTTGGGTAAAAAAAAGACATTTTCATCTTTTAATGAAGGTATGCATCGATGCACTACACCATGTATCGATGCATCCCTTGATGGGTACATCGATGCACTATCTATGCATCGATACATAAATCCTATTCGATGTTGTATTTAAGGAGGTGCATCGATGCACTACTTGTGCATCGATAAACTGATGGCATTCGATGTTTTTATTTTAAATTAGTACATCGATGCACTTCATGTGCATCGATACACCTTGAACAATTTTTGGGATTTATCCTTGATGCATCGGTACACATTGAATGTGCATCGATGCACATAGCCCAGAAATGTTATTTTGAGCACGAAAATCTCTTTATAATCCTCTCAACACTTCATAATTCACCTCATTTTATATCCCTAACTTGCATACACTTACTTAAACTAATTATTATCCATTCAATACTTCTAAAACTTAGAAATCCAATCCTCCATATGAAATTTAAGAATCTCTTCCAACATGTTCTAATTTTAATTCTAATACTTCCTATTCTTTAATTAGCTTGATGACAAGTCAAATCCCACTTCTAATTCTTATTATGAACTCTATTCCAAGATTTCACTTTTCTACTTCATTTCTTTAATCATTCCTAACTCCATCATCTTTTGATTTTAAGATAACCTAAGCTTTCCTTAAGCTTAGTTATCATTAATGATCAATAAGAAACCTTAAATTCATAAAGAATTTGATTAACAAGAAAACTCACCTTTTGCTTGGCTTCACGATGGAGAAGAATAATGAAGAAGAAGAGAAGTCTGAAAACTTTGGTTCTCTCCAATAGCTTCCACGTGGGTATAAAATATCCTCAACTAATATTTAATTATTTCCCTTATTAAAAGACTCATTTACCCCTTTAGTTCCTCCTTCTTTGTTAATTGATCTTACACAAAACATTTCAATTAATTCTTTGAACTTTTCAATTTATCCAATTTGGTCACTGAATTTTTAAATTTCACAATTTAATCACTAACCCGATATAGAGGATGTTACATGTTCGGTATTGGAAATGTGGTGAAACAAAAATTTCATGGTGATGAAATTGTGGTGGAACCATTAAATTTTGAGGTTGATAACAACATTGTACATTGTGAGCATCATAAACTGGGTTAAAGAACTTAGTTGATTACTACCCGCTACTGACCCAACTTCACTACTTCTAGGTTTAACAACATACAATGTAACATCATCTTCTTGCGAAACACTAATGTAAGCAATGAATCATTCAACATCTTCATTGTCTGTTAACAAATAAACTTTACATTTTCTGTGATAAGATAGCCTAAATCTACTTATAGGCTCTAAATTCAATTTCTTTGCAACACGTAACATTAGAGTTTCATAAGTTAACTTTTTTAATGACAGTTTTAGTTGAAGATTCATGGGTAAATGCATATATTGTAAAACACCATGAACATTCTCCAATGACCTTCCAAAACACAAATCTATTCAAACATGATCAACATTAGATGATTTTATTCTACAAATTGTAAATTAATTTACTAAACAAACGAGCTATAAACTACATATCATTATTAACTTAGAGAAAAACATACATTTACTAAGATGATAGTTAATAATTTGGGAGAGAAATCATTGAAAAATTATATATAAATAAATTTATGTAAAAAAAAATTAGAGATGGGAAGGTGTCGTTGGATATAGAAACAGATGTCGTTGGAGAGAGTGATAGATAGAGATAGAATGAGTTGCGATTTAGGGATTTAGGTTATGAGTTGTTGTTGTTGCGTAGTTATATACCCAAAACATTTGTGTTGCGAAATTAAAATTCGTTTTGCGAATTCAAAATCGAGTTGCGAAAACAAAATTCGCTTTGCGAATTTAGAAATCGAGTTACGAATTTAAAATTCAATGTTGCGAATTTGTTGGTCATTTTCGCAAATACCAAAAAAATTTATTAAAATCGTATATTATAAGGCATTTTCGGTCACTAAAGTTATTTTATCTAATTTAAAATTAAGATTATAGTTTAAGAATGTCTGGTTGAATTAACCCATATTCCGGGCACATTCGAGCACTTTGTCATTGCCTGAAATTTGAAAACACATATGCGCGATTTCCTTCAAATTGGATTTGAATCGTTGAGAGGGAGAGGGAGAGAAACCCTAGAAATTTGAATTTGTGGACACAATATGATACTGAGGACTCCACCACCAAAGAAGCAAAGAGCCGAACCCATACATCACGATAGTCCGTCGCCTCTAGTCGCCTCCGAGGGACGTCTCGTCATCTATGAGGACAATCCTCTGGCTGCGCCTCCGCCGGAGTCGCCTAACCAGCCCTCCGATCACCTCCTCTGCACTTATCAATGCCGACAGATGGTAGTCTCGAGTTAATTTATGCATCACTCAGCATTCATATTCCAATTTGCTTTTTTCTTTCTTAAAGTTATTGTTAATTTTCGTAGGTCAAAGCAGATGTTCTAGATGCCTTGAGCAATGCGGAGAAGCAAATTAGTGATTACCAGTCCAAACTAGAGGCTTTAAGTGAAAGCCTCTCCAAAGCCGGTAGATTATATCTACACTTCAGTCTTTTATATTTGTTTTGTGTAATTATATTTGTATCGTTATTGAAATTTTGTGCGTGTTTCCCTAATGGCTGATGCCTTAGTTTTGATCAACCGCTGTTGTTAATTTCCAGTAGGGCTTTCCGTGTGTGTTGACTCATCATTTATTTGTTTGTGTTTTGCTTTCTATGATAAGGTATCGCTGGACAGATAAATTGTAATTAATTAAAAGTAAACAAATAATTGATATGAAATACCAATTCTCACATAGTTATCAATACCATAGTAAAACCATGCTTTCATTTTGTACAGGAAAGAAACACAACATTTCAACTATGAAATGTCCAAACGCTGTCTATCTTGCTTCAACGAATAACACACAGATAGTAAAACAAAGAACCAAATGGTACCTTAATCTTAAAAAAAATTATGTTCTCCTTTCCCTGTTCTTTAGCGCCGAAAGCTTATAGGGTTCCCCTGTGGGGAAAGTGGAAAGCTTTTGAGGTTGGGTAAGGTTTTGAACACCTTAAAATAGATGCTTAACTAAACTTTATTAATCTTAATCACGAATAACTATCATTAATTGGCCCCACTAATATTGACATGATGAACTTCAAAGCTGTGATCTGAAATTTCATATGAATAACAAGCAAATAGATTTTGCTCAGGTTCATCTACTAATTTTTTGTTCAAATCTTATATAGATGTTGCTTCAGAATTTCTTGCTTTGGTGTATATTGTTGGTGTTTGATTACTTCATATAAGATCATGCATGATGCAGTAGTTGCCCCCATTAATGTTGAGTCCTTTAAAGCTGTGTGTAATACTTTTCCATAATTTTACACCTATATAATTGCAATATTTGCAGAAGCGGAAAGGAAAAAGTTCAGGGATCAATTCCTTTATGCAGAACAAGAGCTAGCTGCTGCAAAAGGACGTGAACAGATGCTGCATGACCAGCTCTTGAAGGAAGTCGATGATTCACAGGAAAGATTCAGAAAGCAGTTAGAAACAAACAATGAGCTTAAGGTACCATTTTTTATTTTACGAGATTGATAGAAAGATCCTTTCCGCTTTGCATGTTGAATTACCTTGTGCTTAAATCATGAATAACATACACAAAGAAGTCTTTTAGAACATATACAACCACTAAAATGCATCAGCTATCTTAAAGTAAAGTAAGTTATGATACCACTGCAGCACTGCTAACTGTGATTCTGGTTTAATTTGTCTTCTTAGTTACAAATTGTGCCAACAAGTTACCAAACAAATCTTTGATACCCTTTGTTTTACAACATATTGTCCTAAAATGTGCTATTCAAAATCCTTATTATTGTTTGACGGAAGAGCTGGTGCTTTAGTTTCTTGCTTTATATGATGATGAACTCGGCTTCCCAAGAAATTTTAGAGCCATATTTAAAGCATAGGCCAACGGGATCCGTACTTCAATTGCCAAGAATTATGATGCAAGACTCCACCCACTATAAAAATCACCTCCGACAAATTCCTCCAAATAGTATTCACAATTTCATCTAGTGAAATAAGGTGCAAATAAAACCATTTGTTAATAGATGAAGGGACCTAATGTAAGACCATATGAAATCCAACACGTAAAAGATGTGGGATAATACTACTTAAAGCTCCTCATGTGCCGCTTAACAAAGGGTCTACACATGGGCAACCTCATTTGGGGTCGTTACCTCACATGTGGTTAGGCAAAAACTTCAAAATACACCTAGCCTTTGATATGATATCGAGTACCCAACCTATAACCAAGACCACAAAATTCCCAACACTTAATAGATGTGGGATAACACCATTTAACATATATATATATATAATAAGTTTTAGATATATAATTATTATAATAAACTTTAAAGAGTGGGAAAATTTATCTACACAACATGTAAAAAAGTTATTTTCCTTTTGTTGGCAATATGTGCTTTCTTTTTTTTTTATAAGAATTTCAAGCCTCGTTAAAAATCCCCTTCTTGATTAATGGAGCCTTAGGATTTTATCCTTCTTGATTAATGGAGCTTGTAGAGTAGCTCCTTAATCAAGGGAAGGATGAAAAGAGTGCCTTAGGATTTTATTGCACATAAGAAATTACAAAAGATACAACCTGATAAACACCTATAAAAGAAACCAATGAACAGAAAACAACCTTAAACCACCCATAAATAGCAACACTAGTTCAGCCAATTCATTCTTTAGCTAAGACATCAACCTCTAAATTGGTTGTCCTATTTACCCGTCTAACAACACCTAATGCAATACAAACCAACATTACAACCAAAAATTAAAATAAAACGCCTCTGAATACAGCTGCCGAACAATTAAGATCCAATAGAAGGAACAAGTTTTACTGAAATATCGCAATCTTCGGGGACCCAAGAGTTAGGTTTGAAGGAAGGATCAACTTCATGCACCATAATCTTGAATAAATTATCACCAACCTTCAACTCCAACAACTCATCAATTCTCCCTTGAGCCTTTGTGAGTATTTGGATTTTAGCCCGATCAAAAGACAATGGAAACTCACAATTGTTGTCGATTGCTAATAATATGCCCCACTTTGTTGCAATGTTTTTGAAAGTATCCCAATTCCAAGCGTGAAAAGGAATACCTTCGCAAACTAGCCACACGCGACGACACTCCACCACTAGGCTCTCGGACCAAGTTTCCACTCTGGAAAACTATTATGCAAGAGTCTCTAGATAATCATCCTTCACGATTCTCAACGAATCAGAGTCTTCAAAAACCATTAGAACTATATTTCCAGCAACCCTCATTATCGTGAAACCAGCTAGTCCTTTGGCTTGAATTTGGTTAGCAAGATTACCAATTTTAATAAAGTTCGTACACCACCCCACCACACCAGACAATTACTCAGCACGTGTAATTTATCTTCGTCCACTACGCCATCAACTTCAGAGAATTTAATTCCCGAAATATCTTCCATCCCAGACTTACAGCGAACAACTGTCGAGGACTTTCACCAAAATGATTGTCGGGGTTTATACTTAGCCAAAGAGACTCTAAGTTTGCTGCCGTAAATATGATTACCATTCATCTTTGAAATCGCAATCCTGGCTTCTTCAATTGTTGCATAGCGAATCAACCACTTGTGCTTTGAGTTCCTCCACTCTCGCTTCTAAATCCTTGGCAGAATGAAGAGGAATATCAACAGAAACACCACAAAAATATGGTTCAAGAGGGAGTGATGAAATCCTAGACGTTAAAGGAGGAACAGAACGGTGACCCGCAGAGGATGCAACCACTGCGTCTGATGCAACAGACCTTTGAGCATCCACCGTGTCTGTTTCAGCAGACCTTCGAGGTCGCCTGGGCTGAGACGGGGGTTGGTTTGCCATGGTTAGATCGAAACTTTCACTGCAAAATGCAACGACCGCGTCTGTTTTAGCAGACCTTCGAGCATCCACTGCGTCTGTTGCAGCAGACCTTCGAGGTCGCCTGGGCTGAGACAGGGGTTGGGGTGCCATGGTTAGATCAAAACTTTCACTGTATGATGCAACGACCGCGTCTGTTGCAACAGACCTTCGAGGTTGCCTGGGCTGAGACGGGGGTTGGGGTGCCATGGTTAGATCGAAACTTCCACTACAAAGTGCAATCATTCTCGACGATAGGAAACGCGGGTTATGGTTGCGATAAGATGCCGAGTTCGGAGGTGAGACGATGACAAGCACGGAAGGCGGAAAGCGGCGTAAATCGGCAGTGGACTTCTTGAAGATCTGCGTCGATTGAAAGTCTCAATCGCAAATCTAAGGCCAGATTTGAAAACACCGAGAGCCGGCGATCTTCATAGGAAAAAACTGTGGTCGGAGTGTGACGGCGGACGGCTGACAGCGACGACGGGTGGTGGTCAGCGGCAGCGGACAACGGGTGTCGGAGGAGAGAATAATTTTCAATAGCACCTGGGCTCGTGGAAATTTGAAATTTTGGTACAACAAAAAGATGCGGCTAAATTGGATGAAACCATTTAACTAATATGTGCTAATAAAAAACTATATGGATAGCACATTATATCCTAAATTAATAGCTACACAGGTGATACTATGGAACTCTATACTTCTCAATATTTAAGAAAAGTGATAAAATGGGACCAAAAGGAAATTTTACATATTAGTTTTCACATTTTAGGATAATATGTGGGATAACACCATTTAACTTATATGTGCCATTCAACTTTAAAGATTGATCAACTCTCCTAGAGGATTGTCGTGCAATTGTGGCCCAAACTTGAGATTATGATGTTCCTTGAAATTTTGAACCCCTCCCATTAGAGATCTGGTCCTAGTTCCATTTGGTAGTACCATAGTTGTGCTTCTTCTATCATGTGTAAAGCTGCTAAACCCACTTTGTCTACCTCAGTTGTTTTCTGGTTTGATTTTTTCTTTTCTTTTCACAGTTGTGTGGCCAAATCAAAGGATCTTCTATACCAAAGTTGGAAAACCTAACTTTGTACACTATGGCACAATGCCTTGCCCACCTGTTGACTCAGTCTTGTTCTCTTGTGTAGTTGGTTGACTTCTTGTTTGATTGGAATTGTTGTTTACTTCGTCAATTCCTTTTAATCTTCGACAATTCTGGTTGAAAGCCATCAATTCTTGTATTTGCAACGACAATTGATGCATCATATTACTCAATTGGTTGATGCTTTCAGTCATCCTTTTCATCTCTCGTTGTTCATGTTTTGTCATCAAATGCATAGTTCATTTATAACCCTAGCCTTACAAAAAAGCACGCATACATGCTCTAAACGCGTGTTTGGTCAAACGTGTTTGGCCTGAAGGGGTATAAGGAGCTTTTGTTATTTGAAGCTAAGACTCAACACCTAGGCCCACACCTTGACAACCTTGGTAACATGTTTATCTTCTTGATTGTATATTTGGATCATAGATGAGTTGATCATATGTTAATTGGTTCTCGTGTCATAATTGGATTCTAGAGCGTGTTGTTAATGCTCTAAGCAAAGCCATTGTTTGTATGTGATAGTTTCGATTGGCCTGTCTCAGCAATTCCTTTTCTAAGATTTTGAAAATTTTCGTATTGCTGCATTAGTATCTTCCTGCACTTGATTGCATGAAATGTTGTTGTTGGCACTCACGTTTTCAAAAATGGTTTATGCTTATTCTTTTGCTATGTAAAAGACATGCTTTTCTTTGCTCACCATTATATTATGTTTTATAATAGGGGAAGCTGCAAAATGAGATGAACCTTCGCAAAAAAGCTGAGTTCTCTTCAGTGTCTGCTGAAGAGAAAGCAGCTGATTTGGAGGGTAAACTTAACCAATTTTCTCAAAGCATAGAAACGGAGAAAAAACGACTTCACAATGAGCTTGCTCTGCTTAAAGGAGAATCAAAGCTTTCTATTTCCAGAATAAGTGCTGATGTGATTACCTAAACTTCTTTATTTAGTTGATGAAAAAACATAAATTAGCATTTATGTTAGTCTAATGCATACTTTGTTTGGTTGTAGCTTGAAAGAATGGAATTTAGAGCTAATAATGCTGAGAAGGAATCAGAGCTTTTGAAAGAGCAGCTTGAGGATCTTAAGAAACATCTTAATGAGGTATTTCTTTGCATGCATATTGTTTTTTGTACTTGATTTTGATTGCAGACCAATGCCACTAATCCTCTTTCAACTTTAACACTTGGTTTTTTTCCTATTGTCATATCCACTTTAACTTCTTTGTTTTGTTTGAGTTTTGATGAATTACTTGGGATTTCTGGTTTTATTGTTGAATGTCTGACTGACTCTTGAAGTTTTTTTATTTAAGATGCAAACTGTTCATATCCTGCAGGATGTAGTTTAGATGATTTTTTTATTAAATTGTTAACATTTGCCCATTTTGTGGTTTTGCAGTGCTTGAACCAAAAGAGTGAAGTAGAGAAGAAGTTCTCAAGTTTCACCTTTCAAGAAGTTTCTTCTTCTGAGAGCAATATTTTGATAAAACATTTGCAAGAGGAGCTTAGAAACTATGTAAGTTTTTTCTTTTTCTTTTTGTATGATAGCTGTCATTTAAATTCTCTTATCATCTGTAAAATTATAATATTAGAAGTTTTGTTATTTATGTACATGTCAAAATGCCCACACTGCTGATTTTTTAATATATTGAGTGGTTTGCCTTCTCACATTCCAAAACACGCATCTGTATCTCCATGAAGCAATCTGAGAAATTCCGCAAATTTCTTCTTGTCCAATGATCATTTGCATGAGTAGAGGAAACTGCTTTCAGTGCCTGGTTGTGGTACATTTATATTTTCTATTTGACCTGTTAGTCAACTATTTGCATAAACTTTGTTATCTCCTTTTTTCTTTCCTGCTGATGCTTTGGTGGGTATGAATATGAGCTATGTTTCTAAAGTTTTGATCTGACTGCTTATTTAAGTCAATGCTTTTGGAAGACAGTCTTAATTCCTGTCTGGCTCATTTCTCCCCCTTTATATGCCTGTTTTTCATGAATTCATTCACTTCTGCCTTTGATTCTTGGTTCTTATCAGGAGTCTGAAGTACGAGAGGCAAGAAAGTTGAAATCATCTCACGAGGACATTGAGTTATTGAAGGCAAAATTACTGGAAGAGAAGGGCCGCAGGGAGAGGGTGGAATCAGAGCTATCCAAGTTGCAAGAACAACAGATAAGTTTGGTCAACTTGGAGAATGAGTTGTTATTGTGGAAACTGATTACGAAGGACATACCTGATGTGTCATGTCCTGAAGATGTACCTGTCAAGTTTGCAACATTACAAAAGTATGTTATCAGCTTATTTTGTATTCTATTGGTTTAACTGTTTTGGTCCATCTTATTAGCTAAAAGTTCAAAAACAATGACAAAACTGTCGGTGGGTTTCCTTTGCACCCTCTACAGTTTGAATGCCAATATGTAGGTGCTGCTGTGGGAAAGAAATGGAGTGTTTGTTTGTAGTTTATTTATTATTAAGTCTTTGATTTCTGAAGTGAGGAAAATTCTAGGGTGAGTCAAAGCTTGTTCTAAGAATCATTTGCAACTTTATAGCTTCCTCTGCCTTCATTTTTTTTCCGGTCCTGGTTTGAATCACTTGGTTTTGTCCTTTCCAGTCAGTCAGTTGCCCATTCTTAAGAAATTGTTATTACTATGATATTTTTCCCTGAAATGATTTGTTTATTATCTTCCATGCTTTTCATTTTGGAATGATCTGACAGGGTTTTATTTATATCATTGTAGTTTCTTGTTGAATGATATATTGAAATAATTGCTTATGCATTCTTGAATGTTCTTAAATATTATGTAATCATGCCACTTTCTGCATGCACGCTTGAATACTCTGTCAATTAAGATATTTTTGGTTCTTGTTTTATTTGTTACGTCTTCTTTGCTTAAGTTGAGATCTCTTTTCCATGCAGGGAAGTGATTGACAGTACAATTAAGATAGGAGAGGCAAATGCACGCTTGAAGCAAATTGAGGTAAGACTGGATGCCACAGAACTTGCTAAACAGAATGCTGAAGCTGATGCTGCGTTGGCCAAAGAGAAGGCAGAAGTCTTAAAATCAGAGGTCAAGCGGACTGAACTCATGGTAAGTGTTATATGCAGTAGACATTTTCAAGATGGTACAATTCTTTTTATTTTCATTGGTTTCTAATAGTTTGCACAACATGGTGGAACATGAGAGAGATTAGTTTGTAATTGGGGACCATTGTAAATACCTTACTTTCTTGGGGTTTAACCTCCATGAGGTTCACTTTGTTTTTCTCCTGGAAGCAAGTAAAGGTAACATGGACATGAAGGGATCAAGTCTTTTATAGTTAATTTTTACTTATTTTTCCTTTTTGAGTGGGGGGAAAGATAGGGTAGAATCCATGAGTTCCATTGGTTTACTCTTTCTTTCCTTAAAACAATTAGAGTAGTTAATGCATACAATTTTTGGTTTTCTCAGGCCATAAGCAAGGCTTTGTAACTTCACTATTTAATATAACGTTTTTCCTGAAGATTGATTTTCTGGTCATGTTTTATAACTGTGAAATTATTTAACTTCCTCCTTTGCAGATATCAGGAAACTAAAGAATATCAGTGACATGCAAAAATAAACATTTTTAATTAAGAAAATATGGCAGATCATGAATAATTGAACCAGGATAGCATATCAACATTTATACATGTATGAATGGTTGAAATTTAACAAATGATTCTAAACAGAATTGTGTTGATTTACTTCTTGGTTGTACCTGTCGATGTTAACAAAGACCTGGGCTGATGAATGTGTCCTTGTATCCTATTTCTTTGTCTATAATCTTCGGTCATTTTTTTTTATTTTAAAAGGCGGACTGTTATATTGCAGCTTTCTATGGTTAATGAAGAGAGAGATAAGTTGAGAAATGTTATTAATGATTCAAAGAGGCATAAGAATGAAGAAGCGGGTGATGAAATGACCAGTGGAACTGTTGTTCAGGTTATGAAATTCTATGCTGTTTCATTACTTAAAGCCAAAATATGTGTACAAAGTGTCCCTTACACCTAAATGTGTTGTCTTTTCTCATTGTTTTTTATTTGTTGTCCCTTGGTTTTGATGTCCAGGAGCTTGAATCATCTCTAGTAAAGAAGGAATCCTGTATCAAAGAATTAGAGAGGAATTTACGTGAACAAAAAGAAATTAATGATCGTCAACAGAATGAGATCAAATTGCTCCATGATAGGCTAAATAATGAAGCAAGAAGAATAAAATCACTAGAAAGGGAGAGTGATCGACTTCGTTCAGAGATTTCACTGCTGGAATCGAAGGTACTAACATTTCTAATTGATTCCAGGAACCATTACTAATCAAATATAGTTGTGACTTTGTTTGTTGCTGTTTTGATTTTTTTTTTGTAATAATTTCTGATGCTTTGCTTGGTTTTTTTTTGAGAGTTTGGACAATATCATGCTTATTGAAGGAATAGATTGTTGGAGATTTATTTTGTTCATTTATGATTCATTTTTAAATGTATATGGAACCATTTGGGCATTTTTGGTCGCATGGTCTGTAAATACTTACCTAGTGATATTTAGATAGCAAGTAGTCTGTTAAGATAATGAGTATTGAAATTGGTTTTCTTGTGAACAGAAGTGAGTCACATCTTATAGCTTGGACTTGTTTCCTCTGTATAATCTTTGTGAGGTTTGCCGTTATTCTTAGCAGGTGTAAGAACTTATGTTGCAAACCCTCCTTTTGGCTTTGGAAACCTTTCTCTCTCTCTATATTTATATATTTATCTATCTCTTTACCATCTTTCAATATATTTGTTTATTTATTTCTCTATCCTCTCTTTGTTCAGAACCAAATTTACTTTTAATTCTTTTATTTTAATATTCTTAACTTATAGTTGCTTGCCAATGTAGCAAGATTGACTACCAATTTTCTCATATGCAACCGCAAGGTGATAAAAAGTCATGCATGTTTATGAAAAACCATGTATGTTATTTAACTGGAATTAGTCCTTTTCGCTGTTCGTAATAGTAAGAGAGTTCTACTTGATTAAAACATTTTAGGTGGTTATCATTTGACGATATTAATGAGAGATTTTGCAGAATTCAACACAAAACAGTTTTAATTTAATTTCTATTCAGTGCAGAAATGCATAATTTAGCTAAACTAAATTAAGTTATGCATTATTGAACCATCTGTAGGGCCAATAGAGAGAAATGTTTAAGATGCTTGGTTTGTCTTTTGTCCTTGACAAGTAATAACAATGTGATTTCTTTCCATAGCTTGGTCATGGGGATTATTCATCTGCAAATACAAAAGTTCTACGAATGGTAAATACTCTTGCTGTTGATAATGAGTCAAAACAAACTATTGAGGCATTACAAACTGAGTTACAAAAGACAAAGGAGAAGTTACAAGCTCTTGAGGAATTGAAAAATCAGTCAGGTAGAGTACATTGTTCTTTGATTGCAAAATAAATAGATTCAGAATAAAGGTTCGGTGTTTTTATTTCTTTCTTGCGGTCCTTGTTACAAACTTTTATATAGACATGGAAATTCATATATTAATGATGTGTTTGTGCATTTCCTTGCATCATAATTGTGTTGAAGTATTCTATGTTTGTTACTTTTGTTAGATTAATAATTTGTGTCAGATATATTCTGCCACGTTCATGTATTCATGTGTTCTTGTTTAGTTTTCATGTTATGTGGTGTTTTAGATATTTTTCCATTTCATGTTCGTATCATAGAATCATGTCATTTCCTGTATTACCAAGTCTACTTTTATAAGTATTTGAACTCTTTCATTTTATTTATTTTTTTATTTTTAAAGTTCCCCTGATTTCTTATTTTCTATGTCAAAATTGATTTGTGGAATTAATAGTTCATGATGGAACCTTTGTCTCTTTGGTTTCTTTCTATTTCAGTAAAACTTGTATCTATTTAGGTTATCCAAGTATCAGACTTCCATGTTATATCGTTGTAATTGATTGTGTCTACATTTGTTGGATTTACTAACAAACTCTGATATGGTGTCTGTTGAGTTTGAGTTTGATTGTGGGAGTGATTTACTGATCCAAATTGCCAACCGTTTTGAATACAGCATTGGCATGAGGTTATCTGTACTCTGACTAGTTAATTGTATAGGTGATACTGGGAAGTTGGTTGACTCGTATATATCTGAGAAGATAATGAAATTGAAAGAACAAATCGCGACACTTGAAAAACGTGAAGAGAGGTAAGTGGTGGAAGCATTGTTGTTATATTTAAGGATGAATCACAGAAGTATACATGAACTTTAATTGAATGTGCAATGCAATATATAAACTTTGATTTTGTTCAATTATGTAATTGAAACTTCGATTTAATTCAATTTTTGAAAACCACCAACACTTTTACCAAATGTCATTATTTTAAGTTTGCTTATTGCATATACAAATAATTTTGTTTTCCTAACATGAAAATAATTGGATTTTTTTGTTCCTCAAAATGTGAACAATTATATCAAATCAAATTTCATGCATGCAATTGAACCAAAATCGAAGCTTATATTTAAGGATGAGTTAGCCAAAGCTGGTATAGGTTGATTAATGGGTTATGAGTTGCAGTTCTTAAGGTGTTTTGTTTGTATTTCTGAAGGATGTTATGGTTTAAGTGTTATGTAATAAGTGTTATGTTGTAAGCAGTTAGTGGTTAGGGACTGATTGTGTATTATTGTTCAGATTAATAAAATTCAGAGGCACTCTTTTCCTCCTTCCTATGTCCTTCATGTTATTAATGTAACATGTAGGATATGAAGGGGTTTTTAATGAGGCCTAATCTTCTATAAAAAAAAAAAGCGTTGCATATTGAATCAAAGGTCATGTATAATTTCATATTTATCCCTTTATATGTATTGTTCATGATTTTGATTTGTGATTGCTGATGTATTCGAAATGCACACTTGAAACAGATACAAGACTGTTTTTGCGGATAGAATTTCGGTTTTTAGAAGGGCATGTTGTGAGCTCTTTGGTTACAAGGTATGATGTGTTGTATTTTACATTTTAGTATTTCTTAAGCTATCTTTTACTCTTGCTATGTCTAAAAATCTATTAATACACTGAACTCTTGTTTGGTCGGTTATATTTGTTTTTATTGTTCAAACTTCTGTGCCATGTGATGACACAAAACAATCCCCGAGAAGTGTGGGATATTGATTTGAACAGGGAGTGAAAACAGGAGTAAATTAGATGAAGGTTAGGAAATAAAAGGGGAGAAATAATAGATATAGAGTGGAGAGAAGCTGGAGAGAATGAAGAGGAAGAAAAATCTCAATAGTATACCAATATCTCGACAACTGATAATCCAAAGCAACCACAAACTAATATAGTTTAGGTGTTTATACGCTTGTTGCAAAAACCTAACTAAAAGGCAAAATGCAATATATGAAAGTTAAATTATAGATTTGTCTAGAACTATAATATTTTTTTTTGGATAAGAATGTGGCCTCATTAAAAAACCCCTTCATAACCATCAAGTTCCGAAAAACTCAATAGTCATAGGAAGGAGGAAAAGAGTGCCTAAATTTTATTACCAGAAATTAGGATTACAACCAGAAACAGAATAGATAGAGTACATAGGTTCCCGTACAAACACCCAAAACAGGACTCCTAAATAACAGAAACAAAAACGACTCCTGACACTATCCTATACCAGATTTTGCTAAGCCATCAGCTTCATCATTAGTACATCTCTTAACCAGGGTAGTTATAACATTGAATTGCAAAATAGTCTTCTGAATAGCTCTAACCAAATCAGCATAGTGAACCGGACTAGTCTGCGGGTTATTTATCCACTTTAAAGCAGTAGATGAATCACTCTCTAAAATCAGACTCCCCTTATCCCTCCACTCTGAATTAATAAACAAGTTTAAGCCTTCTTGGATCGCAAGAATCTCTGTTAGGATCGGGGGGCCTGGACCAGTCGCTCTTGAGAAAGAACTCAACCTATTATTTTCAGCATCCCGGAGTACACCCCCAATACCACTACACCTCCAATCAAAATTTACAGCCCCATCCACATTCATTTTAAAGAAACCCGTAGGTGGTGGACACCACTTTGGCTTATTCATTCTCAATTTTGGAGGGGCACGGTTATAATCTGCCAAGGTTAAATCACCCACCAGACAGTCAACTTGGATATTTAGATCATTGAATTTAGCCAAGAACCAAGAAGCCACCCTATACTTAACCAAGAAGAAAAGATTAGCCTTATCCAGTCTACCATTCTCAAACACAATATGATTCCTGCAATTCCAAACAGTCCACAAAACAGCACCCGGAATAAGTTTCCAAATATCAGAATTTGGATTTAACTCAAACCATGATAGCAGAAAACCTTTAGGATTATCTGGAAAAACAGAAAATAAATTCCACATTCGAAGGATGCGCATCCAAATTTCCCACACAGTTTGACACGAAAAGAGCAAATGATTAACCGACTCCTGCTCCAAACCACAAAACGTGCATAGAGAATCTTGAATTCCTTGGACACCCCTACTCAATAAATTAGTCTTAACAGCCAGCTTCTGATGTACCACCTGCCAAAGAAAAACCTCAACTTTGGGAGGTAATAACCCACTCCAAACAATCTTTGACCATGACAAATCTGGTTCGGACAAGCTGGAAATTAGGCTACTACATGACTTAACCGAAAACACACCCTCACCATTTCCTTTCCAAATGAAACAGTCTTTAGTCTCTAATCCAGGTTGAAATGAATCCAACAACGACATCAGTTCAATCCATTGATCAATTTCACTATCCATCAAATTTCTCCTCAAGTGAATGTCCCAACTCCACCTCCCATTGCTAACATTTTTAAATTCTGCAATGAACCCATCCTTTTTAACCGACAAAGAAAACATCCTGGAAAATTTGGTCTTCAAAGGGTGCAAACACTCAAGTCTCAAAAACTAAAGAAAGAAACAAGTCCCCATTCAAGTTTATGCTATAAGCTCATCCGTGAAATCTAATTCGAAAACAAGAGAAGGACAATGCTCATAAACCTTGACATGGGATGCTTCAACTCAGCCAAAGCTTTTTTTGACAAGAATAGGAGGCCTCATTAAAAAACCCCTTCTTAACTGTCCATTCCCCAAAAGGAAAACAAACAATCAGCGGAATGAGGAAAAGAGTGCCTCAAGTTTTATTATAATAGGGGTTTAAATACCTAACATTACAACCAGAAACATTGCTAACCCCACTCTCAAAAATCCCTATCCTCACCTCACCCAATCCCTTTTTTAGCCTATTCATCAGCTTCCCAATTAGCATTTCTAACAATCAGCCTACATATGACATCTTTAGCTAAAACCAAGGATCTAATCTCCCTAACAATACATTAATAACATGAAGGGAAAGAAGAAAAGTTGATTCAACTCAGCCAAAACTGTATTGCTGAAACCGAGTTTCTGCGGTGTTATAATTTTCCACAGCAAAGGTTGATTACTTTGTCGTTGTCATAGACCCGTAAGCAGTGTTGCCACAAATTTATAAGCTTAATATTGGGAAAAAAGGAGAAAGAACGTGTTTAATGCGATGATGAAATCTACATAGAACATAGAGAAATTAATTTTTAGAACATTGAAAGGGCATTATTGGTATTGGTGACAGTAACAAAGGATCGAGTCCTGGAAGCTTAGATTGGCTTGCGTTGCTATGAAATTGATGTGGAACACGAATGGGAAATAGGGATGCACTAGAGATCAAATGGTAATTTAGGAGATGTAATGGAACTAAAAGGTAGCAAATACTAGAGAACCAAGGGGATTAAAATGTGTGTTGTAATGTTTCGAAATCTCCATACTAAATCCAATATTATTAGTAACTGAAGTAGCATACAAATTTTTGTTCAGTTAAATTGTAAAAGATGGTCATTAAGTAGTTTTTATTTTTGAAGGCTGTAAACCTCATTTATTTTAGTTTCATTTATAATGTGGAAGGTTGTAAACCTCAATTATTTCCTCCTAATTAGGAAGCGGATGAGTTTGCTAAGTTAGGGATAGGTTAATTTTATGTTTTATGGTTTTTGTAATGGGGTTAGGTTTCATTT
Organism: Hibiscus syriacus; assembly: GCF_006381635.1. NCBI lineage: Eukaryota > Viridiplantae > Streptophyta > Magnoliopsida > Malvales > Malvaceae > Hibiscus > Hibiscus syriacus. The sequence continues at coordinate 970,171 of NW_024063527.1, read as the reverse complement.
TTTGGGTGTTTTCTGGTTGTAATTGGATGTTTTTGTATTCTTGGTGTACTTGGTTTTTTAGCAATAAAATCTTTGAGGTACTCTTTTCCTCCTTCCAATGTCCGTTGAGCTATTTTGTAGCTCGATGGTTATGAAGGGGTTTTTAACGAGGCCTCCCATTTTTATCCAAAAATAAATAAATTATTTTCCCCTAATTTGTGCTGTGTTTTTATGCATCACACTACTTCATGGTTTTCAGTTAATGATTTTTGTGGCAGATTGTAATGGATGAGCACCAGCGTCCTAATGGAATCCCTGTGACCCGTTTTACCCTCCAATCAATTTATGCACAAAATGATGACGAGAAGCTTGAATTTGAGTATGAATCTGGAAATACCAATATTTTGGTAAGTTGAGTTGTTGAATATTTGGGTTTCAGAGCAAAATATGAATACTAAATAGTTTTATTTCGTAGTTTCCTAAAAGGAAAATCACTTTCCACTTTACCATGAAAATATCTTTTAAGGATTGATTGGGACAATAAAGGGGTAAACATGCATTTGAATTTCCAGAGGCCGTGCAAATGCATTTCCATTATTCTATTTAAATTGACTATAGAATAATAGAACCAAGAAAAAAATTAAACTAATGTTGCTTTATGATCCAACAGGAAAATAATTATACCGTGCAGCGTGAAATATCTCATCAGGTAATAATTGTAAGCTTTTTCATCTCTTTGATGTGTGCTGTGCTGGCTATTGGAAAACCAGAATAAGAAATGAAAGGAACTAGTGAACACGTTTGCAGAAGTGGGCTTTATGGTTTTGCCTTGTCTAGTAAATGTTTTTGAGTCAAGTGTTAGAAAGATTGGCAATAGGGGAAAAGTGACATGACTGGAGAAGTATTATTTACCACTGTCCCCTATTGGGTTTATAATCAAACCTTTGTATTAAAAACCTCAAACTTGCACGAACCAAACGACCTCATTGGTTAAGGAATTGTTGTTATTCCTTGTATGCAAGGATATGAGTGTTCAATATCAAATGGTTGAGAATCTTTTAATACATATTACCTTTTATTCACCCCCGACTTTAAAAAAAAGCCCCTCAAACTTAGCTTATTATTTTAGGAATTGGAGCCCAAGCTCAACATGAAATAGCTTAAAGATATGTATAATCTAAGCTAGAGTAGCTCATGAATAGCTTGGCTCTATAGACAGGATAAGAAAGTTATAACTGGAAGGTTCTCAGCCTGAGTTACAACTGTTTTAAGTAAATTTTCTCGTCATAATTGTATTTCAAAATTTTCTGGTTGAATTTGATGCACTTTATTGGCCTGGTGCCATTGTCATAATGAACTGTTAATGTGTGCTTGTATTTTTGGCAGGTCGATATATTTGTTCGGAAGTTGAACTCGATTCCGGCTTTCACTGCTAATCTTACGGTGGAATCTTTTAACAGGAGAACTCTTTCGTAAGATACATCTAAATCCAAAAAAGATAGAATATGCCTTGGATAGTATGCATCATTGTCAACACTTGATTACTTATGTTGATTGAGGATTTAAAACTCTCATGCTTGGAATGAGTGTTTTGACAATGAAATCAGATATTGATAGTCTGATTGATCTATTAAAACATACTGTTTAAAATTTATTTTTGCTTAACTTCAAATCTGAAGAGTGGGGAAGATTTTATCGATTGTTTGGCATTGTGTGGTAATCGCTGGGTTATTTAAAACATACTGTTAATCCGAACTTTAAATTTGTAGAGAATCTGTTTAGGGTTATTATTCCCGAGAGTGGAAACAAAATACTTTATTAACGAGGTTTTTTGTGTTGTCATATATTCTACTTGAGGATCATAAATGTTAAACCGTAAGCGACGTTTTGTTTGTGGAAAAGATCATTACGTAGGGGATAATCTTTTCTGAAATTACACGATCATGTGTGGCTCATGGAAAAGATTATTACTTGAGAATGATCTATTCCCAATAGTATCATTTTTTAGTTAAAATGGTGGGAATACAATTACCTTTAAATTCTTTGGTATTAGATAATTTTCAGTACTTTGGACAAGAATACTCTTAGAATAATGAATATTTTTTTATAATGATCCTTAACCTTTATTTTTTGAACATTACTCAAAATTATAAACATAATAATAATATGCACAGAGTTTAATTTTGAGTATTTAAAATTATTTTATTTATATTTTTAATATTCAATATATTGATTTTTTGTAATTTTATGAGGTGAAAAATAATATTATTGTAAAAATGTAATTATTTAAAATAATATCTAGCTTTAAGTAATTAAAAAACAGATCTTATACACTGAAAATTAATATCTTTGTCTATTTGAGATCATAATATTATTTTTTTATATTACATTATAATTTATATAAACAAATATGATACTTATCAAAATTATTTAAAAATATAAGTTTAATATATTAATTATATATTAAATGTATTTGTTTGCAAAAATTGAATAGTATAACGATTAAAATATTTCTATGAATTTTTATTCGAATATTTATAATTTAGTATTAAAGTTTAACTTTAAAAAAAACATATAACATAAGGATAATTTGATAAAATATGTATCCAAGTAATATTATATTCCTCAAATCAAAGACTTAATTTTACATTCCTACTAAATAAATCAAACAATGTAATACAACATTCTCATAGTAATGTTACATTATTGTAATAATGTCGAAACGATTTTTTTCTAAAAAGGTGAAAAAAGATGAGATTTTGAAAACCACATTAATTCTTAATTGTCTCTTTTTATTTTAAAAACATATGTGATTTAAAAGACCTCTCGTTTCGAAAAATTTTGAATTTCCTTTACGATCGAAAAATACGGTTCGAAGAGTCGCCACCAATCTTTGATTAGGATGTGATTGGGCACCAAAAAATGCTTTGTCATTTTAAATAAAAATTAATTTTAATTAAAACAACAAATTGAGGTCTGCGTTACCAAAATCCGAGTTCGGGAGTCGGTTACGTATGGGGAAGGATTAGCACCCCTAAATCGGTACCTAATCGATTAATTAACGTCTTTGCATTGAATTTTACAAATTCGAACTTTATTTGATTTTTGATCCCATAAAACAATGACGTAAATTTGAAAATATTCAAAAACACTCAAACAAATTAAATTAAAATTACCAAGTCGTTTTAGAAAGATAAAGAATGTTCGATTATTTACAAATATCGAGACCAGATCTTAAAGATATAACAACCTTTTCTCGATATATTTAAATAAACGAACATTTCTTTTTCTCTCGTTCCCAAATTTTAGATGACGAATCAATTTTTGGTTTCACTTTCGGGATACACTTTTATTTTAAAATCATTAAAAGCAGACCTCAAATCAGTTATAACTGCCCACTTAAAACAATTTTAAATTAAAAGTGTATTACCCTTAATTCAATTATGTATTATGTCGAGTTATGCAAATGCGGTTACCATGCGAATCGTGCAAGAAGGATGTCATGCCAAAATTAATTAAAAAACATTAAAAATATCATACATCGTAACATACAAAAAAATTATATACGTATATTTTAATTACAAATTATAAACTATGCCTATTAACATACAATGTACCAATATGACTCAAATATAAAAACAAAAACAAACATGCTAAACTAAAAATTTAAAAGTATATATATATGTAGTGACTAAATTTAAATGTACAATTCAGTATACTACACAAATTCAGACCATTTTAACATGAAGGACAAATAATTCAGACCCTAAATTGCTAATAAACCATAAGCATGCATAGGACTGAAATAAAGAACATAAAACAACATATCAAATACATAAACTATACAAAGTACAAACAAATAAACTAAATGGACTAAAAGGAAATGAATCATAAATTAAAATATATGTATATATCACTAATTAAAACAAGGTTAAAACGAAAATGCTTAAGTTATGAGGGCCTAAACCTAATCCATCCCTAAGGTCACGGTGGCTAACAATAATTAACCCTAAAGTTTTAATATAACTTAACTAAAATTAAACCTAATCTAATGTAAACTAAACCTACAGCAGTCTCCTTTCTCCCCTCACGCTCAATGTCTCTCTCTCTCGTCTTCTCAAACAGAGAGTTATACAACTCTCTATGCCGACCACCGTGAAACAAGAACCCTCTCTCTCGCTTCGAGACCCATCGACCAAAGCTTAGCCATCAATCTCCGATGGCCTTCGTTGCAACACTCGGCTACCATACTTTGGTGGCCACCTCTCTTCCGACCATAGCTCTCAATCACACTCTCATCCTGAAATTCTACATTGCGGCCCCTATCGCTCGTCTAACAAGTTTCCACTCCCGATGAAGGGATTCCTCTCCGGCGAAATTGAAGCGAAACAAGGTATAAAACTAACTATTAATTTCTGTTTTTACTTTACAATTTGCATTTAGTTTAAAAAAAATTAAAATGGATGAAGAGAAATACTAATGTAATCATAGAGAAGAAAAAGAAAACCTTGTAGGAACTGAATTCCACTTTGTATTGCTTTGATTTGTTGAAACGAGTGAACTCTTCCGTTCCTTTGATTTTCAAATTGAAGGAAATACAATATCATGTTTTTCGTTTTGCTATCTCCTTCTGTAAAGAGAAACCATGGAGATTTTTTTTTTTGTTTTTGATCCCCTCAAATTGCTCTCTGTCCTCCCGTTTTTAATGGTTAATTCCCAATAAAAACTGAACCTCTTTTCAGTTTCCTCATACGATTATAAACCTCAATCTTATTGGTAACTTCTCATTCATGCTTGTTAACTCCCCATAACCGTTTTTATTTTAGGGAATTCTCACGTGGAACAGAGGCTGCTCTACTGGATCATTGAACTTGAATTGGGTCTTCAATTGTCTTGGGTACGAGTTGGGTCACAAGTAATTTTCTATAAACCCGGACAAAATGAGCATCTACAGCTGCCCCTCTTTGCTCATTGTCGTGCAACGAGAATAGAGCAAAGATCAATAGATGGTCAAATTTGTACGGAAATGTGAACTTTAAAAGATTAAAGCACTCCACTGTTACTTCGGGATAACTGAAATTTGAAAAACTTCAAATGTCGGACCCGCTCCCTCTTGTCCAGGAATTAAGGAACTCGAACAATCTTCTATAAAAAAAGGTTTGTTCCCTATTGCTTCAGGGAGTAGAACTCGAACAATCTTCGACCAGCGGGTTCGCTCCCTCTTGCTTCAAGGAGTAGAACTCAAACAGTCTTCTGTCTACGGGTTTGCTCCCTCTTGCTTCAGGGAGTAAAACTCGAACAATCTTCTGCCTACGGGTTCGCTCCCTCTTGCTTCAGGGAGTAGAACTCGAACAATCTTATGGTTTGATTATTCTTCACTATTCTTTCATGAAGGCTCAACTTCGAAGGTTAAACCTGAAAAACAAACGTTGCCACTCATTAATGTATGCTTACAGATTTGAAAAACATTATACTCGAAAAATTTAAAATTTAAGGGAATCTTTGAGAATCCATTTCTCTTGCGGGATCTTGTCTCGCAACAGCTATATATGAGAATCTTCTTGGACTAGGCTGCCATCTGAACATCTCTCTTTCTAAGACCTTGAATTGGTTAATGACTCCTCGTGCACATTTTCTTTTAATCAATTGATCCACTTCTTTGTACTCGAGAACCTTCAATTTCCTCTCACATCTGATGATCTGATAGCTTGCTCCAACGCTCTTTCGAGAAAGCTTAAAATGGCCCGAATGACTTATCACCTTGGTGTGAAAACATCCTACCCGAAGGACTTATGGATGACCCGAAGGATTTAATCATCATGCTCGAAAGACTTACTGATGACCCGAAAGATTTCAACATCCTGCTCGAAAGACTTACTGATGAATTTGCTTCACTACTCTTCCGTGAAGGCTTACCAGTTACCCGAAGGATTTAATCATCATGCTCGAAAGACTTACTGATGGGTTTGCTTCACTACTCTTCGGTGAAGGCTTAAAAATTACCCGAAGGATTTAATTACCATGCTCGAAAGACTTACTGATGAATTTGCTTCACTACTCTTCCGTGAAGGCTTACCAGTTACCCGAAGGATTTAATCATCATGCTCGAAAGACTTACTGATGGCACTTACTGATGGATTTTCTTCACTACTCTTCCGTGAAGGCTTACCAGTTACCCGAAGGATTTAATCATCATGCTCGAAAGACTTACTGATGGCCTGAAGGATTTAAGCATCATGCTCGAAAGACTTATTGATGGCCTGAAGGATTTAAGCATCATGCTCGAAAGACTTATTGATGGCCCGAAGGACTTACTAAGTGAGAAATTTTGGAAATCGCCTTTTTAGTTTTCAAAGGTTTCATTTTCTTAAAACATCACTTTCTTATTTTTCAAATTCATGTGAAAACATCCTACCCGAAGGCTTTATGGATGGCTCGAATGACTTATCATCTTGCTCTAAAGGCTTACAGATGACCCGAAGGATTTCATCATCATGCTCGAAAGACTTACTGATGGCCCGAAGGACTTAAATTATTTACTGGGTAAGAAACCTTACTTGTTTTTCAAAATCTCAAATTTCATATTTTAATGAGAAATCCTTCTCATTTCACTTCATAAAAATGACTTAATGATCGGTCCACGTGCCCCACTTCAAAGCAATGCTTCCTCTTATGGATTGACCCCTGCGTTCTTCAGGTTCTGCCTCACTAAACATGATTCCCTGTATTTGATGTTTAACTTCTACCTTTCAATTGTCAGGATTTTAACATCCTGCATCTTCTCTTTTCACTGGAAGATCTGTCAAAACTATGTGTTTATGCATGAAACACGAATGCAATTAAATGTATCAATGTAATGCATTTTCTTTTATGCAAATGACGTTCTCATAAATGCATAAATATTGATTCAATCTTCATTTGACTTCAAAGTGGCGAACTTAGTCTTCTTCTACTTGATCATTCCTCTCTGGGATTTGCTTTAAATATCCGTATAACAACTCATAATTTCCAACTTGCATTTTGAAGAACCTTCTGATCTTCTTCTATCTTCTTGTTGTCTTCGTTTTCTATCTTCATTTCGAAGAAATTGCTTTCTCTCTCAACTTCTTGCTATGGTCAGAAATATGACTAAGTTGCCCCATTTCCGTCTTTGGCTCAATTACGCTTTCTGAGTTGTTCTTTCAGGACTCTGCCATTGATTGATGCTCGGTTGGTTTGTTTTACAAGGTAAGCTCTGCTCAAATTCACGGTCTGCCATTGACACTTCAAGTCGTTAGACTCATTCTCAATATCTTCTTGGTCTGAATCTTGTCATCCCAACATGATATGGGTTTCTGGTTATGGCCCAATGTGGGTACTCATGGATTTCTTCGTGCCCAACATATCCTAACTTGAATGTTCTCATTCTGGTGTCACTACATAGTAGTGTTGTCAAGTAGTTTGAAGGAGTCTCTTCACATTGTCATAAACACTTAAGAATTGACCAATTCTTCTAACAAAATATCTTGCATTTTATACAAGCTGTAATAAATGCCCCTTCTGAATAACGAGACCATCTTTTTCTTGATGGGTAATTGACAACGTCACAAGGAAATGTAACAAGTTTTATTCTTTAGTCTTTCTAATCTCTCAGACCACTTGCTTTCAATACTGTGAAATGTTTCACTATTCTGGCATCATTTATTTTTTCTACAACAGAGGCAGAATGAATCTTTCCAGCTTCAAGGACCCTTGACATTTGAGACTGTCCTGTTTGAAAATGTTTTTCTCTTTCTCTTATTTTAGGGATCAAAGAATGAAAGAATTTTATAAAAAATTGTCCCTTAATTCAGGCTTGCAATCAAATCAAATCATAAACATGAGTTCAAAGAATATCAAAAGAATCAATAACTATTTAATTTTTCAGAGTTATAACTCTTTGACAAGTGTCAAAATTGATGGGTTGGCTTGAGGTTGGCTTCCTATTTTTTAAGGTTTCGGCCAACAAACTTACATTTCTTTCTCGATCCTTGTGAACATCACAACATGCCCCTCCTTCTGGCTTGGTATTTTAATCGGATACGGACAAAATGAAGCAACTTGTATAATCAATTACTAGACTTTATAGAACACTTCTATTTCAGTTCTCTGAAATCTTCCATTTGTTCAAGCCTCGTAGACTCCTCTAACAAAGGCAGTATAGAAATATCGGTCTAAAAATGAAATTCCTGAGTGCTCGTGTGAAGTTGACTATAACAGGTTTTCCTTAACTCCCTTAGTTCATCTTTACCGAAACTCCTTATTCATAAAATTGATTTAATTTGCCATTATATGGCTAGCTGAAACCAGCTTTATTGTTGTCGAAACGATTTTTTCTTGACGGGTGAAAAAAGGTGAGATTTTGAAAACCACATTATTTCTTAATTGTCCCTTTTTAATTTAAAAACAAATGCGATTTAAAAAACCTCTCGTTTCGAAAAATTTTGAATTTCCTTTACGATCGAAAAATACGGTTCGAAGAGTCGCCACCAATCTTTGATTAGGGTGTGATTGGACACCCAAAAATTCTTTGTCATTTTAAATAAAAATTAATTTTAATTAAAACAACAAATTGAGGTCTGCATGATCAAAATCCGAGTTCGGGAGTCGATTACGTTTGGGGAAGGATTAGCACCCCCACAACGCCCTAAATCGGTACCTAGTCGATTAATTAACGTCTTTGCAATGAACTTTACAAATTCGAATTTATTTTGATTTTTGATCTCATAAAACAAAGATATAAATTTAAAAACATTCAAAAGCACTCAAACAAATTAAATTAAAATTACAAAGTCATTTTAGAAAGATAAAGAATGTTCGATTATTTACAAATATCGAGACCAGATCTTAAAGATATAACAACCTTTTCTCGATATATTTAAATAACGAACATTTCTTTTCTCTCGTTCCCAAATTTTAAAGTGATGGATCAATTTTTATGTTTCACTTTCGGGATACACTTTTATTTAAAATCATTAAAAGCGGACCTCAAATCAGTTATGACTGCCCACTTCAACAATTTTAAATTAAAAGGGTATTACCCTTAGTCCGATTATGTAATAGGTCGAGTTATGCAAATAAGGCTATCATGCAAATTATACCAAAATGATGTCATGTAAAGACAAAATTAACTAAAATATGCCATGCACTCAAACAAACTTCTAACTCCTATAGATCAAAAAAACAATAAAATTCATATGTATTTACGACACTAACATACATTAGAATAAAACAATATATACAATAAAACATGCTATTAATAACTCGATTTCACATTCAAAATTACCATGAAGGACCATAATAAAATAAAATTAAACTAAGCATGCAAAGTAGGAATAAACAACTAACTTAAAAACAAATCTAAGAATGGACTATGTTAAAATAAATTTAAATTTAAAGAATTAATTAAAAAAAAGTCTAAATTATGACTAAATTAAATCTATGGACGAAAATAAAAATATTAACATAATTACATACCAAACGTAAAAATACAAGATATTAACTTGAATAAATAATGGGGTTAAAATAGAAACTTTTTAAAGTAATGAGCCAGAATCACAATCATTGCAAAATTCAATTAAACACACAAAATGGACTAAAATAGAACATGCAAAACTAGAAGACCGAATATGCAAACAAGAGAAAATAAATACCCTAGCATTTAGGACTAAAATCAAATGTGCATAAAAGTTAAAGACCAAATTACAAAGCAAACAATACTCGGCTTCAGGACTAAAATGGAAATCAACAACATACGCAGTGACCTTAAAGAAATTATCCCTAAAATTATAATATAAAACCTATTTTAAACTAAACCTAACCCTCATTCTTCATATTTTCTTCTTCCTCACAGCCGCAATGCTCCCTTCTTCTCCCTCTCCCTGCGCAGTTCTCACTTCTAACTCACAAACTCACACAGCCATCTCTCGACCACTCATCTCCTTGAACCACCAACGCTCCCAACCGTTCCTCCTTCCCACTCTCTCTTCAAACGACACCTTCAAGAAACTCCAACAGTGAAGCCACAGACAAATGGTAAACTCACTGCTCCCTCGCTCGACCTCTCTTCTATTTTGTTCTCTTGTAGTTTTATTTTATTAATGTATGTTGCTGAAATTTCTAACTGTTTTCAAAATAAAGACATACATATATTAAACTGGAAATCGAAATAAGGATGGAAAATACCAAAAAAAAACTGCTCCTTGCTTTCAATTGCTTCTTGGATTTCAATACAATGGTGAGTGAAACTCTAATTGCAATGGATGTTTTTTTCGAAGAGTTCTGTTCACTGTGGTTGATGAACGCTTTTTGTTTTTAATTGTTGCTTGAATCCTCTGTTGGAATTGCTCTCTGGTTACTGCTGATGATCCTCTGCTCACCTCCTCCTTGGTTAATTTTTTTTTTGCCCTCTCTTTCTGTTCTTTTCTTTTTTTCTGAATGCCCCCCCCGTAATGCTTTCTTTTTTTTCCTTATAATCCTCTATTCTGTTCCCGTGAAGTCTCCCCTTTCTGATGGTTTCCAGTAGTTAAAAAAAAACTGACCTCCCCTGTTCTTTTTTTGCGTGTCCCACGTTTCTGGTAGTTAATTGAAAACTGATACTTTACGGTTTTCTTGACTGCTCAACATATCTCTCTCTATTGCTAACGGTTCCCCTCACGCTTTGGTGCTGCCTTGGTTATTATCTTTGTTTGCAGTCCTTTCATTTTCAGTTGGCAAATCGTTCATGCAGAGGCTGGGAAACATTGTTGCTGGAAGCTGAGCTCGGTTCCTAGTTGTTGGGCTGCCAGTTTGGTTTTGATCTCCCACCAATTGAGCACTTTGAGTTGGACCGGACAAATCAAGCATCTACAATTGTAATTTGCCTCTATCGGGCTAGCTGAAGGGTTCATCTCATCACAAAGTCTTTGACTTGACAATCACAGTGGAGCATACACCAAATTGCCAGGTACCCGATCAAGGTCATGGTTTGAATATAATCTATTCATAAAGCCAGGGCTTTCGAGTTTCCTCTATAACCAATTGCTTTAGCGGAATAGCTCAGCTTTATTGTATATATATAATATCATCACCTTTATTAGTCTAGCTAAATTATGTCCATAAAGCCGGGGCGTTTAACCAATTGCTCTAGAGGGACAGCTCAAGCTTTATTGTATACATATAATATTATAATTTGGGTATACGGGTCTAATTTCTTAAGCTTGTCAAGAAGAACCTGTCATAGTCTAGGTGTTGTTGAAAGTCAGAAAATCTCATCGTTAGAGTTCAATTTCCAAGCAACTGACCTAAACTAGATTCACCTACTCGACTATTCCATCTGTAAAGATCATAATCATCCTTGAACGTCATCAACAAAAGTGTGGTCTATTCAGTTTCGTGACATCATACACAAAAGATGCCCCACGTTGTCCGCTCCTATACATACCTGAATACCAAACCTATTGTTCATCTCCTTATGATAGAAGAAGGCTATATCGGTCCTTGCAATAGAAGGATATGGTGTTCGATTGTATCTTCTGGAGATAAGGTAAAGGTCTTTGTTTTATCAGGTTTCAACCTTGTCATCTTGTCAAAGATTTATAACTCTAATCATTTACAGAGTTTTTAATTCAATAGGTATTCAAAGAATTTCAAGTTGCAAATTCGATTCAATGTTCACCATCCTCAAAGTAACATGAATTTATTTAAACATCATTATAAAAAAAAACTGAGAAAGGTTGAAAAACAAGTTCAAACATGATGTTGCAAATGAAATAAAGCTCCATAATGAATGAAATGATCTCTTCCTAATTAGGATGCCCCATTACCCATCTAATGTCGTGGTACTTAACTCAAACGGATGTTACATATTGTTCTTTGATGCCCCACTCAAGCTCGTCATCCACTGTTCCACCAATTCCTCTGTTAACGTCTCATTTGCCACAAGCATCTCTATCTCCTTTAACAGCGGCCTACAGTTTCCCGTAGAATGTCCCAATGCCCCCAAGTGGAAATCACAGACACTATCTTGATCATAGCTATGAGCAGAAGGGTCTGGTTGTACTTTCACTGGCCTTGGTGTGAGGTATTGACCTTCAATCAAATGGGGATATAGATCTGAGATAGGAGTTTGGAACACTTTCAAAGCATTTTTCGATCTTGGGACTTTCTTTGGATGTCTCGAGTAACCCGCTACCCCTTTTCTTTTACGACTTTGAGAGCTCTGGACGTGACACTCATTCACCTCATCAGTTTGTTCCTTTTGATCGGTTGAGTTTTTAGAAGTGTCTTTCAAGTTTCCTTTGCTGATTGCATCCTCAATTAACTCTCCAGCTGTCATAAGATCCTTGAAGGTATTCGTCGACTTTCCCAACATTAACTCAAAGAAAGGAGCTGGAAGAGAATCGTGAAACATATATGATATTTCTTCTTCTAACAAAGGAGGTTGAACTTGTGCTGCCACTCTTCTCCATCTTAGGGCATATTCTTTAAAGCTCTCAGTAGCTTTCATTCTTATCCTTTGAAGGTCATGACGTTTTGGGGCTAAGCCTTTAACATATTGATATTGTCCCAGAAAAGCATCAGCTAGGTTGACCCATGTCTTGATCTGTTCTTTGTTCAAACGGTTATACCATACTATAGCTGGCCCAGCAAGACTATCATGGAAGTAATGAATCAACATATTGTCATTATTTAGGTACCCTTCCATCTTTCTACAAAACATCTTTAGATGAATTATGGGACAACTAGTGCCATCATATTTCTCAAAATTAGGCACCCTAAATTCATGTGGGATGACCAAATCAGGGACCAAACAAAGTTCTCTAGCTTCTAACTCCTTGTGAGGGGCATTAACAATCTTCATATCTTCAATGGCTTCATTCAACCACCTGAATTTGTCTTCAAATTGTTCAAAATTGATGAGGCTCGTCCCTAGGTCTGAGTTAGACGCTCCAGGGCAAATTATCACTCTTGATGTACCAGTCTGATGAGATTGATTTCCTTTATCCTCTATTTTATCTTTACTAGCAGCATGTGGTACCAGTACCTGGATCATTTGATTCGATACGCCTTGCAAAGAACCCGATGCTTGATTCCCCGTATCTTGTTGTGACCCGACTAACTGCTCTTGCAACTGATCTTGTGATCCCTTATGAGATTGCTCCATTATTTCCATTTGCTTATTCATGACGATGAGGAAGTAGTATGAATGGATGATATTGTTATTACTGTCACATAACCTTCCATAAATTATTTCTGTGTTTTTATAATTAATGCATGTAAAATGCTTAAATAAATACATGTAATGCAAATGCCAGATGCAAATACAAAAGGTGTCATTCCAGAGTGACCATCTTAAAACAACTTTCATTGAACACAAAGGTTTCGGTTCATCAAACAAACTTTACATATAACGGACAACTTTCACTCCGAACTTTTCTATCTCCTTCAAAAGCCAATTTAATTTCCACTAATGCTCGGGGGTTGAGTTGTCAATCTGCTTTAATTCTCTTGCAAAGCCAGCTAAATCAACCCATTTCTGAGCCACATTGCTTGCTTGGGTCATAACTTCTTTCATGACTTTGTCCCTTTTCTCTATCTTGAGTGCTGATTCTCGGAGCTGTAGACACTGCTGTTGAATCTTCCTTGTAAGAAAGTCATTGTGGTTATGAAGCTCTTGCATAAGATCACTATAATCATCCACAATCTTCATCAACTTCTTGTTCTTGGCTTTAACGGCTTCTAGCTCAGGGTCGTTCTCCCGCTTATGGCGCTGATATGAGATTTCCATATTGGCAATGGATCTGTTCAACGTATGAATTTCGGCTTGATATTTTCCCAAATTATCAACAACTATATTGCGTCTTATTTCTGCAATATGTAAATCATGAGAAAACTTCTCGGTTCGACCCTCGTGTACCTTACAATTCCTTCTCCACTGTTCAGCGTCATTCCTCAGTTTAGCGACTCCTGTTATCCACTCATGTAGTACATTTCCCATACCAGCAAATTTAAAAGCCTGATTGATCCTTTGAAAATCATCTCGCATGGCTTCCATCTCTCTGCTCAATTTATCATTTTCACTTCTTAAATGACGAATTAGAGCTTCGTATTTTGGCAAACAATTTCTTCCTGGATTTCCTTACTGATACCCTTACCTTTGGTCACTGTTGGTTCAAACTCAACAGGATAATCTGTTTTCAAACTGGGTTGTCCTTTCAATTCAAACTCCAATACTCCATGATCTAGAAGAAGTTGGACTCGACATTTGAAGGTAGAACAATTCTCAATAGAATGTCCTTGAACTCCAGCATGATATTCACAACGAACGTTGACGTCATACCAACTTGGATATGGAGGTTGCAAAGGTTTTACATAATGCGGTGCCACTTCTCGGGCTTCTAACAGTTCATCATACAATTCCTTATATGATATTGGGATGGAATCACAATGAGAGCCACCTCTCAACTTGGGTTGAATTGGAGTTTCCATTTTTATTTCCCTTGACGTTGGAAGTAAACTATCAAACACCAACGAGTTCTGACTGCATGGCTTCTTTTCATCCGTCTGAACTTCTATAGTTGCCACTATTTCCTTGGCATTTCCAAACAACTTGTTGATACGAACAATGATTGTGCGTGATTTCTGATACTGACTAGAATCAACAGGTTCTAAAGTAGTCCATTGCGTATCTGACACCTCGAGATTGTTTTCATTGAGTTCTTTCTTTTCTTTTGTAGAAGTCTCTCTTCCTTTGGACAAAACATCTATTCTATCCATCATCTTGGACATTTGCTCTTTTATCTCTCTTATCTCATTGTGCTCTTTGTGCGCCATATGATCTTTATGCACACAACCCTCCACTATTCTCGAAGCTTTCATAGGATGCCACTTCTTGACTATGTTATAGCCTGCTTGATCACGAAACCCTTTGTCCGTCATGAAAACCTTTTACTATGATGACCACTCACAAATCAACACCTTTGAATATGTCATGATCATGCAATGCGAACAAAGAGAAAAAAAAAACAATATAGAAACAAGTTAGTACAAATGAGATAACAAAATGACAAAAAGCAACAATAACAAAATAAATAAATTAATGCTAATAAGAATGCAAATGCAAATGCACATGCACAAGGTGTTAATCCTAAAAGTGACCACTATAGAACAACCTTCATTTAGACAACAAGAATTCAGTACACCATGTAGTCAAAATATAAATGTGATTCTTTATTTCTTCATTTCCTTGAGCCGTATTCTTCATGGAATCTAATATTGCACCCAAAGTTATCGGCGTACTTTATCACCTTTGATGACGTCAGATGTCTTTAAATTGAATCTTGAGGTCTCCATTTTTACTTTCAATACGAAGTGATCTTCATGTCTTTGTGAAGGGTATTCTCGTCCTTGGTATAATTGTATTTATCTCTTGAATCAACATCTTGGCCTTTGCCCCATTAAAGGAAGTCTTCAATCAGTTTGATTTCTTCATTCAGCAGATATCATTCTTCATGATCAGTCGAACATCTTTGTATCTCCCGGTTTTGACTACATGGTTGAGAATTTTTTGTCTCAATATGTCTAGCCTTCTCATTAGTCAATCACTTGCAAATTAACACCTTGTGATGACATGAAGATGTAAATGCAATAAAATCAAAATAAAATAGACATATAAAAAAAATGGGTTAGTGCACATAATATAAACAACAAAATAATAAGTACTATAAATATCAAATAAAACCTACCCTCATATATTGGCTACCCAATCATACTTTAGTTGATCCTACCCAACATGATATCTACCCCATACTTTGTCATTCACAAAAAATCCTAACCGCATGATATCTAATTCGCATGTTTGTTCGAGAAAAATAAACCTAACCGCATGATTTCTAGTTCATATACATTTATTCAAAAGCAAAATTAAATGACTCAAAAAGCTTTTCCTTGTGTACCCTCCTCACGGGACTCTTAAGGTTCGGGTTAGGCTCGACCTAAATTCAGGCTCTATGTTCACTATATGCTGGGTTCGGTTCTAAAGTAATAGGTTCTCGAATTGTCCTTGTCGGTGCCCCCTTGGGCTGCCGAACCCTCAATCCTGGCCCATCACAGGCTTTAGGGGATCGAGTTCAATTTCGAGGGAACACACCTCCTTATGTCCATGCGGAGGTGATTACCATCACGAGGACCATAAGGCGTGAGCTCCAGGAGCGATCCACTATCCCATGCGGAGGTGAAAACCACACGAGGGCATAGTCTCTCACTCCTACTTAAACAGGACGGAGCGGGGTTTTAGCTCATGTTATGATAATGCAACTGTGCAGTGTGTGAGGAAAAGCGAAAAAACAAACAATAAAAACACTCAAAATCAATTCCCAAAATACACAATTAATCTGAAACCATTAACAAACAGATCAGTACAACTATTTATTGGTTAATCATATTATAAACAAAAAATATTAAAACCAAATAAGGGATCAAAAACCAAATTAAAACAAATTTATAACTTTCAATTGTAAAGACAGATAATTAATCGACTATTGGCCTGACTCTCTAAAAAAATGTCCCCAGCGGAGTCGCCAAGCTGTCGAAACGATTTTTTTCTAAAAAGGTGAAAAAAGGTGAGATTTTGAAAACCACATTAATTCTTAATTGTCTCTTTTTATTTTAAAAACATATGTGATTTAAAAGACCTCTCGTTTCGAAAAATTTTGAATTTCCTTTACGATCGAAAAATACGGTTCGAAGAGTCGCCACCAATCTTTGATTAGGATGTGATTGGGCACCCAAAAATGCTTTGTCATTTTAAATAAAAATTAATTTTAATTAAAACAACAAATTGAGGTCTGCGTTACTAAAATCCGAGTTCGGGAGTCGGTTACGTATGGAGAAGGATTAGCACCCCCACAACGCCCTAAATCGGTACCTAATCGATTAATTAACGTCTTTGCATTGAATTTTACAAATTTGAACTTTATTTGATTTTTGATCCCATAAAACAATGACGTAAATTTGAAAATATTCAAAAACACTCAAACAAATTAAATTAAAATTACCAAGTCGTTTTAGAAAGATAAAGAATGTTCGATTATTTACAAATATCGAGACCAGATCTTAAAGATATAACAACCTTTTCTCGATATATTTAAATAAACGAACATTTCTTTTTCTCTCGTTCCCAAATTTTAGATGACGAATCAATTTTTGGTTTCACTTTCGGGATACACTTTTATTTTAAAATCATTAAAAGCAGACCTCAAATCAGTTATAACTGCCCACTTAAAACAATTTTAAATTAAAAGTGTATTACCCTTAATTCAATTATGTATTATGTCGAGTTATGCAAATGCGGTTACCATGCGAATCGTGCAAGAAGGATGTCATGCCAAAATTAATTAAAAAACATTAAAAATATCATACATCGTAACATACAAAAAAATTATATACGTATATTTTAATTACAAATTATAAACTATGCCTATTAACATACAATGTACCAATATGACTCAAATATAAAAACAAAAACATAACATGCTAAACTAAAATTTAAAAAGTATATACATATATGTAGTGACTAAATTTAAATGTACAATTCAGTATACTACACAAATTCAGACCATTTTAACATGAAGGACAAATAATTCAGACCCTAAATTGCTAATAAACCATAAGCATGCATAGGACTGAAATAAAAGAACATAAAACAACATATCAAATACATAAACTATACAAAGTACAAACAAATAAACTAAATGGACTAAAAGGAAATGAATCATAAATTAAAAATATATATGTATATATATCACTAATTAAAACAAAGGTTAAAACGAAAATGCTTAAGTTATGAGGGCCTAAACCTAATCCATCCCTAAGGTCACAGTGGCTAACAATAATTAACCCTAAAGTTTTAATATAACTTAACTAAAATTAAACCTAATCTAATGTAAACTAAACCTACAACAGTCTCCTTTCTCCCCTCACGCTCAATGTCTCTTCTCTCGTCTTCTCAAACAGAGAGTTATACAACTCTCTATGCCGACCACCGTGAAACAAGAACCCTCTCTCTCGCTTCGAGACCCATCGACCAAAGCTTGGCCATCAATCTCCGATGGCCTTCGTTGCAACACTCGGCTACCATACTTTGGTGGCCACCTCTCTTCCGACCATAGCTCTCAATCACACTCTCATCCTGAAATTCTACACTGCGGCCCCTATCGCTCGTCTAACAAGTTTCCACTCCCGATGAAGGGATTCCTCTCCGGCGAAATTGAAGCGAAACAAGGTATAAAACTAACTATTAATTTCTGTTTTTACTTTACAATTTGCATTTAGTTTAAAAAAAATTAAAATGGATGAAGAGAAATACTAATGTAATCATAGAGAATAAAAAGAAAACCTTGTAGGAACTGAATTCCACTTTGTATTGCTTTGATTTGTTGAAACGAGTGAACTCTTCCGTTCCTTTGATTTTCAAATTGAAGGAAATACAATATCATGTTTTTCGTTTTGCTATCTCCTTCTGTAAAGAGAAACCATGGAGATTTTTTTTTGTTTTTGATCCCCTCAAATTGCTCTCTGTCCTCCCGTTTTTAATGGTTAATTCCCAATAAAAACTGAACCTCTTTTCAGTTTCCTCATACGATTATAAACCTCAATCTTATTGGTAACTTCTCATTCATGCTTGTTAACTCCCCATAACCGTTTTTATTTTAGGGAATTCTCACGTGGAACAGAGGCTGCTCTACTGGATCATTGAACTTGAATTGGGTCTTCAATTGTCTTGGGTACGAGTTGGGTCACAAGTAATTTTCTATAAACCCGGACAAAATGAGCATCTACAAATAATATTCCCAAAGATAATCTTATATTCCGTGAACCAAACGTCCACTAAATCTCAACCCTTAAAATCTTAAATATTAAAATCTTAAACTTTACGAACAGAGATGTTAGTAGGAGCAAGCAGTTGCTCACCTGAACACCTCACGGTCCTGCTCCCACAAGATGATCAAGGAAGAGGCAACATTGAATATGTGCCCCAACCTTTCGACTCGAGAGAGCAAAAATGAAGGAATCAAATGACGATCATGCTATGATCTACGAGTCGTTAACAACCCCCGAAGGAAAGCTGGTTATCCCTTACCCTCCAAATTTTAAACTCCCAAAAGAGACAAATGATGGGACTAGATATCCCTACTGAGCATTTGTCCCAATATAGGGATTTATATAATCTTCAAATAAAAATAAAACACATCCATATATATATACAAGTACCCATACACAAATTCTTTTCCACACCACTTATAATAATTTCACATAAAAATTTATAAATATTTTTTATTTACATCATCATGAATATGACATAATCTAATATATAATTGAATTAAAATAAGGGTAAATTACAAATTTGATAATTGAACTCTCATACGACTCCTATTTTATTCATCGTACTTTCAAAATTTTCAATTTGCTCACTCAACCTTATGGATTGAACTTTTTTGGTCACTCCATCGTTATATCATTAACAACTCGTTGACGTGAAATATTTTAATATTAAACATGCCACATCGGATTTCCACATAATAATACTAAAGGTAAATTACAAATTTGATAACTGAACTTTCATGTGATTCCTATTTTATGCATCGTACTTTTAAAATTTTCAATTTTGCTCAGTCTTTCGTAAAACTTCTCATCATCAACGATCGTCCAAAACTGCCCTCATTGTCGAACCCATCTCCATCCAGCGGTGGCTCGCACCGCCACCTCCAACAACACTAGCGTCGTCCTGATCGAAGCCTTACCTTTCACCGTTGATGAAAGCCCATCGTTCATCATAAAATCATAGAAAATTGTTCGATGACTCACCGATGATCTCAGTCACCGTTGGACGGTTACCGTCACCGGCAATACCAGTCTGTGCTTCAGGCCACCGAGATCAAAACCCAAGTGGTCGATCGTCAAGGCTCCCCACCGTTTGTCGTAGAGATCGTCGAAGTTTCATCGGGAAACCAAAGCTTCCTATTGATTTTCATCAATTTATGAACACCCTGATCTTCCGTTCGTCTCACCGCCGCCACCGCTGAAGTCCTCTCATATTTCCAACCAAAACCCAGTCAATTTTCCCTTTCACCAACCAAAACCCAATCAAGTTTTCCTTTCACCGTCGCTGCCTTCGCCGACTGTCTGTTCGTCTAACCGCGACATAGTGACAAAAAAAACTCAATCTATAAAGTTGAGTGAACAAATTGAAAATTTGAAAGTACGATGAGTAAAATAGGAATTATATGAAAGTTCGGTTATTAAATTTGTAATTTACCCTTATTTTTTGTATGATATTAAACGATGTTGTTTTTGTAGAGATTGTCATGTCATAACACTGTTAGCTATTTAACGGTTGAGTGACCAACACAGGAGCAATTTAAAAGTTGAGTGAGCAAATTAAAAATTTTGAAAGTATGGTGAGTAAAATAGAAATCGCATGAAAGTTCAATGTCAAATTTTTAATTTACCCTTAAAATAAACAATTATTTTACACAAAAAATAAATTGGTTAAACATGCATAGTATTAAATGGTTCTTTACAATATGAATTTTTCAATTTGGTTTTGGTTGGATTACTAGACTTCTAAATGCTATGGTGCAGCACCATGACATAAACGTGAGAGTTTATTTTATGTCAGCTTCCACAACAACTGAATCAATGTTGCATATTCAATGAGACATGAGTAGTTATGTCATATGACAATCATAATATATAATTAAAGAAAAACGTTATCATAAATATTATTATTATTTTAATATTTTTGGTCAAACGTTACTTAAAACATTATTATTTTTTACTCAAAATGTTATCTTCGCTAACTAATTTACAGTAAAACTCAATATTAATATTTCTGGTAGAAAAAATAATGTTTTAGGTAGCGTTTATCAAAAATATTAAACATTTTAGGTAACACCTAATAATAACATTTTCGATAAAAAATAATATTTTAAATAACGTTTTACAAAAAAATATTAAAAAAATAATATTTTGTATAGCGTATTTCCGTA
The DNA here is from genome assembly GCF_006381635.1 of Hibiscus syriacus. NCBI lineage: Eukaryota > Viridiplantae > Streptophyta > Magnoliopsida > Malvales > Malvaceae > Hibiscus > Hibiscus syriacus. The sequence goes on along the minus strand of NW_024063527.1, from coordinate 949,145 downwards.
TATTAAGATTAATGTCTCAAGTCAAGTCAGTTCAACCTTTTCTATGAGGATAGGATACACGTGGCACTTCCTTATCCAATCACCATATTTCATATACCCTTTGATCGGATAGCAATCATGCCCTACATGTTAGCACCTTGATGGGATCCACATGGGATTACAATGTCTTTGTCGCCCACAAAACATAACACCTTTCGCCTACTAAAAAAGAGAGAGAATATGGTATCGTATTGCTACTATATTCTTTAATCCTTGCCGGCCAACAAATACAACTCTGCCAAGTGTCAATCGGAAACCCATAAACCTTAAGTCAAATGTCTTTTCCCTTATAATAATTTAAACAAAGATTCTGAATATCTATAGCTAATGACCTAAATTATATAGCTAGCAATTAAGTTTGTCCAATCAACAAACATATTTAATTTAACTGGTAAATAATTTAATATCTTTTAAATAATTTTTGAGTTTAAAATTTTATGTACACAAAAAAATTTTATTGAGAGATTCATCGAACAAAATCAGACCTATGTGAATGGATCTAAATTAATTAAGACAAAACCTTAAAACTAAAAGATCAACCAAAAAAATTTATCCAATCAAATCTAATGTTGAATTGTTTAATTTAAAATTCTCAAAGGTCTTTAATCAATCATGTTTAACTGGAAAATAAAAAATAAAAAACTCATTCTTAAAATAAAATCATCTATCCAAAGTTATATTCGGAAAGTCTTTGGATTTCTCCACGATATAATCACTTTTAGGGATAAATATTCAATTAAATCGAGTCAGTCCAATAAAAAAGTTTGATTTAATCGAGTAGATGAATCATATTTTATAATTTAAATTTTATTTATTTATTTTAGTTGAATTAAATTTATGAAATTATAGCCAAGTCGAGTTGTTATGGTTTTTATTTAAATTTAATTATAAATATTTATAATGTTATATTACTCATTGATTTTAATTTAAATGACTTTCTATAACCACATACAATATGCCTATATATTTATTTATATTTTTTTTCATATGAGATATACATATATTAATACAAAGTAGAGGAATTTGACTCGAACATGAAAACTAATCCACTAGTTACTAAAAATTTTGAGTTTTTTAATCTTGTTTTATAACTCAACCTTAATTTAAAAATTTTCCAAGTCGACTTTAAGAAATTACGAGTCGAGTCAAATCGGGTTTAAAAAATTAATCTTTCCCGAAACGAATCGAATTTTATTCACCTTTAATCAATTTAACCCAAAGAAGATAAACCATTTTCTTTGAAGATAAAATCTTGACAGTAAATCTAGTCCATCCCCTAAGATTCATACAATGTAACAAAAGCCCTTTATTACATAATTTTCGTGAAATTTTATAATATGAGAACCTAGCTTTTACTTTCATATAAATTATAACAATTTATTTAAATAATTAATATATTAAACCCATAAAATCTTAAAGATAGTATCTATCCAAACATGCCAAAAATTATTAGTCAATGAATGCAATTTTAAGAAAGCATCAATCAAGAAAATAAATAATGAGTTTTCAATGATTTAACGTGATGAGACACTTATGTAATTTGATAGAATCGAATTATAATGAATAATATTAATTAAAACTCAAAATCTAATAATGTAAAATAAAATAAAATAAATATAAAATACTAGATGCAGAAACATACCTGAATAAATTGATAAGTTGAAATCTTTGAGTCTTTAATTGGTTATTATCTTTCAAGAATATAAGTTTACTCTTATCGTGAAAACTCTTCGAAAGGTAAGAGTTTTACGAGTTAATCTATATCTTGGGAACTACTAACTCTTTATATAAATTGAATATTACATCAGTTTTTTTAAGTATTTATAATTTTGTCCATTAAAATAAATACAATATTTTCACTTTATTTATATAAAATTTAACACGTATGGCACATATAACATAAGTGGTTGTTTAATTTTGTGTAATATTTTATGGTAATATTTGTACATTATTCGTATGTGTTCACAATTAAAAAAATTAATCCAACATATGTAACTTAAATGGATCATGTTGTATTAGTGGGTGGGGTGCTTTGAGATAATTAGAGTCGTTGGTTGGCTGTGTTTTCTAAGAAATTAGGGTAATGTTCAATTGCATTAATGGAACTTTAGACGCTTCACAATATTTTCATAAGCTTAAGTCGGATTAATTATTTTCAATCATTTGATGATAGTATTCATATTTTTATATATATAATATTCGAACGTAAGATTTTAATGAATAACAAGAAAATTTTTAACCATGTGTATAGTAATACTTTTCTTTATTTGTATAGGACGTGATGATGTGTATGGGATTTTGGAAGACACATTTATTAATTTAGTACTGACTAAATAATAATAAAAATGTCTCATATTTCTGTTTTTATGTTGTTTTAATGACACCGACAACCTTTTGACTTTGGTTTTCTTTTCTTTGTTGTCACCCACTCCAATTTAATAATAATATTATTAATTAATAATATTCTTTTCTTTCTTTATTTTGTAAAAAACCTTTTAGCCGACAAACGATCGTCTCCTCTTTTGCATCTCTTAATTCTTATATTGTTCGGATGTCGAGAAATTAATGGATATAAGTTATAAGAAGCTATTGTTTCAGCCTCCTCGAAGATATCTCTTGTGAGTCGATCTCCTAAAAGTTCTCTAGTAGTAGTTGTAGTTAAGGATTTAAATTATGGTCGTATTTTCGGTTACATTACGTTTATTGCGATTGTAGACACAACGAACAATATTACATTGATTACAAATATTATGATCACACAATAATAGTTACAGATGACATCGCTATCATTATATATTGAGTATTATTATAGTAACATATCACTATTTAAATCACTACTTGTAGATGTAAGTTTTACACACCTATCTTGAATTTAAATGTATTGCAATTTCTTAAGAAATTATTACGAGCCCAAAATTAGCATCCTTAAGGGTGTGTTTGGTTGGGGGAATGTGAGATTCCCATGGGAATGTAATTCACATTCTCCCGTTTGGTTGGCTGGGAATGTCATTTCCGGTAATCTTACATTATCAATAGTTGATTTTTTGGGGTATATTATCGGGAATGTCATTATCTACCTTTACTTAGGTATTGTTGGATTACCGACATTTTGGACTAAAATGCCCTTAATTTTCCCCCAAAAAAATATCCTTATTCTGTCATTGAATAATAAAAATTCTACGAAGGTTAAATTACAAATTTATCCTTAAACTATTTTAAATTTACAAAAAAAGTCTATAATTAAAATTTTATATGAAGTTCAGGGGTTAAAATAAAATTTTACCCTTTCATTAAATCTTTTTATATTTTCAATTTTGTAAAAAAAATTATATAAATTTTATGAATTTAAATTTTTTATAGAAAATATATAATTATCTTCCAACTTGTTAAAATATATATATATATAATAAGGACAATTTGGTCAAATATATATTATAATAATCTTTTATTTCTTTAACCAAACACGGTAATCTTACATTCCTGCTAAACCAACCAAACACAAAATACAACATTCCCAGTAATCATATTCCCTGATAATATTTTATTACCACTGGTAATCTTACATTCCGTGAACCAAACACACCCTAAATACTTGTATAAGTAGGTGGCGAATGTTATGTCTTGAAATGGGATTAAGGGTAGAGACAGATGCACTAAGTCCTATAGGGGCCAAGTATATCAGAATTATTTAAAAAACTATTTTAAGGGAAAATAGAAAAAATTAAAAAAAATCTGCATACACATTGTTTTTAAGAAAAAAATATTAAAATTTTAGATTCTCATTCTTAAATTTTTGGATCCGTCACTAGTTCAAGATGTTGCCCCGCAAACAAGACGACAAGCATAAAGAGTACATATAATTAGAGATAGATATATAATTTTATACGAGAGAATAAATTTTTTAAATTTCAAGATACGATAAATTTATAAAATTCTAAAAGCACAAAGTGGTTATCAATAAAAATATAAAAAAAATATTTAAAATATATAATGATTTTGAAATTTCTATCCCTGCATATAACCTATTATGTCATGCAACGGTAATAGTTGGTATAGAATGCAAATATTTTAAATGATAATACATTTATAATTCTTAATGAAGATTGGACTTTGATTTTATTTGCACGCATTTAAAACACTAATCCTAATAATACACGAAGAGATAGCAGTGTTCAGTTATTAAGACAAAAACTGCAAAGAATCTATACTGTTTTTTTTGTACAATAGGTCAAACGAGTAAATTATTTCAAAAAATAGGATAAGTAGAAATTTATTTTGGGATATACAATATTTATTATAATTTTCATGGAATTTATCATGTCGAGGTGATAAATTCATCCAAATAATATTTTTTATTCAAATTTGTCACATCGAGATGACGAGTTCTAATAAAATATAATTTTTATTGAATTTTATCATATCGAGATAAAAATTTTAAATAAAATATTTTTTATTGGAATTCATCATCTTAACGTGACGAGTTCTAAATCACTGTAGCAAATGTTGTATCCCGTAAATAAACTTCTATATTACCCTATTGGGTTAATTAATTAAATTGTTTGCCTTGAGAAGAAAAAAAAAAACATCATTACTTACTCTTAGGTATTGGGGTGGTTGTTTTAATGGTTATGCTGTAGTTTACCTTATTTGGCTTTGTTTCACGTATATCGTTTCTTATAAAAGCTGCTAGTTTTATTAAATAGAGAAAATATTTAAAATTATGCTTCATAAATGTTTATAATATAACTGTAAAATACACCTATAATTTAAGATTTTTTTATAACTAATGATACAATAAAATAGTCAATTAGGATCACAAAAGGCTCATACAAAGAATATGTTAAAAATTTAATTAAAAAAACTCGCACAAAAGATAAATATGAATAGATATGATTGTATCGACAAATGAACCAAAAGAAAGAGAAACTATTGAAAGACCATCGACATACAACAAATCAAAGTCGAGCGGCATGAGAAAAAATCCACAAACACAAATCACGTATCCAAATCCAATCCAAATGTTCAAAGAATGAAATATCAATATGATAACAAATGAGCACTATCTTGACTTATCGAGACGATATCAAATCTAACCTTGAGAAAAAATATAAACGAAAACTATGATCGATAACAAATACTGAAAACGTGCCAAAGTAAAAAAAAATGTGTCACAAAAAACAAAGTAAAACATGTCAAGAAAGCAAAGTAATTAAAAACTAAATAGAACAAAAAGCAAAAAATCACTTAATTATTACTAATAAATATGATCATGATATATCATCAAGAGTGAATCCAAATAATTTTAGCACATATTTGATAAACCATTCAAAAAATTCTGTCCAATGCAAATTAATAATTTCAACAATTAATAGTTTGAACATGCTTGATAAATTAAAACTAAAATTATTTATTTTATATTTATAAAAAATGTGAAAAATGTTAAGTAGATAACGAAATACTTATCACTTAATGGAACATACTTTCAATACCTTTTATTTTATTTTTAAATTTTATATTTAAAAAATAATTTAATTATGTCTAGTATTTATTTTTAAACAAAGTACCAAACAAGTTTTTAATTTAAATTCAACATTAAACTCTTAAATAATTAATTTTTCAACATTTAATTTTTTTGTACTTATTTTTTAGTTCATCAAACAAAATTTTAATTTTAAAATTTGATGATATATCATCATATAGTTCATTTGATAATAGATAAAACTATATATTATGAACAAATTAAATATTAGTTCTTAAAAACAATAACTCAATAAAATACGATCATCTATGTTAAAATCATATATTTTATTCTTTAAAAATCTTTATATTAAAAGAAAATATATTTATAACAGCTGATCACCATGCAAATGTATAATATTTACTTTTGACATGTTAATTCATAAATGGAATATATGATTTTAAAAGATAAAAAGAAAACAATTTAATAAGAAATAAAAGTATCCATTAATTATGGACCACCATCAGATGACAAACATAGAGGAATAAAAGGCAAAATCATGTGGCAACTGGCTACAAATACAATGCTCCTTTTCCAAGAGTAACAGTAACATCCCCTCTTTCTTGCCGATTCATCAGTATCCCAAAAATATCCATTGTTCGCTCTTTTAACTATAAATAACAAATATTTTTCATATATAAGAGATATTTTAAAAAAACAAGCGACTTTTTATTTTATTTTTATTTAAAATATATTTTAAAAAATATATTCTTTTTCAATTCATCAAATAATATCAATGATTAAAGGGTTATTTCTAAAGTTTTAGGATTCAAGCAATTGTATCTACAAAATATGTTATAAACCGTTAAATTTTTTAATATACCACCTTTAATAATATTAAACTATTAAAAAATTATTAACTTTTGAATACATATTTAAATTGAGGAATAAAAGTCTTGGATCCAAATAAATAACATACAAGTCAAGGCGAGTGTTGGATTATATATTTCGGATAATATATCCATCAAGTGGCCTTAAGTAGGGACGAAACTATATAGAGAATGAGAGAGATTGTTACCCCTCCTAAAACTTTTGGTTTAATTGAATTTTAAGTCCTTATCAATTTTGATTTAAGTGAAAATATACTTTTGTCCCTCCAATTTTTAAATTAAATATAATAAAAAGTATTATTTAGAATTAGATACCTTATTCCTCCTAATATTTGATCCTAATTTCATCTATGACCTCAATGGTAAAGAGAATATTATTTTCTCTAGAGATTTTAAGTCTCAGGATGTATATACATTGTCAATAGATTATTTTTTAATAAATAGTATGTATAATCATCATATGTAAAAAAAAAAACATTTTGAATAACATATGACATGACATGAAAGTGTAATCCACAAGGTGATAGTGCGTGTGGGGCTTAAATTCAAGTGAGGCCGCAATTTGCGTAGAATCTAGGAGGGCATTGGATTATTATAAATTGCCTCAAGATCAGCCACATTAGACAAGAGTAAAGAGCATCTCCCCCTCTTGAGAAGTTGGAAATGGAAGAAAGAAGAGGGAACATCAAAGTAGAGATTAAGGAAGAAGGAAGCACAGTTGATTGGAGGGGGAAGCCTTCAAACCCCAACAAACATGGCGGCTTCAGAGCTGCTTCATTTGTTCTTGGTTTGTTTCGCTCTCTCTCTCAATCTATTTTCCATTAACGTCTGAGCTTGAACATCTTGTTTATGGTATTTTATGTTTAATAATGAATTTCAGGGCTTCAAGCATTTGAGATAATGGCAATAGCAGCGGTAGGAAACAACCTGATCACATATGTGATAAACGAGATGCATTTCTCCCTCTCAAACGCAGCAAACATAGTGACAAATTTTGTGGGAACAATCTTCCTTTTGGCCCTCCTTGGTGGTTTCCTCTCTGACTCTTTTCTTGGGAGTTTCTGGTCCATGCTCATCTTTGGTTTTCTCGAGCTTTCAGTAAGCTTTCTTCTTTATATGTATTCACTAACACTTTTCTTTTCTCTCTTTTTCAATTCCTCTTTTTGTCTCTCTCTGTCTCTTTCCATTCAATAATAGTGGCTTAACTTGCTCATCTGCAGTAGAAGTTTGGCAGGCACTGTACCCCTTTTCATAAAAAGAAAGGCCACTTGAATCTGATATATACAAAATATAGGGATCGAATGATGGCCTTTTTTAATTAAAAAAAAGTTATTTATATTTGTAGGGATTCATATTGCTGTCGGTCCAAGCTCATGTACCCCAGCTAAAGCCACCAAAGTGCAACATGGTAGTTGATGGAGGGAAGTGTGAAGAAGCAAAGGGGGTGAAGGGCTTGATATTCTTTGTAGCACTATACTTGGTGGCATTAGGGAGTGGATGTGTTAAACCCAACATGATTGCTCATGGGGCTGATCAGTTCAACGTTCAAACCCCTTCACACTCTAAGAAGCTCTCAACCTACTTCAATGCAGCCTATTTTGCCTTCTCCATGGTGAACTCATTGCCCTCACTGTTCTTGTTTGGATCCAAACTCATGCCGGCATGGATGTCGGATTCGGGCTGTCGGCAGCCGTAATGGCCATGGGACTAATCAGCTTGGTTTCTGGGACTGTGTATTACAGGAACAAGCCTCCTCAGGGAAGCATATTCACCCCCATTGCTCAAGTAATCAAATCTCACCTTTCATTTCCCCTCCCTTAATTCCTTTTCTATTTTAGACATAATTAATTAATGTTTGATTTTCATTTGCGTATATTTCTACAGGTTCTAGTGGCGGCAGTACTAAAGAAAGCTAATTTGTCCATCTAGTCCTAATTCTAATAGCAATATGCTTCACACCCAGAGGTTTAGGTAATTTAGATCCCTTTTGCTGACTCCTTTACTTAAATGTCGTTTTTAATACAACCCCAAACTTCATAAATCCGATTTTCACACCAACATAAGTTTAGGGTAAAGTACACATACGGTCCCCAATTATAGGGTATTTTTGTTGAGTTTCCCGACTACCAAATGCTACAAAATGATCCCTTGACTATAGGACACTACTTTGTTTAGTCCCCTAACTATTAAAAGTTATAAAATGGTTACCTGACTATTCATATGTTCCATACTCATGTTTTTCCGTTAAAAGATTGACAGTTGTCTATTAACTTATTGACTGAGATATCATAAAATCATATTTTAATTATTTTAATGATGTCTATTAGAATCACTTTTGCTCAAACAATCGTCATCTTTTAATAAAAAATGACGAGTTTGAAACATATGAAGAGTCAAATGACTATTTCGTAAGTTTTAATAGTCGGGAGACTCAAAAAAAATATCCTATAATCGGATGACTATTTTATAACTTTTAATAGTCGAGGTATTCAACAAAGTAACTCCCTATAGTCGGAGGATCATTTGTATACTTACCCTAAAGTTTAATTAATTGGTAAGAAATTAAAGAATTTTGAGTGCATGGTTCAATGTCAGCATAGATACAAACAAACATGAATTGGTGTGTAGGTTCTTGGACAAGGCATGCATCAAAGTTGAAGATGGCAATAACAACAAAAAGGAGAGTCCATGGAGATTATGCAGTGCAAACCAAGTGGAGAACGTGAAGATATTGATTTCAGCGATCCCAATATTTGGTTGCACCATTGTATTCAACACCATCTTGGCCCAGCTCCAAACATTCTCAGTGCAACAAGGAAGCGCCATGGACACTAAACTAACCAACTCTTTCCACATCCCTCCGGCCTCCCTTCAGTCCATTCCTTACGTAATGCTCATCTTCATCGTCCCTTTATACGACAAATTCTTCGTCCCCTTCGCCACCAAAATCAGCGGACACGAATCCGGGATCTCCCCTCTTCAAAGGATAGGCTCCGGTCTGTTTCTCGCTACGTTTTCGATGATCTCGGCTGCTTTAATGGAGAAGAAGAGAAGGGATTCGGCCTTATATTCGGGGAAAACAATATCCATCTTTTGGATCACCCCACAGTTCCTTATCTTTGGGTTATCAGAAATGCTTACCGCGGTTGGCCTCATTGAGTTCTTCTACAAGCAGTCCATGAAAGGGATGCAAGCCTTTTTGACAGCCATAACTTACTGCTCTTACTCATTTGGCTTCTACTTGAGCTCGGTGCTCGTCTCCGTCGTAAACAAGATCACGTCGGCTTCTTCCGATGGCGGCGGTTGGCTTAGTCACAATGATCTCAACAAAGACCGGCTTGATCTTTTCTACTGGTTGCTTGCAGTCCTCAGCTTTCTCAACTTCATAAATTATCTCTTCTGGGCTACATGGCATTCTAACCATTCCTCTCCACCACCACCCACAGCACCGCATGAGGTTAAAGAGGTTGGAGATGACAATATACCATAAAATTGCATGGGACTTCCATTTCTACATATGATATGTATATTTCAAGGCAATATTATCCGCTAATATCTTGTATGATGATATCATAAAGATTTAGGATACCATTCCAAAATCTCTTTTAATACGTATACAGGCGTCGTATAAACTAGTGTAGAAGTTACTACAATAGACTATATCGTACTCAGGGATGGATTAAACATATCTTGAAAATTTTAAATTATCGTATATTTAGATATTTTTTTTGTATTTTTTATGATTATATATTTTTACTCTCCTTAGAATTTCATAAGTTCGTCTCCTAGAATTTCAAAAATTCATCCTCTAATATAAAAGCATACATTAATTCCTGATCGTAATTATTTGTTGCTGTTGTTTTCGAGGGATACATGATTAAGCAGTATTTGAAGTTGAAAAAACAGGAAGAAAAGATGATGTGCACTCGAATTCTAGACAGGGGTGCCAACCAAACCAATGTATGGATCTTATATATAAAGTTTGATGTTGACCCTTCTACAAGGGTTCAATGCATTCTCTTGATGTTTTGTAACCATTACAAATCGAAATTAAGGTCACCCATTGATCATGGAAGAGCACCTTGTAAATATTAATTGCTTTCTTGTAATGACAAGAAAGGAATATGAAAGCAGTAAGTGGCGAGCTAGCTAGTGCTTTCTTGCTTGGAAAGAGGGACCCCCTTTTTTTAGAGCCAGATGATCTAACCTCTATGATGGGATGCATGAATATGAAACATAATCTAGATAAAGTCAAATGGCAACAATTTATATATATAATAGATGAAAAGCTGACCTATGAAAAAGGAAGGAAAGCAATTGGGAAATTATAGTGGAGAGAAGTGGTATGCATGTTATTATTGCCATATATGCCCCGTCTAAGAAACATGTCTCAAACATGTCTCTCTCTCTCAACATACTTCACCATTCGGCCTCCTCACACACTATTTATATAAAATTATATCTATCTTTCAATATGTTTGCTAAAAGACTGACATGGAACCCATAGTTGACCCCGACGAAATAAGTTGTGTTGTTTTCCTATTCATTTACAGTTAGTTGCATAAGTATCGCGGTTGTGTTTTTGTTTATCTATTTTTTAAAGTTATTTTATAGAGTTTTTTTTAGAGATTTATCAGGTTTAAATTAATTATCTTAACTATTATGCTAATAATTTCATAAACTTATTAATTTGTTCAACATATAAAGATAATGTATATTCTTACAATATCCGTCAAGATTCATACCCAAAATTTTGAGTACATTCTTTCTCAAAGAGGAAATACAGTTAACAGGCAATGAAGAATCCAAACAAATCACAAAGTAATCTGTCTGCATAATATAAGCTCACATTCACCTAAGAATACTAGAATAAAAATCACAATGAACAATAAGTTATAGTTTTCAATAAAAGAAAGAAAAAAATATAACACAAAGTAGGATTTTTAGCTCTTTGATATTTTGAATAACTTTCTTTTTAATTCACGACTGATACAATATCATTTTTAATATTTTGTCATTGATTTCTAACTATTTAAGAGGTTGAAAGAAGCTTGAAGTAATAAATTCACACATTAAATGACTACTTATATAGGAAGTTTTTTAACTTTTGAAAAGGAGTCTTAAAACTCTTAAAATGGGTTAAAGTCTAATGTTTAGTGGTTTTGGGATTTCGAATTGAGTTTCTGATTTCAAATTTAGGGATTTAATTTAGGGTTTAAGATTTATGATTTAAAGGTTTAAGGTTTAATGATTTATAGTTTTATATTTGAGTTTAAGAATTAGAGTTTATGGTTTACAATTTAGGCTTTAGGCTTTGTGGTTTTAAATATAGGGTTTAAAGTTTAGGGTTTGTGCCTTTAAAGGGTAGAGGATAGAATTTAAGGTCTATAGTTTATGATTTAAGATTTAAGAGACAAGGTTTGAGGTTTATGTTTATGGTTTAGATTTTAAGGTTTAGGATATGATGTTTGGTAGTTTAAAGTTTAGGCTTTATAGTTTGAAGTTTGGGGTTATATAATTTTAGCAAAAAGACACACGAGTGTCCTGAACTTTCCAAGAAAAAACCAATGTAGCCATCATCCTATTTTTTTTTTATCAATGTGACCTTCCAACTCGAATAAAGAATCCAATGTGGTCATTTGACCAACGTTTTCTGTCTATCATTGACCAATGGTTTTGTTAATTCATGTTGTTATAAATTGGGTAAATTACACCATTCATCACTCAACTATTTTCTTCTCTTCTATTTTTGTCACTAAACTCTAAAAGTTTTTTTGGAAACTATAGAGACTTCATGGACTAAGGTTGTAGTTAACCTATTTTATTTTAAGGGTAAACTACACAAATTGTCACTTTTGTTTGAGGAGTAAATTGCTAATCATGGATCTTTTTGTAACAAAATAATTAAGGGATAAAACATCAATTTACCCCATTTTCCATAAATTTTTCTTCCCCAAATCTATCTTTTCTGCCGCACCGCTTCCCCTGCTTCGTCTCAAAACCACTGCTTCAACAATTCTTCAATAACATAGTTTGAACAAAGAACTAAGCGGGACAGCTGGAATTCAAATTGTCGTAGCAACGCAAGCAATGAGAATCCTAATTTGAAATAGACATCATAAATTCCAACTTCTATCTAAATTCGTAGCACTTTAACATCATAAAGTTCAACAAAATAATGATTTCTCAACTTGTATCATCTCATCAATTCTATGTAGTATACAAATCAATTTTTCATATCAAACTCAGCTAAAACTAACTTCTCAAGCAGTACATTTGATCATAAGAATCACTACAGAAGAAAAAAGCAGCAAAAACTTTAATTTCAACTTTCGTTTTCTTCTTTTTCCTTTTAACACTCTTCTTACATTTCAAATCCAAATCCGCCTCTTCACCCACACCACTGGTACCAGCTCTATCAAATCCCACGAGTGAAGATGAAAGGTCATGTCCACCACAGAAACAACGCCTGGGTCATCGGCAGCGTCATGGTTTCCTTGATCAAACCTCGCAGCTTTCACCAATAGTGCTTTCTCAACAATTGTCAAGCTTAGGTCTTCATTGGCTTCCTCGTCATGTTATTGTAGAATTGTTGAAGCAGTGGTTCAGAGACGAAGCAGAGGAATCGGCTCGGCGTAGAAGATAGATTTGAGGAAGAAAACATATGAAAAAAAAGGATAATTGTTATTTTATTCCTGGATTATTTTAGGTTTACAAAAAAAACCCATGATTAGCAATTCACCCGAAACAAAAGTGGCCATTTGCATAGTTTACCCTCAAAAAAAATGGGTTAACTACTAGTTTATTCCATGAAGTCTCTAAAATTTCTGAAATTTAAAACTTTTAAGAGTTTAGTGACCAAAACAGAAGAGAAGAAAATAGTTAAATGATGAATGATATAATTTACCTAATTTATAAAGTAAAGAATTAACAAAGCATGGGTTAAAGGATCACGTTTGGTTTTTTTTTTCGATTTAGAGGGCCACATTGATCCAAAAAAATAAAGACTACATTGAGTTTTTTTGGAAAGTTCAGGGACCTCAAGTGCCTTCTTGCCTATAATTTTTTGTGCACGTGGAGGATCAAATTAAAATGAATAAAAATAATCACCTCAAAATAAATTAAACAAATAACCCATGCCAAGCAGCAATTCAGCCTTGAAGTCGGGGTAATAGGGGTTAAAAAAAAGCCCAACTGGTAATGACATCATCGCTTAAATTTCAGGCCGAGCGGTTGAGGGAATAAAGATCCAAAATAGTATCGGATATATAGAAACAAGCATGAGCCAAAATCCAACAGTTATATTCTTTCACAACAACAATGCTCCCCTGGTTTCCGATATAATAAATCCAATCGGATCAAACCCTAACCCTACTTTACACGATTAGTATTCCTCACCTCACTCATTCCGGATGGAGTAATACTTGTCCCACAATGTTAGGGATTTCGATATTTCACTCATCAGATTCTTCAACTTCATGCTGCTATCTCCCCCGCTGCAATATTAGACAAATCATCTCAGCAAACCAAAATCATAAACTAAAATGGAGTAGAAAGTGGGGGGGGGAACATCATGTGTAATGTGTAGAAATGCTAAACCTTATTCGGTTCAATGATGCAATTGCACGCAGAGCACTACGGATCATATCTTCATTACGATCTACTTCCTGTTTGACAGCATCTTGCTTTGGCTTAAAATTAATAGTCTTTTGAAGAGGGTCCACCAGTGAGTCCAACACTGAATATCAAATTACAGACGATTAAACCAATGATAATAAAACAGTCCTGGATCGTCAGTTAAGACAACCCAATTCGTCTCTCACCTGGTAATACAGCAGATGGACATTTATCGGCAAGTTTCGAAAGGATAAGATGGCAAGGCATCTTAACATCATAATGGTCTGACAAAATGTGAAAAATCTAAGTCAGTTAAATGATTTAAGGCAAAAATGTATTATCTTCAGCCAAATAACCCTAATACCCTGTAACTGTTGCATTAAGATTTTTGTGCATGACCAGAAAAGATGAGCTTTTGATCCAGAGAATAATTCAAGACATAATAATTTAATTTATTTTAATCAGATCTTGGTTTCAGGTACAACCCATGATAAAACTATCCTCTGCTTTAACAAAATTGTTAATTGGTATAATAAATCATCTAATTATTACTCAACTAAATATAACGACTAATGTACACAAGGTTTGTAACCACAATATAAAGGGGGAGCAACTTACCATCAAGTCCAGATTTGAGGAAAGGGACAATGAAAGATGAAGGGTTCACTTGATCAAGACAACTATCCAGCAATGTGTCTACGCATTCAAAAGCTGCCTTCCTCAGCTCGAGACCATCATCCACAATGTGCTTGAAGGGACCAAGGTCGACAGTTCTTATCAATTCTTTCTGCACCAGGCCAGAATTTAAAATAAAACATAAGAAAAAGCAGGCATATATCCACAAGTTAAAGAGAAAGTGGAAAGAACTACGACGACTAGTAGAAAACTACAAGCATAAAAAAGAATGATGCAAACAAACAAAATTAACAAATGAAACAATGTAGACCTGCATCAGACCTGAAATATCATGATAAATAGCACCGGATAAACAGATCATTAAGCTTAACGAAGTAAAAGCATATTCTTCCAAAAGAATTCCTCTTCAATTTTGGGAGTTACTAGAATTAAACAAAAGAAAACCAAAAGATTTGTGACGTAAAGCAGTAAAGGACAATCCAGAAAGTCACCATTAGCTGACACCTTGCATAATAACTTTTTTGTTTATAAAGGATGTTGCTAATAGTTTAAGAAAATTAACAGCTGTGTTGCATGAAAATCTTTTAGTTAACAGCAAATTAATTTGAAAACCTGATTAACTGCAAAACATCAATACAATCAGCAGAAAGTAAACTTTTAGTTACCTTAACAACTGTTTGATCATAGAGAAGTGGCAGTAATTCAGGAAGAAGACCCTTAATTAAATTAGGCTTATTGTGAGCAAAAGTACTTAAAGCCAACACAGCTGCACGCCTAACATGCTGCATCAAAGATTTCAGATAAACAAGAATAAGGCTTAGAAAAATAAGAAAATAAAAGCATTTTTTCTTTTTCTTTTGGGTATTAATAAGAAGTAGTCGGGTACTCACTCGATCCTGATCCTTGATAAGCATAAGGAATGAAGCAATCTCAGGATAAATAATCTCATCTATCTTCTCCGGTCGCTCAACAATAGAATACTTTACAGCAATGACAACTGTTGCCCTAGTGAATGCCGCTGGACTGGTTGTTCTCAACTGTAAGAAATTCAAATTTTAAAATAACAAATGCATTATTAAATTACACTCAATGACTCAAATGCCAAAAGCTCAGCAGAAGCTCAAAGGGCATTGGACTTGTGAAAATACCTCAAGTGCTGGAATGAGTTTTACTGGTTCAATGAGTGCAATTTTACCAAGGCACTCAGCCACCACATTTCTGACCCCCTCTTCCTCACTTTCACAGTGATTAAAAAGTAATTTGAGAATTTTCTCAACACTAGAATCCTGAAACTCTGCTTTATCTACAGATTGCCTTACTATAACCTGCAAGAAGTAAATTTAGCATTAACATAGATGCTGCATCAGACAAAAATATCCAGCAAGGTTTGAGTGCCATTTCAAGAAAACATACCTCCTTAAGAGAATGAAGCAAGAGGTATTGTTTCTTCTGCTGATTATCAATCTGGTCCAAGATGAAAGGTAGATACTTGGAAAGATTCCCGACAGCTATATTGCCAAGAGCATAAGAAGCAGCAGATTTTATCTCTTCAAAAGGAGATTGGAAAGACTCAATAATTATAGTCTCAATATGGGCATGTGAGCTCAGATCCTTCCTCCTCCCGATCTCCCCCAAACAGAGCAAGGCTAGATGCTGTTTAGGTAGTTATAATTAATTAATACATATATTTATATACATATTCATATACACATACACTTCCATAAAGTACAATATTAGAAGATTGGTTATACACACACATACATACTGCTTGAAACAGTTTTGAACTCGTACAAACGTCAAAAGTGATAGTATTTCAAAATTTTGGAGAAAGAATATACTGCTTGAAAATGCTATAAATCCATCTAATTAAACAAAAACACCATCTTATAATGTTAATTTCATACCCTGTTTGATGCATGTTTAAAAAGAGAGTGGAGAACAATCTGGAAGGGAAATACAGAAGACAGTGGAATGATGCCATCCAGAGCAAGAAGCTGGAATTGAGCTAATTGGATCCGTATAGAAAGAAATAAAACCCCACTTAATTACTAGAATCCAGATCCAACAGCAAAGATATAACACCAATATAAATCAGTAACACTGGCCAATTGCCAATTTACAGGTAAAAATACAACCAATGCAGTAGTAGAAACATCGCGAGGAAAATAAGAAAAGATTTAAGGAGAATACCGAATTGGTTGTGCCATCATCTTTAAGGATTTCAGTGAGCATTTTGACTGTAGTTGAACATTTATGATCACCTACAGCAAGACAGAGAACAGCCACACATTGAGCTATCGAATACAACGCTTGTTTCGCAACGCCGCCAGATTGAGGAGATGGTTTTGCACTTGAAAGAAGAGATTCCAGTAATGCATCAAAACTAGTGTTCTCGGAATACACCAAGCCAGCGAAAAATTTTGCAAAGCCTGTAATTTCCGACAAAGAATGCTTATACACACAAAAAAGGGATTTTTACAGCAGATATAACCTCATCAAATTGAAAAGGAGATACCAATAGTGCCTGGCCCTGCAGCAATGAACTCTTGATCAATGTTAGTGCTTGAGGAAGAACTCTATTGTAACAGCAGAACCAACATTTTGGCTAGATCTCTTGCCGGCCATTAGGGTGCAGCAGAGTT
Organism: Hibiscus syriacus; assembly: GCF_006381635.1. Taxonomy (NCBI): domain Eukaryota; kingdom Viridiplantae; phylum Streptophyta; class Magnoliopsida; order Malvales; family Malvaceae; genus Hibiscus; species Hibiscus syriacus. The sequence goes on along the minus strand of NW_024063527.1, from coordinate 931,863 downwards.
CAAGTGCAAGAGCCGTCATATGCAAATCAGAGTCACTAACACAAATAGAGTGGTTTAGAAAGCATCAAAACAGTAAAACCAAGAGAAATAATAATAATAATAATGATAGGTACAGTAGGAAGAGAACCTTATCAGAGCTGAAAGTTCCACAATGATAACTTCATATGCAGACGGGCCAATTTTATCCCCATAAGCAACAATTAATGAATTTAGTGTCCCTAGTGTTGCCTGCCTTAAAGCCCGATTTGCCTGTTTTCCAAACCAATGGTATTTATAAATCAACCATAAGTATCACTGCAAACAGTTCATTAATTCAACAAGATGCAAACTTCCATACCTTCCGCAGGAAGCCAGTCAACTCCGCAATTACATGCTCCAGAACACACGATAGATCTATCCGGAGTGGAGAAGCAGCAATAATAGCAAATGCCTATATTCAAAATTGGACAGATTCAGAGGCCAAACACAAGCTTGCATGAGCATGTAGAAAAACAACCAGCAACTAAAAAGGTAACTTCAATATATGAAGCCAAAGAAGTATAAGCAGATCCAATAATAATTATGCTGCAATTCTAAAATTCCATGTAGCATCATAAAATCTATAATCAAGTAAACCAATGTGTTCCATCCAACAAATCAGAAATCAGAAACAACTTCACTAAAAAAACATATATCATAGACAAAGACATTAAAAGATATAAGAGAATGCAGCCCAGCCAATGGCACGTGCATTTATAAGAAAACAGTCCTTAATTTCTCGAAGTTTAAACAATTTGAGGTAAGAGAGAATATTTAATTGGATACCATCGGTTCCATGAAATTGACTATGCTAAAGCACCCCTAACTTAACATAGCCATGTGTTAGGCCATGAACAAAAGCAACCACAAAGTTAACTAATTTTCCAACCACCACTATTTTGTCAATTAAAAGATTACCATTTATCTTTAGACACAGCATTGGATTTAGAATTCATTTAATGAAAATTTGTATGGATCGTAGAGAGAAAACAGCATTATGCTAAAACTCAAAGCCTACCGCTTAATGGACATCTTATCATATGACAGTAAAAGTCACTATGCAATATAAATACATAAAAGCTAACCCTAGTCCCCGTTGAGGCAATTAAGAAAATATAATTCTATTTTAATCACCTTTTAAACAGAGCACAGTTATCAAGGAGTATACTCTAGATGCCAAAAAGTTCTAATCTCAAAAGATTCACAATGGACTTACAAGAAAATAGAATACAAAAAATGTTTTTACATTACAGAGTAAAATAGACAAAAATTGGTTGTGGTCACACATTTCAATAATACCATGCCAGTATTTCGACAAAGAGATAAATCTCATAGAGAACCCCATACAATTTACTTTTTTTAGTGGTACCAGTACTTTAAAAGACCAATCTTGTACATGAGCTACAGTCACATGTGTCAATCTTATCATATGACGGTAAAAGTCACTATGCATATAAATACATAAAAGCTAACCCTAGTCCCCATTGAGGCAATTGAGAAAATATAATACTATTTAATCACCTTTTAAAAAGAGCATAGTTATCCTGGAGTATACTCTAGATGCCAAAAAGTTCCACTCTCAGAAGATTCACAATGGATTTCCAAGAAAATAGAATACAAAAATGGTTTTCATTAGAATAAAATAGACAAAAGTTGGTTGTGAGGTCACACGTTCCAATTACAACATACCAGTATTTTGACAAAGAGATAAATCTCATTGAGAACCCCTTATGATAAACTTTTTCAGTAGTACCAGTACTTTAAAAGACAAATCTGGTACATGAGCTATCGTCACATGTGTCAATCTAACCAGGGTTTCAAAAAACGTTCCGAAAACGCGATTTCGTCCGTGATATAGCGGTTTCGCCGCCGTCCGAGTTACCCGTTACACCCGCAATAGCGCCCGCGACGGCCACAATCATGGTAAATCCAAAATGAACGAAAACGCCGCGATTTGAAACCCTGAATCTAACAACTAGGCCTAATATCACTAAATGACATCCGGACATGGCCATAATCCACTTTTCCCCTGGTACCAGTAAAAGACCAATCTGGTACACTAGCCATCGTCCCATGTGTCAATCTAATAACTAGGCTTAATATCACTAAATGACTTGTCAGACACCACTTTCATCCAGTAAACATAATATATGGCATATTAATGCCACTTCGTCTTGCCACATCATCATTGTTTTTAATACTTATTTTTTCACATTGGTACCGGTACTTATCTTTATAAGTATTAAAAATGCAAACATATTGGTTAAATTTGAGAGCTATGAAGAGTGGGGCTAATAAAGAAACTCGTCCAGAAAAACAAGAGCATGCATGATTAAATGTTCTGCAAAAATTAAACGATAGTTATCACAGGTTGAGACAACAAAAATTGTCGTCGTATAAATCTAATGCTTCAACTAAAACAAATGATTATCAAGAGTATGGAAAGCAACTAACCTTCACAGTAGTGAGCCGAGTTATTTCATTTCCCATTCGATCAACAAGTACCGGAAGGCATGCATGTAACTCTGTTCCAAGGTTATCACCAAAAGTTGAAATGACAAGCCCCATGCAAGTAATAGCACACTCCTTAACTTCCTGAGAACGATAGGAAACAGGAAAAATAACATAATATTAATTAAACTAATCTTAAAAGCATTTAACTCATCACAGATGGAACATGGAGGGAGAAAAGTAATTAAACTCTTCTTACCTGATCTTGATCTTGGTTAGTCAAGCGGGACATTATCGCATTATAGATTGAATGGACAAAAGGTTTAAAATCAAAACCAAAACCCTGCACCATAGAATCATTATTGTAATCAATAACTCAAATGAAATTTGGAATTACCCAAATAAACATGTTAGGATTAAATCTGGATAAGACTTATTCCAGCAACAAAGAGAATTGTTAAACAAAATCTCAAATTGCGAGAGAAAGGTTCCACCTCAAGATTTGGGCGCACTACACGAACAAGTTCTCCACACACTCTCAATGCCTCAGCTGTGACTTTGTAGTAACGCTCACCAACAGCAGATAAAACAGGAGAAGAAAGATCCTGAATAACAATTTACCAACTTGTTATCATAGAACAACCTAATATTGGTCACCAAAAACCAGATAAAACAATGAGGGAAGCATTATACCCTCAGAAATATTGTATATATGTTAAGCTTACCAAGAGGCTCAAAATTCAAAAAGAACTAACAAAAAAATAACATGGTCGTTTTTTGAGAACAGATGAAGGAGCTGAAATTGAAGCAGAATAAAAAACTTGTTACAACAGTTTTAAGCAGAGAGATCAAATGGTTCGTGGATTAACTTAGTTTCTCAGCAAAGAAGCATCAAGCCAATTTAATTTCATAGCAGTCTTAACATCATTGAAAGATCAGAATGAATTTAGAGACTGAAATGATGAACAAAAAAATACTCATGTTACATCTAGAGTAACAAGCTTCCAGGTTTCACCTTTTGTATATTTCTCCTAGTTTCTGGAAACCAAATACCCCCAGTCAGAGAGATGGAAGTGTAAAACAACAGCATTTTTCAACTAATCTGTGATATTCGAAAAGCATGAAGCATACAACCCTTTTTCAAACAATGGGTGAATGATCTTTGCCATTCAGAGTCACAAAAGCACTGAGTTTGAGCATCCACATAAACAACTTAATTTACCTTAGTGTAAGGGTGAAAAACAGAAGGAGAATGTGATGCCAACACCAATCTTGTAAATATAAGTGCTTCAATCTTCAGATTTGAAGTAGAACATTTATCCTGAAATATTTACAAAAGGAAATATTTGGAAAGATGAAAAAATAAAAATAAAATACTCGAACACACCAAAAAAGTGTGAAAATCACATACATTTAGTGCCTTCTCTATTCCAGGTACGAGGGTTCCAATGTGATCGGCAAGGCAGTCTGGCAAGACAACTACAAGTTCTTTCAAAACAGAAAATGCACCAACCTGTAGATAGAATTATATGTTATGAAAAAATAAATATACAATATCCTATAAAATATGTAAGCAAAGCTTACCTTTGTCTTGACAGATTTCTCACGTAGCTGCCGATTTATGGATTTAACAATTTTTGGCACCTCCTGTTTCAATAGCCATCTTGGACTGTATAACATTAACATTGCAAGAGTGAATCAGGCTGAAAAGGCACAAGCATCCAAAAAGGTATTGAAAATTTTCATTATTACAGATGAATCAATAAATGCTCTTCAACAGGTTAAAGTTAATTTAAAAAATGAATTCAAATCCATCTAACAAGAAAGAAGATGAAGACAAGAAAAGTGTCGATGAAAGAAAACAATAATGATCAGGGTTTATATGAGTTCAGCAACTTATGAGGAAATTAGGCTTGGTCAATGAATACTCAAATTCAACTCATTTGCACTTGAGCTAAGATAGAGCCTGAGCCATTCAAGTAACAAGTTGAGTGAATTTGAGCTTCGCAATACTAGACTTGCTTACAGTAGAACCAAGCTAAAGAGTAAGTTATACAAGTAATGGTTCGAGAATTACAACACACAAGTGGCTGAATACCTTATCATGTTTCAGAATTTTAAAAATATTTTACTGTTTTATTCATAGATAAATAAAGTACTATATACTTCAATTTTTCAAACCTTAGTTGAGTGCAGCATTCGAGTTCGAGCTCAAGTTTCAAGCTTGTTAATCAAATTGATGACAATTGAGCTTAATGGAATCGAGCACAGGTAGCTTAATTATTTTATGAGTCAATCTCAAGCAGAAGAATTAAGCCAGGTAGAACTCAGTAAAGCTCAAGCCCCAAGTTTATTGGAGGACCTCAGATCCTCTAAATTCCTAATATCAACTCAAGAGCAGAAGATGAGAACTTCAAGATGTTCAAATAAAATTCTACGTCAATGCAAGGGAGCAAAAATTCCTTTATTTGTGTGAGGTAATTAGGGCAAAGAACAGCTTACAGTTTTCTGGAACTTCGATTACATGATGTCAAAGACAATTACTCATACTAACTTGGAGCAGATGATGAGCTCAACACCTTTAAACTCCTAATATAAACTTAAGGCATATGATAAGAACTTCAGGTCATTTCAAGTTTTAGGTAGCCTTAAAGTTCAATTATATTTCATGTAGCAGTAGAACAATTAAAATAATTATGAAACCTACTAACATTTCTAGAGTTTCAATCCAACTTCATGAAATAATTTTAAATTTGAAAAAATAACTGATTGAATAGTGTCAAAAAAAATTTGAAAGTGAAGGAAGAAAGTAATAAGATTAACTAATTAATTCTAAAACAATGAAAGACCAGTTAATAATTAGGCCAAGAGTGATTGAAGTTGAGAATCAATCCAACAACCTAATTTATCTTCTATAGAATATTAACAACGAACATACTAAAACAAAATGTCAAGCACAAATTTGTGTAGTACTATTATTTTCATAAATCTGCAAATTTCAATAAAGTAAAGTATTCTCCACACTATAAGTTGATGGTGGGGTTATGTAAGATATTATTTTGAGCCATTCCAAACCATGATTGGGTAATGGTCATTTCAAATTTAAGCAAGCCACTATGAATTTCAAAATCCAGGTCACTCCAGATTGGCAAAGCACCAATAAGAATAAATAAATAAAAAATACTTGAAGAGAAAACAAAACTTAGCTGCTTCAATGATATAAGAAACTCACCTGAGTTCATCCAAGTCAGTCTGTCCCATAGTCACATTCCCAGTTTGGTGTAGTAGCTCAATGAACGTATTGAAAACATCCATCTGCAATATTTTATTATTTGATAAACAAACCGACATAAGGAAATCTATAAACCATTGCTTGAACATTACCTTGACATTTTCTTCCCTTTCTTTAAATCTATCAATTAACTTGGGACAAGCCTGCACCAAGAGAGTATTACATCTTTAAAATGGTGTGTGGGAACAATCCTTAGAGTTCAGGATAAAAGGGAAAATGTATACCTCCCCATACAGTTTACATAGCATCTCAGGGCGAGAAACAATTAATGCAGCTAAACATTTAGCAGCCGCTCTTCGAACTTTCCAGCTTACATCTTCATCATCGGTATATTCATTTGCACTCTCACTGTAAAACAACAAAGATCTAGAGCTAAATAACCAGTCTTTTATGCAGATTTAAACTGTAAATCATCTTTGATGCAAATGAAAATAATACTCTTCTTCGTCCTCCTTGTGATTCTCATCATCAGTATCTTCCTCCATGTTATCAGTAAAGTTTGGATCGTAACTTAAATACTCCAAAGCAAGGAGAAGAATTTGATCACAGTAGGAAGAAATATCTCTAGGACAGCGAAGCAAAAAACTTTCTAGTGCCTGAAGTCAAAATTTGATCATGAGCATGTCAATTATTAAATCATAAATGTAACCACCCAGAATTATCAAGCACTAAAGCACAGTACACCCTATAAGATATGAAGCCATATACAACACCTGCAAACTATACTCTCGAAGCTCCTCATCATTTTCTGATGCAGTTGTGCAGTACTTAATAAGCACCGGCACAGTGTCTCCAAGATGTGGTCCAAAACGATACCCAACAGCACGGCTAGAATACAATGATAACATATATTTTATTAACAACATCCATAACAACAAATAACACATTGAAATCATAACCTCAAAGATTTAAAGATATTAAGACTCCGTGAAGATAAAAATAAAATAGCGCCGTGTTGCTAAAAGAAACATTTTCTATCAAATACAACATTCAAACTTAGAAGAAATAAAATCCACATAAATATTTGTATATACTCAATTAGGAAGATAATAGTCATCCATGTGATTTTGTTGAAAATAAACTTAACCCCATTGATTTGAAAATACTCTTTTATCACTCTTGAAAATTAAGAAATTTAAGGATTCCAATATTGAAACTAATATTAGTTCAAAATTTTACTTCAATGCCGAAAATATCAACAATTTGTTTTCAGTTTCATTTGCTTCTGATTTGTTTTTGTTCTAATAAATTTCTTTAACATTAAACACCTTTGTTTTCAAATTAATGATAACTAATTTATTTAACAAAAGAATTCAATATATGATGATTCATTCATGAAGTTAATATATAACTGAATTATAGATTATTGTTAAAATATTTAATATGTAATTAATTAATAATATAACTTTAACTAAATAGGACAAAATTATAATATGATTTTAGAATTACCTAAAATTATACTTTTAAAAAGAAATCTAAGTGAAAAAAGAAAAGAAAATATAAACTAAAATAAAATAAGACAAAGTGAAAGAGTATGTTTATCTTTTCATTCTAACTTACTGATTAATAACATTAACTTTTCAATCCCAAGCAAAGCCCGAGGTGTAGGAAGGTATTCTTCAAAAACCAGGGCCAATTAAGGATATTTTCTACAAACCTTAAGAGGGTTTTGTATTTTACTCTTTCAACAAAATTAACTTTACTGTTAACAAGTTTAGCAACTAAAATTCAAAGAAAAAAGTACAGCAAATTTAGAAACTTCAATCATAAGCAATATGAGGCGAAAGAGGTAATGACCTCAAAGCACCAATCATCTGAATGTTCGTGCGGATCAATTCTGATTTTGTTCCCTTACTTCCTAAATTTCTTACAACTTCAGAGGTGGTCTTCGCTAATAAGTCATCTGACAAGCTTGAAGAAAGAGATGCTGAAAACAAAAGAAAGATTAGTCAATAGATTATAAAAACAGAATATGGAGCTAATCTAAATGATATAGCCAATTCCCCTTAGGCCTCAGCCTCCTTGTAACAAACTAAATAAATACACTATGACGTACATTTTAAAAGATATATATGAATCAAAATCTATTTTTCTCTTCATTCCTTACGATTGTCAATAAACACAACAACATTATATTAGGTATCAAAGAAGTGAAACCTCTCCTCATTGCTACATATTGGCATGCACGTCATACATGACAAGAAATAGAAGGCCTCTAGCTTTCTCCATAGTGAGCAAAACAAGTACAGGAATTGAAAGCTTAAGGAAATAAAAAAAATAAGTTTAAAGGAAAATTAGCTTTCTCCATACGTCAAACTGTTACTCCACAAAGGATTCCAAGATGAAATATAAGTTTGAGCACATCAAATCAAGTTTAAAGGAACAAAAATTCAATCAATAAAAAGGATGATAAAAAAGATCACCAAACAAACAGATATGTTCCGATTCAGCACATCTTACCAATACAAGAAACTGTCCTCTTTCTAACACTAGCTTGATTGGAATTCAATTGTGATAGCAATGCATTCAAAAGTATCTCATGGTCAGTTGCCATAAGATTTCCGAACTTGTGAAGAACATCACATAAAATGTCAAGACATTCACATTTGATTTCCGTGCTAGTCCCCTGCAAAAATATTAAAATAAATAATAAATAAATAACCATGAATAAAAAATATTCAAAGCAAGCAAGAAAAAGAAAACATGTCTATATTTCTTTCACTGCAAAAAGACAACATTGCCAAAGGAAGTGATATCAGCCTCAAGGTTCATCCCATTTCATGGTCCTATATATGATTAGCATGATGAAGCAGTAAAAGAAGTATTTATGAGAACTTTATGAGGCAAATATCATTGTCCATAAATCTTAGTGGAATTAAATTTCTGCACCAGAACTTAATATAATCAAGAAACTAAAATAATACATTAAAAGAAACACTTTGATAGTGGAATTCACTGAAGATGTCAATCACAAAGCATTGACAAGCAGTGTTTGGAAAATACCCGCCAGTTACTCCTCTTATTAGTTGAGGAGATAGAGAAACTAAAACAGATTGTGCAAGCGACGGAGTAGAGATTTCAGCAATGATTGTCTTCAAAGCTATGCTTGCAATGTCACGGTGCTGATCTTTGCTGTTAAGCAATTTCTCACAGAGTTTATTGGTCATCTCCACAACTCTTGATTCACCAACCTTCTTCACCAATGGAGCAAGACTGCAATAGAAGATAAAATAAGAGTAAACTCAAAACAATGCAATACAAGAACCAGGAAAAATCCTGTAAACTGACCTAGCATGTTACCACTCAAAAGAAGATACCTAAAATATACAAACTTATGAATGCAAAACACCACGTCAAGGAATAAAAAGCTTACCATTTGACAGCCAATCCGGAAACGTCACCAGCTACATCATCAAGTTGCTGGAGGATAATATCTGACAACTTTATCTCGAGGTCAGAATCAGCCTTAAAGCCCTCCTTGTTTAGCTCATTTAATAAATCAGACGTAGCCATATATCTATAATCTTTATCCTTCCCAGTCATCTATAGGAAGAAATTAGTAAATTACAAAACGATATCAGATAAGTTTTTTTTTTCATTTTCTCTTTATTTTCTCATGCATCTATAAACTTAAGCAAACTGTAAGAGCTAAAGCAAGACAGAGAAAACCCGGAAAATTTCAATTAAATCAGTATATATAACAATACCTTTTCTAGAATACCGGTCATCTGTAAATTTGCCATCGTTGTAATGTGAAGTTCCAACAATCTCAAAGCCAATTTACACTATCTAAGCTGAAATCGACAGTGCAATGAAACAAAAAAAAAACAGAAAATAAAATAAAAGCAGGTAAGAGCTTCATAGAGAAATTAAATTATATATATACACAAAAAATAAAGAATTAAGAAGCAGATCAAATTCGAGCAAATAACAGTCAAACATGACTGAAACAAAATAAAATAGTATCCAATCTGCATTACTGAAAGACCGTGAACTAAAACAGAAAAGGAGACAAATAAATACAAGAAATGAATATAAAAAATGAGATTATTGAAAACGATTAGAACCCTAGAAGATACAGCGAAGACAATGTGATGTAAAGAAAATATTTATAAAAAAGCATGGGTTTGCATTCTTGAAAGGTGAAAAACATAGTCGCTTAGACACAGGCAAAAATCTATGAAAGCGCGAACAAAATCAAGAGTAGATTCGGCCGGTTCTAAGAAATTAAAGGTAAAAAAAATTAAAATCAAAGGTTAGATTAAGTACCGGAGCAGTACAATTACAAAGCAGAGAGTCAAGGAAAAGGTAAGGCAAGCGAATATACGAGACGATAGTTTCACTTTCGAATTTTGCTAATCTGTTTTGATATTTAATGGAAATAGGCTTGATGAAATTAGTGGAAAAAGATATCAGGTTTAATTACCAAACTCGCCCTCAAATTGATCCAAAATTCAAATAAGCTTATGGTTGAGCCATTGGATCAAACGAACTCTTTATTGGAAAAATTACTATATCTGGTTAATACTATATTAACAGTTACACTCACTTGTAATTATTAAGAATTATAATTCTTAGACATATTTGACCATCATAATGCAATTATATCTTAATTTCCTAACAATAGGACGACTCTGCTTCTGCTCTTCTTTGAAGAAAAAAAATTAAGACTAAAATGCAAAATTTGATTAAAATATAAATTTAAAAACAAATCATTTTAGTGAAAACAGAATAATTAAATTTTGGTGTTTCACAAATCGCAAAAAATGAACAAACTTGGAACTATACCAAATTGTAAGAAAATAAAAGTGCATAGACTAAAACTATATTTTTTTTAGAAATCATCCTTTTAAAAGAAGACTACGAGTTATGAAGGGAATCGAGAGTATTTTTGTTTATGAATATAATTATGTCGTAAAATCTTAAAAGGATATTAAAATTACATAGACCTAAAATGAACATTTTCATAAACTTATTTTTTATATAGAAAGTTGATAGTTTTATTAAAAATATTTAAAATTACAATAAAAATTTATAAGCATAACTGTAAATAAAATATAATTAGGATATTTTTTATAACTATTGACAAAAAAAAATAATCACCTAGATCACACATTGACCAAAGAAATAAAGGTTAAAACCTAACAAAAACTCGAACAAAATAAAAATACGAACAAATCTGATTATATCAATAAACTAACCATAAAAAGGGATGAAGCTTCTGAAATACCACAAAAAACCACAAATCATAGTCGAGCACCGTGAGAAAACTATCCACACGAACACAAAACACGTATCCAAATCAATCTGATTGTCCAAAACAAGGAAGATCAGCGTGATAATAAATAAACTTTATCTTGATTAATTGTTGCGATGTCAGTTGTCAGCTAAAACTCTGAGAAAAAATATAATCCAAAATAACGGTCAAAACGATTGAAAACTACACAAAGACATGGATAAATGTGCCACAAATATAAAATTATTCTTATTAAAAAATAAAAAAATAAATCGACGGTCAGCAATCAATATCAAAATCGGTGTCGCTGCTGGTTAAAGAAAATCAAAGGATGAGAGGAGGGAGGGAGAGAACGGTCGGGTTTCATAAAGTTAAAAATAAAAAATGTGAGCTTAGTTTAGTATAGATTATATTGTATGGTTGTTTTAATTTATAGTTGATATTGTTAGGTTGATGATAATTGTCGATGAGTTTATTTTAATTATAATTTATTTTATACAACAAAGATTAAAGTGAAAAGAAATTAAAATTACATTGAGCAAAATATCAGGATGCAATAAAACTATACGTATCAAATTATTTTAAACAATTATATATTTTTATAAAAATAATCAAAATTTTCGACATGATAAGAAAAAAATCAAAGTCAAATATTAAAATTATCGATAAAAAAATTAAAAAAGTCAAAATAATGTTTTTCAAGATGAAAACAAGACGTGTTTGGCTTATTGTGAATACGTAGATCTCAAAAAGTTGCGTGAATTAAAAAAATCACCTAATCAATAGTAGATCGGTGGAACAAAGGAAGTTAATGATACTACAACACATTGAGAAGCCGTTAAAGATGAATTGGTTGGTTAGTCTAAAACATATACCGAAAGAGGCCAATGACGTTGCAGATTTCATTGCTAAAAAAATGTGGAATCGACAGGAGAATACTGTATTTCTGCAAAACCCCCGAGGGAAGCAGAGGATTTGTTAATAGTTGATATAACGGGCAGCTAGGCTGACCTCGTAAACCTATTCTAAACCAAAAATTTTAAAAATTCACCTCAATTAGATTTCTGAGTATAAAATTGATCTTTCAAAAATTTATAATATAATTATATTTAGAACACTAAAATTTATTTTTTTAAAAACTTTATTTTCACTTATTTTCACCTAAGTGATAAATTTTGAATAATATTGATCTAAGTAGCACATAGATTGGCCAACCTTACGTCCACATCTTCAGATTCAGTTTTTTTTCAACATGATTATCCTTTGTGTTTAGCTGATAATATTGTACAAGACGCTATGTTTGGTTAATGGCAATGGACATTCTTTCTTTTATATGTTTAGAAGGGATTTTTAACGATGCCCAGTTTAACTAAAAAAAAAAGGTTGCTCGTTTAGCTTTGTAAAAGCGTCAATCTTTGTAAAAGCGTCAATCGAAAAAAAGTAATTGGAGACTAAGCAAAGACACTTATCAAAAAGACAATCAATTATCGGGGGAGTGTTAAATAGGTCAATTTAACATATTACATTGTCTTCTGTTATTAAGATAACAATTGTTACACGAATCAAATGATTTATATAATAAATAAATTGTTATTATTTCTTGAGGACTCGAGTTCAAACATCATAAATGTCATGTAACATCCCAAATTATAGGTTAGTGACTAAATTGTAAAATTTCAGAATTTGGTGATTAAAGTGGAAAAGTTGAAAAGTTCAATGATTTATGTGGAGATAATCCCTGGAAGTTTTTAGTAATTATCCAAAGTAGTAAAGGGCAAAATGGTCATTTGACAATAAAGATATTTTTATCCCCTTTAATAGTAGATTGAAACGTGGAAGATGAAAACATTTCATCTCTTCTTCTTTTCTTCTTTCTCCTCCCGTAAGAGCTCAAGGGCAAAGATAAGTTTCTTCATTAGTTGATTAATTGTTCAACTAAAGGTTGGGTTTTGATCATTGGATGGTAATTAAGCTTAAGGAAAGCTTAATTGGTTCTAAAACAACAAGATGAAAATATATGAGAGATTAAAGATTTTGAGTTTTGAATGAAATCTTGAAATAAAGTTGATAAGTTGAATTTTAAGTTGAATTTAACTTGTCAATAGTTGAATTAAGAGATTTGGAGTGATAAAAAAGAATTTAGAACATGTTGAAAATTGAGTATAATTATTGAATTTCATTAAGAGGAGAGGATTTTGAGAATTAAGATGGATTAAATGAGTACAAATGGGCTTAAGTATGTGTGTTTGAGTTTAGTATATAGAAGAGGTTGAAATATGAAGTGTTTAAGATGAAATGAAGTAAATTTCATGTTGAAAATATGATTTCTGGGCAAGGGGAATCGGTACCCATTCAATGGGGAATCGATACCCCTCAAGCGAACCAGAAATTCCATAAACTCATAGGGGAACCAATTCCCCCACAGGAGGGAATCGATTCCCCCTAAAGGAAAAATGCGAATATTGGGTTGATAAGTTCGTTTAAGTTGCTAGTATCCAATTGCAAGGTGTAGGTATCTCTTGATTGCCTCAAAATGTACATTTATGTAGATTCTGTGTGTAAAGCAATTCCGGAACATTTGGAAAGTAAGATCGATCAAGGGAAAGATAAGAGATTGGAATTGACTAGTGAGGCCAAGGTGAGTGCATACTAGTGATATGTAGTGTTTAATGGAAATAAGACTTGCGATGAGTCTATTTCCTAGAGTAATATGCATGAAGTCATGGACATGATTATGTGTTGTTATAATTATATGTGATTATTTGTATTACATTGATTGTATGTATGCATGACTAAAGATAATGATATGCTTTGTATGATTTATGTAAAACTTTATTATGTAATAATGGAAAAACATGGAATAAGTTATATGATAGAGTCATAAGAAATGTAATGAACACGAGAGAATAAGATAATCAAGTATAAGTCATATGATATGGTATAAGTGATTATACGATAGATGTTAAGAGACTCTAAGAGAATAGTATAAATTCGAGGGCATAAATAATGATACATAAGTTATATAGGGAAGATTGATAAATTAAAGGAAACTATGGTTTATGTATTAAAGTGAAGAACTATAAAGTTTTATTAAAGAGTATTGTGGAAGTCATGAGAAATTGACTAAATAAATAGATGGTTTATGTGAGTGGAAAAGGAAAATGATATAAAATAAGTGGAAATTATTTATAAGATAGAATGAGACTAATTGAACCTGTAATATAAACTTTATAAAGGAGTACTTGGGTAAAATCATTATATGATACAATTATAGAGTATTACTATACAAATTATATTAAAATATGATATATGAGAATATGAGTAAGTTTATAGGTTATTGATAGGACATATAAGAAATATAAATGTATGATGATATGAAAAAGGGAACTAAGTTTAATGATGTTAAACCCTATGAGTAGAAGTTATGTGATTATAAGTAACATGATTATATGATCACAAGATATGATACATGATATGAGATATATGAAAGAGAAAATATATGTTATATGAAATATTATATGACTATGCGATTATATGGAAATGTTCTACGCGTAAGTGAACCATGTGTTTATATGTATATGGGATATGTGATTTATATGACGATGAGCTATGTGAAAGAACTACATGACTATGTGTATATGTGAATGTATGTTAACATAAATATTAATGCCCATGTTATGTGTCATGAGAGCTAGGGGTATAGTTGGCATGCCAAGAGTCGAGGGTCTACGCGGTCATTCGGGACATATGTATTCTTTTGAACATGTGTGAAGTCTGGTGTGACACATACTTGATCCTTGGCATATGTATATGATTCTTAAGGAATGATATGTGGTCCTTCGGGACATATATGTATTCTTTGGAACATGTGTGAAGTCTGGTGAGACACATACTTGATCCCTAGTATATGTATATGTATATGATTCTTAAGGAATGATATGTGGTCCTTATGGACATTATTATATGGCACTACGATACAATTCTACGCGGCACTCCGATACAATTCTATGTGGCACTTCGGTGCAATTATACGAGCTGTGGTGACAGCATAGTGCACAACCTCTATAGACTCACATATCTATAGTTCTCACATGTGTACATGGACTTTGAAAAGAGAACATAATTTGATATAATGATATGTGTATTTCTCGTGACATGGTAGAAGTGCATATATATCATGGTGATATGAGATGCTATGCGTTTATGTATTATATGATTATAGAAATTAGTAATGTATTGTGGCATATTAAAATATATATAATATGTTTATATTCATTATATGCTTATATGACGGAATTGAAGTAATGACAAGGGAATTAGTAAGGATAAACAGGTTGGTGATATGAGAACAATGTATGTGATATATGGATATGATGTGTGATATGAATTGCATGATATGATATATGTGTGATAGGGGTTATGGTATCTATTACATAATATACATGAATATATGTTGATGTATATGTAATTGAGTTGTATAATTTGATAGCATAAAACAGTCATGCATGATTAGTGGGTATGAATTCCATTAGATGTGTTTTCTTTATGCCTCACTAAGTCATCGACTTAGAGTATGAGTGTTTCACACGCAGGTTACAGAAAGTGAATATAGAAGCTGTGAGGAGCAATACAGGTCAGCATCTCCCTTACAAAATTTCAGATAAGAAAATAGAGGATTTAAATGTTTTTGGTTATTTTGAGTATAGTTGGCATGTACTAATTGGTTGAATTAAGTATGCTCTGATTAATTTTGGTTATTGTGGTCAGTTTATGTAACTAAACCGCTTTTACTTTAATGAAATGTTTTGTAACACCCCCAACCCGTACCCGACCCGGATATGAGTCAGAGATATTACATTGACTTTTAAAACACAACTCTTAACCAATAATAGCAAAATATTTGAACTTATATTAAGAAAATACGATAATATACATATTGTAATATAAGTTTACCAAAATATTCAAAGCATACACAACTTAACCCTTTAATTACATGCCAACTGCCATTTACATAACAAAATGACATACTGATTAAGTTGCTTCTGATCTGGTGGTTGCAGGAGTAATGCTGTCAAGCTACTTCACCTGTCTCGTCTACTTTCTCGGATCTTACGTGTGAAACACTCACACGCTAAGTCATCGACTTAGTGAGGCAATGTAATAATAATAACAAGGCAATGTAATGAAAATGTCATAATAATATGAAATGAGATGGAAGCATGTACTTAATCAATGTAGTCTACATCATCAATATCCATACCTGTAAGCATATTACTTTAACATTCATGAATTCGTATTAATAAGTTTATTGGCCCATGATATCATATTGAGAACCTAAGGTATCTGAGTAATGTGAGGTTGTGCACTATGCTGTCACCACAGCTCGTATAAATACACCGAAATGCCGCGTAGAATTGCACCGTAGTGCCATATAATAATATCCATAAGGACCACATAGAATTCCTTAAGAATCATATACATATGCTAGGGATCACATATGTGTCTCACCAGACTTCACACATATTCCAAAGAATATATATATATCCCGAATGACCGCGTAGAATTTTGTCCCGAAGGACCGCGTAGACCCTCTACCCTTGGCATGCCAACTATACCTATAGTTCTCATCTATATAACATGGGCTTTTACATTTCATGTAGTCTATATCGCGTAGACATGTAAATTCTTACCTTTTCACATAGCTCATAACTTTTCCTGCATATTCATGTCATATAATGCATTTTATAGGAATTCATGTCATGTCTCATAATACAGAATATGCTCATGTGCCAAGATATAAAAAAAAATCTAGACTTATCACAAGTCTAGAATTGAGTATCTTTCTATAATTATGCTATGCATATGCACTCACCTATATTTCTTTGTCTTTTCCTCGATCGATCCTACTTGTAGATTGTTCCCGAACTCGTGTAGGCTCAGTATCTACATAAACATAATTTTCAAGATGATTATCAGATGTCTATGTCCTGAAATTAATCTTTAATAGCCTACCAATTTAAGGAATTAATAGTTTAGTCTTTCTCTTTTTTTTATATGGGGGAATCGGTTCCCCCCTGGGGGTATCGATTCCCCTCTAGCATTCTGGAAATTCATATACGTTGAGGGGGTATCGATTCCCCTTGAATGGGTACCGATTCCCCTAGCCCATAAATCCTATTTTGAGCCCGAAAATCATCTCATTTCAGCTCAAACATACATATTTCACTCCCTTTAATACTCTTAGCTTTCATACACTTACTTAAACTAATTATTATCCATTCAATACCTATAAAACTAAAAAAAACTAATCATCCATATAGAATTTAAGAATCTTGCTCAAATTCCAACTTATTCTAATTTCAATTCTATCACCTCATACTTCTTAATTAACTTATTGACAAGTCAAAAATCTTATTCAAACTTCAAAAACTCATCCATATCAAAATTTCATCTAAAAACTCATTTTCCAAATCTCTCTCTAAATCACTTATCTTGTTGTCTTAATGTCATATAAGCTTTCCTTTAGCTTATATAACATCCAAACTTCAATTTCCAAGCTAAAAATCAAAGAACTGCCAAGGTTCAGATTCTTACCTTAAACTTGGTCTTCACGTTTGGAAGAAGAGAAGAGAGAATTCTGGAAACCTTTGTTTCCTACTCAAGCCCCACGTGGGTTATAATATATCCCCATAAAATTTTTTAATTATAATTTTTTCCTTGCAAATGACCATTTTGTCCTTAAATTCATTTCATATTTACTAACAATTATTTTTAAACTATATAATTATTCTACTTTAATCACCAAATTCTGAATTTTTACAAATTAGTCACTAACCCGTTACTTAGGATGTTACAAATCTCTCCCCCTTAAGAAAATTCATCCTCGAATTTTCATTGCACGAACAAATGAGGGTATTGATGTCGCATATCTTCTTCACGCTCCCACGTTGCTTCTTCTACTTTGTGATTTCTCCACAACACTTTGACCAAAGGAATAATTTTATTCCTTAGTTGCTTCACCTCGTAAGCTAATATATGAACAGGTTCTTCCTCATACGTCAAGTCAGGTCGAACCTCAATCTCTTCTTGTGTCACGATATGAGAGGGATCAGATCTATATCTTCGAAGCATTGAAACGTGAAAGACATCATGTATCTTTTCCATCTCAGGTGGTAAAGCTAGCTGATATGCTACAAGTCCTACTCTCTTTACAATCTCATATGGTCCAATAAACCGAGGACTCAATTTTCCTTTTCGACCAAATCTCAACACCTTCTTCCATGGAGACACTTTTAAAAACACTTTATCTTCAACTTGAAATTCAATTTATTTCCTTTTTAGATATGCATATGATTTCTGTCTGTCTGCTGCAGCTTTGAGATTACTCTGAATTATTTGGACCTTTTCTTCTACTTCCTGAATCAACTCCGGACCAAGCACTTCTTTATCTTTGAGCTCGTACCAGTTCAAAGGCGTACGACATTTCCTTCCGTAAAGAGCTTCATAGGGAGCCATTTTAATACTCGACTGATAGCTATTGTTGTAAGCAAACTCTGCCAGCGGTAAATACTTTTCCCATGACCCTTTAAACTCAATAACACATGCTCGCAACATATCTTCCAATATCTGAATAGTTCTCTCTGATTGCCCATCAGTCTGAGGATGAAAAGCCGTACTAAAGTTTAAACGAGTTCCCAACGCTCCAGGCAAAGATTTCCAGAATCTAGAAGTGAATCGAGGGTCTCGATCAGAGACTATGGAAACAGGTACTCCATGCAATCTAATAACTTCTCTAATATACAGCTCTGCATACTTTTCCATAGAGAAATCCGTTCTCACCGGAAGGAAGTGCACTGACTTAGTTAATCGATCAACAATTACCCAGATTGATTCTCTTTTGTTCGGAGTCAAGGGTAACCCCGAAACAAAATCCATCGTAACATTTTCCCATTTCCATTGAGGAATGAAAAGCAGTTGCAATAATCCTGATGGAACTTGATGCTCGGCTTTGACTTGTTGACATGTCAAACACTTAGACACAAATTCGGTGATGCTTCGTTTCATCCCTGACCGCCAAAATCGATCCTTCAAATCCATATACATCTTGGTTCCACCCGGGTGCATCGTTAACGGACTGCAATGAGCCTCTGTTAATATTTCTTTCTTCAAGTCGTCATTGTCGGGTATTACAATTCTTCCTTTACAATATAGATTTCCATCTGACTTAATCTCAAAGTCTTTAATCTCTTTGTTCTTTACTTGTTCAATTCTTTTCAAACACACTTCATCTTTACTTTGCAATTCTCCTATTCGTTCCAACCATGCTGGTTTAAGGGTTAATTCTGCACAAAGACCACCGTCTCACGTTAAAGATAATCTTGCATCCATAGCTCATAAAGCTGCAAACGTCTTTCTACTCAAAGCATCTACTACCACATTCGCCTTTCCGGGATGATAGTCAATTATCACATCATAATCTTTCAAGAACTCTACCCATCTACGTTGCCTCAAATTTAGCTCTTTTTGAGTCATCAGATACTTCAGGCTCTTATGATCCGTATATAAATAACAATGCTCTCCATAAAGATAATGACGCCAAATCTTGAGAGCAAACACTACAGCAGTCATTTCTAAATCATGAGTGGGGTAATTCCTTTCATGTGGTTTCAACTGTCTCGATGCATACGCTACCACCTTTCCTTCTTGCATTAATACACACCCCAACCCGTTATGGGATGCGTCACTGTATACTACAAAATTCTTGCCAGATTCCGGTTGAACCAATATCGGAGTTTCCGTCAGAATTCTCTTTAAAACTTCGAAACTTTCTTGACATTCAAAAGTCCAAACGAATGGTACGTTCTTTCTCATTAGCTTTGTTAGAGGCAGCACAATCATCGAAAAATTCTTAACGAATCTTCGATAGTAACCGGCAAGTCCAAGAAAACTCTGAACTTCAGACACATTCTTAGGAACTTCCCAATCCATTATAGCTTTAACCTTCTGAGGGTCTACTCTAATCCCAACTACCGAGATCACATGCCCCAAGAAAATTACTTCGTTTAGCCAAAATTCACATTTGGACAATTTCGCATAGAGATTTTTATCCCTGAGAATTTGCAAAACTAGCCTCAGATGTATGCTGTGCTCTTCAATGGACTTCGAGTAAACCAGTATGTCATCAATAAAGACAACAACAAACTGGTCCAGATAGGGCTGAAAAATCCTGTTCATGAGATCCATGAAAGCAGCAGGTGCATTCGTTACTCCGAACGGCATTACGATGAATTCATAATGACCATATCTCGTTCTGAAAGCCGTCTTCGGAATATCTTTCTCCTGGATCTTCAATTGATGATAACCCGAACGTAGATCGATCTTCGAAAATACCGAAGCTCCTTTTAGTTGATCAAACAAGTCATCAATGCGCGGAAGGGGATACTTGTTCTTGATGGTCACCTTATTAAGCTGTCGATAATCAATACAGAGACGCATTGATCCATCCTTCTTCTTAACAAATAACACCGGAGCTCCCCAAGGTGACACACTTGGTCGAATAAATCCTTTTTCTAACAACTCTTGCAATTAATTCTTTAACTCTTGCAATTCTTTCGGAGCCATCCGATAAGGTGACATTGCAATAGGAGCGGTTCCTGGCATTACTTCAATTTGAAATTCTACCTCTCTATCCGTAGGTAATCCTGGCAACTCAGCAGGGAAAACTTCAGGGAATTCTTGAACAATTGGAATCTCCTTTAGCCCTTTCTCTATAGCTCTTAAATCTATTACATTTGCAAGAAATCATTGACATCCTTGTAGCAATAGCTTCTTAGCTGACATTACTGACATTACATTTGCTAAGGGATTAAACTTTTCACTGCTCACACTTATCTCTGTTCCTCCTGGACTTTTCAGGGTTACCTTTTTCAATCTACAATTAACCTCTCCATAATAATGAAACAACCAATCCATTCCCAGAATCACTTCAAACTCGTCAAAGGGTAATTCCATCAGATTAGCAGGGAATTCAATTCCCTGAACCTTTATGGGACACCCCTTACAGACTTTATTCACCCGGGCACTATGGCCTAACGGAGTTGTTACTATAATCTCATTACTCGTAGCTTCTAAGGGAATCCCCAACTCCTTTACTAACTTACTTATAATATAAGAATAATTAGAACCCGGATCAATCAGTACCAATACTAATTTATCATACAACTGAAAAGTACCTGCTATAATATCAGGGTCATCACAGTCTTCACTTGTCTTTAGATTGTATACCCGAGCAGTGGATCGAACTTCAGGTTGAGCAGAGAATTCAGACGGGTTCCTTCCTCTGCCTCTTCCTCGTCCTCTTTGTGAGGAAGAACCAACTCTTCCAGATGGTGCAGGCTCACCAACAATCAATGGACAATCCCGGATAAAATGTCCGGCATCTCCGCATCGAAAACAAGTCCCAGCAGCCATCCGACAAGCCCATAATGGTTTTTCCCACAGTGCTTGTAACACCCCCAACCCGTATCCGATCCGGATACGAGTCCGAAGTGTCACATTGACTTTTCAAACATTTATTCGTATAAAATAGTGGGTAATTTAAAAACTTTGATAACATTTAAATTATTTCAAAACGTTTACAACAGATATCAGAATTCATACCATTTATATCTTTAGACTACATGCCAACTACACTCTGTAAACAGTACATACATTTTCTGATCTGACATTTGGTAAGGAGAACTGACCTGTCTTGCTCCGCATTACTCTTTATTCTTCTCGAAACCTACGTGTGAAACAATCACACGCTAAGTCGTTGACTTAGTGAGGCAATAATTAAACATATAACAATAAATTCATGAACGTGCATTCATACCATTGAATCATGACATTTCAATATGCATGTATCTATTGCATGATAACAATATATATAATCATGTCATACACACACGCAACATATCTTCTTGTATTACTTTCACTTTTCGTTTGTCTTCCAATTGCATTGCCCATGTATATTATTATCTTTATCAACATCATTATAATTCAAGCAACACATGACATATCACCATAAGTATATACATCACATATATCTTATACATTACATTCCATGTTATCTCTTATTAGCCCATGTGCACCTGTGAGAACTGTAGATATGTGAGTCTATTGAGGTTGTGCACCACTATGCTGTCATCACAGCTCATATAAATGTCCCGAAGGACCTATCCAGAGGTCACACAGACCCCGGTAACTATCCAGAGGTCATAAAGATCCTCGGTAACTGTCCAGAGGTCATAAAGATCCTCGGTAAACTGTCCATATGTTCCTTAGAACATAGGTATACTGTCCATATGTCTCGAAAGACATAGGTAAAACTGTCCATATGTTCCGTAGAACATAGGTAAACCCTCGACTCTTGGCATGCCAACTATACCCCTAGCTCTCATATCACATAACATGGGCATTATCATTTATAACATTTCATATCACTTGTTCTTTCTCTTCTGTCACATACCACATGTAGGTGTAACCATATACTTCATATCATATCACATGTATAACATATTGCATATTCATGTAATCATATAGATCATGTCACATGGCTTATATCATTTCTCATATTCATATATATATAGTTCACTTTACATATCACATTTTTTTTCTCCTATTTTTCATATCATGTCTCTTATAACCACATATGTCTGTCTTATCTCATATCCTATAATTCTTTAGCTTATATCTTATATCACATGTTTATATCATATAACTTATGTAATCACATATATTATTTATACTAGTTCACATAGCTTATTTCACTAACATGTATTCACATGTACATTTCACTTTTCGTATGATTTCATAATCATCTGTCACGTAGCTTATAACACTTCTCTTGTGTTCATCTGGCATGTAACTCATTGTCATCTCTTATTCTCGTATGATTCTCATACACCAAGTATATCACATAGCTTGTTACCTATATAAATATTTTCTCATAACTTATCATCACATAGTTCCCATAACATTTTCCTATAGATTCATAAATCTTTACCATATGACTCATGTATTATATGTTCATTTCCGCTCATATATCCTCTCTATATAACTTGTTTACATATTCATATAATCACTTCTGTCAATGTCTCCTCATTTATATATCATTCTTATATTGCCCTATAAATCAATGTTATTTAACTTATCTCACTTTTCATTTAATCTCATAAGTTGGTTATACAATTCCTATATATATATATATATATATATATATATATCTAACTCATGTAATTTATATCCTTTCTCTTGTTATCATATAAATCATTGCCATATAACACATATCATATAAATTCATACCACCTAACATGTAATACAACTAAACATATTCATGTAATATAAACATAATCATACAATCATATATTCAACATATTGGAAACAGACTTGTCGCAAGTCAAATTTCCATACACAATACGTATATTCTAATAGTACGCACTCACCTGGCCTCACTAGTCAATATCGATCTGTTATCTTTCCTTGATCGATCTTACTTGCCAAACGTTCCGGAGTTGCTTTATGCGTAGAATCTACATACATGTACATTTTGAGGCAATCATTAGATACCTACACCTTGTAATTGGATACTAGCAATTTAAACGAACTTATTAAACCAATATTCACATTTTCCTTTAGGGGGAATCGGTTCCCTACTATGGGGTATCGATTCCCTCATGACATTCTGGAAATGTTGTTCGTTTGAAGGGGTATCGGTTCCCCTTGAATGGGTACCGATTCCCCTTGCCCAGAAATCATATTTTCAACCCGAAAATTACTTCATTTCCACTCAAACACTTCATATATCATCCCCTTTTCATTCTTAACTCTAGTACACATACTTAAACCAATCTATATTCATTTATTTCATCTTAAACATCAAAATCCTATTATCCATATAAGATTCAAAAATCATACCAAATTTTCAATGTGTTCCAATTCCCATTCTAACACTTCATACTTCTTAATTAGATTGATGACAAGTCAAAATTCATCCATAAAACTTCAACAACCATACCATATCAAAATTTCATCTTAAAACTCATATGGCAAATTCCTTCATAATTCCTTTATCTTATTGTTTAAATCTCATATAAGCTTTCCTTAAGCTTATTTAATACCCAAAGAATCAAAACTAAGCTTAAAACTCAAGAATTAACCAACTGAAATTAAACTTACCTTTGCCTTGCTCTCCCACGTATGAAGAAGAAGAAAGGAGAAGAGCACTCTGGATGGTTCTCACATATCCCACGATTATATTACCTAAAAAAAAAATATAAAAATCCTTCTGGTCAAATGACCATAATACCCTTAATTTCCTTTAATAATTACCAACTAACCTTCAATATATATTCAAATAATCATTGAATTCCTTCATTCTTCTACTTTAGTCACCAAATTCTGAAACTTTACAATTTGGTCACTAACCCGGTATTGCGGATGTTACAAATCTCCCCTCCTTTTAAGAAAAATCGTCCTCGAATTTTCACTGCACATCTTAATAAGAACATATCTTCTAATGTTCTTATGTTGCTTCCCTGACTTATTCTTTCTTGTCATCATCAGAAACTTACTTTTCAATCCTTTAGTTTTCCGACTATCTTTTTCGTTTATACATTCATCCTTTGTTGCTTATCATATCAACAATAACCAATAATACCAATCCATTGTTGTCTTTTCTCTCATTCGATTATGCATCTTTCCTTTGACCTTTCTAAAATTCAATATAATGTCACTCATCATGTTGACAGTAACATCCATCTCTATATCATAAATCCATTTATTTCTTCATAACTTCCTAATTACCTTATAACCATACCAAACTTGTATTTCGTCATCATTTAACCAAACACAACTTTAAATCTTCTACAATGTGATTAAACATATACTTTAAGGAGTCAAACAATATTTTCACATCACCTTGCACACTTGTCTTTTTTATATCAAAATTGTCCTCTGTACTTCCATATTTATCGTATCTGATCCTTTAAATCAATACCTTTCATTTCTTTATTCCTTATTCCTTATACATAAATCATATATTTCCTTTCATGTTCACATACTCTTGTCTTATCACTTATACTCATCTTTATGTACCAATCTTCATCGCATCCTCATTACTCTAATAACCCATTTCTTATACATAACTTCATTCTTTATCACTCTTATACTTGTATTTTTCTTCCTAAAGGTTCCATGAAATACTTATCTCAGTTTCTACATCATAGTTATCTGCTCAGAATATACAACCATATTCAAATTCACATCATAATCAATTAACTCAACTTTATCTTTTCCTTCAATCTTATAACTCTATCACCTTTACTCTGACAGCTAGTCAATAACATATGTTTAATCTAGGGTACAAACTCTAATCAACCAAACACATACATCCTTTCAAATAGAAATTATCTCAACATTCGCTTACTCAACTTATCAATTTCACCTCTATTCTCATACATCCTGAAATTTCTTTTGCTTCAACTCAACATTCTGACTTCCTGTGTCCTATAATCTGATCATCGATATACACATTCTCAAACTCTTCTTATCAATCCTCATCTTTACTTAAATATACAAATTCTTACTTCCTTTTCCTTTACTATACCACATTATTATGATCCAAATATGCAACTGTATCCAGATCCATTGCAGATCTGGTTATCATATCCTGACAATATCTTATAATCTTATAATTCCAGTACATTTTTATCACATACTCTAGTTAGCCCATACTAACTCTTTTCATCTTAACTGCAAACCCTTATCATAAACATACTCTTGTTTATGTGCAATACTATCGCTTCGTTTCAAACTCATAAGCTCTGACTTTATACATCTTATACACTTGTCACTGATGCACTTATCCTTGAGTTCTTCTATACGTACTCATCACGTCCTTAGATCTTTTTAACATTCTTATGGTGACACCGGTTCACCATATTCTATCTTATCCACATAATAACTCTATATCGTTTTTCCGATTCCAAACGATGAAAACTTTCTATCATTATTCAGATATGATTTCAGCTTTCTGAAATCAACTTTTGATCTTACTAGGCATTTCCTGAGGTGTCCGCTCTTCATCCTGCCTGGCCAGGGCAAGTGAATAGCTATCACAATCAGGAATATCACCTTTCACTTACTTCGAAATTATCACGATCGGATTTCTACTGTATTTAACTATTCTTATTCTATTAGCAAGACAACATACTCCTTACACAATCAGATCATAAATTTTTTTTTTCAATCTATGTTGGTATGTACACCTTTTATGACACTTTGGACTTCGGTTTATGCCGAGAATCGGCTAAACCTTAGCTCTGATACCATTAAATATAACACCCCCAACCCGTATCCGATCCAGATACGAGTCCGAAGTGTCACATTGACTTTTCAAACATTTATTCGTATAAAATAGTGGGTAATTTAAAAACTTTGATAACATTTAAATTATTTCAAAACGTTTACAACAGATATCAGAATTCATACCATTTATATCTTTAGACTACATGCCAACTACACTCTGTAAACAGTACATACATTTTCTGATCTGACATTTGGTAAGGAGAACTGACCTGTCTTGCTCCGCATTACTCTTTATTCTTCTCGAAACCTACGTGTGAAACAAGCACACGCTAAGTCGTTGACTTAGTGAGGCAATAATTAAACATATAACAATAAATTCATGAACGTGCATTCATACCATTGAATCATGACATTTCAATATGCATGTATCTATTGCATGATAACAATATATAATCATGTCATACACACGCAACATATCTTCTTGTATTACTTTCACTTTTCGTTTGTCTTCCAATTGCATTGCCCATGTATATTATTATCTTTATCAACATCATTATAATTCAAGCAACACATGACATATCACCATAAGTATATACATCACATATATCTTATACATTACATTCCATGTTATCTCTTATTAGCCCATGTGCACCTGTGATAACTGTAGATATATGAGTCTATTGAGGTTGTGCACCATTATGCTGTCGCCACAACTCATATAAATGTCCCGAAGGACCTATCCAGAGGTCACACAGACCCCGGTAACTATCCAGAGGTCATAAAGATCCTCGGTAACTGTCCAGAGGTCATAAAGATCCTCGGTAAACTGTCCATATGTTCCTTAGAACATAGGTATACTGTCCATATGTCTCGAAAGACATAGGTAAAACTGTCCATATGTTCCGTAGAACATAGGTAAACCCTCGACTCTTGGCATGCCAACTATACCCCTAGCTCTCATATCACATAACATGGGCATTATCATTTATAACATTTCATATCACTTGTTCTTTCTCTTCTGTCACATACCACATGTAGGTGTAACCATATACTTCATATCATATCACATGTATAACATATTGCATATTCATGTAATCATATAGATCATGTCACATGGCTTATATCATTTCTCATATTCATATATATATAGTTCACTTTTACATATCACATTTTCCTTTTCTCCTATTTTTCATATCATATCTCTTATAACCACATATGTCTGTCTTATCTCATATCCTATAATTCTTTAGCTTATATTATATCACATGTTTATATCATATAACTTATGTAATCACATATACTATTTATACTAGTTCACATAGCTTATTTCACTAACATGTATTCACATGTACATTTCACTTTTCGTATGATTTCATAATCATCTGTCACGTAGCTTATAACACTTCTCTTGTGTTCATCTGGCATGTAACTCATTGTCATCTCTTATTCTCGTATGATTCTCATACACCAAGTATATCACATAGCTTGTTACCTATATAATATTTTCTCATAACTTATCATCACATAGTTCCCATAACATTTTCCTATAGATTCATAAATCTTTACCATATGACTCATGTATATATGTTCATTTCCGCTCATATATCCTCTCTATATAACTTGTTTACATATTCATATAATCACTTCTGTCAATGTCTCCTCATTTATATATCATTCTTATATTGCCCTATAAATCAATGTTATTTAACTTATCTCACTTTTCATTTAATCTCATAAGTTGGTTATACAATTCCTATATATATATATATATATATATATATATATATATCTAACTCATGTAATTTATATCCTTTCTCTTGTTATCATAAATCATTGCCATATAACACATATCATATAATTCATACCACCTAACATGTAATACAACTAAACATATTCATGTAATATAAACATAATCATACAATCATATATTCAACATATTGGAAACAGACTTGTCGCAAGTCAAATTTCCATACACAATACGTATATTCTAATAGTACGCACTCACCTGGCCTCACTAGTCAATATCGATCTGTTATCTTTCCTTGATCGATCTTACTTGCCAAACGTTCCGGAGTTGCTTTATGCGTATAATCTACATACATGTACATTTTGAGGCAATCATTAGATACCTACACCTTGTAATTGGATACTAGCAATTTAAACGAACTTATTAACCAATATTCACATTTTCCTTTAGGGGGAATCGGTTCCCTACTATGGGTATCGATTCCCTCATGACATTCTGGAAATGTTGTTCGTTTGAAGGGTATCGATTCCCCTTGAATGGGTACCGATTCCCCTTGCCCAGAAATCATATTTTCAACCCGAAAATTACTTCATTTCCACTCAAACACTTCATATATCATCCCCTTTTCATTCTTAACTCTAGTACACATACTTAAACCAATCTATATTCATTTATTTCATCTTAAACATCAAAATCCTATTATCCATATAAGATTCAAAAATCATACCAAATTTTCAATGTGTTCTAATTCCCATTCTAACACTTCATACTTCTTAATTAGATTGATGACAAGTCAAATTCATCCATAAAACTTCAACAACCATACCATATCAAAATTTCATCTTAAAACTCATATGGCAAATTCCTTCATAATTCCTTTATCTTATTGTTTAAATCCCATATAAGCTTTCCTTAAGCTTATTTAATACCCAAAGAATCAAAACTAAGCTTAAAACTCAAGAATTAACCAACTGAAATTAAACTTACCTTTGCCTTGCTCTCCCACGTATGAAGAAGAAGAAAGGAGAAGAGCACTCTGGATGGTTCTCACATATCCCACGTTTATATTACCTTAAAAAAAATATAAAAATCCTTCTGGTCAAATGACCATAATACCCTTAATTTCCTTTAATAATTACCAACTAACCTTCAATATATATTCAAATAATCATTGAATTCCTTCATTCTTCTACTTTAGTCACCAAATTATGAAACTTTACAATTTGGTCACTAACCCGGTATTGCGGAAGTTACAGTGCTGACACTGTCTCCCTTGACTCGGAGTAGATCTCCCAGCACCAGATTCCACTGACTGCGTCTGTCTAGGTCTTGCCTGACTTGTTCCCCTAGCAGACGATCTGATTCTGATCTAGCCTGTGATCGAAATCCCGAGTCTCTTCCCCTTTTTGATGGTACTGAGCTAGAAAAAGCACCCGTTCTCTTTGATGTTTGAACTCTAAAATCCCTGAATCTCTCATTCTGAGCTCTTTCAAGAGCCTTGGCGCGATTGATCACCTCTTGGAACGAGGACAAATTCAACACTATCAACAATTCTTTAAGTCTAGGGCGCAAGCCCTCCACGAACCATTCGCAAGCATCTTTTTCAGTAGGCACAAGCTCAGCTGCAAACCTGCTCAGCTTATTAAACTCACATTCGTACTCATATACAAAGCGGCTCATCTGCTTCAAATTCATAAACTCCTGTTTCATTTGTCGGATAAACTGATCTCAAAAATACTTGCTTTTAAATTCTTCTAAAAACAAAGACCAAGTCAACTGGTCGGTTGACATCCTCATGGTGACGTTCGTCCACCATATCCTCGCCTGACCTCTCAATAAAGATACAACTCCATCTAATTTCTCCACTTCGGAACAGTGGAGACCATCTAACATGATTTTCAAATCATTCAACCAAAGTTCCGCTGACACTGGACCTTCCTCAGCTTCTCCCTTAAATTCGGGAGCTCCTAAACCTCTCAACTCTTTTACTACATTTATTCTGAGTTAGTGGAGCAGAAGGTTGAAGACGCGTTAGAATAGCATCTAACGTTCTGAAGAACGTATCTTGATCTTGCACAGGCACTCCTTGAGATGCCTGTTCTTCACCTTGCCTGGCCAGGGCAGGTGAATTACTGCTTTCAGCATGCCTATCTTCTCCCGCTTCACTTCGGGAGCTATTATGTCCGGATATCTAATAAGAATAAACACATTATTCTATTAGCAAAACAGCATACTCATACTATACCATATCAGAAGTTCTCACTATTTGTTGGCATGTATTCCATTTAAAGACTTTATAGACTCTGGTTCATGCCTAGAATAGGCTAAACCATAGCTCTGATACCATTAAATGTAACACCCCCAACCCGTACCCGACCCGGATATGAGTCAGAGATATTACATTGACTTTTAAAACACAACTCTTAACCAATAATAGCAAAATATTTGAACTTATATTAAGAAAATACGATAATATACATATTGTAATATAAGTTTACCAAAATATTCAGAGCATACACAACTTAACCCTTTAATTACATGCCAACTGCCATTTACATAACAAAATGACCTACTGATTAAGTTGCTTCTGATCTGGTGGTTGCAGGAGTAATACTGTCAAGCTGCTTCACCTGTCTCGTCTACTTTCTCGGATCCTACGTGTGAAACACTCACACGCTAAGTCATCGACTTAGTAAGGCAATGTAATAATAATAACAAGGCAATGTAATGAAAATGTCATAATCATATGAAATGAGATGGAAGCATGTACTTAATCAATGTAGTCTACATCATCAATATCCATACCTGTAAGCATATTAATTTAACATTCATGAATTCGTATTAATAAGTTTATTGGCCCATGATATCATATTGAGAACCTAAGGTATCTGAGTAATGTGAGGTTGTGCACTATGCTGTCACCACAGCTCGTATAAATGCACCGAAGTGCCGCGTAGAATTGCACCGTAGTGCCATATAATAATGTCCATAACGACCACATAGAATTCCTTAAGAATCATATACATATGCTAGGGATCACATATGTGTCTCACCAGACTTCACACATGTTCCAAAGAATATATATATATATCCCGAAGGACCGCGTAGAATTTTGTCCCGAAGGACCGCGTAGACCCTCTACCCTTGGCATGCCAACTATACCTATAGTTCTCATCTACATAACATGGGCTTTTACATTTCACGTAGTATATATCGCGTAGACATGTAAGTTCTTACCTTTTCACATAGCTCATAACTTTTCCTGCATATTCATGTCATATAATGCATTTTATAGGAATTCATATCATGTCTCATAATAAAGAATATGCTCATGTGCCAAGATATAAAAAAATCTAGACTTATCACAAGTCTAGAATTGAGTATATTTCTATAATTATGCTATGCATATGCACTCACCTATATTTCTTTGTCTTTTCCTCGATCGATCCTACTTGTAGATTATTCCCGAACTCGTGTAGGCTCAGTATCTACATAAACATAATTTTCAAGATGATTATCAGATGTCTATGTCCTGAAATTAATCTTTAATAGCCTACCAATTTAAGGAATTAATAGTTTAGTCTTTCTCTTTTTTTTATATGGGGGAATCGGTTCCCCCCTGGGGGTATCGATTCCCCTCTAGCATTCTGGAAATTCATATACGTTGAGGGGGTATCGATTCCCCTTGAATGGGTACCGATTCCCCTAGCCCATAAATCCTATTTTGAGCCCGAAAATCATCTCATTTCAGCTCAAACATACATATTTCACTCCCTTTAATACTCTTAGCTTTCATACACTTACTTAAACTAATTATTATCCATTCAATACCTATAAAACTAAAAAAAACTAATCATCCATATAGAATTTAAGAATCTTGCTCAAATTCCAACTTGTTCTAATTTCAATTCTATCACCTCATACTTCTTAATTAACTTATTGACAAGTCAAAAATCTTATTCAAACTTCAAAAACTCATCCATATCAAAATTTCATCTAAAAACTCATTTTCCAAATCTCTCTCTAAATCACTTATCTTGTTGTCTTAATATCATATAAGCTTTCCTTTAGCTTATATAACATCCAAACTTCAATTTCCAAGCTAAAAATCAAAGAACTACCAAGGTTCAGATTCTTACCTTAAACTTGGTCTTCACGTTTGGAAGAAGAGAAGAGAGAATTCTGGAAACCTTTGTTTCCTACTCAAGCCCCACGTGGGTTATAATATATCCCCATAAAAATTTTTAATTATAATTTTTTCCTTGCAAATGACCATTTTGTCCTTAAATTCATTTCATATTTACTAACAATTATTTTTAAACTATATAATTATTCTACTTTAATCACCAAATTCTGAATTTTTACAAATTAGTCACTAACCCGTTACTTAGGATGTTACATGTTTAAATTTTCTTTGAATTTTGTCAAGAGTCAAAGTTTGAAAAGTCAATATGACACCTCATACTCGTATCCGGGTCGGATACGGGTTGGGGGTGTTATATGTCAAAAGTGTGAACATTTAATATCGAAAATTTAAAAATTATCTATGAACAAATACTATCTTACTGTCAACAATCAAGTGAAACTTACAAATACTTTATTGACCATTAATGTAGTTTACCATATTTATTTTAAAGCCCTTCCAGTAGGTAGCTTTTGGTATGGTTAGTTTTAACATTCTCGCGGCTTCTTGTCGTCTTTCTATCTCTTAAGTTCTCAATCGCGCCAAAAGTCTCCGGTACCTATCCGATCTACTCTTCCTCCCCGGTGTCGCAAGTGGTGAAGTTTTTACTTTTTTATGGATGGAAACCGGTAAAGAAGATACAACCGCCTTTCCGGACCGTGCTTCTCGATCAACGAGAGGGAGAAGACAAGTCTTCAACTTAATATTACTATCTCGCAATGATGTACTGTTGTTTTCTTCTCTTTTTTTCTAAAAATTTTCCGAATATAATCGATATAGAAACCCTTTATTTGCTATTTCCAGGATGACAAAGTTGCTGGACGACGAAGTTGAAAAGGACGAGTTGTTTTGGAATCAAGAATCTTTTAAAGAGGTAAAAACATACATTTTTCCAGCGGAGTTACTCTTTTCAAATTAATAGATTATAGAATTGATGTTGATGTGTTGAGATATGGGTAATTTCATGTTCCCTAGAATTGGTTTAAACTCTGAAATAAAGTTTTTGTTAGAACGACATATTATGATCACCACCTATAGTTTGTACACTTTAGGTTTTGATTAAAAGATTAATAGACATTTACAAATTTTCTGTTTGTATTTCTATCCCCATGAGGAGAATGATGTCAATTATGAAGAAGAACCAGAGGTTGATGATATGTTCGATAGTGACTTCGATGAAGATGTTTGTATTGCTCTCTTCTCTACTTCAGATTTAATTAATATTATATAATTACTCTTACGTCCTAAGATATCTTAATGCTAAGAAAACTTTACACCTTCCCTATCTTGAAAATTGGCTCTTCCACGGTTGCTAGGAACCTGAGCCAGATGAGGAAGTAGAAAATGAAGCAGATGAAAGGTTTAGCTTCTTTTACCTTTTTTATATTGTATTTACATCTCCATTTCATAACCAATTTATTTTTATTTTGAGTTGCTCTAGCAGGGTTCGCACAAAGAAGCGTCTGATATTTCCTGGAAAGTCTTCTACGAAAAAAAGAGGAAAAAGAAAGTCCTTTCAAATTTAGATGGTGATTCCAAAGATGAAAATGCTACTCAAAAGACTACCACTCCACAACATTATGATGCCCCTGATGATGTAGATGGTGAAAGAATTATAAGGAAATCTACTAGAACTGCAGTCATTGTTAGGCAAGATGAGCGAGATGCGATACGTGCTGCTCTGCAGGCAACAACAAAGGCAAGCTTTTTGGTTATTCTTTTCATTCTTCTTTTGTGGGAAAATATTTCTAGTACACATTGTTCGTCATTTTAAAATTGGGAAAATACAATGGATCATGGTATTAATTATGTTGGAAAAGAAAAGTCAAAATTGATGGCTTTAAAAATCAGAAAAGGGGAGCAGTGGGGGGCACCACCACTGGAAATTCAAAAGGGCGGTGCATGATTTCAATAATGGCAGTCCATTATTCAAAGGTTGGCACCGAACCAATTTTTAATTAAAATTGTAAATGGGTTAATTACTCTTTTAGCCATTGCACACTTTAGGATATTTACAAGATTAGTCTCTAAGCTTCAACTATAAATACCCTAATCCATTTAGCTTCAAAATCATCCCAAAATCTTCCAGTTCTCTCTCAAGTGTGTTTTGTAAACACCTGTAATTTTTTCTCTTTAGTAAAAGATCTACAGCAGTCCGGAGACGTAAGCACAATTGGCTTAACTCCGTTATTAATTTTTCAGGTATTATTTTTTCCGCTTTTATTTTGTATTCTCACTAATCTGGCTATAGAGAAATTACTTGTTACTCGTTTATTTTCCAACAACTGGTATCAGAGCTTTAGGTTGTGAATTTTGTCAATTTTTTGCGAGGTTACTATTCATTACTATTCACATGAATAGTAAATTTCGTGAATAGTAAAATTTTGTCGTCGATACGAATTTGTCGATGGAGGTGTTATAATACACGGTGGTTCGCACAAATTGTCAGAAACGATCCGAAGAAGCCAGATTCGAGTGGGAGCGATGGCTGCAGACGAAGGGAATATGAAAATTGAAAAGTTTGATGGTGCGGACTTTGGCTTTTGGAAGATGCAGATCAAAGATTTTCTGTACCAGAAAAATCTATATCAACCCCTCTTAGGAAAGCAACCAGAGGGCATGAAGAATGAAGACTGAGCTCTTCTCGACCGACAAGCACTCGGAGTTATCCGACTGACGTTGTCCTGAAATGTTGCTTTCAACATAGCAAAGGAAAAGACCACGGCGGGTCTTATAGCGGCTCTCTCTAGTATGTATGAGAAGCCATCGACCTCAAACAAAGTTCATTTGATGAGGCGATTATTCAATTTGCGGATGACGGAAGGGGCATCAGTGGCTCAACACCTGAATGAACTCAACACAATCACAACCCAGTTGAGTTCCATGGAAATTGATTTCAATGATGAAGTTCGAGCTTTAATTCTCTTATCATCTCTACCAGATAATTGGAATGCTACTGTTGCAGCAGTTAGCGGCTCGTCGGGAAATAGTAAATTGAAATTCGACGATGTTCGGAATCTGGTACTGAGCGAAGAAATTCGACGGAGAGAATCAGGTGAAGCATCAACCTCCTCAGCCTTGCACACGGAGTCCAGAGGGAGAACTTCATAAAGAAATTCAAATCGTGGCAGATCGAAATCCAGACGGGGAAAATCAAGAACGGGAAAGAAAGATTTTACCTGTTATAATTGTGGCAAGAAGGGTCACTTTAAAAGGGATTGTCGAGCACTAAAGAAAGATATTGGCGCATAGGAATCTACAAACATGACAGAGGAGACAGGTGATGCCATGATTCTAAGCGTCAACAGTTCAATTGAATCCTGGATCTTGGATTCATGGGCATCTTTCCACTCCATCCCATGCCGAGAAATCATTGAGAACTATGTCAGTGGAGATTTTGGGAAGGTTCATCTAGCCGATGATGAAACCTTGAAGATCGTCGAAAAATGAGACATTCGATTAAAGTTGTCAAACCAGACCACCTGGACGCTGAAAGAGTGAGACATATTCTGGCCTCAAAAGAAATTTGATTTCTGTAGGACAGCTTGATGGTGAAGGATTTAGCACAACCTTTTAGGCTGTGAATGGAAGATTACTAAAGGAGCACTCGTCATTGTTCGTGGTAAGAAAACTGGCACTCTCTATAACCTCAAATTTAAAGAATCATTGCAGTAGCAGATGCTGATGGAAAATCAAACCTATGGAACCAAAGGCTTGGTCATATGAGCGAGAAAGGGATGAAGACACTTTTGTCAAAGGGGAAGTTACCGGAACTAAAGAATGTAGATGTCGGACTATGCGAGGATTGCATCTTTGGCAAACAAAAAAGTCAGCTTTGCAAGATTGGTAAGACACCCAAGGCTGAAAAGTTAGAGTTGATTCATACTGATGTATGGGGACCATCTCCAGTTCCATCTCTTGCAGGCTCATTATATTATGTCACATTCATCGATGATTCTACAAGGAATGTGGTTTATTTTCTAAAGAAAATCAGAAGTCTTTGATACCTTCAGAAAATGGAAGGTCATGGTGGAAAATGAGACTGGTCTTAAAGTCAAGCGGTTGAGGTCTGACAATGGAGGAGAGTACAAAAATAGGAGATTCAGATTTCTGCGCAAACAATGGGATCAAGATAGAGGCAACAGTTCCCATGACACCGCAGCAGAATGGCGTAGCAGCGCATGAACAGAACTCTAAATGAACGTGCCAGAAGCATGAGGATACATGCCGGATTACCCAAATTTCTATAGGCTGAAGCTATCAACACTGTAGCTTACCTGATCAACCGTGGGCCCTCAGTTCCTTTGGATGGTAGAATACCAGAGGAAGTTTGGACCAAGAAAGAATAACCTTTTACACTTAAGAGTGTTTGGTTGTATTTCTTATGTACACATAGACTCTGCTGAAAGAAGTAACTTGATGCTAAGTCCAACAAATGTGCCTTTGTTGGTTATGGCGGTGATGAGTTCGGTTACCGTTTTGGGACTATGAAATCGGAAGATTATCAGAAGCAGATATGTCATTTTCAATGAGAATGTGATGTACAAAGACAGGTCAACTGTAAAATCAAGCAGTTCAAATACCAAAGCTGAAACAAAGGAATTTGCTGAATTCGAGGAGATTTCTGGAAATGATGTTCAGATCAGTCATGAAGCAGTTCAAGAAGAACCAGGCACACCGGAACTAAGACGCTCCTCCAGAATTCCTAAACCAACCAACGGTATTCTCCTTCTTTGCACTACTTGTTGCTGACCGACAATGGTGAACCAGAGTGCTATGATGAAGCAATACAAGTGGAGGATTCAG
Source organism: Hibiscus syriacus (assembly GCF_006381635.1). Lineage (NCBI taxonomy): Eukaryota > Viridiplantae > Streptophyta > Magnoliopsida > Malvales > Malvaceae > Hibiscus > Hibiscus syriacus. The sequence continues at coordinate 894,782 of NW_024063527.1, read as the reverse complement.
TCAAGTGGGAGTCTTCCATGAAAGATGAGATGGACTCGCTTATGTCAAATCAGACGTGGGAATTAGCTGAATTACCACCAGGCAAGAAAGCGCTCCATAACAAGTGGATCTACATGATCAAAGAAGAGCATGATGGGAGTAAACGCTATAAAGCAAGATTGGTTGTCAAAGGTTTTCAGCAAAAGGAAAGTATTGACTACAATGAAATTTTCTCTCCAGTTGTAAAACTGTCTACAATCAGACTGGTGTTGAAAATTGTAGCTGTAGAAAATTTACATCTTGAGCAGTTAGATGTAAAGACAGCTTTCCTTCATGGTGATTTAGAGGAAGAAATCTATATGAGGCAGCCAAAAGGCTTCATAGAGGCAGGAAACAAAAACCTGGTATGCAGGTTGAAGAATAGCTTGTATGGTTTAAAACAAGCTCCTAGACAGTGGTACAAGAAGTTCGATAGCTTCATGAGTAGCAGTGGTTTTACCAGATGCCAAGCAGATCATTGTTGCTACATCAAGAGGTTCGACAACAGCTTCATTATTTTATTGTTGTATGTTGATGACATGCTCATTGTAGGCTCAGACATGCAAGAGATTATAAACTTGAAGCAAAAATTGTCGAAGCAGTTTGCAATGAAAGATCTGGGCGTTGCAAAGCAGATTCTTGGGATGAGGATCAAGAGAGACAAAAAGTCGGGGACTTTGATGTTATCACAGGCTGAGTACATTAACAAAGTACTCTCCAGGTTCAACATGCAAGATACTAAACCAGTGAGTACACCTTTAGGTGTTCATTTTATACTCTCCAAAGAACAGTCACCAAAGACGGATGAAGAACGTGCACACATGGTGAAGGTGCCGTATGCCTTAACAATTGAAAGTCTGATGTATGCCATGGTTTGTACCAGACCAGATATTGCTCATGCAGTGGGAGCTGTTCTCAGGTACATGAATAATTCAGGCAAGGTACACTGGAAGCTGTCAAATGGATCCTCAGATATCTGCGGGGTACTACAAACAAAGGACTTTGTTTCAAAGGTGGAGATACGATACTGACAGGCTATGTAGATGCTGACTTAGCCGGAAATGTTGACATCAGAAGGAGTACTACATGGTATGTCTATACTCTAGGAGGTACTGCAGTGAGTTGAGTTTCTCAACTACAGAAGATAGTTGCTCTCTCCACAACTGAAGCAGAATATGTCGCTGTTACGGAAGCCAACAAGGAGATGGTTTGGCTCCAAAGTTTCTTGGAAGAGTTAGGCAAGAAACAAGAAAACAATGTTTTATATTGCGACAGTCAAAGTGTTATCCATCTAGCAAAGAATCCGTCTTTTCATTCCAGGACGAAGCACATACAATTGAGATATCATTTTATTCGATCTCTTCTGGAAGATGGGATTTTGAAACTTGAAAAGATTAGTGGAGCTCAAAATCCGGCAGACATGTGACAAAGACAGTGACCACGGACAAACTGAAGTTGTGTTCAGCTTCAGTTGGCATGCTAGAGTAACAAGACCATAAATGCTGCTGCATTGATCGAGGTATGAAGAAAGATTAAAATCAGTCTTCAAGTGGGAGATTGTTGGAAAAGAAAAGTCAAAATTGGTGGCTTTAAAAATCAGAAAAGGGGAGCAGTAGGGGGCACCGCCACTGGAAATTCAAAAGGGCGGTGCATGATTTGAATAATGGCAGTCCATTATTCAAAGGTTGGCACCGAACCAATTTTTAATTAAAATTGTAAATGGGTTAATTACTCTTTTAGCCATTGCACACTTTAGGGTATTTACAAGATTAGTCCCTAAGCTTCAACTTAAATACCCTATCCCATTTTGCTTCAAAATCATCCCAAAATCTTCCAGTTCTCACCTGTAATTTTTTCTCTTTAGTAAAAGATCTGCAGCAGTCCGGAGAAGTAAGCACAATTGGCTGAACTCCGTTATCAATTTTTCGAGTATTATTTTTTCCGCTTTTATTTTGTATTCTCACTAATCTGGCTATAGGGAAATTACTTGTTACTCGTTTATTTCCCAACAAATTAATACATATATCTTTTCTAGCTGATATGTGTTTAAATATGTGCTTTTGTATATCAATCAATCAATGAAATCTAGTTGAAACTTCAGCTAATAGGTATTAGAAGTGTTCTCATATTGACTGTTTCAGTAATATACCTTTTGATGTTTTCTGTTGACACTACACTTGTTCTTTAAGCTTTAATCAATTGTTACCGGTGACTCTGTGAGAGACCTAGGCATATGTTGAAGGCACGTGGAGCACAGTTGTCTTAAAGTGCTATATTATTTGCTTGATTCCTGATGTATGGAAGTAAATGCCATTCCTCCATTACTTTTAAAAAATAGAAAAGAATGAAGATTAAAAAGGGGAAAACTGTAAGGCAAACTGTATACTTTTTTGAAAATATCTTCTTCATTTTTGTTCTTTTTGTGCCCAGAATTCATCTCAAATTGCTTTGGTAATTCTCCTTTGTTCACCATCTAGAAATGTTGCGACAATTTTACATGCTCACCTTTACTTCATCAACCTACATATCATCAGCAAAACATAATTTTCCTCGTAAAATAACACCATTTTCAAAATAATGTCACGACAAATCTAAATCATCAAATACAATTATATATTCCTAAATACATTTATATGAACTTATATATATTTTAAGATAGTCAATAACTTATGTGAAATTATCCTAAATATAATTTTTTTTACTGAGTTATCAATATACTTTAAATATTTATTTGTTATACAAACCTGTAAAATATGAAAGAGTGTAAAATATGAGTGAAACTGTTTGGTCAAACATCGGCAGTTATAAATAATAAAAAGGAAAAAACTTTCCGTACTTTTATATCTATTAAAATATCAATATGTTGGGAAGTTTTAGAGGCTCAAGGGGCGCATTACAATTACAATGAACGAAGCTCCAATAGCATGTGACATGCATCCATGCTACCGAATTATTTATTAGCTTTCAACTCCCATCACCTGAATTGATTGTAAATTCTGCATTCAGGATGGATTGAATGGCATACGAAGATAATCGTTCTCTAAAATTTTTAAATTATTTTAAATTATTTTAAATTTTAGATTTTTCTAATTTTATAAGTACATCTCTTTTTAAAATTTTAAATTTTAGGTCCAGTCTATATCTTCTGCACTCCTTTCTCAATTATTTTCAGGAAGAAACCCACAGGCAAGGCAAGCAGCATGGTATACAAACAACTTGTTCACTGCAACCTGATGCTCATATTCACCAACCTTGTTATCATCCTCATCTTTACTACTCATCCTTTCATCTTATCATCCAAAGACAACATCCTTCATTCCATTTCTCATCTCTTGCAGGACCTCAACTCCACAAAGTCCCAATTCTTCTCCACTTATTCTCTTATTGCTGACTTGCACCACAAGATTAACGCCACCAACTTTCTCGTTTAAGCCCTCCTTATTGAGCTCACCCGTCAACACGAACAAGCTGATGTATTCGACATTCCTCGTCCTGCTTCCTTATCGATGAACTCAAGCTTGCCCTTCTCCCTCACAAGCTCCCATTAGGATACTCCCCACGAATTGCATCTGATGAGATCTATCCTCATGTTGGAGCAGCCTGCTTGACGTTCCAAGAGGAACTCTCTCAGTACATGACATATGACATTAGCGGCGAATGTCCCGTGGATGATGTTTTTGCTCAAAAACTTATGCTCAAGGGCTGTGAACCACTCTCTCGTCGACGATGCTGTCCCAAATCCCCGTCGGTTAGGTCGGGCCAACACCGATTCCTGATAGCCTTTGGTCAATTCCATCAGATTACAGCATTATTTGGGATCCGTACACTTGCAAAAGCTACCAATGCCTTGTCTACCGCAACAAATTTCCGGCGAACTTTGATTGCAAGGACTGCTTCAACTTGCAAGGTCGAGAAAGAAGATGGCTTTACGACAGAGGACTAGAATATGGAATCGATCAGATTCTTGAGACGAAACCAGCCGGTAGTATCCGAATCGGACTCGACATTGGAGGTGAGACTGGCACTATTGCGGCGAGGATGAGAGAGCGGAACATCACCATCGTCACAAATTCAATGAACATGAATGGACCGTTCAATAGTTTGATTGCATCGAGGGGTTGATCCCAATGCATGTTAGCATTTCTCAGAGGCTTCCATTCTTTGAGAACACATTGGATATAGTGCACTCTATGCATGTGTTGAGCAACAGGATTCCTGATGCAATGTTGGACTCACCCTGTATGACATATATAGAGACCTGGGGAACTATTCTGGCTTGACCGCTTCTTCTGTCATGGATCGCACCTCAATCAAACCTATGTCCCCATGTTCGATCAAATTGGGTTTCAGAGACTGAGATGGAATATTGGGAAGAAGAAGGGTGATGGTGGAGTTCAGAAGAATGAGTGATATCTATCAGCGTTGTTGGAGAAACTAATCACCTAATTCAAATTCCTCCTTTTTTTCCCTTAGCTGATAGTTGATCCTTAAACAAGTTTTACCCAAGGGTTGAAATGGTTGTTGCTTAAAGGATTAGATAGCGTTCGTGGAATGGAAATTAGCTTTTGATAATGGTAAACAGTGAACATAGGAACTGTTTATAAGGATACCATATCTAATTTCATAATTGAAGAACAAGCATAGTGAGTATATATAGACATTACATCAAATTTTAGTGAACTAATCTCTCCTTTCACTACAAGTTGGCTCAAGTTCCACTAAGAATATGCCTGGACCGACAGACAGATATGCCTTAGGCCATACGCAGTTCCTATTTTATGGAAACCACTCCTATGTCATTACTAATATAGTAGTTCTGACCAAAAAAAAATTAAGAATTGCTTCATAGCAACCCAACCAAGGTACAGGGTTTAATTCTCCCTTCCTATACCAGAAAGGGGAAAAAAGGTACTCTGGTATTTTCTTGTCATGTCCAAAGAGGACCCTAACCAACCTACTGGCCCACCAACATAATGAGCAAATATCTGAAACACAACTTAGAACCAGACATCTATTTCCTTTAAACCAAAAATGGGTTTCAAACCTTCTCAGACATCTTATCCAACTCGCACCCAAAATCCAAAACCAAGATTGCAAAATGGAAACAAATAGAAGGCACAGAAAGATGAAGTATCTAGTATACCTTGCATTCAAGCTGAACTTTGGCCATCCTCCGTGCTGTATCCTGTAGTTGTGTAAAGAGCAACTCTAGTTCCTCCCTGGGCTTTGCAGCATCTTGGAGCTTCTCCTGCCAAACAAAACAAGAGAGAAGAGAAACAATTTCTTCTGCCTTTACATCTTTCAGAACCCCACTGAACATAATCTCAGTCAGAGTGAACTCATCAGCACCTGATATCACAAGCAACCTTGCCCTTCAGTTCAACAACATCATCACTTGTAATATATCTGCAATAAAATCCGATATAAGAGAACATTTTAGCTTTACAGGTGTCTATGCAACAAGATAAAGTTTTGTTATACCTAAGCCACTAATAATAATAATAATAATAATAGTAGTAGTAGTAGTAGTAGTAGTAGTAGTAATAGGATATGGTTGAAGTTTTAAGTTAAAAGGCTACAACATTGTGAAGGGCACAAGGCAGACTCTAGACACTAGAACCGGTGTATTGCCCAAGGCAGAAACACTGTTAAGGTCCGACAATACTGATCAAGTTACCAGACAATTTGTAGGAAAACCGTCTAAAATAGCAGGGTTTTCTCCTTGTTTTTGTTTCTTACTTGCAGACACCCTATGGTGAATGTGTGGAACTCACCAAAGAGAACCCTTCACCTCAGACTAGTTAGTCTTAAACCTCTTAGAATTGAATAAATAATCTCATTTAATTTTATTGCAGTCAACCAACCTCTATTTAAATCGAGTTTACATATTATTTGTTTGAATAAAATAAGTAACTAAAGCAATTAAAACAAGAACTCTAAATAAAGGCTTCCAATAACATAAAGATACTTCATACTTCTAAAGAAAATCTCATAATAATAATACTCTAATAACTTCATAAAATAATAAAAAGATAATATTCTTCCAGTAAAAAAATTAATGCAGATCAACATCGACAAATGCATCTGTAACACACACGAGACCAGAAAAGGTACAACATGTATATGTACTTTTCTGCATGTGTGTGCATCAATATAGAACTTAAGATATATATTAACAAACTCTAAAGAGTGCTCCAGTATATTCTACAAAACATAAGAGTTCTCTAGCTATTCTAAAAAACATGCAACATTATATTCTCTTTTTGGCCAATATTATATGATTCCCTTATAATCACATGTCTGTTGCTGAATACTAAAATTTGAGTAGGAAGTGTGATATTATCTCCTTTCTTAATAGTAAAGGCGCAGTTAAAAAAGAAGAGTAAAGAGTACTTCAATCAGGCAGGGGTCTGAGGTGCATTTGTTTCTGGCGCTAAGACACAATGCCTTAACAACACTGCCTGAGCCATGAATAAATCTGAATGCAAGGCGGAACTAAAATACATAACAAACTGCATGCATAATTAAGCATTTACAGCCAAGAAAACAAAGCAATATTTTATTAAAAAAATTTGGAAGGTGCAGAAAAAAAAAGTAGATTGGTTGTTTAATAAAAATAAGGTTGTATATGGAAGATTCCAATCATATGGAAAATGAGGAAGGAGGATCTTTATTTTGATTGTAGAAAAGACTGTCAGTCATCTTATGTTGTCTCTATGACTGATGGAAAATAATAAAAAAAAAAGCTCCAGAGCAAAACATATCAAATACAAAGCTCCATCAAGTCATGAGACAATGAGAAATTTTGCCAATGACTGCGAAGCAATCATAGATAAACGGTTTTTCTTACCCTAGCCTCCTTAGAACCCGTTTTCTGGCCTTAAGCTCATCTTTAAAAGCCAAAACTGTGGAAGAACGCATTGTTTTCTTAATTGATCTGATCTTGGATGTCAATTCTTCCTTCCTGTTTAACAGTTTAAGCTTTTGCTGTATAAGCGGGGATTTTGCAGTTTCATGCTTTTCAAACAGGCTCTCTAATGCCTCCAACCTACGGACAGCCTTTTTATATGAGTTGCTTTGAATCTGAAAAATGGAAAAATCATTCGATAAGTCACTGAAATAATAGGCATAGTACCAGCAGTAGCAGTTGTAGTAGGAAAAAAAAGCTCTCAAATTGATATTTAAATTTTTAAAAATCTAGAATATTATTAAAATCAAAATTTTTGGAAGATATCATATTTCACTCCACCAGTAACCATTAAACACCCCTAATTTTTTTTAAATAAAGTATTATACAAAGTTGTAGTAAAAAGCCTATTTAAAGTTAAAAAAGAGAGCAAAAGCATCTTAAATACTGAATAGTATATCACCGCGTGCTTATGATTTTAATGTCCCTTTCTTATCCTCACAAAAATTAATGTCACTTTCTTATTATCACAAAAATAATGTCCCTTTCTTGCTTGGCATAACTCTCGCTTTAACCCCTAAATTATACACGTTTTCTCATTTTAGGAGCTAAACTTTCTTTCGTCCCATTTAGTACAAAGTATACCTATAGAGATTTTAGTCGAAACCTTAAAATTATTTCATCCAATCAGAGTAGCACATCGCGACTAGTTGATCAACCGTGAAAACCTAAAAATAATGCATAAAATTGATAACTGACCATTTTAAATTAATTTGATTGAAAATACTTTTGAAAATATTTATTAACATCTTAATCTTCTCGGGATCGATCTTATCTTCTTATCCAGTGATACATCTAAAAATATTTTTCAAAATATACGCATATATTAATAACATAATTTTTTTGAATGTGATTAACACTATCTGTGAAATAAATAATTAACCGAAATAAATGAATTTAGGATAAACACATGCCAGAATAGAAAAAAGTATATACTTCAAAGACTAAACCGTTAATTAAGCCTTCTTCGCTTTTTCTACTATAAAAATGATTGATTGTATATAATAAACATTTATTATTATCCCCACTTTCGGGCCCCCAAAACCATAGTTTTTACATTTAAAATTTAATTTTCTCTTTTATTTTCTGTTCTATTCACCTGTACAATAATTCCGTTATTATATGGATTTTATAATTTTGAATCCATCTTTTATTTATATTATTACTTAATAATATTATTATAAATTATGTAAAAATTGATTTTGTTATTAAGAATATTCTTTATCAAATATGTTTAATTATATTTCGAATCATCTGAAAGTGGATTTGAATTAAAAAAATTAATCAAAACGTGACAATAGATTTACTTCTCCCTGAAGATTTTGACAGAGCTTTCGATTCCATCTTTACAATAATATTTAATGTTATTATTTTCATTAAAGCAAAGCAAATACATCTCCTCTAGTTTTCTCATGTTACTTGTTAGTGGCAGTTGACCTGATGATCATTTTTAATTATACATACATAACATGCAATAAATGTGATTTCTATTTTTGCACTGTCAAATGCACTTTTTATGTAAATATTCTTTAACTTCGTTTATTTTAAATTTAACGTTTTATGTACGAATTAATTTATCTTAATGGTTAAAAGAATCATTGTTGTTTTTAGATGTCGCAGATTCGAATATCAACGGTTGCAACAAGTCGATTAAGTTTTCATTGTCAAATAGTTAAAATGTATTTAGAACATAATTATTTTATAATCGCTTTAACTTAATAAAAATATATTCAACCTTTTCTAAACAATTCATAATTTTTTACCGTTAAGTTAACCTATTATGCAAATACATTTTTAGTTTCTTTCGTAATAGTTTCACATCCACACAATGGATAAATAGCTTTGTTTGTATTTTTATTTGGCATAATATCGAAACCACTGTTCAATATTTATTAAAATAGTTATTTTATTCTTTATTTTTTAGAGTATTTTAGATTTAAAGTTTCATTTTAAAATAAAAATGGCCTTATTCTAAAACGTTAATAATATGTTAACTAATTATTTTTATTTACAAAGTAGTATTTTTGTCTTAAAATAAGACATTGAAGGCCAAAATGATAGAAAAATGAATTAAAGTTAAAACGACTGTTTAATTTTAATATTTTTTCTGACTTTTACTTTGTCTTTGGAATAAATCCATCATCTAAGTTGTTATGCTATGCTAATTTTTATAGGAACTTCTCTATTAACAATAGTTTTAATGGTTAATTTAGTAAAATAATTCATATTTTTTTGGGTAAGTAAAATAACTACATCGTTATTAACAATAGATAATAAAAATGAAAATAAAAAACAGCAACGTCATTATGGAACAATAGCTTTTATCTCTTATATTTAATTATAAATTATAAAAAAATAATAGATAAATAAATAAAAGTGTGCAGTCTACTTTCCTTCGAAACCAAACTCGTCCCCCACGCGTCTTCTACTTTCCTGTCTCATCTACTTTAAAACATCTTCATCTGCATCTGCATCTTCATCTTCATATAATTGTCCTTTTTAATTTGATCCTCCTTACTTCTTCCCCAAGAAACTAACTCAATAAACTAAACAAAACCCATTGTTTGTTTTGGGTGTTTTCTTTCTTCTTTCGCCATGCATTTCCCATGGAAGAAAAGCAAAGTAACTCGTCGTATCTCACGGCTGGTTGCCGGCCTCCACTGTACCCCCAAACGCGGCGGATACCTAGTGTTGGAGACCGGTTTTCCGACCTCCCTCGTCGATCTTTTCGTCAAGAACCGTGATCGCTTCCGAAAATCCTCCAAAAGGAAATCCAGTTCCAGCCCACAGAATCTCTGCAATGACGACCTAAAATCTCCTGACATGGATGGTGGTGAAACAGTATCTGTTTCCAGAGAAGAAAACTTTCCTGTGGTGCTTAAAGTTTCTTTAATGGTGGCTCTCGCTGTTAGTACCAGAAGCCTTGCGATTTGGATCATGATGGCTGCTCTTTCACTTGTGATAATTGAGTTTTATAAGACAGTACTTCTCTTCTATCCTAGGATTCGAATGGGGTTGAAACCAAGAACAGATGAATCGGTCGTTAAACGAAGAGGAGCTGAGTTGCCTGATCCTTGTGAGTTAGTCGAGTTGAAAGATGAAACGGAAGCCGTAACATGTAAGAGTGAGCGTAGTCGGAGTTCAAGAATCAAAACGAGTTTAATCAAGAAATTTGTTCCTAAGAAGTTTCTCCATGGAAAGAGGAAGAAGCAAGGGAAGAGTAACAACAAACCATGTATTCAACTGGAAAAGGAAAAGCAAGAACATGGTGTTGATGAAAAAGATGAATCGGGAACTGAGAATATTAGAAAGGGGAATTCAGGGTGTGCGATGATTCTGCTTGTGATTATTCTTGCCGGACTCATAGCAGGGCGGGGCGTTGCACTTTTACTAACTCTTGTATGCTGCTGCATACTGATATACTATATCGGAGCTCCCATACAAAAAGACGTCAGTGATTTAAACAACGGTCATAAAACATGACATTTAGATTACGATACACCGTAATCGGAAATCATCTTTTGTCTTGTTTGTAGCTTTGAAGGTGAGCTGGTTTTGGAGATATATCTTCAGGTTGAATCCGACTGCGAGCAACGTTACGATGGAAGGGATTTAACTAGTGATTTGTTATCGGAGCAGACATCGTTATATAACGGTTATAATGCCGTTTGAAACTATTATTTCATGATTGTAATATCTACAATGATCACAACAAGAGTCGTTATGTTCAAAGTCGTGATGACCGTGACCTCGACTGCTATTTACATCCATGTATGATAGGCAAGGGAAGCTGCGTTTGTTGTAATTTCAACTGTAAATTTATATATACAAATCAGAATTAGTTCAAGTGTTACATTTCAAATTTGCTTTGAATATGAGCAGCAATTTGATTGGGAAAGGAAAGTTAACCAAAATTTGAGGGAAGACTCCACACAAGATTCGGGAGACTCATCTGACACAGCTCACATTCTTCTCCCGGCGGAGGACAAACTAAGGATTAGAGATTTCGAATTTTAAAATATTTGGGGAAAATGTGGATTATAAGCGTGAAAACCCTAATGATAACCTTGAATTGATTAACCTCGGGCACGATGTCTCTTATGGGAACCCTGTTCTTTTTGTTGCCATCAGAAATGGACACAAAAATTCAGAACCTCCCATGCTACGCAAGCTGTGAAATTAGCGTGTCTATCATAAAATAATGTCAGATCATTATTAAAAAAAACTTATTACATTAATAGTTTTTATTTTTTTAATGATGAGTTATCAAAACGGAATAAAAATATAATATTTGATATGATTTAAAAAAATAGTTAAATGATCAAAATAGAATCACAAGAATAAATAAGTAGCTAAATATGTAGTTTATCCTAGAAGTTAAAATGTTATAATTTAGGATAAAGTGTCTTATTGGTAATCAAAAAGTATCATTTTCTTACTTTGGTCATCAAACTTTTTCTAATGAAATTATCACCAACATTATATTTCTATTTTAGTCATCGATCACAAAAAAATTATTAATGATGATAATTGTGATATGATGTAATAATAGTTTTAATTATAAAAATATTTATATTATATCAATTTGATCTTAATTTAACACAACTTAATAAATCATTAATATTTAACAAATCAAATTGGGACATTGAATAAAATACACCTAAATGTGGAATCAAGTCAAATTATTATTATATGGTTGGCATAACTATTATTTAAGTTTCATTTATAATTTAACTTAAACAAAATTAAATTACCCTTTTTATTTTATTTTGGTTACTTAACTATTTTTTGTTTCAAAGTCATATTTAATGTTACATTTTGATTTTATTTTATTCATCTATAGTTAAAAAATTATTAGAACTACTAACATGGTAATTTTTAAAAAAATTCAATGATAACACGACAATACCTTATGATGGCACATCAACATCATCGTTAATTTTTAACGGTAAGTGACCAAAATAAAATCAAAATATATTGTTAGGTATGCTTTTGAAATAAAAAATAATTGGGTGATTAAAGTGAAACAAAAGTTATACTTAAGGTACTAAATGTGTAGTTACCAAAAAAATAAACATGTAAATCACACGTAACGCGTGACATTGGATACTAATCTATCAAATCTATTGATAACTTTGAAGGATATTTTTGTCATTTCTGTCGTTTTATATAACTTAAATATGGTCAAACTTATCTTTTAAAACTTTGTGTTTAGTTAATATAAGACAAAAATTATAGGACGAATGAAGTTCTTTTTTAATTTTATTATCAAATATACAATTTTTAAAAATATAAGTACTCCCTATGTTCCTTTAAAATTGTGCCATTTAAATTGTCCATTTGAAAATTTTAACAACTTTTACTAGACATATTTTATTTTTCATCCTTTTTTTTAGTTTCCCAGCCAAGTAAAATTAAATTTTTTTGATGATAAAATTATCATTTTATTTTGTTTTACAACACATCTCTTGCATAATTTTTTCTTTCTAAAACTACGTGAAAGTCAACAAATGAACAATATAAATAGGATGGGCTAGTAATAATTTAAATATATTAAAAGGTCCATATGTTATTTCAAAAATTAGTTTTCATTTTATTTTATACTATTACATTATTATATTATTTTTGTTTAAAATTTTGATTATTTCATATTTTCATTAGTTTCTCTATTATCTTAATTTGTATTTAATTTTATCATTAACCTAATCAATTTTTTTTATCATTTATTGCTATTTTAATTATAAAAAAGTTAAATAACTTGTTTAATTCTTCACATTTAATTATTAATTAAAATTTCAAATAAAAATAGTATTGAGTGCATTTGGGGGATGTCAGTCGTAACATAGCATGGTGCGTGGAAAATGGTTGTGAGGTTGATTTCTGGTTTGATGGTTGGCTTGATGATATCGGACCTCTAATCGAACATGTTATAGCTATAGGAGCGGTGGGATTGCAAAGAGTTATAGTGTCTGATATGGCAAATGGACAAGGGAATTGGAAATGACAGTGCTTTGTGCATCTTTTGCCACCAAATATTATACTCCGAATCGCAACCAAGAGAAGTCCGCAATAATATTTCGGACCAGATATTGTTGGCTGGGTACCAAGTAATGATCGCAGTTTCTCAGTGAAGTCAGCTTACTCCATCCGCGCAAACCTTAATGAAGGAAATGGGGAGACGGTATGGAAAGTGATAGCAAAGTATCGAGGACCCCTAAAGATGAAAACGTTTATGTGGCTTGTATGTTGTGAGCGGGTGATGACTAATGCGGAGCGTAAACGTTGTCACCTCAGCTTTGATAGCAGCCACCCCCTTTGCAGTGACTCGAATGAGGATATAAACCATACACTACGTCTTTTTCGATCAGCACATACAATATGGGTGAGAGTGGTAAAACAAGAACGATTGCAAGAGTTTATTCAACTGAATATTGCCGATTGGATAACAATGAACCTACGCAATTATGCTCAATACATTGAAAAGAATGATGATTGGGATATTTTGTTCGGTGAGTTGGTATGGAATATTTGAATTTCTAGAAATGCAGTGACTTTTGATAACCTTTTATCCGATAAAAGACCAACACTGGAAAACAGTCTCCATTGGCTGGATATTATGAAAAGGGCATTAGAGAAAAGGGCGACAAGAACTTTTACAATATAAGAACAGTTATCGGACAATGAAAAATGGCAACCACCATCGTTGGGATGGTTTAAGGTTAACTCAGACGTGGCTCGTTGTAAGGAAAATGGATTGGTAAAGTGTGGAGGGGTGTTCCGAAACCATCTGGGTAACTGGCAGGTCGATTATTCCAAGTTAATCGACATAAACTCAGTACTATAAACGGAGTTATGGGGAGTGTATTGTGTTTTACTGTGCGCATGAGACTTGGGTTGTCAACAAATTATAGTTGAGATGGATAGTTTGGAAAAGATCAAGGTGATAAAACAAGCTAAGGATGGTACATTTCGGTTTACACTATTACACAACATTCTGGAGTTGATGCAAAGGAACTGGGTGGTTAATTTTCAATATTTTTCCAGGCTTAGAAATCAAGTTGCGGATGGAATGACAAAATTAGCAAATAGGTGGAGCTCGGAATGCAAGGTTGTTATGGAGGCAGCCGAGGAAGTGAAACAAATATTACAGGAATACCAACACAATATCAATGTGTAGCCGTTAGTTTACTCTTTGTTGCAAAAAAGAAGGTTAAAGTATACAAATTAAGGTGTAAACTACACATTTAGTATCTAAACTATCAGTTTGACCTGTTTTAATAACTAAATTTTCATTTTTTTTTCAAAAACCATACCTAATATTTAGTTTTTATTTCATTTTAATACATCACTGTTAAAAACTTAACGTGTTTAATACCTAAACTATCAGTTTTGGTCCATTTTAGTATCTAAACTTTCATTTTTTTCAAAACTTAACGTTAAATTTTGAACGAGATACTAAAATGAAATAAAAACTAAAGTTTTTTACGGCGAGGTATAAGTACTAAAATGAAATAAAAAATAAACTTTAGATATGATTTTGAAAAAAAATAAAATTTAGGTACTAAAATAGATTAAAATTGATAGTTTAAATATTAAATACATAGTTTACCCAATTAAAGTATTTGTATAGTATGGGGAACTTTATATTTAAACCTAAGTAATAAAGGGGTCTACTTATTGTCGAAGTATTTTGCTTTCCCCAACTTGTTCCTTAAGGACTCCCGTCCTTTCTTGCATGGCCACACCCAGTATTTTTTCTGTCAAATTTATCTATTATTCTCATCTCTGTGTTTGGCAATTGCAGAACATTGATTTTGGAGTTGGAATTAGCTTCATTTTCTCAACACAACAGATTTCAGTCTTCCACCATTCAACAAATTAACGGTTCTTTCTTCATTTCTATATTTTTCATTTTCTATGATTTTATCAATTCATTGTGGAATGCGGTTAGGTTATTGTTTATCCTTTTAATTTTTCATTATAGGGTTTAGTTTTTGTCATTGGTGAAATGCAAGTTTGATTGAGTTGTTCTTGCCATTTTATTTGCTTACGTGATATTTTGCTTAACTTTTTTCGGTTTCTTTTTTTTTTCAGATTGATTTATTCAAACACCTGGAGGTCACATGGAAACTGGAGGATCGTTGGCACAGGCAATAAGAAAGCCAACGCTTACGCCAAAAGCTATTATACACCAGAAGTTTGGGAGTAAAGCTTCTTATACGGTTGAGGAAGTAGAGGAACCTACTCAAAATGGATGCCCAGGATTGGCGATCCTTCAGAAGGGGCCTTGCCATTATCGCTGTACCTTGGAGCTTCCAGATTGTACTGTTGTGTCTGAATCCTTTAAGAAAAAGAAAGACGCTGAGCAGTCTGCTGCTCAGATGGCGTTGGAAAAGGTTTACATCTCCTTGCTCACCATATCGTTATAATTCTAGTTTGATAGGCGTTTGGGTATCTGCATTGTTTGTTTTATTGCGAGTTTTGGTGATAGGTTGAGGAATATAAACTGAAACTCGATAGAAAAAAAAACCCTTCACCATGCTAGGGTTACAAGGTTGTAGCTTGAAAGTCATTAGTTTGAAGTCAGCTTTTCTTGATGAAAAGTTTGATAATATTTTGAGTTAATTTCAGAAATTATAATTTCTTTTTGCTTGAACTATAATGAACTTTCTTACTTGGGTTCTTGAAGTTTAAAAGTGTACAATAAGGTATTCAAAGATAAGGCAGGGTTCTTATCATTTTGGAATTTTCTGATTTTTACTAATTCTTCCAGATTTATATCCAAAGAAAATTGCAATTGATTCACCTTTTATGTTAGATCATCTTCTTGTTTATTCCGTCTAAACTTTCTGTTGCACAGATATTTAAAATTAATTAGGTTAATACAATTATCTATTTGTAACCATGTAAATCATTGTTAGAAGATGCAATATCCTGTTGACAGATGTTTTTTTCTTCTTCTTTTGTCTGAATATACTCCTTCAGTTCTGAATCCTTTTATATTTAAAATTAATTTGGCTAATGCCGTTGTCTATTTGTAAATTGTAACCATGTTAATGATTGCTAGTGGATGCAACTTCCTGTTGGTTTGTTTTTTCTTTCTTTTTGTGAAATATGTTCCTTCAAGTCAGAACTCTTTTCGGAGTCTTTTGAACCTTTTTTTTATAATAATTGGAGGTCTCATTAAAACCCCCCTTCGTATTCGTCCACATACGAACAAGTATGTTAACGAACATTGGAAGGAGGAAAAGAGTATCTCATATTTCATTAAACAAAACACCCAATACATTTGAAAACACCTGGAATACCCTCATATAGGGATAGACACCATTACAAAAAACCAGAATCACCTAAAACTCTCACCTCATCAACCAGAAAGCCCCAGAGACAATCACCCTATTCCTAAGTTACAGATTCAGCAAAAGAAAAACAACTCAACACCTAAGGACATAACAGAACAGTAAAACAACAGCCACAACCATTAAAACGAGTTAATCCACCTCTGAAGAGAACTCCACTAAATGAACCATCATGATCCAATGCCACCAAAATGAATTCAGCTCCTAAAGATATCTTCAATGGAACAAAACCAAACTTCTTTATTCATTAGAGGTTGCTATTATATTGTCATCATATTAAGCTTTGATATATTATCTGCTTTCTTTAATAATAGTACTTTAGATTTCTCCTTCATCCTCATATAGTTCTTCTTTCACTTTCAAATAAATATCTCAAAACTTTTTCCTGGTAATGCAAGGATTTGTTATTGCTCAAGTTTGACTTTGCACTGTGGAAGCTTGTAACCTAATTCCTGCATGGATCATAGGAACTTGTTTGAGTATCCCATAGCTTTTGGAGCTGACATTTAACTCGTATGAATATAACTCCACACTTTTGTACAATCTCATAAATAGTTAATTTATTAAGCTATTTTTAAGAGTGCTACTGTCAAGGTACAATGTCATCGTATTGTATGCATTACAATTCTGAGACACTTGTTCTGTATCTTGAGTTTATAATAACTTTGGGATATATAAGTCCATATGTGGATGTAGCAAGCTATCTTTTTCTTTTCAATAAATGTGAACTGAAGAGTAGTCTCTTTTATTTTTAGTTTGCATGAAGCTTAAATTAAACATACAAACTTGGCATGATTCTATTCAATTTTAAGCTTTAACAGTTCTAATGTTTATAATGGAGAGTAATCTTTTAAGTTTGTTTTTCCTTCTAGATATCTAATTATTAGGCCGTTTTCCTAATTCTTATTACCCAACCAATCCCCTTTTATAGTGTCATTCTTATTATCATCTTCTTAATTTTCTTTATTTCTATTTTAAAATTGCAGCTTGGGATCAAGCCTTCTGCAGATAATCCCACAGCAGAGGAAGCATGGAGAGAGTTGATTGCTCGCATCAAATTTATATTCTCAAATGAGGTTGGTGGACTATTTATTGTTTGGTGCGTGTCATTAATGGAGTGGATTTGTGCATTTCAAAGTGCATTAATTGGGGGTGGGGGTGTATGTATGTTTATGCTACTATTTTTTCCCTCAAACTATACACAACTAATAACCATGATGCATGTAAACATGGAATTGTCTGTGGGCTTTTATTCTTGTTTCATTGTACATCAAGTAATCATTTGTTTGCATTGAACTGTATAACTTTCTACTAGATAACAGTATAAGACATTTGACATACCCTTGCTTGCTGGTAGCTTGGGGAAGCTAACTTATCCTGACATTTGTCCAAATTTGAATGAGTTAGTGTGAAAATTTTATTTTTAAAGAATGCATTGCTTCCTGATTCATCTTCACTAAGCAAGTTCAATAGAATGACTTTCTTCTTCCCCTGGCCTTTTCCTCTTGTTATCTCTATAAGCACAAGATATTTAGTTGCAATGGCCAGCTTTTCTTAACTCTGCTTTATTTACTCATTTGTTAAGTCATCTCTTTATCATGCATTAATGTCAATTTTATCTATTTTTTTATATTATAATTAAGGGCATAGTCCTTTTTCTTTAAATTAAATCATTTTTCATTCTGATCTTTTCTACCTTTATTTTTTCATCATCGAATAAGTTCCTTTCAGCCCTGCATCCTCTGAGCAGTCACTTCAAAGCAGCTTTACGAAGAATTGGGGATCTCAATGGTTCAGTTCCGGCTTCTGTTATTGCTATATGTGACGGAAAACCCTATAATCTTTGCAAAATAATTAATCCCACTGTGGAGTCTGATCCTTTCTTGGTCTTATCATATATTATGAGAGCTGCTGCTGCATTACCAGAGTTGGTTGTTAGTCCTGAGGGACAGTTCTCGATTTGGAGGAAAGATCCTTATCCTTCTGATGTCATAGAATCATCAATATCTCAACAGTCTGATGTCGCTGAATACATAACAAATATGGCCATATATACCATGTTCACCTGAAAAGGCTGTTGAACCACTGATACTTAATATTTCAACAGCAGGTTATTACCTTGACACAATTGCACAAAAGCTTGGATTATCAGATGGCAACATGGTTTTCATCACCAGGTACGTTGAAACTGTTATAAATGGAAATTCTGCAGCACGGTCCTTGAAGATTTAGTTTGACCTGGTTACATTGTGAAGCAAAACTTCGCAATGAATAAGTTTCTTAAATAAATACCAAGGAAAGGCCCCTAAAATTATTAGATACTCAAGTTGGTATCTACTTATGTACTAATGTTATCTTATTAATCTTACATTTTCGCAATTATTATTAATATAAAAAAGTATGTTATTAAGTCTAAAATGCAACCAGTTAATATAAGGCTAAAAAAGGCATAAAATTGGTTGTAACCGAAAAACTTACCAGGAGTGTGCCTTTTTAGAGTAAACTGTGTAACAATTCATGTAAATTGTAACTATTCCGATTTCAACCTAAAAGCTACCGTTAACACATTCTCAGTTGTTACAGAAATTATTACTAATTGTGTAACTTTTTGAGTAGAAAGGTAATATTTTAAGTTAAAACCCGCCGCAATATAACATTCTTTGTTGTAACTGAAATTATTACCAATTTTATAGCTTTTTTGGTTGGACATGGTAACATTTTAGGTTAAAACCCACTTAGGTTAGGCCGCAACACAGCAGAACTACCCTGTTAATTTCTTTTTTTCTTTGGTTTGAAAAAGTATGTTAATTTCCATTCCTAACATTAAATAACCTTTCATGTTATAAATAATATATTTAATTATATATTATTGACAAAATTTGATCTATTATTAGTCATGCTAAATAACTTTAGGAAGGAACTAACTGTCATTGGTTCTCAACAGGACTATTGGTAAAGCTTCATCTGAAACAAGATTTTACTTTGCGGCTCCAAAGTCATATCTGCTGGATAAGTCGTCTGATCTTTAAATGCTAAAGGTGTTACACTTGGAGGAACTTTGAATGCAAGGGCCACCTATATTTGTGGCCAAGATATATATGGTGATTCAATTTTGGCTTCCATTGGTTACACTTGGAAAGGACAAGATCTTTTCCACGAAGATGTCACCTTACAATCATATTACAGGTTTCTTCTCCATTCACATATAAACTTTCTTCTGATACTATTTCATCTGTTAAAGCTTTTTTACTTTGGGGGTTCAAATTAGTGCACAGGACTTGTGAAGCCCCTGGGTGCTAATGATCCCTGGCTTAAACAACTGTTAGTATGTCTTACTTTGATCCGTTTGAACTTGAAGGGCTTAGAAATCAAGCTCGATTGTTTCTTTTGAAGTGTTTTCTGTTATGGAATTCAAAATCAAACCATAAGAAATCTCATAGTTCCAGATAGTTTTAGGTTTTCCCATGTCATCTTTCAAGCTTATGCAATTGTAAGCTCAATACTACCTCAATGCATCGGCCTAAGAAAGAAACTAAAGAATTTCAAAGAAGAAAACTCTGGCTTACTTTCATAAAAAAGACTGCTTGAATATATAGGAGAAATATGACGACAGGTATGATCCTCAGTTCTAGCAACAAACAAATCCCTTAAATCTAGGAAAAATAGAACTACCAATATTTTAGGAATTTTTTCCCCTAATCTCTTTATTTAAACACAGAAACTACCTAAACAAGGAAATATATATGAAAAACTAATCCTAAAGTGTAGGGATTAACTTTGGATTTATAGAAGGTACCAGCCACTATCTGTATTAATCAACTCCATTTCAAAAATTTCCAAAATCATCAATATCTAGATATTTAAATGGATTTTCTATATTAATTTCCTCAAACTGCTTTATTAAGCTTGTGCTGCGGCAAAAATGTCCCGAGTATTTAATTTCATTAAAGACAAAGGAGTAGGTGTCAATTGCCCTGGAAATCTTTTCATTAATACACGATGAATACTTCTTTGACTGATGATGAAGTGTCATTGTGCCTAGTTGTTGGAAAAAGTGGAACTGAAGGGTATTAGCTGCAATATGACTGCTTATTCAATAAGTTATCAGTCATTAGTGATATTTCTAGTTTGATGCATCTCTCGAGTTTGTCACTGTTCACCATATAATCTTTTTGGATGGACTTATGCAGAATGCTTATAAGTAAAATCCCAAGTGGAGTTTATAAGTTGTCCAGAGAGGCTATACTTTCTGCTGAGTTGCCCCTGACATTTACTACAAGGACAAACTGGAAGGGTTCCTTCCCAAGAGAAATTCTAAGTTCATTCTGTCGCCAGTACCGACTATTAGAACCTGTCTTTAGCATGTCAAATATTCCTTTAGAAGCATCATCGGAGTTGTCAATATCAAACAAGAAACCTGAGGTTCCAGAATCAGCTGAGCAAGAGAGAGAGTATACCAGTCGAAATGGTTCTGTTGATGCAAAATCAGTGGGATTTGGAAGTAGTTTTACTTGTGAAGTAAAAATATACTCTAGGTGTCAAAATTTGATTTTGGAGTGTACACCCGATATTCTGTATAAGAAGCAAAATGATGCTGTCCAGAGTGTTTCTTTAAAAGTTTTATCATGGTTGAACACATATTTTAAGGACACACCTATGCCTTTGGAGAAGGAAAACCAATTAGCCAATGTCTTTGGCATTAAATTTTATCCCCAAAATTTTTCCAAGGAAGTTGTACAGTGTCGATCTGTTTATAACTGTCGGCAGAATGGAACTTTGGGAGGGAAAGATCCCGATTCATATTGTGTGGTGGAAAATGATGCAAGCTCTGTAAATATAGAAGGTCCAGATTCTGGTCTTTGTCCATCTAATGGATCCCTTTCGTGTGTATGTTATTCTGTATCTTTAGTGAAAAAAGGTGAACTTCAGAAAGAGCTTCTTGAAAGTATTGAGGAGTTTGAGTTTGAGATGGGGACTGGAGCAGTAATTCCCGGTCTTGAAGCTGTTGTCTCTCAGATGTCTGTTGGCCAGTCTGCCTGTTTCTATACAGAGTTGCCTCCTGAAGATTTGGTTTTGGCTGCAGCTAAGGATTCGGAAAATGCTCTTGCATTCTTATCTTCACGTGAGTAAACACATTTTTAAATACTAAATAATAGTTTATAAATTTCCTTGTCTTGACTAGGAATGTGGACTGCCTGCAATGTTTTGGTGGTGTCTAAATCTTTGGATGAACGTATCTCTTAGATTAAAGAAATTGTGGTCAGCAGGGGAAGTGTAATATATTTTTCACAGGAAACACTTTACTATGCTAATGTCCGTTTATATGCACTTCATTAATTTCAATTGTATATACAATTTTGCAACTATATGTTTAATGTATATTTACTCGAAGCATTCATGTGGGCAACAAATATTAGTAACAATAGATGGAGCTTATTTTATTCTTGTGGCATTTTTCTTTAAATTGTTTGAGAGATCTAATTGGCCGTACGTGGTTTTCTTTGCATTAGCTTGCTTCTTGGAGTACACGATCATCTTGTTGCAAGTGACAGAACCCCCAGAGGACAGAATGGAACAGGCACTTTTCAGCCCACCACTTTCAAAGCAACGTGTAGAATATGCAGTGCAACAGATTAAAGAATCTTGTGTTACTTCTTTGGTATTTGTCTTGTTTCCTCATTTTTGTTAGTGTTGATAATAAACAAGCTCAGCATGAGATCATGCTATATTCTGTTGTAGGTTGATTTTGGATGTGGCTCTGGTAGTTTACTGGAGTCTTTGTTGGAGTATCCAACTTCTTTGGAAACAATTGTCGGAGTTGATATTTCACAGAAGAGCCTTAGTCATGCAGCAAAGGTGTGTTCTATCGTATTACGGGTTTATATACGGCCAAATGAATTTGAGTAGACCAATTTTGAGCATTATTTGAAAGATATGAATAAAACAAATTGTTGAATAAATGTGTGGATAAGAATTTTAAATTATCTGTCTGCTAAGTATATTTTCACAAGTTAAAGTGTGTGGTGGTTGAATATCTTTGATATCTTCATTGCACAGGTTCTTCATTCAAAACTAGTCATGAAGTTAGATCCTGATGCACCGTGTAGGAGTATAAAATCTGCCATTCTCTATGATGGTTCTATCACAGATTTTGATTCTCGATTGTGTGGATTTGATCTTGGCACATGCTTAGAGGTATTTAGAACTAACCCGTTTATTGAACCTTTTCCTTCAAACCATTGATAATTGATCTTGCACTTATGTTTTTCAACTTTGTAGTCTTTATTCTTTATTAGAACGCTTAAACAAAACTATATATGTTCAATTCTTCTTCTGGGCCTAGTTTTGGAAATACACTTTCCATTAGACCTCTCACAGGACAAGTGACAAGTCTGGTTAGGTTTGGACTCTTTACTTAGGGAAATGCTTCTTTGTGCTTTATGCCTCAAGCAATTTAATGGTTTAGTACCTAGATTGCACCGTGTGGCGTGCTCTTGACAACTCTGGTAGAATAATTTATTAAATGGTGAACTGATGATGGCTTCAATGATGTTTGAACTAGATATTGAACACTATAATTTTGTGAATACTTCTTGGGAAGATGAATCCCAATGGGACATGATACTTGAATTGGGCAAAGAAAAGGAACGAAAAGAAATCGCTGCTTCATCGCCTTACACTGTTGTCATAAGACCAAGTAATGAACTGACTATAGAAAGCATTCCCTTGCATTGTTGTTGAAAGATCAAGTAATTAACTGACCATGGAAAGCTCGGAGTATATATTTGATTACTGATTTCTTGAAGAGTGGTTGCATGAAGGAATGGAAATATGTGCGATTCAGGATGAGGATGGTTACAGAGAACCTTAAATAATTCTTCTTGTGCCATATTACTGATTATGCTTAACTTTGGAAGAATGTGGTGGTAGTTCTTTTTACTGACAAAATTATTCGGAAAATTTCATAACTTAATATATTTATTCTTTTGAGTTTAGACATGAAGTGTTGACATGTTTACATGCACATTTTGCTTATATATTGAAGCACTTTTTGTCTTGTAACTAAGCACAAGTCATGGACGTAACTAGTAGGACAAAATTCTTTAGGTATTAACAACATCCATGGCGTATCTTCTACTCTAGTAGGACAAAGCTAATCATATCATGTTGGTCTTAACAATAAAAGAATGCAGTTTCCTTTCGGTTGTTCTGATTGCTTACATTTTGAAAATTAATAGGTTATAGAACATATGGAGGAGGATCAGGCCAGTCTGTTTGGTGACATTGTGCTCAGTTCTTTTCGTCCGAGGATTCTTATTGTTTCAACTCCCAACTACGAATACAATGTAATACTCCAGAAATCCAATCTAACGAGCCAAGAAGATGATCCAGAGGAGAAGATTCAGTCGCAATCATGTAAATTCCGCAACCATGACCACAAGTTTGAGTGGACGAGGGAGCAATTCAAACATTGGGCATCTGAGTTGGCTGTTAAACACAATTATAGTGTTGAGTTCGGTGGGGTTGGTGGTGCTGCCGACCAGGAACCAGGATATGCCACACAGATTGCTGTCTTTAGAAGGAGCACTCTACCCGAGGATGACGATCTTCGGGCCCAGCATCAAGTTTCTGCATGCCAATACAAAACTATATGGGAGTGGAATAGAAGTAAGCACCCTCTAACAAATTAATAGATAAATTTGAATTTAGTTTAGCGCAGTAGTAGAGGGGTATAACTAACTACACATTTTGAGCAATGTGAAGGATCTATAAATACACCCACTGTACATGAGCATATAAAGTCTGCAAACTTTAAAGTACAACAGCATTTAACTCACATGCAGCTGGGTTGCTATATGGATTCATCTCTTCTAAATAAAGTCACCCATATGGCCTTGCAGCTATTAAGCACCATGTTTTTACTTTATTTCATTGCGGGAGAAATGAATATGGGAAAAATTCTTAGACATTTCAGATTTTTTTAGTTTATTGACAATACACACACCCTACGTACACAACTGTTTGAATTCGGGTTCTTTAAAGAGAACAATATTCATGTTTACCACTAATGCTACTTAGTGGGTTCTGGAATTTTACAGTTCTTAAAACTATAACATTAGAAATTCCATAGGCTTCGTATAGTTCATACTTTGGTGGGGTCGACGTGTGTAATATAAGTTTTTTCTCATAAATTCACAGGGAAGTTGGTAAAGTATGGAATTTCGTAATGGTAAGGCTTTAGGATTTTCAAGAATTTCGTAATATAGTAAAATCGTAAGAATTACGAAAGGTCTGTCTTATTCATAAGGAGCTTTGTAGATTTGTAAGAAAAGTTGTAATCATAAGGTTTTAGGATTTACAGAATTCCTTATAATTTGGTTAGAAATTTAGTATATTTAAAAGGATGTATGTAATGATAGCTTAAGGGTTAAAAAATTCCTTACATGTTTTAACAAGGTTTTTTAATTCCAAAAGTATTATTATCTACAAGTTTCAAGGAATTAAAATCGTGTTAGCACAATTTGCATATATCAATTTCGGTTATAGTGAATGGGACACATACGGAGAAAATACACACTGCAAGAGGATTAAGACAAAGTTGTTCATTATCTCCTATGTTGTTTAATTTGGGTGGTGAGTTGTTACAACTGTTAATTAAAGCAGTGGATATGGGACTGTTTCGGGTTTTGAGTTAGGGGCTTATGATCGTTCCTTCAAGTTATCGCATTTGCAATTTGTGGATCATCTTATAACTTTTAGCAAAGCTTTTATTCGTGATTTGATGAATGTTATAAATGTGTTGTTAATTTTTGAGTTATTGGCGGGATTGAAGTTAAATCTAGCTAAGAGAAGAATTTATGGAATTAACGTTGAGGAGGAGGTGTAGCTTCTTGAGCTAAGGAAATTGGTTGTTTAGTGGCTTATTTTCCAACAGAGTATTTAGACTTACCTTTGGGGACCAAGAGAAATTCTGTTACATTGTGGGAGCCAATTGTACAGAGATTTCACAACATGTTGACTGGATGGAAGGCAAATTCTTTATCGTTAGCAGGAAGGGTGGTGTTGGTAAAATCAGTGTTGTGCTTTCTCCATATTTATTTTCTTTCTATCTTCCGAATTCCATGTATTGTGTTACAGAAATTAAACTTTATCATTACTTCCTTTCTTTGGGGGGTTCGACAGATATAAGGAACATTCACTTGGTGAATTGGAATTTGGTTAGTAAGCCAAAAAGGTTGGGGTCTAGGGATCCCGAATTTGTTATTTTTGAACAGAGTTCTTTTGGGGAAATGGGTATGGAAATTTGCTTCAAAAAAGGGTTCTTGGTAGAGAAGGGTGGTGTGTTGTGTGTACAACTTGGATCCGAACTCCAATATGATTGAGAATACTTGGACAACACGTGCCTCTTGGATTTGGAGAGGAGCTGTTTAAAACTTCTTTTCTAGTGATGGTTTTGGGGATTGTCTTAGAAAAAATGTGCTTTTGAAAACTGAAAATGGAGAATTAGTGGAGTTTTGGCATAAGTTCCCCTTAAAGATCAGTTCCCAAGACTTTTTGCTCTTTCAAACAATAAAATGGGTAAAATTGTAGAGTTTAGGGTGAATAACTTCGGGTTGGGTGTGGGATATTCAAATGAGAAGGAATTTGGTGGATTGGGAGGTTGAACAATGACTACAACTGATTTCTCTGTTGAATAATATCAATCTGTCACCTTATGAGGAAGATTGTTGGATATGGTTAGGGAATGGAAAGGGTTGTTTTTTCAACCAAATCATGTATCAATAATTTATGTTGAGTTAATCGATCGATGGAATTGGCCAAGAGGGGGGTGAATTGGCAATTAAAATTTTGGTGGAAGCTTTTGCAGAAAATTGAAAAGATTTGCACAACGATTTAGAGTGGTTCGACTTTCTCAACCAAAGTCTACGTCCACTACCTTAACTATCCACACTAAGGATTTTCCAACAAATTCACTAATTTGTTATTTCTTTTGAGGCCAAAGAGATAACCTTACAACTCCCTCAAGAATATACTCAATTCTTGAGAACACTCTTTCTCAAAGAGAAGATTACAAATTTATAAACTTACAAGGAAATCCTCACAAGGTAGATTGTTTGCACAATTCTATAACAAATAAAAGAACACTAAAAAATGAATACAATTGAGTACAAGTAGTGTTCTTGAAAGCAAAATGAATATTGAATGAAAAATAGGCTTGAAATGCTCAAACTTGAGTTTTGATGCTTTCTCTTTGATTCTCTCTTGATTCTTGTTTCTTGTGTTTTCTTGTTGTTGATCAATGTCTTCTAAGCTTGTTTAAATACACCTTCAAATGATTCTGAACGTTGGGGATGATTAGTGGAGTCAATAGAGCCGTTTAGTGTGAAATCAATTAATAAAACAGCTTGGAGCGTGGGGGGAATCGATACCCCCTCATAGGG
This sequence comes from Hibiscus syriacus, assembly GCF_006381635.1. Lineage (NCBI taxonomy): Eukaryota > Viridiplantae > Streptophyta > Magnoliopsida > Malvales > Malvaceae > Hibiscus > Hibiscus syriacus. Next base: position 867,996 of record NW_024063527.1, on the reverse strand, counting down.
AATCGGTTCACTAAGTGTAAAATTCAAATATTTTGACCGTTGATCAGGGGGGAATCGGTACCCCCTTGGGGGGGAGGGGGAATCGGTTCCCCCTTGGGGGGGGAGGGGGAATCGGTTCCCTCTAGACAATCTGGAATTTTTGACTTGAAACAGTTCGAAATACTTTGTAAAATTGTTTTGAAATTATTTTAAGATTAAAACTTAATTTTACACTTGAGTAAGGATTAAAAATGACATTTGAAAGATTTGGAGTCATATTTTGTTATTTGAATAATTATATCGAATATACTCGGAAAATCTTTTAGAAAATCTTAAAATTCATTTAACTTAATTTGTTATATCGAAATATCAAAATGTTTTCAACAATTTCTTTGACCGGATTGTAATGAGGGGAATCATGATACTTGGGAAAGACATATTTGGGTAGGGGTAGCACCTCCCCGTGTGGAAACTTTTGTTTGGCAAGTTGCATATCAGAGAGTGGCGATTAAGGAGGAATTGTTGAAGTGAGGAGTGGCTGGGATTGATGATCCCTTATGTCTGTTGTGTGGTAGGCATGTATAAACATTTTCACATCTTTTTTTTTTGTATTGTGAGGTAATATGGGGTTTGTGGTCTAGATTTTTGAATTTTTGGAATGTTTCTTTTGTGATTTCAAATAACATAATTGATTTCGTGTGGGATGATCTACTTCCAAAATCCATTATTTGGAAATTCATTCCAAGGGCGGTGTTGTGGAGGATTTGGAAATGCATGAATGAGGTTATATTTCAGAAAGGGAAGGTGGATGATGTGATGTTGTTCTTTATTGTTCGATTTAGAATAGCTTCTTGGTTTGGTGCTAGATTTAATGATGTGCATATCCTTTTCGACTCCTTAGTGGGTGATATAAAATTAGTTAGATCGGTGGGAAGACAGAAAACGGGTTGTTCTCATTCAACTTGGTGGGCTCCTCCTTTGGATGGGTTCATAAAGCTTAATGTTGATGGAGCGATGGTGAAGGTTTGGGATAAAAGAGGTATAGGTGGACTGATTAGGGATAACAGAGGTGTGTTGCTTGAGTGGTTCTCAGAAAAGATTAGGGTGGACCTCCTATTCTGGCAAAATTATTGGCGATCAAAAGGGGGTTGTATCTTTTTAAAGAATCAGGATCTGTTCTTAATCAGAGGATTATTCTAGAATCGGATTCAACTACTGCATTGAAGTGGATTAAAAATCCGAATTTATGCACCCCTATGTTTCAGTCCTTGGTGAAGGATATAACTTCTCGTATGGAAGGACAAGATATTACTACAAGGCATATCTTGAGGGCTTCCAATTGGGAAGCGGACAAGTTAGCTAAAGATGTTATAGGTTGATTAATAGGTTATGTGTTTGGTGTGTTATGGTGTAGGGAAATGTTTGTATTAATGTAGGGAGCTTGTTTTCAGTCTTATGTAATCAGTGTTATGGTGTAACAGCAGGATGTTTGGTACTGACAGTGTATTATTGTTCTGATTAATAAAATTCATACACCCTTTTCCTCCTTCTAATGTCCTTCATGTTACTGTTGTAATATGGAGGGTATGAAGGGTTTTTTTTAATGAGGCCTAATCTTCTATAAAAAAAATCAAAATTATCAAAAAAATAATAATTAAAATTAACAAAAAAACATAATTATTCTTCCGTAATTTCCAAATAGTAGTATATATTTTAATGAACATTTTCATATATATTATGTGTTACATTATATATATTTTTTAGTAGTTTAAAGTGATTATGAAGTAAAATTTATTGAGAACTTTTTTAATCAATTGACAATACATACCTTGTAGAGGTAACTATTCGAACTTAAAATCTTCAAGAAAAATAACATTCTTTTTTATCAATGAGACCGTATCACGGATTCATGTGATACGTTATATTATATTCATGCAAATGACAATTTCTCCACCACACCACATATTTAGGGTACTAAATACGAGTGATAAAAAAAATTCACAACTGATGTACTTCAAAAAAAGAAAGAAAAAGAAATCCATAACTACCGACACCAATATTATATAAAGTGGTAAAAGTGGATGGTTATTGGTTACACCACCCAGCCTTAATTTGATTAATTGTTGGACTCAACCATTTGATTTCGTGATATCCCACGATATTTAATTAACCCTTTATAAATGGATAAACCTCCATCAAGTCTAGCTACCTATCTCTGGTTCCTCCAATGGCTGTACAAAGTGGAGAGAAATTGGCCATGTTTATCTGGTCGTACCCAAGGAATATGGAGCTTGCTGGTGCTTACATTGCTGGCATTTCTTGCTGCAGCACCTGCAACTCTTGTGATGGTTCTCAACAAACAGACCAAAACTTTTGTGGTCGCCACCATTGGAACCACCCCTATCAAGCTTACTATCACTGCCAAGTTTCACCACACCCCTGCATTTGTGTAACTAACCTACCTCCTTATCATATTCATTCATTTCCTTTCGTTATATACATATATTATGATTTATGAGTAGACATAATGCCAAAAAAATACTTATAATGTTTGATTAAATAATTATTTGACTCGTATTTTTTTTAAAGAAATTTGGCCCAGCGTTTATTTTTGGACAAAAGGCCCTTAAAATTGACTAAATAGCTCCTTATTTAGCCTTTACTCTTTTATTTTAGAGCATTTTGGCCTCAACGTTTTATTTTAGGGTCAAAGTACCTATTTTAGAGTGTTGACAGGTCATTGGATAACATTTTCTATCTTCATAGGGGTCTCTATTTGTCTCAAAACGAAACGTTTCTGGCATTTTTTGTCATTATACCTATGAGTAATAGTGTTGTTTCATATTTTCCATGTCATACAGGTTCTTTGTTATAGCTAAGGGACTGGTCAGCATCCACAACTTGGTGATGATAATGGCGGATCTGTTGAGGAGCAAGTTCGATTACAAGGGTTACCGTTTTCCCATGGTTGCTATTTTGGACGTGGTAGGTTAACTACAATTGTTTTTTTACGTACTTCAGAGCTTGCTTTTGTTTATATTTTGGACGATGCATGCATGCATGGGGGCAGCTGAACGTGGCATTGTTATCGGGTGTATCAAATGCGGCGGCGTTCATGGCGGAGCTGGGGAAGAACGGTAATTCTCATGCGAGGTTGGACAAGATTTGTGATAAATTTGGGGCGTATTGCGACCGTGGTGCTGGAGCTCTTGTTGCCTCATTTCTTGCACTGGCTTTCATGCTTCTCATTTCCTTCCTCTCTATCCTCAAACTTGTCAACTCATCGTCCCATATTTCTCACAACAATAATTAACCCTAAACCTCCAAGTTGCTTAAGCCATTCCCATGGACTGTATTAATATTTCATACTAGTCTATCAACTATATCTGTTTTATTCTTCAAATTTATGTCCTACTATTCTTATTCAATTATTATTTTCTTATTTACTCATTAATATCTTAATAGAAAGTTATTTTTTAATTACATTAAAATTAGGATTAAATTGATAGAATATATAACTAATGATGACCAAATGTATAGTTATATCAATTTTTTTAACGGTCATAACAACGTCTTCATTAAATGTTAACGACTAGTGACTTGATTGAAATAATTAAATAGTTAGATGATCTAATTGAAAAATTAAAATATTGATGGTCAAATGAAAAGGATAATACAATAGTGGTCACAAGTATAGTTTACCCTTATTTTATTTTTGCTTTTTAATTTCTTGGGTGAACTGCACGGCATTAACGTTTGAGTTCATTTTCATTTCTCGTCAAGTTTTTAAAGTAATAAACTCATCACTAACATTATTAATTTATAAAAAAAATAATCACTTCACCGTCATCATCGTTAAATTGACGATGTGATAATGTTAAGAGATGTTATACAACTTCATCCCTAAACTACTACTAAAATATTAAATAAGTCCCTAAACCATCCTAAAAAAGTTTATATATATACAAAAGAGATTTATAAAATCTTTCATAAATATAGTTTCTTTAAGAAAGGATCATTATACATGACGAGTTTCTTTAATGCAACTTTTGGAAATTGCCTTTCTTTTTCAAGTAGGCTTATAAAATCTTTCATAAAAATAGTTTTTCATCAAGTTCTATAGTATTATCTTAGATAATCATACAATGAGTTATAACATCAAGCTCTATAGTTTTTCTGGAGGTTTCTCACTTACCGATTTATAAAGGTTTAGTTTCTTGTTTATCATGATGTTCTTGTTTGGTGTTGACATCTGCGCTCTGTCTACTTCTCTCTTAATTAGTTTGAAATCAAAACCTGGTAAAAGGAGTGAGCTTCATGGTAGGTTACTTGAACTATGGCAATGATATTAAACCAGCGACTTGTAAGAACCTGCAAGGTGATGCTCTCCAAATGGAGTGACAAGGAACTCTGTGTCAATTATCATTTCCTCTCGTCTTTGTACTCTCTTGTATTGTTTAACAAAACTTGTCTGGTTTCTTATGATCATAGTTGCTGAGGCCTTGCTATTTTTTATTAGAATCCAGATTCTAATAGATGACGTTGATTGCTTTTATTTCCAATACACACTTTTATGGTTCCATACTGGAAACATTGTTGCATCTTTGAAGCTGTTTATGGAATTGTGCATATAAGTGAGTGATTAAAAAGTTTGGTAGTAAAGAAAAATATCTGACTTTTTATATATGCTTTAGGACCATGGGTCTATATGCTATCTTTTGGACTGATATTCCCTTATGTAGTGTTTTTTTTTTAAATTTATTTCAGCCGTGATTAGTGCTTAAATTTTGGAGATATTTGTTTTTCAGGCTCGCATTGAAAAAATTATGCAAGCTGATGAAGATGTTGGGAAGATTGCATTAGCAGTGCCTGTTTTAGTTTGTGAGTGGCAGTAACATTCATGCTTTTACATAAATAATTGCCCCCCACATGTATATTTCTTGCTCATGCTTCTTTCTTTTACCTTGCACTCTACAGCTAAAGCCTTGGAATTGTTTCTACAAGACCTTTGTGATCGTAAATATGAGATTACCCTTCAGAGAGGTGCAAAGACCATGAATTCATTACAATTGTGAGTGAAGAATTAACATTATTCTTTGTAACATGTGATATTAATTTTCTACTTGAGAATTTATATAAATTTTTATCCATATAGCATTCTTTGGCCATTGTGTTTAAGTATTTATTGACAACCCATATTCCAGTTCTCCAAAATACCAACATTCAAATATTTTTCTATGCTAAACATGAATTGAACCCTCTGTTGGCCTGTAATCTATGTTACTCAGACTTGGGGGTAATTGTGGGGTATGGGTATATTTCTGAATAGGATATTCTCAAAAAAGAAAATTTCTTTCAGTTTTGCTACACATTTATACCCATGTCAAAACATGTATCAAATACGGTTGTCGAATATGGATGCTTTAGGGAAAATGAAGAGTTGGAGCAACTTATCCTGTAACTGCTACAATTTATTACAGCTTATAAGTTAATTTCAGTAACAACTTGTACGTATTTTAGTCTATTAAGAAATTACAAACTTGATAACTACATTGGCTGAAATGATATTCTTTTTCCTTTTATTGGATGTAGAAGTGCTCATATTAGTACTCAATGGACAAAAAATGTACGATCTTTTTTTTTATTTGTTCCCCATCCCAGATGATTTGCTTTGTTAAAGAGGAGAATTGGCACAATATCATATGTAGAGTGAAGGGAGAAACACATAGCAAATCTATGTTACTCAGACTTGGGTATGAGTATTGGATATGAGTATGTGTCTAACACAGGTGTTCAATTTTTCGCAAAAAATTCTTGTATTCGGGGAGTCCTTGGAGAATGATATACCATGCTCATGTTTGAATATGAGTTATGTATGGGTGTTGGACATGAGTACTTGAAGAAAAATTGAGACTGGGTACCATAGTGGAAAACTACAACCATCATCATCGCTGCAAACTAATGAAAAGTAACATGCCTAGCAAAAAAAAAGAAGTAACATGATATAAAAGTATTGAGATTCCATGGTGATCAACTAACATCCGTTTATCTATTCACAGAAGAGCTTTTGGGATGTTTAGGGTGAATGGAATAGTAGAAAGTTTATTGTAATGTGTTCTTTGATTCCGATGATTGAAACTAGTGTTCCAAAATTTGTAAAGCTACATTCCAACAAATTTGATTCGTAAAAGGTTCTAATTTTATGTTGGACCTGGTCCAGATTTTCCTCCTTTTCTGGTCACAAAGTATTTAGAACTGATCAACTATGCTGATTATTGTAGATTGAGAATCGTGATTTTGAATTCATCTTTTCCAGATCATGCTACATTTTTCAATTAACAAGTCTTCTGATCGGTATGGTATCACATTATGTTACTTCCAATCTTGTTTGTGTTTATATCTAGTGATGTCGATCTGTTGTGTGTTGGTCTAACTAAAGTGTCGAACTAAACTGATTTTCCGAGGGACATCGTTAGCCGGGTTCCTGATTATGGTCATGGTCATTCTGATGCCGTTGCTGCTGATGATCAAAATGTTTCAAGGAGAAGGTTAGAGAGAGCTTTACATCATGTTTGGTACTTTTTAATTCATACAAAGATATTCCATGATATGTTTCCATATCATTCTGCCAGGAAAGCTGCTGGAGATGAAGTCCATGACAGTGATGAAGAATCAAAGGGGACCAAAATGGTAAGATGGCTTCTATTTAACATCTTTGTGTGTATAAATATAGACACGTCCTAAGAACATACAACATAGGATGCACTTTTGTGCAAATTTAAGAATAAATGCGAATGTTTTTCTTCAGTGACAGAGGTATCTGGTGAACTCCAATTTGTTATGCTAAACTATCTTACTCGGACTTGGGTCAATTGTCGGTACGGGTATATATCCGACGCTGATATGTTCAATTTTTTTTATATTTTTTTATCTGACATTGATATATTCAATTCTTTATAAGCTTTGTCCATGCATTTGGAGGGTCTTTGAGGGGTTATATCTTCATACCAATGTCTGGATATACCCTCACAGTATTTCGAAAAATTAAACAGTTGGAGGCTTGGAGCGATTTAGATGCCAGAAACATCTGCAAAAGATGAACTGGTTATATATGTTTACGTGAATTTTGGTACTTCCAATAACTGACATTTTTAGACGTACTCTATGCAGCATGATGTGGGTCATGCAGAGATGGAGAGGCAGGGGACGAGGTAGGGGACGTGGCAGAGAAGGCCGAAATGCGGAAAGGGATGCTCATCGTGAAATAGAACTGGAACCCCACTCAGTTCAGCAAAACGACAAAAGTCATTCAACCCCCGGAATGGTCATAGATAATGGTTCCGAGTCAAAGGAACTGATCAAAGAGAACACAATTGCTGAAGATGCCAATCAAGCCGTTTGGAATTTTGATCTGAATTCTGAGATAGATGAGAACATGAATGGAAAGAATGCAGCAGGTGCTGCTACCACTACTGCTACTGCTGACCCAGCAACAACAGCAGTGGAGGCAGCAGCTCAGCCTTCTTCAGCAGATCATAGAATTGAGACCAAACATGAAGAATACCCAGGCTGGTCTCTTTCAGACATGGACAAGGTGGCCATTGATCCTCTTCAAATTGCTCAGCTTGGCAAAAGGTTAGACGAGGACGAAGAAGATTATGACGAGGAAGGGTAGGGAAAAGCATTTTTGTTGCAAGACTCGGAGGAAAAGTTAGTATTTAAGATCAGATAAGAAAAGTAGAAAGATCAAGAAAAGGTAAAAAGTTGAGATGACTTCATCAGAGTATGGAAGTATATCCTATGTAGGTCTTCTGTCTGTCTGTTTACCGTTGTCATTGTTCTTACGTGTTATAAATTTGCTAACATAACTTTAAAATAGTAGCTTCCTACACCAACGAGACACTAATCCGGGAACATTCCCGTCACTGAACGAGAGAACATAGCTTTTTGGTGTAACAGAATTGCCCTTAGGATATCTATGTTTTAACTATCATCATTTGCTCGTTTGTATTTTCAGTAGTTCATGATGCAGCGGTCTTCTCACAGTTTTTTAAGTAGCTTTTAACCGTCAGGCACAGTTACTTAAAGAAAATGAGGGTAGCCTTTTTCACTTGGGGTATGGATGCATCGCAAGCATTGTTTTGATGAATGTATTAAGTTCTAATTTTGTATTAATTTTTAAACATGTCTGAAAATGTGTTCACCATTGTCTGATATATAAGGAAGAAAAATAGAGTTGGAACAACAACCTAACCGGGAGGTTCTGCTGTGCAGCATGTAATTTAAGGTCAATTTACGGCGTGATTGGTTCAACAAGTAATCATTAGAATTTAAAATATTACTCGGTTGGAACTTAATGTTACCTTGTTCACTCTGAAAAATTACATAATGGGAAAAAGCATATTACTTACGACATTTTAATATGAAAATTATTCAATTTACATGATTTATTATAAATAATTATATTTTAACTTAAAATATTATTATTTTCTCTCTAAAAAGTTAGATATTTGATCAGAATTTTAGTTAAAATTTATAATGTTCTGAGTTCCTCAATTGTATAAAATTTACAACTATTGATAAATTTGTACGTTTTAACGTAAAAAAATATTCTATCTACATAATTTAGTAAGGAAAACGTAATAACCAACCCAAAATATTATTGTCCACTCTAAATTTATATATTTAGTAAAAATTTCCAATTAAACCTATAATATTACATGAGTTTCAATTGAATAAAACTTACAATTGATAGTAACTTTTAACATTTTAACCTGAAAAATCACCCGGTCCACAAGATTTAGTGGTGAACATAATATTTTTGGTTCAACTTAAAATGTTACCCTCTTCACTATAAAAAAATTAGATATTTGATAATAATTTCAGTTATGACCTACAATTAAATTGAGTTCAACGATTGAATAAAATTTATCATTGGTGGTAACTTTTTATGTTTTAACATAAAAATTTATACATGATTTACTATGGTGAACGTAATATTTTGGTTCAACCTGAAATTATAATGTCCACTCTAAAAGGTTACATATTTGATAAGAATTTCAATTTCAACCAATAATGTTGCATTCTCAATAGAATAAAACTTACCAATCATGATAATTTTTTATGTTTTAACCTGCAAAATTATCAGATCTACATGATTTAGAATGATAAATAAAATATCTAAATTTTAACTTACAATGTACATTTTAACCTGGAAGATTATCAAATATACATGATTTAGTAAAGAGAACGTAATATTTTTTATTCAACATAAAATATTATTATATCCACTCAAAATAGTTGCATATTTAGTAAAAACTATGATTACAACCTATAATGTTGCACAAAATTTTAAATTAAATAAAACGTACCACTAATGGTAACTTTTTTTCGTTTTAACCTAAAAGATTATCTAATCTACGTGATATAATACGAAAAACATAATATTTTTATTTTAACCTAAAATACTACCATACCCACTCCAAAAAAATGATATTTAATAGAAATTTCAGTTAAAACCTAATTTCTCAATTGAATAAAAAACGTATCACGGATGATAAAATTTTATGTTTTAATTTAAAATTATTCCATCTGCTTAATCTAGTAAGGAAAATAAAATATTTTCAATCTAACCTAAAATATTACCCTATCCACTCTTGATTTTTTTTACTTATTTTAATATAAATTTAATGATTTTTTTATAAATTTAAAATTTATAGATTACGTAAAGGATGGACAGTCGGAATCTTAAAATTTATTATGACATGAATGCTTATCTTAATACAAATTTAAAGGTTTATTTTTTATATCAAACAAAATTATCATGACAAGAATTTTCATCCACTCAAACAAAACCAGACAGACAGGTAGCCAAACTATAGAAGAAATACTCCCTATGTCCCATAAAATCTGTCAACTGTTGACCTTTTAATATATTTTAAAAGCTTTAGATCAAGTAGTTTTTAAAAAATATATATTTTAAAAAAATTAATTATTTAAAATAATTGTGTTTAAAGTTTAAAATATTTTAACTTTTTAAAGTTAATAATGGACACATTTAGGGGGACGGAGGTGTAAAATTTTTCATGTCAAGAATGTTATCTTCCAAAAAGTCAAATAATTAGACATCTAATGCATGACAGACAAAATGAATTAAACAAATGCATATAGGGAAAGTGTTTTGGACGGTTCACCAATTCATAACATACATACTGAAAAAATGGCTCCAAAACAGTTTAGCATCAAACACCATAGGAATAGGAATTAGGAAAGTTGTCTACACCAAAACACTACAAACATCAAAGATTTCCACGTAGTCGTCGAGAGGACATGCTACTTCCACTGCTTATAAACACTGCCAAAATTGTAGAATGGCCACACTATAGCATACTTCTTACCTTTTTCTCTTTGCTCCAGCCCCTGAACCGCGCGCACCTTTCTTTTCCACATTTCCGGTCCTACCACCACCTTTTCCTCTACTAGCCGGTGCCTTCTTAGCACTTGAATTCCCTGTCCCTTTCAACTCCATTTGTACTTCGATCCCTGGGAGAAACAACGCAAGATATCAAAAGAGATTAATTTGTAAGATATGTACAATTGATCAATCAAAAACAAAAAAGATTGAGGTAACATTAGCTACCTTTTGAATTCAAACTCTGAAGTTCAGCCTGCAGCTTCTCACCATCGGTAGTACCTTCTGGTGTCCCAAAAACAAAAGGTAAGGCATTAACATAATTACTTAAAGGAAACTACTTTTTTGGATAGTCACCCATAAGTGCAACAACTGGAACACCCTATTCCAGTAAAAGACTTTGTTTTACATTTCATACAAGTTTTGGGAAAGAGGAGTTTATACCTAGGGACTTCAAAAATGTAAGTTCAAGTTTATACCTTGAGAAAGAGGAGTGGGTTTTTTTCGAGACTTCTGATTTGAGAACTGAAGTTTAAGCCACGAAAAGGGTTTTTATTTTTTGTGTGTGTGTTATTTTTTTAGGGGGTGGGGGTGGAGGTTGTTAAGGTCTAGGAAACAATAGAAAGCCATGTGGGGCTTAGGAGATGGAAGGATTAGATTTATGACTTTCGATCTTGACTTCAGTAGGTTTGAAGGCATGCATAGTTCTATTTCTATCTCTATTAATATTTTCAGTGCATAAATGAGTTATTTTTCTTCTCCGAATCAGAAAGTAGAGAGACCTCTAGCAAAAATGTATCAGGTCAAATGGAGCTAAAAACAAGTATTAATTTTGCAAAGGACATAACAGAAGATGGGAAATTTAGTGAGTAAATACCAAACGAATCAACAAAAACATTCAACAAAAATTATTACCCAAGTCCTCTGTGTCTGAAGTGTTCTCATTTTCCGCCACCTCACCATTCTCCTCTCCTAATCCATCATCTGAGGGTTCTAGAATTGCAGCAATCCGCTTCTTTGGGGCTTTTTTCATTCCAGGAATAGTTATCAAGTCTGCAGCTCGTATTATTCGTGTTTTGCTTCCTTCATTGTATGCTTTTGTCAGTGCTGCTTTGACAGGTGGTGGAATGCCATTCATGGGATTTGGATACCCCTGAGCAGAGATTATTTGAAAACAAAAATGTATTTCAGAAACACAAGAAAATAAAAAGAAATTGCATATGTTATATGGAAAGGTACAGAAGAAGCGTTGCCTGGAATTTAGATAACTCCATAGCAGTGTCGAAATCCTCCTGGCTTATTGAGTATGTGTTCATAAACTCTAAAACCTGCTTAACAGCTTCATCCTGGTCCATATCAGAGGAAAATGGAAACACTTTACAAAAGTGATCCCTTGCATAAAATATAAGGCACAAAGGCCAACTGCAAGCCAGTGGCTGATCTGGAAATTTAAGAATGGAGGTCCAAAATTTTAATATTTTTTCTTAAAAATAATGGGTATGCACTTTTTTTTCTCCATTTTTCCTTAATATATTAAACTAAATTTCACATTTTTCCCAAAAAAATGGGGATGCACTTGGCCCCCTAGGAGGCTTAGTGCATCCGCCCTGCTGCAAGCACATCCAGATGTTCGTATACACCAACACATCACAATTAATGGAAGAGAAATTAAAATAACAGTAAAAAAAAAATAGAAACATGAGAACCAAAAGTACAAGTAGAACAAGATAAATTACATACATCACAATAAACAGATGAACAAACAAAATAAATAGAACCGGGAAACAAAGATGCGATTAATACAAGGAGAACAAGGAAAATAATTCTTCAAGCCCACGAATCAGGCATGATGCAGAAGCAAAAAAAGAAAAAAAGCAACAGAGAGCAAAATGTGAGGTGGCCCAAGGTTCCAATAAATAAAATTCACCACAGGGACACAGATCAATGTTGGAAGTATGTTTAACACAACCCCTTTCCCATTACACCCATCTCTAAAACAGCCAGATCCATCAAACAAGGAGACAATCATTTTTATAAAATAGGAAGAGAAATGTCCTTTAAAATACAGAGAGAAGAAACACCCCCCCCACCGAAAAAATTGCTTTTATATAATTCGGAAGGGCAAAGTAAAAATAACACTAGTAGTTCTTTGGAGATCCTTCTTTGGCGGACAAACTTTCTTCTAGTAAGGAGCCGAAAAGGAAAGTACATTGCTGGAGCCCTCCTCCAGTGGATTTTTTTAAGTTGAATGTGGATGGGGCTGTTAGTAGAGTTGGGATGAAGGCGGGAATTGGGGGCATTCTCAGAGATTGGAACCGGGTTACACTTATTTCTTTTTCAGAAAATATCGGTTCTACTTCTCCGATTACTGCAGAACTGAAAGCTATCAGTAAAGGCATTGACATATTTGTTTCTTCAGAGTGGGCTTCGAAGGGTAGGCTAATCATTGAGAGTGATTCCAAGTAAGCAGTGGACTGGATTAATGAACAGGCTTTGCCTCCTGTTTTTCCCAATATTTTTGTTAAGGAAATTGTGTCTATTGTTTCTGTTAAACAGTTTATTGTGCGGTGGACTCCTATGTGTTGTAATATTGAGGTGGATAAACTAGCAAAGGAGGGGATTGGGGGATGATGTATCTTGTTTTAGTTTGTTGGTCTGTTTTCCTGTTTAGGTGATAGAGAAGTGTGTTATGGTTTATGTATTTTCTAGGAGTTTATTTTGAGGTCTTATGTAATCAGTTTTTTATTAATGAATTGAGGTACTCTTTTCCTCCTACTGTTAGTACGTTCTTGCCTCACGGTAAAGGACTACTAAGTGAGAGGTTTTTAACGAGACCTCCCATTCCTATAAAAAATAACACTAGTAGTTCAATGTGTACTTAAAAACAGGGGCATGAAACAGAGTAGATGATACAGCCATTGGTCATGATACATCCTAGTCTTACATCTCTAGTTGCAGACGTAAAAAGATATAAATACATAAATCAATACAGATCACTCAGATATGATGGAATTTTATGGTAACCAGATAGGGTTTCACCACCAAACCACAACTTGCAATAGCACCTATGACCAACCTTGCATCACATGATGCTTTCGTAGTTACATGTAACATGCATACCAAATGAAAAAAAAAGGTAACTTTCAAACCTTAGGCATGTCTCGAAGTGGATTAGTCAATCTTTTCAGAAGCAATGTGAGATATTCTAGTCGAAGTGTTTCCCTGTATCATTTCCAGCACAAAAAATATTTAACATGGGATAAATAAATGAAAAAAAGGTAATCATCTCAAATGAAATAAAGATTGTGTTGAAACTAATAAAGCAACATAAGAGGTAGAACAATCTGTCCACTTCTTCAGATATCCTCCTATAGTGTTTTTCATTGAGTAATATGATTATTATTAGGACCATGGCTCTGACACAAGCATGTGAAAATCTATACGCAATCAATGTGCATTCACATAGATGACTGCAGACAAATACGAAACTAAATTCAAACAGAGTTCTTCAGTTCCCACTTTCCATCTCTCTGAACACTATAAGACAAGAAATCTCTAAAGCAAATGCCAATTAATCAATCTAGCCAGAATAGATATCAGAACAAAAGTTAAGATAGAAAAATGTTAATCAGCTTTTTGCTGTTATACCCTCGGTATCTCGGCAATTATGAAGGGGTTTTTTAATGAGACCTCCAATTCTTATTAAAAAAAAGATCTCAGAACAAAAGTTAAGATAGAATCAACTTTATTTCCTTCAATTGACAACCAGATTTTGCAAGACATTTGCAAAATGAGTACGTGAACCAGTTAGCTTTCGTCATAGCTGTTTAACGATCAAATTAGCAAATAAAACTGCTGACATTAAACATCTCACGATGCAAACAGTTTCATTGGGAAGTAGCCCTAGTCAGACTCCAATAATTGGCTCTCCTCTTCAGTTAATTTAGATATCAAAACTGGCTATGCAAATGCAACAAATGATGAGATGGGAAAAATAAATTATTAATGAAAAATTCAATCATGTAACTAGATCATCATTTATTAAAGATTCAGCCACGGATATCAACAGAGAATATGGATAATGTTAACTGAAGGAGATAAGAAAGTTCAAAGAAAAACAAATAAGAAAATTAGATTTAAAGAATCAGCTTGATTATTCACTCAAACTTAATCAGTATTTATACTATTTGAAAGAGTACACAAGAAGTAAATAATACTAGGTTAGCCATAATTTACAGTCCATAATATTTACACATTCTAACAAAATAAAATCTAAGTCATGCTACCATGCCTTGAATCATGAGTTTGCAGCAAACACAACCCAAAATTTTAAGAAAACTAGACAGAAAGACATAAAACATAACCATGAATTACCTTCCCGAACAAGATTCACGTGAAGCAAGAAAATGAACATGAAAATCCTCCAAAAGCCTATAATTTTTGCCCATAGTTGAATTCTTTCCTAACCACCCACCAAATCTATTGAAATTGCGTTCTCCCTGCAAATATGAAACCAGCCTTCTATATTAGGACAAATCTAACATTATACATGAGTATATCAGTTTATTGGGTCAAATAATTATTATTATTTTTAGTAAAATGTTAGTTTATTATTAGGTTCAATTTACTATTTATTTATGAGAATTATAAGGAGCAAAATTTTTTTTTGATAGAATAAGGCCTCATTAAAACCCCCCTTCATATCCTACATGTTACAAACATAACATGAAAGACATTGGAAGGAGGAAAAGAGCGCCTCTAACTTTTATTAATGAGAACAATAATACACCTCAACAACTAACAACTCCTTACAAAACAAATACCATAATTCTGTAAACATAACACACCCTAATACTCCCTTAATAAGAATAACCAAGGCATAACACCTTAAAGCATTACACAAACCTAAAAATCAACCTATACCAGCTTTAGCTAATTCATCCGCTTCCCAATTTGCTGCTCTCGAAATATGCCTCATGATAATACCCTTCCTCTCCACAATGGTAGCTATATCCCTTACCAAGGATTGAAACAAAGAAGTACTAAGGTTCGGATTATTAATCCACTTCAGAGCATTAGCAGAATCCGATTCCAAAATGAACCTCTGACTTGGAAAGTATTCAACTTCATCAATGAGAATCAACCCTCTATTAATCGCCAATAGCTCTGCGAGTAAAGGAGGACCTCCCCCTACCTTCTCTGAAAACGACCCAAGCACCGAACCACTGCCATCCCTAATCAAGCCACCTATTCCACCCTTATCCCAACCTTTGACCATTGCACCGTCTACGTAACTTTTAAAAACCCTTCCGGAGGAGGATTCCACCTAGAAGAAGGAAGAGACCTCTTTTTCAGATTGCCATGCTGATCCGCTAATTTTAAATCCCCCATCAAAGAATCAAAATGAATATGAACATCCTTAAAAGAAGTTTCAAACTAAGAAACAATTCTGAATCGTGTAATGAAGAACAACAACACATAATCTACCTTCCCATTCTGGAAAATCACCTCATTCCTACATTTCCAAACATACCACAACATTTTTTTTTTGATAGAAGATGAGGCCTCATAAAAAACCTCCTTTTTACCCTCCATGTTATGAAAGTAACATGAAGGGTAATGAAAGGAGGAAAAGAGCGCCTATAATTTTATTAAACAGAAGACAACATTGCTCTTGTAATAAATTTCCATATGTGAGATCTCGGAACTAGGTCCTCCCAAGCAATTAAAAAATCCATCAACTTACCAAGAATCACAAAGAAAACATTCCATAACTTTAAAAATTTAGCTCACAAATCCCATATCACATCACAATGCAGAAACAAATGTGAGACCGACTCATTGCACTTCTTGCACAATGGGCAGACAGTGTCTTCAACCCCCGTAACTCCTCTCTTCAGCAGTTCCTCTTTCACCGCAACTCTATGATGAGCAAGTTGCCAAACAAAAGATTCCACTCGTGGTGGAGCTACTCCTTTCCAAACATACCTTTCCCAATTACCTTGTAATTCATCATTACCCTCTCTATCAAAATAATTTTTCATGCATGATTTTGCAGTAAAATAACCCTCTCCATTTCCCAACCAAATCCAACAATCTTCCTCTAATAGAGACAATGAAGAGCTATTCAACAGAGATAATTTGTAGCCACTGCTCAACCTCCCAATCCACCAAATTCCTTCTTGTTTGAATATCCCAAACCCAACCCGAATCATTATACAATAAGAATTCTGCAACCTTACCCTCTTTGTTATTCGAAAGAGCAAATAACCTTGGAAACCTATCTTTCAAAGAAACCGAACCCAACCATACATCATGCCAAAACTGCATTGTTTCTCCATTTCCAGCTCTAACACAATTTTTTTCTAAAACAGTCCCCAAAAGCATCACTTGAAAAGTTCTTAACTCCTCTCCAAATCCAAGAAGTACGGTCTGTCCAAGTATTTTGGATCATCATTGAATTAGGATCCATATTGTAAACACAACACACAACTGATTTCCACCAAAAAATTCTCTGCAGTAAATTTCCACACTCATTCCCCCATAAGAGCCCTATTTAATAGCAACAGATTCGGAATCCCTAAACCGCCCAACTTCTTTGGCTTACACACCAATTCCCATTTGACCCAATGAATGTTCTTTTTTTCTGTTGACCCCCCCATAAAAACGATGCCATGATAGAGTTTAGTTTATTGAGTACAGTAATAGGGATCCAAAAGATAGCAAGGTAGTAAATTGGAAGAGAGCACAACACCGATTTGACCAAGACTGCCCTTTCAGCCAGAGATAAAGACTTGGCATTCCAACCAGCCAAACTATTATAAAATTTTTGTACAACCGGTTCCCACAGGGAAAAAGAGTTCTTGGCCCCCAACGGTAGGCCTAGGTACTCCGATGGAAAATCTCCCCTTACACAGCCTAATTTCGTGGCCCATGAAGCTAACTCCTCCCCCCCAACATTAATTCCAAAAATTCTGCTCTTAGTCAGATTCAACTTCAGACCCACTAGCAGTTCATAAATTAACAACACCCTTCTAATATTCGCCAAATCATGAATAGAAGCCTTGCTAAAGATTATTAAGTTGTCCGCAAATTGCAAATGAGATAACATGAAAGAACGATCATTAGAACCTAATTCAAAACCCGAAAACAACCCCTTATCCACTGCTTTCACCAACAATAAGTGTAGCAATTCCCCTCCCAAATTGAACAACAAAGGAGATAACGAGCAGCCCTGCCTTAAACCTCTATTAGTGTGAATTCTCTCCGTAGGAGTGCCATTTACCAAAACTGAAATGGAAGCTGTTGAAACACACTTGTACATCCAAGAACTCCATCTAGCTCCAAACCCCATTTTACTCATTATTTTCAGCAAGATCCTCCAATCAACCGAATCAAAGGCTTTTTTGAAATCCACCTTAAAAACAACTCCCTTCAAACCTTTTTTCCTCCAACAATCAGTGCCTTCATTTGCTATAAACAAGTTCTAGCCCCTCCGGATTGGTCCTCTTAGGAATAAGAGAGATGAAAGAATGGTTGGTTTCCATGTCCCATTCCTTTCCTGCATAAAATTCCTTAAAAAACAGCAGCAAAACTTCCTTCAAACTTGACCAGAACTTCTTAAAAAAGCCTAAATTCAGTCTGTCCGGGCCAGGAGCTTTATTGCTATCCGAATTAGCAATTACACCCCAAATTTCGTCTTCAGAAAAAGGCTTCTCAAGGGCCATACTCTGCTGATTCGAGAGTTTTAAAAAGTCCAAATCTAGCTCCTCAACTTCCAATGTATTTTCCTAGTTTAACAACCCCTTGAAAAAGTGCACCACCGAAGCTTTAATTAATTTTGGATCTGAAATGTCTTCATTATCTACTTTGATGGATTTGATACCATTTCTCCTTCCTCTACCTCTTGCACATTGGTGGAAAAATCTAGTGTTCTTATCCCCATCCAAACTCTACTTCAATCTTGACTTTTGAAGCCAAATCAATTCCTCTTTTTTATACAAGTCCCACAACTCTTTCTTTGCTTCCACTAAATTCGTCATCGACACCACGGGGAGACCTTGTTGCAAATTAAGTTCCATCTCCTAAATTTCTTTCTCCAGCCTACTTATTCTCCCGGGGATCTCTAGATAACCCTTCCCAGACCATTTCTTCATTGCTTCCTGCACTCCTTTTAGTACGCTAGAGATTGGTTGTCTATTCTCCACATTACAAAGCTTGTCCAGTTCTCCCTCCATCATCGTACAAAACCCCTCCTCTTCCATGACATAATTAAACATTTTGAACGATTTAGGGCCCCAATTCTAGCCCCTATTTTCCAGCAAGATGCTGTTATGATCTTTTTTTTATAAGAATTGAAGACCTCGTTAAAAACCCCCTTCGTAATTAATGGAGCTTGGAGAAAGCTCCTTAATCATTGGAAGGAGGAAAAGAGAGCCTTAAGATTTTATTCAACGACATAAAATACATAGGAAACAACCAGGACCACACCCCCATCAAACAATAAAAAACATACAGCGCTCAAAACCCAAAGCAAACCAAAACTACAGCAGAAACCTACTCAACCGACAAAGCAGTACCTTAGATCAGAGGGTGAGTCCTGATTCCCAAACTAGCAATACTATTACAAAGGATCAACCACAACAAAACCCATCGAAAAAGCACAAAACATTACAAGAAGCCTGTTACACTTAACTGATCCCCTGCTTAGCTAACCTGTCAGCCTCCAAATTACAGCTCCTAGGAATCCATCTAAGAACGACCCCCTTAGCAGTAATAAGAGCTTCAATATCCTCCACCAGATCACTGAAAAAGGAAGGGGCAAGTTGCAGCTTTAAAATCCAACCCACTGCACATTTGCAGTCGCTCTCAATAATAAGTCTTCCCTTCTTAGCCCAATTTGAAGAATAGAAAAAACCCAATCCTTCCTTAATAGCTTTCAGTTCAGTCAAAATAGGCAAACCAGGCCCCACTGCAGAAGAAAAAGAAGCTAAAGAGTCGCTGAAAGAGTCTCTCAAAACACCACCAATACCCCTTGCATCCCATCGCCAGTAAATGCTCCATCAACATTGAGTTTAAACATATCCGCTGGCGGAGGAGACCATCCAATAACCTTCTTAGGACCAGAAGTAATGAGAAAAGAATCTGCCCTCGTAGGATCCCCTACTAAAAGGTCTGTCTGAATCCGAACCGAAGGATTTTTAGCTAAGAACCATTTCGCCAATCTAAATCTAGTGATAAAATACAGAATGAACTGTCACATTTTCCATTTTCAAAAACAACCAGATTTCTTGCCTTTCAAATTGACCAGAAAATAACAGCCGGAATGAACCTCCAAATAATAGAATTATGCCTAAGATTGGACCATGAGCAGAGAATAGAGGAAGGATCTTGATGCAGAGCAGTAGAAATATCCCATAACCTTAGAAATTTACTCCACAATCCCGAAGCAACAGAACACGTTAAGAACAGGTGAGCTATAGTTTCATCCTGGGAATTACATAATGGACACAATACTTCCGTTAGAGGGATCCCTCTTTTCTTCAATTCCACTATAACTGCTAGTTTCTGATGGCAAATCTGCCATAAGAAGGTTTGAACTCTAGGCGGAGCCAAACCATCCCAAACCCACTTCTTCCACTCAAAACTCTCTTCAGATTATCATATAACGACAGTCTACAAGCTTTGACCGAGAACATGCCATCCCCCTTACCCGACCACCCCAGGAAATCATCGACAGAACATGACAGCTTAGTCTTGTCAATCAACAACATTAGACCTTTCTAGGAGTCTCTGTGTTATCATAGAGAACAATGATAAAAATCTTTGATCCACTAGGAATCGATCAAGCCTCTCATAAGTTGGGATTTCTCTACTGTTACACCATGTAAATCGGCCTCTAACCAAAGGCAAATCCAGTAAATTAGCTTTACTCACAAAATCTTTGAAAGAAAACATTGTAGCTAAATTCACTGCACCTCCAATCTTCTCATCCTGTGACATAACAACATTAAAGTCCCCTCCGAGACACATTGGACAGTCTATATTCTCTAAAAATGATAGCAGCTCCCCAAAGAACGCCTCCTTTTCTGAATCCACACATGGACCGTACACATTTATGAACCAACAAGAACCTAGTAACTCATCAATAACACCCTTAAC
Source organism: Hibiscus syriacus (assembly GCF_006381635.1). Lineage (NCBI taxonomy): Eukaryota > Viridiplantae > Streptophyta > Magnoliopsida > Malvales > Malvaceae > Hibiscus > Hibiscus syriacus. Next base: position 847,445 of record NW_024063527.1, on the reverse strand, counting down.
TGCTACATATCTTCTATGAATAATTTTCTCTTGAACATGACAACTCTGTTTCATTCCATAAAGTAATCAGACCTCCAGCAGAACCTTCAGCTGCTGAAACTGCTGAAGCTGTCAGCAAATTACCTCCCATTTTCCTCACTATCGATGGAGTTAACACTTCCATTTTCGATTCCTGAATGAATAAAATTAATGGCTTTCTCTCGTTCACAACCCTCCTTACAGTTCTAGCCTTTATCCTCCTACCCAAACCTCTAACATTCCAAGATAGTAAATTCCAACTAGTCATCTATATTGAGTTATAACCTTGAATTCCATCACCCCTTAAACTCCCCCATGAGCTCCTCTATCCTTAACCAATGGAATTGCTTTGTTCATAAAAGCTTTTTTCCCCCTCTAAATGTAACCCCTAACAATTTACTTACGTTTCAACACTCCAAAGCCTCTGCCCCATCCACCTCCTCATTTCTATAAACATACTCCGAACTTGTACCTAAACAGCTCCTAGATCCCCTCGTCTTAGATCTTGAATAAACATGTTTGTATTTGCCTCTTCCCACTCTACTCCTAGATACAGACTTCCCCGAATTCCTTTGAGAAGACAAGGAAACAGACCCCACCTGCAAGGGAGTCTGACACTGTACTGCAATATTTTCTGCTGTATCAATACAACAATCCTTGCTTAATCTCTCCTCCTCTTGATCCAGCCCACTCCTCATATGTATTTCCGGGCCCCTATGAAGCCCAATTTCGCAGTCAACTTTTTCATGCTCGGTTGAAGCGCCTCCCTGACTTTTCCCATTCTCTCCCTTCATTAACTTCTTCTGACTTTTCCTGCTCTATGGAGACATCACCTACCTCTGTCACATCTTTGCACAAGTCAAACGTATTTTCCATACCTATGTTTAAATTCAAACCCCCCTTGGTATTTGTGTTTTTGCCTTGATGGGAACTTCTAACCCATTCCTCAACCCTATTCTGAGGATCTGACAACTCTTTTAATCCCACCTGCTCTTCATGCCAATTCTGTACTTCTTCCTTGCTCCAATCCGAAGAGCTATCCTCCCATGGTTCCTCTGCAACTTCTTCTATCTCCATGTCTGTTAACTCAGGAAAACAATCCTCAGCACCATCAACTTTAATTTTAATCATGAACTTTCTCCCATACGTATTGATGATGGTTTGTTCTGGAATGTCAAATGGACTCTCAACCCTTAGTAGCAACTGCGCCACTCTACAATCCACTCTATGAGCAGTTTGATCTTGAATTTTTACTAACTTGCCCCATTTGGATGCTAAGCTAGAAAAGAACGATACCAACCAACAATTTAATGGGATGCCCCCCTCCTCCTCCAACGGCTCCAATATTTCAAACCAGAACGTCAGAGCTTCCCATTGTTCTTCCATTGCAATTCTTCTCTCCTCAACCGACTGAAACACTACCAGACACGCATTCTTCGCACATCCCCACCTTATCACCTTAACTTTGAAGCCCTCATTCCGTAAGGCTTTCTGCACAAAGTCTACTTTGAAAATATCTTTGCAAATGCCAGTAAGTGAAGATTTCAACCATAATCTCTCTTCCACTGGGATAAAGACTTCCAAAGATTTCTTCTCCTCATTTGTATTCCTTTGATTGCTTACTTGATGACTCTCTGGAACTTTTTTCATCCCAACTATCGTGTCTCTATAAGTTCTTCCATCAAGGAACCTACTCATCCGTTCCATTTTCTCTTTCACTTGTGCTGGCGAAGTCCTTCTGCCTTCCAACTCTCCTGTTTCTACCCTTTTGGAGCCCTCCTCTCTTAGCCCCTCACCATTCTTCATCTCGGATAACTTATCATATTTAGCTACTGACACAGAAATTATCCTCCCGTCAACCCTGACATTATTCATCTTCTCCATCGCATTACACAGATCCTTCTTGCTTGCAAAATGGACGAACGCAAACGTACAATCCTTGTATTTCGGTCTATTGTTAATAAAGGGAATAAACACCCTAATAACTTTACCATGATAACTAAAATGTTCCCCTAATGTTCTTCTGCTCACTCTCCTACTAAGATTATCAACGAACGCAGACCAAGTACCCCCTCCATGGAACTCTCTATCTTTGCCATCAGTATATCTGCACTCTCTTTAGAAGCCTTTCTTTTGTAGGATTGCTTGATTAGTAAATCTAAGTGGTTTTTAGCCAAGTTCCACCAAGTTTCCATCTCGGTTGATTCGTTGATTGTTGATCCCTCTCTAGCAGATGGGCTCAACTGCTAAATGGTTCATAATAGGCCTTTGCAGAGATGGCTTCCTCCTCCTGTGGATTTCTTCAAGTTCAACGTTAATGGAGCTATTAGAAAAGATGGGTTGGCAGGTGGCATAGGGGGCATTCTTAGAGATTCAAATGGCTTCACTCTAACATCGTTTTCAGAAAGTGTCGGGCCTGGCCTTCCTCCATTAGCCGAATTGAAGGCAATTAGAAAAGGAACTGAAATTTTCTTTTCCTCAGTTTGGTCAACTAAGGGTAGATTGATACTGGAGTGTGATTGTAAAACAGCTGTGGAATGGATCCAGTCGCCTTCTTCAACTCCTGTGTACTTTAGTAATCTAGTCAAGGAAATCGTGACTTTTGCATTGTCTAGGGCGTTGATAGTGAAGTTTATACCTAGGGGTTGTAATTGGGAGGCTGATAACTTAGCTAAATAAGGGGTTGGGCGATTATTTGGATACATCCAGGATGTTTTCTGCGTATTTAGAGGATAGTCTTTTCTGATGTAATACAAAGGATTATTGTTGTTCTTATGTTATATCAATAAAATGAGGCACTCTTTTCCTCCTTCCGCTAGTTGCTCCTTTTCTTTATGAAAGGGACAATTATGAAGGGGGTTTTTAATGAGACCTACTTTTATAAAAAAATAAAAAGATGTCTTCATTGTTTTCACTAAAAATGTTTTGTACAAATGAAAAGGTTGAAAACAAGGGAATTTTAACTTAATGAACTGACCCAGGTTCAAATCCATGTAAACAGAAATATTATTTTTAAAAAAGTAATTTAAATATCAAATTTCTGATCCCGGATCGTATCCATATAAATGTAGGAATTTTCTATTTTATTTTTCATGTTTCCATTATGAGAAAATAAGTACAAAACATGTTCTCTTATTTTAATATTTAAAACAAACTTTTATTTCTATTTGCCAAATATGTTTTCCAATTTTCAAAAAATTATTTTTTAAGAATGAAAATAGAAAATGAAAACAGAAAATATTTTCAAAAACCAAACGGATCCTTAGGTTTTCTAATTGACTGTTAAGCATATGGTCTGATGTTAAGAGAATAAACACATGCACACTCGATCACTCAGAACATAGTGGCAGTGCCAAGAGTCATAATGACCATATTAAGGAATTAGACTCCTTTCAAAAAAATAAGATGATAAAATTGAACTCAGTGAAAACACAAGGGATTAACTCAGCATTTTAGCAAGCAGAATTAAGCTGTAGAATGGGTACTACGGAGTTGGAGACAAAATACACCCTATAATCATATCAATCATCAAAGGATAAAGAACGAGCTTGCCATGATCAGACTTCTTAAAAGGACGATGAAGGCTTCAATATTTTGGATTGAAAAATAGAATATAAAGGTTAAAGCACCTTCCAAATGGTACTTGTCAACCTTGTAGAAGACTGAAGTAAAAGGTTCGTTTTTACTTTTAATTTCTTTGTTTAAAAATAGAAAACTGGAAAAAATTATGCCAATGCATGAGAAGTCATAACTACAATCAAGAACCTTCAGGATAGAAACTTACCTGTTCAAGTGTCTCCCTTTGTCCATGTAGCAATGCAGCACTGATGAAAAGAAAAGAAAAGAAAAATATGAGACAACAAAATGAAAAAAATTTGAAAGATTAAGGCCTGAAAAATACAACATACGGAATGATGCACGACGAAAGGGTACTAGTTTGTGAGAGCTGCCACTGTCGATATCTTCGAATCTGCACATTGATTATATCACCATCACCAATAGACTCAGCAGCTCGGGTAATTAAGTTCATTCGTTTAATCCCACTGTCATCTTTACCAATCGAACTCGGCTTATAATTAATATAATTTTCCTGCATGTACAAAAATACCAAGTCATGCCAAAATCAACAATGAGCAACTCGATGTAAAACGCACAACAGATAAACTCTCCCACAACATATGCAAGTATCGAACAATTAAATAAGATGGTTTAGGAAAAACAAAAACATTGAAACACTTAAATCAAACAAGTATACTCAAAGGAAATACAAATGGGCTTGCAAAAATTAAAAATGTATAGTAGAGAAAAAAAGGGTAAGCAACTTTCAAGCTAAGAACATCTAGTCTTCAACTGTTGATCGAATTAGCAACAAAGCTCACATAATGCAAATGAAATCATACAAACCCAAACCTAAAAATTCTGCACAAGTTGGAAAGCACTATCAGAAGGGCAGGAACTAAAATCGGCATAAAGTCCTCCAGTAGAGGATACTACGCTATTGAGGCGGTGTTTATAGTTGGAGCAAAGGACACCGACTCAACCTAAAACAACAAAAAGGAAAATGAAAAGCAGCATTTCCAGTTTCCACACAAACTTCTGTACCTTTATTAGATTTACTAGCATCCTACAGATATAATTTATAGTTTTGAAAGCTCTAAAGAAGTACCGCAACATTAGAAATAATCTATCAATGGAGCTAAATCACACAGAAATGGGCCCATCATCCAAAAAAGGCACTAAAGTATTCTACATCTTTCATTGATTCAGAGAACCCCCAACATAATAGGTTCGAGGTTTCCAGGAAGATCTTTCATAAATGAATAATAGCAACAAACCTTGGGGAGATAAACTAGAAAAGGCATAACCTGAACAAGAAGTGGAACGAGATCAAGATCGCTCATGCTTAGATCAATTCTTTCGTCCATTCTCAACTTTCCACCATTATATCCAAACAGCCTAAATTACAACAGATTCAAATGGGAGACATGAGGAAGGAGGAAGAGGTTAGTAACTGGAAACATATTAATTATGCTTCAACAGAGTTAAAACCAAATTATCATTAAATCTGCAAGCATAATTGAACATTTCTAAATGCCCTGCTGATAGGGATTTCAATTCACAGCAAGAGACAGAGAAGTTTAATTGGATTGTATCAGAATTCTTGTCAATGATTGACTAGTAAAAACATAAAAATTCTAAAACTAGTCAACAAATAATGCTCGAGTCATTAACATACATCCTGATAGTCACATAGTTGTGAGGCAACAAAACTCTAAACTTCACATCCCCAAACCAATGAACCACAAGATGGATCATTAAGGAAATAATTTTTTGACATGTAAACTAGGCTTTGGGATGAAATCATTGAGTTATCAGGAATGACAAGGACAATAAATACTAGGAGAAAATAAACTAGGATACATTTGATCCATGATTCAGTAGCTCAGTAAAAAAAACGTCATTTCTCCAAATGATGAAACAATAAAAGAAAAAAAGAGGAGAAATAATTATTGGAAGAGCCTGAAGTTCATTTTAAATAGAAAATGACAGCAAGAGAAGCATATCTAGGAAACATCAATCAAACAGCAACACTCGGCGAAACATGTAAGCTCTTAATTCATACTTATCAACAGCTGTGAAGGGTGAAATGTCTTCATCTTTGGAACTGATAAGAAGGCGTTGCTTTATGTCATTATAATTAATAGCAGACATGGACAGACTCATGTACTGCAACTGATTTAGGGCCATGCGCATGTCTCCGTTCACTCTTTCTGCAAGTTCCTCCAGAGCAATCTGGAAAATTAAAAAAAAAATTATGTTTGGTAAGAGGGGAGGGGTAGAGTGCTGGAAGAAAAACAGAAAAGATCATAGGTGATGTAAAAAAAGGTATAATCAAAACAACAAGATCAGCATCTATACAACTAAAAATGACTGAAGAATATTACCAAAAAAGCTGTTCGGTTTCCAAACGTAAATCACCCAACTTAGAACATGCCAAAATCTTTAGATTGCAGTTTCTCTAAAACTTTATAGACAAATGATCTCACTACCGGGGGGGGAGAGAGAGAGAGCTCATGTTTATTGACCAAGAATCCAGTAAGTCCATTACTAAATCACAAGTCAATTATATTATAAACCATTTGGAACAGCAATAGTGCAATTGTGCGAAGTAATGCTCGGCAATGGAACAAGTATACACTCACAAGTGATTTTTACCTCATTAACTTGAAGACCTTCAGCGTTTGCAACTTGCATTAATCTCTTTGCCATCTGCCATGCATAAAGTTCAGAGTTAGAAATTGGAATGACAATATTCTCCTCAGAAGGGAGAACGAACCCCCAATCCCCCAAAAACTTCATATAACATCATTACATGTCACAAAGAATCAGAGTGAGACACAGGAATGATGAAGAACCCCACCCATAAAATTGCAGGGATAAACATGCAGACAACAAATTCAGACACACATTTAACTAGTCGGAGACTTTTATAAATTTATTTTTGTTTAACAGGTCACAGAGACTCAACAGAAAAATTGGCCTGAAATAATAGTTTATAAACAAAACCTGTTTATTAACAAACAATAATAAATAGAAAGGTCAAATAGAATTCCTATGCAGCATATGCTAATGCTCTCATAAGTCCATAGATACCAGGAGATAAGTTCTCCCCATTTGTTTGCAATGTTTCTGAAGGTGGAATGACTCCACACAAACGGTGGGATCCCTTTGCACGATAGCCATGCCCGACGACTGCTACACTGAAAATTTTCCGACCACACTTCTACTTTGTCAAAACAGTTTTTCAACGCCCCAATCTGATTATTAAGAGCATAATCCCTACTCTCTTCATCTTCAAAAATGATTAAAATTGCTAAACCACTTAAACTCATAATTTTCAGACCTAATATGCCTTCCTTGTGCATAAGAGCAACCAACTCTTTCAATTTGAAAAAAAATCTGCACCAACCTACCAAGCTATATCTGAGAGTTAAGAGCTTATCCTCGCCAACAACACCGAAAATGGGATCCTCTGAGTGAGAATCATCCTCCACTTTATTCTTGACCTCAGCTGGTTTTGGACCAGAAAACTTCTTTCTCCAGAATTCTTCACGAGGTTGAAATCTCGCCATGAAAACTCTAACTTTAATACCTTGAATCCAAGATCTATCAGCACAGTTGATAACCTTCCTCGCGTCCTCCAATCTGGTGAAGCGAACAAAACTAAACCTACTACCTCCCTTGCTTCTTTTTTTAGGGATGAAAGAATCAACCACCTCATCATATTTATCGAATAATAACCAAAGACCTTGGTGATGAAGACACTCTAGAATATTGAAAATGATCACTGTAACGCAATTTTTCCCAACAGATCTTCTCACCTGACTCGCCATCTAAGAGATATGAAAAGGGATAAAGAAAGAAATTTTTTGAATTAGTGAAGTCTGTTTTGTCGTCCTTGCCAATTTTCTTCCTCTCTATTTTCAAAATCCCTCTAAAGACTAACCAAAAGTTGAATTCTCTTATGGCTAAATTCCTTTGGGGGGACGATCCCTTGAAGAAGCGGATTCATTGGGTGAATTGGAAAATTGTGTGTCAACCGTATGAGGAGGGTGGTTTGGGTGTCCTGGATTTGTCGATGGCGAATAGAGTGCTTCTGGGGAAGTGGGTTTGGAAGTTTGCTAATGATAAACATTCTCAGTGGAAGAAGATGATATGTTGCAAGCACAATATTAGTAATTTGTCTCTTGCAATTAATAAGGCTGTTAACCCGCAAGATTCATGGATATGGAGGGGAATTGTGAATAATTATGAGAAAAATGACGATATTGGGAATTGTTTGAGGTCCAATTCCAAGATCCAAGTGGGGAATGGTAGATCAATCGAATTCTGGAATGACATTTGGACAAATAATTTCACCTTAAAAGAACAATTTCCTAGGATTTATGCTTTATCGATTAACAAAACGGGGAAAGTTGTGGACTTTGGCCGTTATGATAATAATTGTTGGAGTTGGAATATTTGTCTAAGGAGAAATTTATGCGATTGGGAATTGGATCAATGGATATCTCTAATGACTTTGATTGATAATATTGTTTTGATTGATACTGTTGATGATTTTCTAACTTGGTCAGGGAGTGGAGATGGTTTGTTCTCAGTTAAGGCCTGTAGATCAGCTCTTATTCGTAGCTCTGGAGGAAATTTTCAGTGGAAGAAATGGGTTTGGTCTGGATTAGCTCCCCCAAAAGTTGAAACATTTTTATGGCAATTATCTCATCAAAAATTAGCTGTTAGAGTGGAATTGAAGAAAAGAGGTGTTCCTTTGGAAGAGTTATTATGTCCTCTATGCCAAAAGGAGGAAGAAACAATTCCCCATTTATTTATGTTTTGTACTGTTGCTTGGGAGTTGTGGAACTTGTTCATCAATTTATGGGAGGTTAATACTATTCTACCCAAAGATCCCCCGTCTTTACTTAGTTCATGGTCTGTTTTGAAGGCTTCTTCTTCTATTTGGAATTTCATCCCGGGTGTTGTTATGTGGTCGATTTGGAAGGCTAGGAACTTAGTGGTGTTTGAAAAATGGAATTTTGAGAGATCTGCACTGTTCTTCATTTGCAGATTCAGGTTGGCCAAATGGTTTCTACCTAAATTTCCTAAAGCTAACATCCAGGTAGATTTATTAATAGGAGATCCAAGGCTTGCAGATGGTTTAGCAGTTAATTTGCACAAGAAGAAGAAGGATCTGTGCTGGTATCCACCTCCACCTAATTTTTATAAATTCAATGTGGATGGGGCTGTTAGAAGTGATGGTTTGCAGGGTGGAATTAGAGGTCTGTTGAGAGATTCGAATGGCTCTACCGTGATCTATTTCTCTAAGCCTATCGGACCTGGTCCTTCTATGTTTGCTGAGTTGAAAGCCATTAAAGAAGGAATTGATCTATTTCTACATTCGAATTGGGCGTTGAAGGGAAGACTTATTCTCGAAAGTGATTGTAAAACTGCAGTTGATTGGATTTTCAGGCCTTCTGAGGCTCCTTCGTTCTTCAGTTCTTTGGTTCGGGAAATTGGGGAGGTAATTTCTGGTAGGGATATTATGGTTAGGCTGATCCCTAAGGCTTGTAATTGGGAGGCAGACAAGTTAGCTAAGGAGGGGATAGGTTGAATGTCCTTAGTGTTAGTGGTTATGTTTGGTATTTTATTTCGGGTGTAAATTATAGTTGTATGTAATTCTGGTTTATTAATATATTGGGGTACTCTTTTCCTCCTTCCGCTAGTTGCCTCTTCTCAAGAGGCAACTATGAGGGAGGTTTTTAATGAAACCTCCTATTCCTATCAAAAAAAAAAAAGATTTTTTGAAAACGTCTAATTTTTAGAGAGAAGGTGGAGCTTCTCTCACTAACGCCTAATTTAGTATCATTGCAAGATCAAATCATTGTCTAACTATCTTCTTTGAAATAGAATGATTTTCATTCCATAAGCATACAACAGAAACACAATTAACGTCTCCCCAATCTATATGTCCTCTATCTTGGTTCCAGAGAAGAGGATAATTAGAGTCATGCTACTCTAAACTCGGAACAGTAGATATATCTCTAAACTAAGGCATGATACATTCTTCTTCAAACAATTCTTCATAAAGTAAGATTCTGAGCACTTCAAGATCCAAGATAAAATGCACACACATATATATATATATATATATATATTCAATCTTGAGTTTCAACAATTGCATAATTTTAAATCTGTTACACTACACAACTGACTTGGAAAAATGAAGAGATAATTTAGATTCGAAGCTGAATCTCTGATTCAGTATTCAGATGTGATTTTTTGTGTTGGCAGGCTCATAATAATGTTTCATCCATCATGGCCAAGACCAGTATGGCTGAAATCATTAAAGAAGTCAGTTCTGTCAGCAAGATAAAACATAGGATTGTACTAATTTCAGTAAAATTCAGTGTATATTGGTCCCACAGAACAAAAGATAGATAGACAGTAATTAAAAGAAACAGCTATAAAAACAATAACAACTATTACCTGCTGTTTTGTAGGTTTACGGTAACTGAGAAGCAAACAGTAGTTTACAAGACTCCTCAATTTCTGACTGTAGCGGTCATTACAGATGCAAATGATTGGGATTTTGGAAATCTTTATGCTAGCAATAAGATCAGCTATCCCACCTCTATCACCAGCAGACATGCCATCCACCTCATCCATAATCAGGACAGTCTTTGGATGTTTTAAACTGCAATTTCCATTAGAAGATTGAGTGAGAAATAATTGAAAAGGGTTTATAGATTTCCTATGCAGCACCGATGCACAAAAACAAACCGGTCCATATTAAAACCCAAAGCTGTATTGCTAACTAGTTCCTTTATGGAATTTGCATTGCTTCCACCAATTCCTTTAGAAATATTGGCATCGGCCTTTCCACGACTATCACTAGCATTTACCTATATGACACATACAGAATTAGACAGCAAGACAGACATATAAGCTTTCAGCCGTCTAATTAGAATGTATATTAATAATCAAGATTTCTTTTGGTAAAATGGAGTCCACCTCAATGGTCTGGAAACCCAGCATCTGACTGACCAACTTTGCTGATGTAGTTTTCCCAATTCCAGGTGTTCCACTTAAGAGAACAGCCTTTTTAGCACCAGGGTCGTTTTGCTTTTTGCCCTTTCCCTTGCTTCCAATACCAAGAAATTGCCTGTCCCATTGTGCCAGCCAATCATGGAGTTGTTTAACCTGCATCCATGACAGAGAGATCATAGTGATAACACTTCTACGATATGATAAGTTGCTCAATCTCGGGACTCTTGGACATAGATTTGTGTCCAACATGGATGCATTCAATACTTTCCAACTTTTTCTTCATATTTGTAAGTCAAAACCCCATATTAACAGCCACTTTGAAGCATCAGATATGTCTGCACAAGTAAGCAATATGGCTACTAGCCCTTTGAAGATAGAAATTATAACATAACAGTGTTGTTAAGGCGCTCACCTAGGAACCTAGGTGATGCAAAAAAAAAAAGATTTTGCCTTCCCAGGCGTGGCTATTTGATTGGGCACTAGCCTGTTCACACTTTATTGCACTTTGAGTTCATCACTAAGCAACAGAAAAGCCAGCTTGATGTAGCAGTGAATTTTGGCCAACTTTTTTTCCTCTTTTTTTTGTTGGGTTGGGGGGGGTTCTTTTTCTTCAAAACTCAAACCCACTGAATGGGCTTTTAGATTTCAAAACTCAAACTCTATCTATCTGCTTTCTTTCTTCTTTGAATAAAATTGTGGCAGTGGTGTTATTTCTTAAGCTTTCCTTTTTCATTTTAAAACTCAAATATCCACTACAGCCGGTTTTATCTTTTAGGTTTCTTCTTTTTTTTAAACCTCGAATACCATTGTCTCCTGATGTCCACTTTTAACTTTTACAAGAATGTTCATAGTTATACTTCGGAAAATCATATTAAAATTTCAAATATATTAGTTAATTTTTTATGAAAAAAAATTAATTAATATATGACAGAATGATTCAATTTTTAAGTAAATCAATTTATAGTTTTAAAATATTTAATTATTCACTTTTAACTTTCAATTAATATATGAAAAATTTTAAATTTCTTTTTTTATGAAAACTATAATTATACAAAATCAGCATAAAAACGACTTGGATATGACATAACATGGAAAAATATGAATATGTCGACACAAAATGAAAATATTTTGAATATATCATCAATATATGACTTTGTAAAAAATTTACATAAAATAAATTTTAATGAATATGAATATGACTTGGATATAACCTTTTAAATACAATTATAACACGATATAAATACAAGTATATATATATATATATATATATATATATAAACAATTTTTAATGAGAAAAACGATAAAAGAAAATATAAATATAAATAATGTGAGTTATTTACCAAATTATTCTCAGACATGAGCCCAAAGACATTGAGTAGTTGTCTAATAGAAAACTGCTTCAAATTATAAATTGACCAATCCCATTGTAATGAGAAAAAAGATAAAATAAAATATAAAATAAAAATAACATGAGTGATTCACCCAAATTATCCCAAGTATGAATTTAAATACATTAATTGCTTCAAATTATAAATTGACCAATCCCATTGTAATGAGAAAAAAGATAAAATAAAATATAAAATAAAAATAACATGAGTGATTCACCCAAATTATCCCAAGTATGAATTTAAATACATTAATTATTTGTCTAATATATTGAGACCTGTTTTTTCTTACTATGCAAATAAAATCTTTCCAAGTAAAGGCAAAATCACAGTTTAATTACATTGCTTAGGTGGCAAATAATTAAAACAAAGGGAGACAACTTTTAAAATATAGTATAGATTTTATTAATTATATATAAAAGTTTAAAACTCAAAATATCATAATTTTTATTTTATTTTATTAATTATAAACCTACTGGCTACTAGTTGTTTAAAATACCAATTTTTTATTAAATCATAAAAACTCAAAACTTCTACCTCCCTTAAAAGCTCAAGCCTGATGTATACTTTTTTAATTATTATTCAGTCTATTCTACTATTGGTTCTTTTAAATGCTTTACCTCTATATTTTTTTATTTTTTACCATAATATTTTTCAGTAATTATTCCGAACAATAATTTGAATTTACTTAATAGATCATATAAAATTCTATCTTAACTAGTTTTTTTATTTATTATTATGTATTACATAATTTTTCATAAACATTATATGTATATGACATATAATATATATGTGCCTTATTTTACTCGGGGGCCTTCCGTCTCGGGCTATATAGAGGACTTCAAGCATCCTTAACATTGAGGTAAAATAGTATAATAACAAAGAATGGAAGATAGACACCCATACCAGTGATTGGTTCCCAGTGATCTCATTTGGAACTTTTGGTCTATATTTTTCAGTCCATGGCAGAGAAGAACGCTGGAGCAGTTGCCCTCCTTTCTTGGCAGATGGGACACTTGCACTTGTACATTTGGTTAGTGCTGCTGATGAAAAGTTGCCAAAGCAAGAAGCAAAAAGTTAAGACAATGCATTTAAATAAAATTAAAGGCATTCAGAGTCCATCCATGCGAATGCAACTATATACACAATTCACTGAAAGATATACACAGGAAGACAATATTCAAAATCAAAAATATGAAGGGGGGTTTTAACGAGACCTCCTATTTTTTATCAAAAAAAAAGGAAGACAATATTCAGAAATAGTAGCATCAAACTGATATCAAGCACCAAACTCCATAATTAATGAAAAGACCACTCATGACCTGTAGAATGTATGCTAGACACCGTAAAATAGTATTTAACAGAGACAATTCATCAACCTGAATTATATTTTTTTTGATGGCAAAAATAAGTCTTTTAGCAAGTCCCATTTCTAGTGAGTCATACTCATACCACACCAAACACATATACTACTATATGTAGTTGACCACTCAAATAATGCACCAGATGACCAGAAGCAAGATGCATAGATTATAGGGCATACTTTTCACTTCTGCTTTCTGGGGACTCTTCTTAGGTAGAGGAGGGTGTCAGTGGCCGCAGATTTGTTTGACTGTCCTTTCAATGGAGCTTTCCATGATTTGAAGCACGGATCATGTCAAACAATCCATCCTCAGTAAGAAATTTAGTGCTACAATAAGAAATAGAAGCCAAGCATAAACATGAGTAGCATGACAATTATAACACACAAACTAATTTTCAAACGAGTCAGAAAACAAACCCAAACTCTTTGGCTTTAGAGGACTTTCGACCTCCAATATCTTCATCACACAAAAGATAATTCTGCAGATGAAAAATGTTAACCACCCTCAAATATTGTGACAGGAAATTAAGGTATTATCAGGTAGATGTGTGGAATAACCGTTTTCTTGCTGACAGATCCAGTAATGCGACCACCATGGCGTTTGATTAAGTCCTCTGCTTCTTGTCTTTCCAAACTGCAAGGTCGAGGTTCAATGATTATGGGGCCACGAAGAACCAATAACATCAAGGGAAATCATCCATAAGCATTTAATAAAAAAAGAACATACAATAATAATCACAAGAAGGAATAGGGGGAATTTTGAGATACTCGAACGGCACTAAGCTTATCTCCTTCTCTACTGCCGTGGGTCCTGGTCCGCCCTTGTTTGCGGAGTTGAAAGCAATCAAAGAGGGTATTGTTGTTTTTCTGTCTTCTCATTGGGCGGGGAAAGGTAGATTAGTGTTAGAGAGTGATTGTTCTACGGTTGTGGATTGGATCTTGAGGCCTATTTTGAACCCCTCTTTTTTCAGGTCTTTGGTCGGGGACATTGCTGCCCTAGTTTCTGCAAAGGACATTTTGGTTAGATAGGTCCCTAGGAGCTGCAATTGTGAGGCGGATAAGCTAGCTAAGGAGGGGATAGGTTGAACGCTTTGAGTGTCATCGTTGTTATGTTGTGTTTCTGTTAGGTTTTGTTAGTGTAAAGTGTATCTTATGTAATTCGGTTTATTAATAAAATTGAGGTACTCTTTTCCTCCTTCAGCTTGTTGCCTCTTTTTAAGAGGCAACGATGACGGAGGTTTTTAACGAGACCTCCTATTCCTATCAAAAAAATAATAATCACAAGAAATATCATGGTATTAATAACCTTCCTAGAAAACTGTGGCTTATTGGTCAATGCTGCTCAGAGATGTGTATGTGCATCAAGAATAGTTTTCCACAGAACAGAAATGGGTATAAATACTTACAAACCAATACCCGTAACAAATGCAATACCTGTCAAGTGTTCCACTAATTACAAAAGTTAGACCAGTTAAGCAATCATGAGCGCCTTCAGGGACTTCCTGACATTACAGAAATTCAGTGTTACCAAGACTTGTAGATCCCCTGTAATAATTAAATCAGAAATTTCTTTTATATCTTCACCTTCTCTCCTTTATGTGGAGGGTCTTTCCTTTGTCCAAAATTCATAAATCCACCTCGTCCACCACCTCTTCCTCTTCCACTAGCTGATCCTGTTGACGCACCCCTGCCACCACGACCCCCTCCACCCGACTTTATGGAAGACTCCAAATCTTTAACATCGTCTTCATCGCTTAGGTCAATATCACCAACTTTGCCTCTTCCGTTAGCTGGGCCTTTTGTGGAACTCCTGCCACCAAGACTCTTTCCACCTGACTTTACAGGAGACGCCAAATCTTTAACATCATCTTCATCACTTTCACCAATATCTACAGCTTTTTGGGCAACACTCTTGCCTGAACCACACTTCAGTTTCTTACTTGGAGTGACATCAACAGAGTTCTTAGATTTGGATAGAACAAAATCATCATCAACATCGTCTTTGCTTGGTTTCTTTGAAGGTGGGGCTTTTTCAATACTGTCACTTTGAACTTTTCTCTTGGCTGGAAGTTCATTTTCTTGTCCATCTTTCACCTTTTGCTTTTCTGCAGGAAAATACTTGCTAGTTCTCCTCCTGCCTGAATTTTCTTGGCCTCCAGGTACCTAGAATAATTGCAGAAGGGGGAAAATCATATTAACAAATAAATATTTAAGACCAAGTTCCACAGATATCTTCATGATTGCATAGGGGAAACAATAGGTATAGATCCATATCTGCTCCCTTATGTTTTCTTCATTGTCATCTTCCTCTGGAATACAAGAGTTAAATGCATGGGGCCAGCCCATTATGCATAGAATGAGTCACAGAAATTCTTCCCAAAATTATGAAACAGTCTAACTAAAATCTTTAGATGGCAATACATGAAATTAATTCAAATCAATCTCAACATTACAACCAAGTCTAAGAATAGTGAACTGTGAAAAAATCATGTTAACAAATAAATTTTTAAGACAAAGTTCCACAGACACCTTCATGATTGCATGGGGAAACAAATAGGTATAGATCCATATCTGCTCACTATTGCTTTCTACATTTTCATTTCCCTCTTGAAAACAAGATTAAACGCATGGAGCCAGCCCATTATGCGTAGAATGAGTCACGGAAATCCTTCCCAGAATTATGAAACAGCCTAAATAAAATCTTAAGATTGCAAGAAATTCATTCAAAACAATCTCAACATTAAACCAAGTCTAAGAATAGTGACCTATTATGAAATCTTATCCAGGAAGAAACAAAGATAGATGAGACACAAAAATATACTTACAGAATCTGCTTCCGTTTCTACTGCATTTGTCCGCTTTGAAGCACTAACAGTGCCTTTTCCTTTATCGTGTGCTTTCATAAACCATTTCCTGATATCAGACTGCAATTAACACTGAAGTAAGTCCATTGAACAAAAACAAATACAGAATCAACATAATTAAAAATTACATTTTGAGTATAAACCTCAATTCCCCTCGTCACTAAAAACTATTACATTTCATATATGAACCGTAATCCAACTTGACTGTTGGTTCTTGCATAATAACGAATAAAATGGGGGCAGCCCCCCAGTTTTACTTTATAACTAAAAGAACCGTTAAACCCTAACTATCCACAGTTTATATTTAAAAATGAAAGATTAAAAAAAAAGAGTCGGGAACTCACCATATCCTATGCTTAAACAAATCAAATTTCTTAGGGATTTCGCCTTCTCAAAACAATCTGCACGAGAAATTTCAACCAACATAAGATTGTCCAAAAAAATGTCTAGTCAAATTGAACTTTAACAACAGCAAATTAATCACTGGGTTTGCCAAAAAAAAGTAGCAGAGAAATTTACTATCAACTGTAGGGTTTCCTTGAAAACCAGAAAGTAAAATGAGTTGTTTTTTCTTTTCTTTTTTATTTTATTTTCTGCTTTCATTTTAGAGGGCCCGGAAAGCCTCATGATAAATGCATGGGTAAAATACATCTTAGGTCACTTACTTATTAATTATATTACCATATGATCCCATAACTATTAGTAATATTACAAAAAGGTCACTTCATTTTAAAAAGTTACAATCGAGTCAATTAAAATTTAAATGAAATAGATCTTGAAATATGGTATAATAATAGTTTTAGTCTCCAATATAGATTCTATCAATTTAATACTATTTTAAAATAATTCAATAAATTTAAAAATTATGTCAATTTAATTTTTATTCGTTATTCAAATTGCTTATTGTTCTCCCAAATAACTTGTTATTCACCATTCATCACCATTCTTCTCCACTTAATTTAATATTAAACAATATATAAAAAAGTGTTTGATCTTTAAAAAATATTAAAAAAAATCTAACTCTAAAAATATCATGAAATTTTCTCGTTGTAACAAAAAAAATACCATGAAATTAAACTTAATCCGTAATAAAAATGTGTTTAACCTTAAAAAATACAAACAATGTATTCATTATTTCATTCCATCCCATAACTTCAATGTATTTATTAAATTTGTAAAAAATAATATATTGAATATTCTATAATAAAAAATATATTAAGGTAGATTTGTGTAAAGAAAAAAAAGAAATTAAAGTAAAAATACACTAAAATTATAATATTTGAATGATTTATAATTTATAACCTTTAAAATCATGATTATTCAGATCAAATTTTATTTTTTATTTAATTTATTTTTATAATATAAAAATTAATTTGTATTTAAAATAGTAAAA
This sequence comes from Hibiscus syriacus, assembly GCF_006381635.1. Taxonomy (NCBI): domain Eukaryota; kingdom Viridiplantae; phylum Streptophyta; class Magnoliopsida; order Malvales; family Malvaceae; genus Hibiscus; species Hibiscus syriacus. The sequence goes on along the minus strand of NW_024063527.1, from coordinate 829,823 downwards.
TAAAACTTTACTAATGTTCAAAAATCATATAAACAAAACAATCGTAAAACTAAAGTCTAAAATATTAAAATTTAAAATTAATATAAAAAGAATAAAATTAAATTGAGTGGAATTATTATGATCTTTTAATTTTTTTCTGATAAAACTGAACTAAATAAAATATTAAAAAATATATTTCGATATAATACTTAAAATATTTTAGTAGTTCTTTTACATTGAGCTTTGGAATCAGACCATGTCTAAACATCAACATACCGATATAATACTTAAATTACAACATACCGATATAATACTTAAATTATTCGTAGTTCATCTTCAAGAATGTAAGTTTCTTCCGATGTTGCAAATTCGCCATCGGGTTTTTCATATTATTGTCTACATTTTAATGCTAATACTCGATATGTTAGCAATGACACCGAAAAGCTTACTGTAGGAATCCAACACTACCTTATGGAAAAGGAATTTTGGATTAATTAAGATGTTGTTGCCAACCACCTTGGTCTTGGTCGATAATGAGAGCAAAACTGTGTGAGACTCTCTTTTTTAAAGTGTTCTACGTACAGGTAAACGAATGCTGTGTGAGACCTTGACCCGTAGTTCTCATATTAACCGAAATGCAGAGTGGGAACCTCCTCCCAATGGGTGTATCAAGCCGAATACAGACGGTGTACAACGAACAGATTCCGGTTTGGCCACTTGTGGGGGCATCTTCCGCCACTCTCTAGGAGGATGGGTGCTCGGTTTTTCCAAATCAGTGGGGTGTTGTTTGGCTCTTGAAGCAGAGCTGTGAAGGCATTTATGAAGGCTTACGAGTTGCGTGGGATATGAATATGAAGGATGTCTTCATTGAAACGGACAGCAAGGAGGCACTCGCGGTGATTAGTAAGGATCCGCTACTCCGTGGTGTTTCATCCAGACTCGGATGGCAGTAGCTAGGGGATTTTCGTAGCTTTTCCAGTTATCGTATCATACTCTTTTATTCAAAAAGGAGAAAAAAAAACATCTCAATGGTGCTCTCGAGGAGGCTCATGATGATGTTTGTGCTTTTGTCGTCCTTACTCCTCACTTTCGAGCTTTAATGAGCTCTGCAAACACTTCGATGGAAAGATTGTGGAAGTCCCCTGGGTTCGGCATTCATTTTTTGATGGAATTTAGTTTATTATCGGTTGCTTTTGGATGTTTTCAACTACAAATACTTTGGTATTTGACCACGGTTTAATTTTGTCAAATGATTTCGCTCTTAAAAATATCCATTTTGAATAATATGTTGTACTGATATTCTATAATGAATAAATATTGCTACTGTACGAATAATATCAATAAAAAGAACAAATCCAATGTTTTTAGATAATTCCCCAATACAAGGTTATCCGGTTCTTTCACTATCCGATATGAAATGTATCTATAAAATTAGAATACGCTACTCCGATTGTTTATCCAACATCTTTATTGACCATGCATGCCGACTTGCCGAGGACCTAACATAGTGATTGATGTGTATCTCAATGCATTTATTTATTATTATAATAAATTAAATTAACTAATCATATTCTTGTATGTAATGGGGTTAAGAGGAGATAAAGTAATAGGTTACCCCCAACGCCAGATTGAGAACGGCTTCCATAGAAGACCTCCAGCAGTCAAAATTATGAATTGCCCACCGTGGGACTCGAGATCCCCTGACCACAAGATTAACAGTCTTGCGCTCTACCAACTGAGCTGGACGGGCAATTTTATTTATTATTATAATAATTATATGTATTAACATAATCGAAATAGGCTCCAATTGCTTAGGAAGATGGGAGCAGAATTGGAGTGGTAGCAAGAAAAAGAAAACATTTACTATATTATTTGAACGTTTAGAGAAAGAATCCCACAGGAACAGGAGCAAACACCTATATTTCTCAAACGCTGGTGTAAGTGTCCAGTATCAAACATGGATGTGTTAAATTTTGAGTTTTTCTATATATTTAGTTATTACAAAATCACACCTCTATATCTCTATCTAAAAATGTCAAACACAAAATTTGGGCATGAATATTTTAAGAAAAAACAAAGAGTCGAAGCAAGTAAACAGGGATCCTTAGACAAATGGAACAAAAATGGAAAGTACAGCAGGTGAAGATGAGGAACTACAAAGAAAACTGACCTTCAGAAGTCTTTCATTATCCTCCTCTTTTGCCTTCCATTGGAGAAAGATTGTACCCTGAGCATTGATGTAATCATCTTCAGATTCTGCCTTATAAAATCAATGGGAAGTGTGCACCACCAATGTAACATCCGCAATACCGGGTTAGTGACCAAATTGTAAAGTTTCAGAATTTGGTGATTAAAGTAGAATAATTATATAGTTTAAAAGTATGGTTAGTAAATATGAGATGGAGGTAGGGACCAAATGGTCATTTGTAAGGAAATTTTAATTAAAATAAAATTTTAAGGGGATATATGAGAATCACGTGTGATTTTAGGTTCCAGAACCTCCCATTTCTTCTTCATTCTTCCTTACTTTCTTCTCTTCCTCCTCCAAACGTGGGCTTGCAATTATAGGTAAGAAACTGAACTTGGTAGTTTCTTTGATTGTTAAGATTGGAAATGAAAGCTTGAATGTTATATAAGCTAAAGGAAAGCTTATATGACATTAAAGCAACAAGATAAGTGAATTAGAGAATGATTTGGAAAATGAGTTTTTAGATGAAATTTTGATATGGATGAGTTTTTGATGTTTAAATCAGATTTTTGACTTGTCAAGAAGCTAATTAAGAGGTAGGAAGTGTTAGAATTGGAATTAGAACACATTGGAATTTTGGTATGATTTTTTTGAATCTTATATGGAAGATAGAATTTTGAGTTTAAAGAAGGGATTATGGAGTAGAAATGAGTTTAAGTATGTGTATGAAAGTTAGGAATATTAAAGGGAAGGAAGTATGATGTGTTGAGCTGAAAATGAAGGATTTTCGAGCTCAAAATATGATTTCTGGGCAAGGGGAATCGGTACCCATTCAAGGGGAACCGATACCCCTTCAAACGAACAAGAATTTCCAGTATGTCATGGGGGAACCGATACCCCCATAGGGGGGAACCGATTCCCCCTAAAGGAAAATTGGGTATATGGGTTTAATAAGTTCGTTTAAGTTGCTAGTATCCAATTAGAAGGTGTAGGTATCTAATGATTGTCACGAAATGTACATTTATGTAGATTCTACGCATAAAGAAATTCCGGAACGTTTGGCAAGTAAGATCGATCAAGGGAAAGAAAGAGATTGGAATTGGCTAGTGAGGCCAGGTGAGGCATATTAGTTAGTTGATGGTGCTAAATGGAAACAAGACTTGCGACAAGTCTATTTCCTATGTTAGAATGCATGAATATGATTATACGTATATGAATGACATGAATTGTATGTAGGCATGAATATATGTGTTGACATGCTTTTGAATGTAATGTTATGAGAAGTATGTGCTATATAAGGTATATATATATATATACATATGTGAAACTGAACTATGTGACTGCATGAGAAAGATATAAGCCATATGACATGATATAGGTGAACATGAGAAAGCAAAGTATGAGATATAAACTATGTGATCATAGTAAAATATAATTATATTTTTACATGATAAGTGAAATAAAATGGATAATATTGATCTATAGGAAGTGAAAATAGTACACCAACTAGGGGATTTGAACATAAATGATAAGATGAACGTATAAGATAAGCTAGATGGGAAAGATTCATAGGTTTAAATAAAACTATAACACATGGGTTGAACGATGGAAATTTGTGAAGTTATAGGAGAAGATTATAAGAGCTATATGAAATTGAATTAAGTAACAGATTAGATTATATATAGAAATAATAGAAGTGAAATATGTTTATAAGTCTGCCCTAGATGAATACGGAATATAAGAGTGCTATATGATTTATATTAGGATAATCTTGAGGATATATATATATAGATAGATATGAAATGAAATGAAATGAGTTATTTGAATACCCAATTATGTGATGAAATGGTGAATTACCTGAACATGTGAATATATATGTTTAAGAGAAGGCATACGATTAAGATATAAGCAATGTGACTATAAATATATGTGCTTTAAGTGATATGACTTATAAGTATTTCTATTATAAGGTTACATGATATGTTATGTATGTTAAAGGAATTATGTGATGGTATAAGAATTGATAGGAAATATATATATGTGAAAACAAGTATATGTTACGAGACAAAACTTATGACTATAAGCTACGGGAAAGTGTTCTAGGTGTTTCGATATATTATATGAAGTATATGATCTTATGTGAACAAGATATGATAAGTATGCTTATATGAATAAAGGTGATTGGGTGAGAAATGATAGAAATTATATGAAAACATGACATATGTGACATGTGAATTATATGGAAATGATCTACGGGTAAGTGAACTACGTGACTATGTGATCATATGAAAAGAAGCTATGTGATACGTGATATGTGAAAGTGAATTACAAGTTTATGTGTATATTTGAAATGAAATAAATGATAACGCCCATGTTATGTGTCATGAGAGCTAGGGGTATAGTTGGCATGCCAAGAGTCGAGGGTTTATTCGGTTCTTTAGGACATATGTATATCCTTTGGAACCTGTGTGAAGTCTTGAAGGACACATACTTGATCCATAGTATATGTATATGATTCTTAAGGAATTCTACGTGGTCCTTATGGACATCATTCTACGGGCACTACGGTGCAATTCTACGGGCACTACGGTGCAATTCTACGGGCACTTCGGTGCATTTATACGAGCTGTGGTGACAGCATAGTGCACAACCTCTATAGACTCACATATCGATAGTTCTCACATATGTACATGGGCTAATCCAGAGATATGAACAAATATAAGTTAGTGGTATGATAAATGCTATAGAAATGATATGATGTTGTGTGTGTATAGTGTTTGATTGAAATATATGTGATTATATGATAAACTGTTAATGATGAATTATGTGTATGCATGTAGTTACTGCAATTAAGCTGATATGATTTTATACGATATGAAAAATGCATGAACTTGCTGTAACATGATAGAACAAAACATGCATGTATCAATATAGCTTTTAAAGTGCATTATAAGTTGTTATGCCTCACTAAGTCTTCGACTTAGTGTGTGATTGTTTCACACGTAGGTTTCGAGAAGAGTAAGGAGTGATGCGGAGCAAGACAGGTCAGTTTCCTTACCAAAAGATCAGATCAGAAATATTTGATAAAGTATGTTTTTGGTATGTATAAAGTGTTGGCATGTAATAAGTCATAAGTACGAGCACTCTGATAAAGTCTGTATTTGTTTTAAATAAAGTTTTAAATTTCCCGGGATTTTTCTTAAGAGTCAAGGTTTGAAAAGTCAATGTGACACTTCGGACTCGTATCCGGGTCGGATACGGTTGGGGGTGCTACATTTAATGGTATCAGAGCTATGGTTTAGCCGATTCTCGGCATAAACCGAAGTCCAAAAGGTCAAAAAGGTGTACATGCCAACATAGATTGAAAAATTTCTGATCTGATAGTGTAAGGAATACGTTGTCTTGCTAATAAAATAAGAATAGTTTAATACAGTAGAAATCCGATCGTGATAATTTCGAAGTAAGTGAAAGGTGATATTCCTGATGGTGATAGCTATTCACTTGCCCTGGCCAGGCAGGATGAAGAGCGGACACCTCAGGAAATGCCTAGTAAGATCAAAAGTTGATTTCAGAAAGCTGAAATCATATCTGAATGATGATAGAAAATTTTCATCGGTTGGAATCGGAAAAATGATGTAGAGTAGTTTTGCTATTAGGTGAATAAGATAGAATATGGTGAACGGGTGTCACCATAAGAATGTTAAAAAGATCTAATGACGTGATGATTACGTATAGAAGAACTCAAGGATAAGTGCATCAGTGACAAGCGTATAAGATGTATATGTCAGAGCTTATGAGTTTGGAACGAAGTGATAATATTGCGCATAAACAAGAGTATGTTTATGATAAGGGTTTGTGTAACACCCCCAACCCGTATCCGACCCGGATACGAGTCCGAAGTGTCACATTGACTTTTTAAACATTCATTCGTATAAAATAGTGGGTAATTTAAAACTTTGATAACATTTAATTTATTTCAAAGCGTTTACAACAGATATCAGAGTTCATACCATTATATCTTTAGACTACATGCCAACTACACTCTGTAAACAGTACATACATTTTCTGATCTGACATTTGGTAAGGAAAACTGACCTGTCTTGCTCCGCATTACTCTTTACTCTTCTCGAAACCTACGCGTGAAACAATCACACGCTAAGTCGAAGACTTAGTGAGGCATAACGACTTATAATGCACTTTAAAACATATATCGATACATGCATGTTCTTTTCTATCATGTTATAGCAATTCCATGCATTCTTCGTATCATATAAAATCATATCAGATTAATTACAGTAAATACATACAGACACATAATTCATCATTAACAGTTATCATGTAATCACATACTTTTATTGTTAACCTTTTCAATCAAACACTATACACACACAACATCATATGGTTCACGTAACACATTTCAAACCACTTATAACCCCATCGTATACATATCACATTCAGTATGCTTGTTTAATCACTTTATTAGCCCATGTACACTAGTGAGAACTTAAGGTATGTGAGTACATGAGGTTGTGCACACATATGCTGTCACCACAGCTCGATCAATGTCCCGAAGGACCAGTCCATAGATTCCGAAGAACCTAGGTAATCAGTCCATATGTCCCGAAGGACATAGGTAAACAGTCCATATGTTCCGAAGAACATAGGTAAACAGTCCATATGTTCCGAAGAACATAGGTAAACAGTCCATATGTTCCGAAGAACATAGGTAACCCTCGACCCTTGGCATGCCAACTATACCCATGCTCTCATAGCACATAACATGGGCATTATCATTTATAACAGTTCACATTACTTATTCATATTCTTTCTCTTATAACCACATATCTTTTCTTTTCAGTCACGTATCACATGTACGTGTAATCATTGATCTCATAACCACATGTTCCTTCTTTTCTGTCACATACCACATGTATGTGTAAACATATATCTAATATCATATGTTGCATGCAATCACATAGATCTTATCTCATAACATATACTTGTAGTCACATAGCTTCTTTTCATATTCTCATAGGATCACATAGTTCATATCTTATACTTTGTTTTCTCATGTTCACATATATCATGTCATATGGCTCATATCTTTATCATGCAGTCACATAGTTCAGTTTCACATATGTTCATATATATACATTACATAGCACATACTTCTCATAACATTACATTCAAAAGCATGTTAACACATATAATCATGCATACATACAATTCATGCATTCATATACGTATAATCATATATTCATGCATTCTAACAGAGGAAATAGACTTGTCGCAAGTCTTGTTTCCATTTAGCACCATAAACTAATTATGCACTCACCTGGCCTCACTAGTCAATTCCAATCTCTTATCTTTCCCCTTGATCGATCTTACTTGCCAAACGTTCCGGAATTCTTTATGCGTAGAATCTACATAAATGTACATTTCGAGGTAATCATTAGATACCTACACCTTGTAATTGAATACTAGCAACTTAAACGAACTTATTAAACCAATATTAACATTTTCTTTAGGGGGAATCGGTCCCTACCATGGGGGTATCGATTCCCTCAAGACATTCTGGAATTCTGTCGTTTGAAGGGGTATCGGTTCCCTTGAATGGGTACCGATTCCCCTTGCCCAGAAATCATATTTCAACCCGAAATTACCATTTCCACTCAAACCCTTCATATATCATCCCCTTTTCATTCTTAACTCTAGTATACATACTTAAACCAATCTATATTCATTTATTTCATTAAACCTCAAAATCCTATCTTCCATATGAGATTCAAAAATCATACCAAATTTTCAATGTGTTCTAATTCCAATTCTAACACTCCAAATCTCTTAATTTAACCATTGACAAGTCAAATTAACTTCAAATTCTACTTATCAATTCCTTTCCAAAATTTCATATAAAAACTCCAAATCTTTAATCTCTCTTAACCTCTCCATCATTTGTTTTTAAGATGATTTAAGCTTTCCTTAAGCTTAGTTATCATCTAATAATCAAAACCAACCTTAAAATCAACAATTCATTTACAAACAAAGAACTTACCTTTGAAGCTAGCCCCACGTGAAAAAGAGAAGGCAAGAAGAAGAAAGCTTCCAGATAGCTCTCTTCCCACGTGTATATAATTCCTTAAATGATCAAATGACCATTTACCCTTTATTTCCTTTAACAATTACAAAATAACCTTCATCATATGCATCTAATAATCATAGAGCTATTTCATTCTTCTATTTTAGTCATCAAATTATGAAACTTTACAATTTGATCACTAACCGGTATTGAGGAGTTACAAATCTCCCCTCCTTATAAGAAAATTCGTCCTCGAATTTTCACTGCACATCTTAATAGGAACATATCTTCTAATGTTCTTATGTTGCTTCCCTGACTTATTCTTCTGTCATAATCAGAAACTTACTTTTCAATCCCTTAGTTTTTCGACTATCTTTTTCGTTTATACCTTCATCTTCTGTTGTTTATCATATAAGCAATAACCAGTAATACCAATCCATTGTTGTCTTTTCTTCATCGATTATGCATTTTCCTTTGATCTTTCTAAAATTCCATATAATGTCACTCATCACGTGACAATAACATTCATCTCATCACTCTATATCAAAACTGTCCTCTGTACTTCCATATTATCGTATCTGATTCTTTAAAAATCCCTTTCATTTCTTATACTTGTATTTTCCTTCTGAAGGTTCTATGCAAATACTTATCTCTGTTTCTACATCATAGCTATATGCTCAGAATATACAATTATATTCAAATTCATATCATAATCAATAACTCCACTATATCTTTCCTCCAATCTTATAACTCTAGCACCTTTACTCTGACAGCTAGATAATAACTTTGGTTCAGTCTAGGGCACAAGCCCTCTTATACAATCATATACATTCTTTCCAATCTAAATTATCTTAACATTCGCTTACAACTTATCAATTTCACTCTATTCTCATACATCCTGAAATTTCTTTACTCAAACTCAACATTCTGACTTCCTGTGTCCTATAATCTGATCATCGATATACATATTCTCAAACTCTTCTTATCAATCCTCAGCTTTACTTAAATATACAAATTCTTACTTCCTTTTCCTTTATATACACATTACTATGATCCAAATATGCAACTGTATCCAGATCCATACGGATTTGGTTCTCATATCCTGACAATCTTATAATCTTATAATTCCAGTACATTCCCATCGATATTCTCGTTAGCTAACGCTAACTTTTCCGTCTTAACTGCAAAACCCTTATCATATAAACGCTCTTGCTTATACACAATGTTATTCCTTCATTTTGAACTTATAAGCTGACTTATACATCTTATACACTTGTCACTAATGCACTTATCCTTAAGTTCTTCTATACGTACTCATCACGTCCTTAGATCTTTTTAACATTCTTATGGTGACACCCGTTCACCATATTCTATCTTATCCACATAATAACTCTATATCGTTTTTCCGATTTCAAACGATGAAAACTTTCTATCATTATTCAGATATGATTTCAGCTTTCTGAAATCAACTTTTGATCTTATAGGCATTTCTGAGGTGTACGCTCTTCATCCTGCCTGGCCAGGGCAAGTGAATAGCTATCACAATCAGGAATATCACCTTTCACTACTTTGAAATTATTACGATCGGATTTCTACTGTATTAAACTATTCTTATTCTATTAGCAAGACAACATACTCCTTACACAATCAGATCAGAAATTTTTCAATCTATGTTGGCATGTACACCTTTTATGACACTTTGGACTTCGGTTTATGCCGAGAATCGGCTAAACCTTGGCTCTGATACCATTAAATGTAACACCCCCAACCCGTATCCGACCCGGATACGAGTCCGAAGTGTCACATGACTTTTTAAACATTCATTCGTATAAAATAGTGGGTAATTTAAAACTTGATAACATTTAATTTATTTCAAAGCGTTTACAAACAGATATCAGAGTTCATACATTATATCTTTAGACTACATGCAACACTCTGTAAATAGTACATACATTTTCTGATCTGACATTTGGTAAGGAAAACTGACCTGTCTTGCTCCGCATTACTCTTTACTCTTCTCGAAACCTACGCGTGAAACAATCACGCTAAGTCGAAGACTTAGTGAGGCATAACGACTTATAATGCACTTTAAAACATATATCGATACATGCATGTTCTTTTCTATCATGTTATAGCAATTCCATGCATTCTTCGTATCATATAAAATCATATCAGATTAATTACAGTAATACATACAGACACATAATTCATCATTAACAGTTATCATGTAATCACATACTTTTATTGTTAACCTTTTCAATCAAACACTATACACACACAACATCATATGGTTCACGTAACACATTTCAAACCACTTATAACCCATCGTATACATATCACATTCAGTATGCTTGTTTAATCACTTATTAGCCCATGTACACTAGTGAGAACTTAAGGTATGTGAGTACATTGAGGTTGTGCACACATATGCTGTCACCACAGCTCGATCAATGTCCCGAAGGACCAGTCCATAGATTCCGAAGAACCTAGGTAATCAGTCCATATGTCCCGAAGGACATAGGTAAACAGTCCATATGTTCCGAAGAACATAGGTAAACAGTCCATATGTTCCGAAGAACATAGGTAAACAGTCCATATGTTCCGAAGAACATAGGTAACCCTCGACCTTGGCATGCCAAACTATACCCCTAGCTCATATCACATAACATGGGCATTATCATTTATAACAGTTCACATTACTTATTCATATTCTTTCTCTTATAACACATATCTTTCTTTTCAGTCACGTATCACATGTAGTGTAATCATTGATCTCATAACCACATGTTCCTTCTTTTCTGTCACATACCACATGTATGTGTAAACATATATCTAATATCATATGTTGCATGCAATCACATAGATCTTATCTCATAACATATACTTGTAGTCACATAGCTTCTTTTCATATTCTCATAGGATCACATAGTTCATATCTTATACTTTGTTTTCTCATGTTCACTATATCATGTCATATGGCTCATATCTTTATCATGCAGTCACATAGTTCAGTTTCACATATGTTCATATATACATTACATAGCACATACTTCTCATAACATTACATTCAAAAGCATGTTAACACATATAATCATGCATACATACAATCATGTCATTCATATACCTATAATCATATATTCATGCATTCTAACAGAGGAAATAGACTTGTCGCAAGTCTGTTTCCATTTAGCACCATAAACTAATTAATATGCACTCACCTGGCCTCACTAGTCAATTCTAATCTCTTATCTTTCCCTTGATCGATCTTACTTGCCAAACGTTCCGGAATTCTTTATGCGTAGAATCTACATAAATGTACATTTCGAGGTAATCATTAGATACCTACACCTTGTAATTGAATACTAGCAACTTAAACGAACTTATTAAACCAATATTAACATTTTCTTTAGGGGGAATCGGTTCCCTACCATGGGGGTATCGATTCCCTCAAGACATTCTGGAATTCTGTCGTTTGAAGGGGTATCGGTTCCCCTGAATGGGTACCGATTCCCCTTGCCCAGAAATCATATTTTCAACCCGAAAATTACTTCATTTCCACTCAAACCCTTCATATCATCCCCTTTTCATTCTTAACTCTAGTATACATACTTAAACCAATCTATATTCATTTATTTCATCTTAAACCTCAAAATCCTATCTTCCATATGAGATTCAAAAATCATACCAAATTTTCAATGTGTTCTAATTCCAATTCTAACACTCCAAATCTCTTAATTTAACCATTGACAAGTCAAATTTAACTTCAAATTCTACTTATCAATTCCTTTCCAAAATTTCATATAAAAACTCCAAATCTTTAATCTCTCTTAACCTCTCCATCATTTGTTTTTAAGATGATTTAAGCTTTCCTTAAGCTTAGTTATCATCTAATAATCAAAACCCAACCTTAAAATCAACAATTCATTTACAAACAAAGAACTTACCTTTTGAAGCTAGCCCCACGTGAAGAAGAGAAGGCAAGAAGAAGAAAGCTTCCAGATAGCTCTCTTCCCACGTGTATATAATTCCTTAAATGATCAAATGACCATTTTACCCTTTATTTCCTTTAACAATTACAAAATAACCTTCATCATATGCATCTAATAATCATAGAGCTATTTCATTCTTCTATTTTAGTCATCAAATTATGAAACTTTACAATTTGATCACTAACCCGGTATTGAGGATGTTACAGTTTGCGGTTAAGATGGAAAGAGTTAGCATTGGCTAACTAGAGTATGTGATAGAAATGTACTGGAATTATAAGATTATAAGATATTGTCTGGATATGATAACCAGATCTGCAATGGATCTGGATACAGTTGCATAATTGGATCATAATAATGAGGTATAGTAAAGGAAAAGGAAGTAAGAATTTGTATATTTAAGTAAAGCTGAGGATTGATAAGAAGAGTTTGAGAATGTGTATATCGATGATCAAATTATAGGACACAGGAAGTCAGAATGTTGAGTTTGAATAAAAGAAATTTCGGGATATAAGAGAATAGAGGTGAAATTGATAAGTTGAGTAAGTGAATTTTTAAGATAATTTCGATTTGACAGGATGTATGTGTTTGGTGGATTAGGGTTTGTACCCTAGATTGAACATATATTATTGACTAGCTGTTAGAGTAAAAGTGATAGAATAATAAGATTGAAGGAAAAAGGTAAAGTTGAGTTAATTGATTATGATGCGAATTTGAATATGATTGTATATTCTGAGCAGATAGCTATGATGTAAAAACTGAGATAAGTATTTGCATGGAATCTTCAGGAAGAAAAATACAAGTATAAGGATGATAAAGAATGAAGCTATGTATAAGAAAAGGGTTATTAAAGTAATGAGGATGCAATGAAGATTGGTACATAAAGATGAGTATAAGTGATAAGACAAGAGTATGTGAATATGAAAGGAAATATATGATTTATGTATAAGGAATAAGGAGTAAAGTAATGGAAGGGATTGATTTAAAGGATCAGATACGATGACTATGGAAGTACAGAGGACAATTTTTGATATAGACACATTGAAAAAGATTTAAAGTTGTGTTTTGGTCAAATGATGACGAAATACAAGTTTGGTATGGTTATAAGGTAATTAAAGATTGATAAGAATTTGATTGATTAAGGATTTTGAGTGATAAGAACTGATGCTATTGGTTATATGATAAGTAACATGATAAGGATGTATAAAGGAAAAAGGTAGTTGAAGAACTAAGAGAAAGAAAGATGAAGTAAAGGAAGCAACATAAGAACATTAGAAGATATGTTCTTACTAAGTTGTTCAGTGAAAAATTCGAGGACGAATTTTTTTTTTAGGAGGGGAGATTTGTAACATCCGCAATACCGGGTTAGTGACCAAATTGTAAAGTTTCAGAATTTGGTGATTAAAGTAGAATAATATATAGTTTAAAAGTATGGTTAGTAAATATGAGATGGAGGTAGGGACCAAATGGTCATTTGTAAGGAAATTTTAATTAAAATAAAATTTTAAGGGGATATATGAGAATCACGTGTGATTTTAGGTTCCAGAACCTCCCATTTCTTCTTCATTCTTCCTTACTTTCTTCTCTTCCTCCTCCAAACGTGGGCTTGCAATTATAGGTAAGAAACTGAACTTGGTAGTTTCTTGATTGTTAAGATTGGAAATGAAAGCTTGAATGTTATATAAGCTAAAGGAAAGCTTATATGACATTAAAGCAACAAGATAAGTGAATTAGAGAATGATTTGGAAAATGAGTTTTTAGATGAAATTTTGATATGGATGAGTTTTTGATGTTTAAATCAGATTTTTGACTTGTCAAGAAGCTAATTAAGAGGTAGGAAGTGTTAGAATTGGAATTAGAACACATTGGAATTTGGTATGATTTTTGAATCTTATATGGAAGATAGAATTTTGAGTTTAAAGAAGGGATTATGGAGTAGAAATGAGTTTAAGTATGTGTATGAAAGTTAGGAATATTAAAGGGAAGGAAGTATGATGTGTTGAGCTGAAAATGAAGGATTTTCGAGCTCAAAATATGATTTCTGGGCAAGGGGAATCGGTACCCATTCAAGGGGAACCGATACCCCTTCAAACGAACAAGAATTTCCAGTATGTCATGGGGGAACCGATACCCCCATAGGGGGGAACCGATTCCCCCTAAAGGAAAATTGGGTATATGGGTTTAATAAGTTCGTTTAAGTTGCTAGTATCCAATTAGAAGGTGTAGGTATCTAATGATTGTCACGAAATGTACATTTATGTAGATTCTACGCATAAAGAAATTCCGGAACGTTTGGCAAGTAAGATCGATCAAGGGAAAGATAAGAGATTGGAATTGGCTAGTGAGGCCAGGTGAGTGCATATTAGTTAGTTGATGGTGCTAAATGGAAACAAGACTTGCGACAAGTCTATTTCCTATGTTAGAATGCATGAATATATGATTATACGTATATGAATGACATGAATTGTATGTAGGCATGAATATATGTGTTGACATGCTTTTGAATGTAATGTTATGAGAAGTATGTGCTATATAAGGTATATATATATATATACATATGTGAAACTGAACTATGTGACTGCATGAGAAAGATATAAGCCATATGACATGATATAGGTGAACATGAGAAAGCAAAAGATATAAACTATGTGATCATAGTAAAATATAATTATATTTTTACATGATAAGTGAAATAAAATGGATAATATTGATCTATAGGAGGAAGTGAAAATAGTACACCAACTAGGGGATTTGAACATAAATGATAAGATGAACGTATAAGATAAGCTAGATGGGAAAGATTCATAGGTTTAAATAAAACTATAACACATGGGTTGAACGATGGAAATTTGTGAAGTTATAGGAGAAGATTATAAGAGCTATATGAAATTGAATTAAGTAACAGATTAGATTATATAGAAATAATAGAAGTGAAATATGTTTATAAGTCTGCCCTAGATGAATACGGAATATAAGAGTGCTATGATTTATATTAGGATAATCTTGAGGATATATATATAGATAGATATGAAATGAAATGAAATGAGTTATTTGAATACCCAATTATGTGATGAAATGGTGAATTACCTGAACATGTGAATATATGTTTAAGAGAAGGCATACGATTAAGATATAAGCAATGTGACTATAAATATATGTGCTTTAAGTGATATGACTTATAAGTATTCTATTATAAGGTTACATGATATGTTATGTATGTTAAAGGAATTATGTGATGGTATAAGAATTGATAGGAAATATATATGTGAAAACAAGTATATGTTACGAGACAAAACTTATGACTATAAGCTACGGGAAAGTGTTCTAGGTGTTTCGATATATTATATGAAGTATATGATCTTATGTGAACAAGATATGATAAGTATGCTTATATGAATAAAGGTGATTGGGTGAGAAATGATAGAAATTATATGAAAACATGACATATGTGACATGAATTATATGGAAATGATCTACGGGTAAGTGAACTACGTGACTATGTGATCATATGAAAAGAAGCTATGTGATACGTGATATGTGAAAGTGAATTACAAGTTTATGTGTATATTTGAAATGAAATAAATGATAACGCCCATGTTATGTGTCATGAGAGCTAGGGGTATAGTTGGCATGCCAAGAGTCGAGGGTTTATTCGGTTCTTTAGGACATATGTATATCCTTTGGAACCTGTGTGAAGTCTTGAAGGACACATACTTGATCCATAGTATATGTATATGATTCTTAAGGAATTCTACGTGGTCCTTATGGACATCATTCTACGGCACTACGGTGCAATTCTACGGGCACTACGGTGCAATTCTACGGGCACTTCGGTGCATTTATACGAGCTGTGGTGATAGCATAGTGCACAACCTCTATAGACTCACATATCGATAGTTCTCACATATGTACATGGGCTAATCCAGAGATATGAACAAATATAAGTTAGTGGTATGATAAATGCTATAGAAATGATATGATGTTGTGTGTGTATAGTGTTTGATTGAAATAGTATGTGATTATATGATAAACTGTTAATGATGAATTATGTGTATGCATGTAGTTACTGCAATTAAGCTGATATGATTTTATACGATATGAAAAATGCATGAACTTGCTGTAACATGATAGAACAAAACATGCATGTATCAATATAGCTTTTAAAGTGCATTATAAGTTGTTATGCCTCACTAAGTCTTCGACTTAGCGTGTGATTGTTTCACACGTAGGTTTCGAGAAGAGTAAGGAGTGATGCGGAGCAAGACAGGTCAGTTTCCTTACCAAAAGATCAGATCAGAAATATTTGATAAAGTATGTTTTTGGTTATGTATAAAGTGTTGGCATGTAATAAGTCATTAAGTACGAGCACTCTGATAAAGTCTGTATTTTTTTTTAAATAAAGTTTTAAATTTCCCGGGATTTTTCTTAAGAGTCAAGGTTTGAAAAGTCAATGTGACACTTCGGACTCGTATCCGGGTCGGATACGGGTTGGGGGTGCTACAACCAAGGTGAGCCATTAAACCATAAAATCTTGGTCGCTCCTGAAGTCATAGCCTCATTTCAAAGGTGAAACTCACTAATTGATCTTCCAATATGTACAATGCTTTTCCAACATCTTCCCTGAAGCTATGATTCCTTGAACCTGCAAAATGTTGCAACCAAAACTTCTTTTTAAGGCATGGAAGCACATCGGGTGAATCTCAATAGAAGAGAGGTCCCAAAGGATTTTCAACTTGCCCCATCTCATGATAGAATGTACTGTATGAAAGTAGTATAGTAAAAAGATCAACCATGTTTCAAAAAAACCCTTTCGAAGAAACAAAAGAGATAAGCTCTAAAATGAAATTCATAACCATTTCCATCGTCTGTTTATTTTTCTTTTTGGTTTAGGTTACATATGATAAGGGTACATTGAACAAGGCCAGAAGCATAACCACTCGAACCACAAAATTTATCAGCTAATTAATACTAATAGTACAGTTCCAAATGTTGATTCATTTTTACCAGGAAGAGCATACAAATTTGTGATGAGCCTCATCCAGCAGCCCCATAGAAATGACGAAATAAAAGCGTCATCTTTAACAGGTTCCAAATGTCCAGTAACACTTGTTCTGGCACCAAAATGAGTTCGGATGGCTACTGTAACATCCTCAATACCGGGTTAGTGACTAAATTGTAAGGTTTCAAAATTTGGTGATTTAAATTAGAATAATTGAGTGGTTTAAAGACTTATATGAAAAATGAGGTGTAAGATCAAATTGAAAAGAATGAGGAATGAAAGGATAGTATGGTCATTTGTAAAGAAAAGAAAAATATAATAATAATATATGGTATATAGATACACGTGGAAGGAATGAAACAAAGTTTAGAGGTTTCCAGAGTTCCTTCTTTTTCTTCTTCTTCACGTGTGAAGCCAAGCAAAGGTGAGTTTCTCTTGAGCTGATTATGTGCTGAAATTTAAGTTTAGTTTTGATTATTAGATGCTAAGTAAGATTAAGGAAAGATTAATTTGCTTTAAAACAACAAAATGAAGAGTTTATGAGGATTTAAAGATTTGAAGTTTTTGAATGAAATATCGAAATAAAGTTTATATTGAGAATTGGAAGTTGAATTTGACT
Organism: Hibiscus syriacus; assembly: GCF_006381635.1. Taxonomy (NCBI): domain Eukaryota; kingdom Viridiplantae; phylum Streptophyta; class Magnoliopsida; order Malvales; family Malvaceae; genus Hibiscus; species Hibiscus syriacus. The sequence continues at coordinate 811,973 of NW_024063527.1, read as the reverse complement.
TGTCATCAAGTTAATTAAGGGATAGGAAGTGTTAGAATAGGAATTTGAACATGTTGCAAAACTGGTATAATTTTTGCAATTACATAGGAATGACTAGATTTGAAGTTAAAGAAGTGATTAGGGAATAGAAATAAGTTTAAGTATGTGTATTAAAGTTAGGAGTATTAAAGGAAGTGAAATAGGAAGGTTTAAGCTGAAATAAGGTGATTTTCGAGCTCAAAATGAGATTTCTGGGCTAGGGGAATCGGTACCCATTCAAGGGGAATCGATTCCCCTCAAACGAATATGAATTTCCAGAATGCCAGAGGGGAATCGATACCCCCAGGGGGGAACCGATTCCCCCATAATGAAAAAAAAAAAGAAAGAAGAGAGACTAAACTATTAATCCCTTAAATTGGTAGGCTATTAGAGGTTAATTTCAAGACTTAGGCATCTAATAATCATCTTGAAAATTATGCTTATGTAGATATTGAACGTGACTTTGCTTCAAAGTAATCGAATGGTTAGAATTGATTCAATTCAAACAAGGCTAAGGTGAGTGCATGTGCATAACATGATTATGTTAGTATATTCAGTTTTAGACTTGCGATAAGTCTAGATTTAATATCTTGATACATGATTCATTCAATATTATTAAATATGATATGAATTCATACCATATACATTATGGGATATACTATGCAGATTGTGGTAAGTCTATTTTCTAGATTAGAGCTTATATATGAATGAGTTACGAGATATCTATATTAGGTATATGAAGTGTGTGTGTTGTGTTTGTTATGGTTTATATGTATGAATGAGCATATGTATTGACATGTTACAGTATATATATATTATATGAGTTGTGTAAATAGGTAGATAAATGTGGTAAATGTAACACCCCCAACCCGTATCCGACCCGGATACGAATCCGAAGTGTCACATTGACTTTTCAAACCTTGACTCTTAAGAAAAATCCCGGGAAATTTAAAACTTTATTTAAATCAAAATAAAGACTTTATCAGAGTGCTCGTACTTAATGACTTATTACATGCCAACACTTGATACATAACCAAATACATACTTTGTCAAATATTTCTGATCTGATCTTTTGGTAAGGAAAACTGACCTGTCTTGCTCCGCATCACTCCTTACTCTTCTCGAAACCTACGTGTGAAACAATCACACGCTAAGTCGAAGACTTAGTGAGGCATAACAACTTATAATGCACTTTAAAACCTATATTGATACATGCATGTTCTGTTCTATCATGTTACAGCAATTTCATGCATTTTTCATATCGTATAAAATCATATCAGATTAATTGCAGTAAATACATGCATACACATAATTCATCATTAACAGTTTATCATATAATCACATACTTTTTCAATCAAACACTATACACACACAACATCATATCATTTCTATAGCATTTATCATACCACTAACTTATATTTGTTCATATCTGGATTAGCCCATGTATATATGTGAGAACTATCGATATGTGAGTCTATAGAGGTTGTGCACTATGCTGTCACCACAGCTCGTATAAATGCACCGAAGTGCCCCGTAGAATTGCACCGTAGTGCCATATAATGATGTCCATAAGGACCACAGAGAATTCCTTAAGAATCATATACATATACTATGGATCAAGTATGTGTCTTTCAAGACTTCACACATGTTCCAAAGAATATACATATGTCCTAAAGAACCGCGTAGACCCTCGACTCTTGGCATGCCAACTATACCCCTAGCTCTCATGACACATAACATGGGCGTTATCATTTATTTCATTTCAAATATTCACATAAACTTGTAATTCACTTTCACATATCACGTATCACATAGCTTCTTTTCATATGATCACATAGTCACGTAGTTCACTTACACGTAGATCATTTCCATATAATTCACATGTCACATATGTCATGTTTTCATATAATTTCTATCATTTCTCACCCAATCACCTTTATTCATATAAGCATACTTATCATATCTTGTTCACATAAGATCATATACTTCATATAATATATCGAAACACCTAGAACACTTTCACGTAGCTTATAGTCATAAGTCTTATCTCATAACATATACTTGTTTTCACATATATATATATTTCATATCATTTCTTATACCATCACCTAATTCATTTAACATCCATAACATATTATGTAACATTATAATAGAAATACCTATAAGTCATATCACTTAGAGCACATATATATTTATAGTCACATTGCTTATATCTTAATCTTATGCCTTCTCTTAGACCTATATATATTCACATGTTCAGGTAATCCACCATTTCATCACATAATTATGTATTCATATAACTTATTTCATTTCATTTCATATATATATATATATATATATATATATATATATATATATATATATATATATATCCTCAAGATTTACCCTAATATAAATCATATAGCACTCTTATAATTCCTATTCATATTCATCTATGTCAAACTTATAAACACATCTCACTTCTATTATTTCTTTATGTATAATCTAATCTGTTTACTTAATTCAATTTCATATAACTCTTATAATCTTCTCATATAACATCACAAATTTCTATCATTCAACCTATGTGTTATAGCTTTATTTAAACATATGAATCTTTCCCATCTAGCTTATCTTATATATTCATCTTATCATTTATGTTCAAATCTCCTAGTTAGTGTACTATTCTCACTTCATCCTATAGATCAATTTTATCCAGCTTATTTCACTTATCATATAATAATATAATTATATTTTACTATGATCACATAGTTTACATCTCATCTAATTCATAACCTTTCTTATGTAATTACTTATACTTTATCATCTAACACATAAAAGAACAGATCGATCCCTATAATCAAGCATACATACATGCATATTCAACTCATGTCTTTAATCATGCATTCATGTGTAACACTTCAGGAAATAGACCCATCGCAAGTCTTATTCCCATCGCACATCATATACTATTGAATATGCACTCACCTGGCCTCACTAGTCAATTCCAATCTCTTATCTTTCCCTTGATCGATCTTACTTGCCAAACGTTCCGGAATTGCTTTATGCGTAGAATTTACATAAATGCACATTTCGAGACCATCATTAGATACCTACACCTTGTAATTGGATACTAGCAACTTAAACTAACTTATTAAACCCATATTCCCAATTTTCCTTTAGGGGGAATCGGTTCCCCCATGACATACTGGAAATTCTTGTTCGTTTGAAGGGGTATCGGTTCCCCTTGAATGGGTACCGATTCCCCTTGCCCAGAAATCATATTTTCAACCCGAAAATTACTTCATTTCCTCTCAAACACTTCATATATCATCCCCTTTTCATTCTTAACTCTAGTACACACATACTTAAACCAATCTATATTCATTTATTTCATCTTAAACCTCAAAATCCTATATTCCATACGAGATTCAAAAATCATACCAAATTTTCAATGTGTTCTAATTCCAATTCTAACACTTTATACTTGTTAATTAGATTGATGACAAGTCAAATTCATCCTTATAATTTCAAAAACCTTTCTATATCAAAACTTCATTTCTAATCTCTTAATAGAAATCCCTTTCTAATTCTCCCTTCTTGATGTTTTAAGTTTATACAAGCTTTCCTTAAGCTTATATAACCCCCAAAGATTCAAAACCAACTTATAAATTCCAGAAATTAACAGTTAAAAATCAAACTTACCTTTAAGCTGGGGCTACGATAAGAAGAAGAAAAGAGCAAGAAGAAGGCTTCCAGAACTCTCCCAAAACCCACGTATATCACCTGTATTTAAAGGAAATTACAAAATATCCTTTAATCTGAAAAGACTAAATTACCCCTTTAATTATCCATCTATGCTATTCAATCCATCATCAAAATTCTTTACTTAAATCCCAACACTTTTAACTTATTTCAAAATTGAGCACATAGTTTCCAAAATTTACATTTTAGTCACTGATCCGGCTTTTGGGGATGTTACAAATCTCCCCTCCTTATAAGAAAATTCGCCCTCGAATTTTCACTGAACATCTTAGTAAGAACATATCTTGTAATGTTCTTATGTTGCTTCCCTGACTTATTCTTTCTTGTCATCATGAGAAACTTAATTTTCAATCCTTAAGTTCCAACTATCTTTTTTCGTTTATACATTCCTCTTCTGTTGCTTATCATATAACCAATAGCATCAGTTCTTATCACTCAAAATCCTTAATCAATCAAATTCTTTATCAATCTTTAATTACCTTATAACCATACCAAACTTGTATTTCGTCATCATTTGACCAAAACACAACTTTAAATCTTCTTCAATGTGATTAAACATATACTTTAAGGAGTCAAACAATATTTTCACATCACCTTGCACACTTGTCTTATTTCTATATCAAAATTGTCCTCTGTACTTCCATATTCATCGTATCTGATCCTTTAAATCAATCCCTTTCATTTCTTTATTCCTTATTCCTTATACATAAATCATATATTTCCTTTCATGTTCACATACTCTTGTCTTATTACTTATACTCATCTTTATGTACCAATCTTCATTGCATCCTCATTACTCTAATAACCCATTTCTTATACATAACTTCATTCTTTATCATTCTTATACTTGTATTTTTCTTCCTGAAGATTCCATGCAAATACTTATCTCAGTTTCTACATCATAGCTATCTGCTCAGAATATACAACCATATTCAAATTCACATCATAATCAATTAACTCAACTTTATCTTTTCCTTCAATCTTATTATTCTATCACTTTTACTCTGACAGCTAGTCAATAATATATGTTCAATCTAGGGTACAAACCCTAATCAACCAAACACATACATCCTGTCAAATCGAAATTATCTTAAAAATTCACTTACTCAACTTATCAATTTCACCTCTATTCTCATATATCCCGAAATTTCTTTTATTTAAACTCAACATTCTGACTTTCTGTGTCCTATAATCTGATCATCGATATACATATTCTCAAACTCTTCTTATCAATCCTCAGCTTTATTTAAATATACCAATTCTTACTTCCTTTTCCTTTACTATACCACATTACTATGATCCAAATATGCAACTGTATCCAGATCCATTGCAGATCTGGTTATCATATCCTGACAATATCTTATAATCTTATAATTCCAGTACATTTTTATCACATACTCTAGTTAGCCAATGCTAACTCTTTCCATCTTAACTGCAAACCCTTATCATAAACATACTCTTGTTTATGCGCAATATTATCACTTCGTTCCAAACTCATAAGCTCTGGCATATACATCTTATACGCTTGTCACTGATGCACTTATCATTGAGTTCTTCTATACGTAATCATCACGTCATTAGATCTTTTTAACATTCATATGGTGACACCCGTTCACCATCTTCTATCTTATTCACATAATAGCAAAACTACTCTACATCGTTTTTCCGATTCCAAACGATGAAAATTTTTCGATCATTATTCAGATATGATTTCAGCTTTCTGAAATCAACTTTTGATCTTACTAGGCATTTCCTGACTCTTCATCCTGCCTAGCCAGGGCAAGTGAATAGCTATCACAATCAGGAATATCACCTTTCACTTACTTCGAAATTATCACGATCGGATTTCTATTGTATTAAACTATTCTTATTTTATTAGCAAGACAACGTATTCCTTACACTATCAGATCAGAAATTTTTCAATCTATGTTTGCATGTACACCTTTTATGACATTTTGGACTTCGGTTTATGCCGAGAATCGGCTAAACCATAGCTCTGATACCATTAAATGTAACACCCCCAACCCGTATCCGACCCGGATACGAATCCGAAGTGTCACATTGACTTTTCAAACCTTGACTCTTAAGAAAAATCCCGGGAAATTTAAAACTTTATTTAAATCAAAATAAAGACTTTATCAGAGTGCTCGTACTTAATGACTTATTACATGCCAACACTTGATACATAACCAAATACATACTTTGTCAAATATTTCTGATCTGATCTTTTGGTAAGGAAAACTGACCTGTCTTGCTCCGCATCACTCCTTACTCTTCTCGAAACCTACGTGTGAAACAATCACACGCTAAGTCGAAGACTTAGTGAGGCATAACAACTTATAATGCACTTTAAAACCTATATTGATACATGCATGTTCTGTTCTATCATGTTACAGCAATTTCATGCATTTTTCATATCGTATAAAATCATATCATATTAATTGCAGTAAATACATGCATACACATAATTCATCATTAACAGTTTATCATATATAATCACATACTTTTTCAATCAAACACTATACACACACAACATCATATCATTTCTATAGCATTTATCATACCACTAACTTATATTTGTTCATATCTCTGGATTAGCCCATGTATATATGTGAGAACTATCGATATGTGAGTCTATAGAGGTTGTGCACTATGCTGTCACCACAGCTCGTATAAATGCACCGAAGTGCCCCCGTAGAATTGCACCGTAGTGCCATATAATGATGTCCATAAGGACCACATAGAATTCCTTAAGAATCATATACATATACTATGGATCAAGTATGTGTCTTTCAAAACTTCACACATGTTCCAAAGAATATACATATGTCCTAAAGAACCGCGTAGACCCTCGATTCTTGGCATGCCAACTATACCCCTAGCTCTCATGACACATAACATGGGCGTTATCATTTATTTCATTTCAAATATTCACATAAACTTGTAATTCACTTTCACATATCACGTATCACATAGCTTCTTTTCATATGATCACATAGTCACGTAGTTCACTTACACGTAGATCATTTCCATATAATTCACATGTCACATATGTCATGTTTTCATATAATTTCTATCATTTCTCACCCAATCACCTTTATTCATATAAACATACTTATCATATCTTGTTCACATAGGATCATATACTTCATATAATATATCGAAACACCTAGAACACTTTCACGTAGCTTATAGTCATAAGTCTTATCTCATAACATATACTTGTTTTCACATATATATATCATATTCACCTAATTCATTTAACATCCATAACATATTATGTAACATTATAATAGAAATACCTATAAGTCATATCACTTAGAACACATATATATTTATAGTCACATTGCTTATATCTTAATCTTATGCCTTCTCTTAGACCTATATATATTCACATGTTCAGGTAATCCACCATTTCATCACATAATTATGTATTCATATAACTTATTTCATTTCATTTCATATATATATATATATATATATATATATATATCCTCAAGATTTACCCTAATATAAATCATATAGCACTCTTATAATTCCTATTCATATTCATCTATGTCAAACTTATAAACACATCTCACTTCTATTATTTCTTTATGTATAATCTAATCTGTTTACTTAATTCAATTTCATATAACTCTTATAATCTTCTCATATAACTTCAAAAATTTCTATCATTCAACCTATGTGTTATAGCTTTATTTAAACATATGAATCTTTCCCATCTAGCTTATCTTATATATTCATCTTATCATTTATGTTCAAGATCGATCGAACAGGAATTACTTCAAAAATTTCTATCATTCAACCTATGTGTTATACCTATGTGTTATAGCTTTATTTAAACATATGAATCTTTCTCATCTAATTCATAACCTTTCTTATGTAATTACTTATACTTTATCATCTAACACATAAAAGAACAGATCGATCCCTATAATCAAGCATACATACATGCATATTCAACTCATGTCTTTAATCATGCATTCATGTGTAACACTTCAGGAAATAGACCCATCGCAAGTCTTATTCCCATCGCACATCATATACTATTTGAATATGCACTCACCTGGCCTCACTAGTCAATTCCAATCTCTTATCTTTCCCTTGATCGATCTTACTTGCCAAACGTTCCGGAATTGCTTTATGCGTAGAATCTACATAAATGCACATTTCGAGACCATCATTAGATACCTACACTGTAACATCCTCCATGTCGGGTGAGTGATTGATTTGCAAAGTTTCAACATTTGGGGATTAAAGTAGAATGATTATATAGTTTAAAAATAAAGGTTAGTAAATATGAAATGAAGGTAGGGACCAAATGGTCATTGGTAAGGAAAATTTAATTAAAATAAAATGTTATGGGGTATATGAGAACCACGTGGAGTATTGGTTCCAGAATACTCTCATTCATTCTTTCTTATTTCTTCTCTTCCTTCTCCAAACGTGGGCTTGCAATTAAAGGTAAGAATCTGAACCTTGGTAGTTTCTTTGATTTTTAAGATTGGAAATGAAAGTTTGTATGTTATATAAGCTAAAGGAAAGCTTATATGACATTAAAACAACAAGATTAGTGTTTTAGAGATAGATTTGGAAAATGAGTTTTTAGATGAAATTTTGATATGGATGAGTTTTTGATGTTTGAATCAGATTTTTGACTTGTCAATAAGCTAATTAAGAAGTATGAGGGGTTAGAATTCAAATTAGAACATATTGGAATTTGGGTTGGATTCTTAAATGCTATATGGAGAATTAGATTTCTAAGTTTTAGAGGTATTTAATGGATAATAATTAGTTTAAGTAAGTGTATGAGAGATAAGAGTAGTAAAGGGATTGAAATAAGTATGTTTGAGCTGAAATTAGATGATTTCGGGCTCAAAATAAGATTTCTGGGTTAGGGGAATCGGTACCCATTCAAGGGGAACCGATACCCCTTCAACGAAATGAATTTCCAGAATGCAAGAGGGGAATCGATACCCCCAGGGGGGAACCGATACCCCCTCATCGTATATGAAATTCCAGATTGCTTGAGGGGAATCGATACCCCCAGGGGGGGAACCGATTCCCCATGAGAAAAAGAAGAAGAAAGAAAAGAAAGCAAGACTAAGCTATAAATTCTTTAAATTAGTAAGCTATTAAAGCTTAATTGCAAGATATAGACATCTGATGATCATCTTAAAAATTATGTTATGTAGATACCGAGCCTACTCGAGTTCGGGAACAATCTACAAGTAGGATCGATCGAGGAAAAGGCAAAGAAGTATAGGTGAGTGCATATGCATAGCATGAATATAGTAGTATATTCAGTTCTAGACTTGTGATAAGTCTAGATTCCATATTTTGACATATGATTACATTCCATATTATGATACATGACATGAATTGTATTAAATGTATTACATGACATGAATTCATATTATATGTATTACATGACATGAATGTGCAGAAAAAGTTATATGCACTATGTGATAAAGGTATGTAAATGATATGCCTATGTGTTAAAGGTATGGAAATACTATGTCTACGCGATATGAACTACGGGAAATGTATAAGCCCATGTTATGTAGATGAGAACTATAGGTATAGTTGGCATGCCAAGGGTAGAGGGTATACTCGGTTCTTTAGGACACATATATATCCTTTGGAACCTGTGTGAAGTCTTGAAAGACACATACTTGATCCATAGTATGTATATGATTCTTAAGGAATTCTACGTGGTCCTTATGGACATAATTCTACGGGCACTTCGGTGCAATTCTACGGGCACTTCGGTGCAATTCTACGGGCACTTCGGTGCATTTATACGAGCTGTGGTGACAGCATAGTGCACAACCTCACATTACTCAAATACCTTAGGTCTCAATATGCTATCATGGGCCAATAAACTTATTAATACTGAATAATGAATGTTACAGTCATACGCTTACAGGTATGGATATTGATGAAGTATACTACATTGATTAGTTACATGTTTGCATCTCATCTCATATGATCCTGACATTTCATTACATTACATTGCCTTATTATTGTTGCCTCACTAAGTCGATGACTTAGCGTGTGAGTGTTTCACACGTAGGATCGAGGAAAATAGAAGAGACAGGTGAAGCAGCTTGACAGTATTACTCCTGCAACCATCAGATCAGAAGCAACTTATCAGTAGGTTATTTTGTTATGTAAATAGCAGTTGGCATGTAATTAAAGAGTTAAGTTGTGTATGCTCTGAATTTTTTGTAAACTTATATTACAGTATGTATATTATTGTATTTTCTTAGTACAAGTCCCAATATTTTACTATTATTTATTAAGAGTTGTTTTTAAAGTCAATGTAGTATCTCTGACTCATATCCGGGTCGGGTATGGGTTGGGGGTGTTACATTTAATGGTATCAGAGCCATGGTTTAGCCGATTCTAGGCATAAACCAGAGTCTATGGAGTCTGTAAATGGAATACATGCCAACAAATAGCGAGAACTTCTGATCTGGTATAGTATGAGTATGTTGTTTTGCTAATAGAACAATGTGTTTATTCTTATTAGATGTCCGGACATAATAGCTCCCGAAGTGAAGCGGGAGAAGATAGGCATGCTGAAAGCAGTAATTCACCTGCCCTGGCCAGGCAAGGTGAAGAACAGGCATCTCAAGGAGTGCCTGTACAAGATCAAGATACGTTCTTCAGAACGTTAGACGCTATTCTGACGCGTCTTCAACCTCCTGCTCCACTAACTCCAAGAATTAATGTAGCAAAAGAGTTGAGAAGTTTAGGAGCTCCCGAATTTAAGGGAGAAGCTGAGGAAGGTCCGGTGTCAGCGGATCTTTGGTTGAATGATTTGAAAATCATGTTAGATGGTCTCCACTGTTCCGAAGTGGAGAAATTAGATGGAGCTGTGTCTTTATTAAGGGGTCAGGCTAGGATATGGTGGACGAACGTCACCATGAGGATGTCAACCGACCAATTGACTTGGTCTTTGTTTTTAGATGAATTTAAAAGCAAGTATATTGGAGATCAGTTTATCCGCCAAATGAAGCAGGAATTTATGAGTTTGAAGCAGATGAGCCGCTCTGTGTATGAGTACGAATGTGAGTTTAATAAGCTGAGCAGGTTTGCAGCTGAGCTTGTGCCTACTGAAAAAGATGCTTGCGAGTGGTTCGTGGAGGGCTTGCGCCCTAGACTTAAAGAAATGTTGATAGTATTAAACCTGTCCTCGTTCCAGGAGGTGATCAATCGTGCAAAAGCTCTTGAAAGGGCTCAGAATGAAAGATTTGGGGACTCGAGAGTTCAGACATCAAAGAGGACGACTACTTATTCTGGTTCAACACCAACAAAAAGGGGAAGAGACTCGGGATTTCGATCACAAACTAGATCAGAATCAGTTGCATCATCTTCTAGGGGAGCAAGTCAGGCAAGAACTAGACAGACGCAGTCAGTGGAATCCGGTGCTGGGAGATCTACTCCGGGTCAAAGGAAACAGTGTGAGCACTGCGGGAAAAACCATTATGGGGATTGTCGTATGGCAGCTGGGACTTGTTTCGATGCGGAGAGGCCGGACATTTTGTCCGGGATTGTCCCTTGATGTTGGTGAGCCGGCACCATCTGGAAGAGCTGGTTCTTTCTCACAAAGAGGACGAGGAAGAGGCAGAGGAAGGAACCCGTCTGAATTCTCTGCTCAACCTGAAGTTCGATCCACTGCTCGAGTATACAACCTAAAGACAAGTGAAGACCGTGATGACCCTGATATTATAGCAGGTACTTTTCAGTTGTATGATAAATTAGTATTGGTACTGATTGATCCGGGTTCTAATTATTCTTATATTACAAGTAAGTTAGTAAAGGAGTTGGGGATTCCCTTAGAAGCTACGAGTAATGAGATTATAGTAACGACTCCGTTAGGCCAGAGTGCCCGGGTGAATAAAGTTTGTAAGGGGTGTCCCATAAAGATTCAGGGAATTGAATTCCCTGCTAATCTGATGGAATTACCCTTTGACGAGTTTGAAGTGATTCTGGGAATGGATTGGTTGTTCCGGTATTATGGAGATGTTAGTTGCAGATTGAAAAAGGTAACTCTGAAAAGTCCAGACGGAATAGAGATAAGTGTGAACAGTGAAAAGTTTAATCCGTTAGCGAATGTAATATCAGTGATGTCTGCCAAGAAATTATTGCTACAAGGATGTCAGGGTTTTCTGGCAAATGTGATTGATTCAAGAGCTCAAGAGAAAAGGTTAGAGGAAATTTCAATAGTTCGAGAGTTCCCTGATGTTTTTCCTGCTGAATTGCCAGGATTACCTCCGGATAGAGAGGTAGAATTCCAAATTGAAATAATGCCGGGAACAGCTCCGATTGCAATGGCACCTTATCGAATGGCTCCGAAAGAATTGCAAGAGTTAAAGAATCAATTACAAGAATTGCTAGAGAAGGGATTTATCCGACCAAGTGTATCGCCTTGGGGAGCTCCGGTGTTATTTGTTAAAAAGAAGGATGGATCAATGCGTCTTTGCATTGACTATCGACAGCTCAATAAGGTGACCATCAAGAACAAGTATCCCCTTCTGCGCATTGATGACTTGTTTGATCAACTAAAAGGAGCTTCGGTATTTTCAAAGATTGATCTACGTTCGGGTTATCATCAATTGAAGATCCAGGAGAAAGATACTCCGAAGACAGCTTTCAGAACGAGATATGGTCTTTATGAATTCATCGTAATGCCATTCGGAGTAACGAATGCACCTGCTGCTTTCATGGATCTTATGAACAGGATTTTTCAGCCCTACTTGGACCAGTTTGTTGTTGTCTTTATTGATGACATACTGGTGTACTCGAAATCCCCTGAAGAGCATAGCACACATCTGAGGATCGTCTTGCAAATTTTAAGAGATAAAAAGTTGTATGCCAAATTGTCCAAATGTGAGTTCTGGTTAAAGGAAGTAATTTTCCTGGGGCATGTGATCTCGGCAGTTGGGATTAGAGTAGACCCTCAGAAAGTTAAAGCTATAATGGATTGGGAAGTTCCTAAGAATGTGTCTGAAGTTCGGAGTTTTCTTGGACTTGCCGGTTATTATCGAAGATTCGTTAAGAATTTTTCTATGATTGTGCTGCCTTTAACAAAGCTAATGAGAAAGAATGTACCATTTGTTTGGACTTCTGGATGTCAAGAAAGCTTCGAAGTTTTAAAGAGAATTCTGACGGAAACTCCGATATTGGTTCAACCGGAATCTGGCAAGAATTTGTAGTATACAGTGACGCATCCCATAACGGGTTGGGGTGTGTACTAATGCAAGAAGGAAAAGTGGTAGCGTACGCATCGAGACAGTTGAAACCACATGAAAGGAATTACCCCACTCATGATCTAGAAATGGCTGCTGTAGTATTCGCTCTCAGGATTTGGCGTCATTATCTTTATGGGGAGCGTTGTTACTTATATACGGATCATAAGAGCCTGAAGTACCTGATGACTCAAAAAGAATTGAATTTGAGGCAACGTAGATGGGTAGAGTTCTTAAAGGATTACGATGTGATAATTGACTATCATCCCGGAAAGGCTAATGTGGTAGCAGATGCTCTGAGTAGAAAGACGTTTGCAGCTTTACGAGCTATGGATGCAAGATTATCTTTAACGGGAGACGGTGGTCTTTGTGCAGAATTAACCCTTAGACCAACATGGTTGGAACGAATAGGAGTATTGCAAGGTAAAGATGAAATGTTTGAAAAGAATTGAGCAAGTAAAGAACAAAGAGATTAAAGACTTTGAGATTAAGTCAGATGGAAATCTATATTGTAAAGGAAGAATTGTAATACCCGACAATGACGACTTGAAGAAGGAGATATTAACAGAGGCTCATTGCAGTCCGTTAACGATGCACCCGGGTGGAACCAAGATGTATATGGATTTGAAGGATCGATTTTGGTGGTCAGGGATGAAGCGAAGCATCACAGAATATGTGTCTAAGTGTTTGATATGTCAACAAGTCAAAGCCGAGCATCAAGTTCCCTCAGGATTATTGCAACCGCTTTTCATTCCTCAATGGAAATGGGAAAATGTTACGATGGATTTTGTTTCGGGGTTACCCTTGACTCCGAACAAAAGAATCAATCTGGGTAATTGTTGATCGATTAACTAAATCCGCGCATTTTCTCCCTGTTAGAACGGATTTCTCTATGGAAAGTATGCAGAGCTGTATATTAGAGAAGTTATTAGATTGCATGGAGTACCTGTTCCATAGTCTCTGATCGGGACCCTCGATTCACTTCTAGATTCTGGAAATCTTTGCATGGAGCGTTGGGGACTCGTTTAAACTTTAGTACGGCTTTTCATCCTCAGACTGATGGGCAATCAGAGAGAACTATTCAGATATTGGAAGATATGTTGAGAGCGTGCGTAATGGAATTTAAAGGATCATGGGAAAAGTATTTACCGCTGGCAGAGTTCGCTTACAACAATAGTTATCAGTCTAGTATAAAGATGGCCCCCTATGAAGCATTATATGGAAGAAAATGTCGTACTCCATTAAATTGGTATGAACTCAAAGACCGAAGTGTTCTTGGTCCGGATTTAATTCAAGATGTAGAACAGAAAGTTCGAGAAATTCAGCATAACCTCAAAGTGGCCTCTGATCGGCAAAAGTCCTATTCTGATCTTAAAAGGAAAGAAATTGAATTTCAAGTTGGAGATAAGGTGTTTTTAAAAGTGTCTCCATGGAAGAAGGTGTTGAGATTTGGTCGGAAAGGAAAATTGAGTCCTCGGTTTATTGGACCCTATGAGATTGTAAAGAGAGTAGGACCAGTAGCATATCAGCTAATTTTACCACCTGAGATGGAAAAGATACATGATGTTTTTCACGTTTCAATGCTTCGAAGATATAGATCTGACCCTTCTCATATTGTGACACCAGAAGAGATTGAGGTTCGTCCTGACTTGACTTATGAGGAAGAACCGATTCAAATCTTAGCACATGAAGTTAAGCAATTGAGGAACAAGATAATTCCTTTGGTCAAAGTATTGTGGAGAAATCACAGAGTAGAAGAAGCAACGTGGGAGCGTGAAGAGGATATGCGACATCAATACCCTCATTTGTTCGTGCAATGAAAAATTCGAGGACGAATTTTTCTTAAGGGGGAGAGATTTGTAACATCCTCCATGTCGGGTGAGTGATTGATTTGCAAAGTTTCAACATTTGGGGATTAAAGTAGAATGATTATATAGTTTAAAAATAAAGGTTAGTAAATATGAAATGAAGGTAGGGACCAAATGGTCATTGGTAAGGAAAATTTAATTAAAATAAAATGTTATGGGGTATATGAGAACCACGTGGAGTATTGGTTCCAGAATACTCTCATTCCTTCTTTCTTATTTCTTCTCTTCCTTCTCCAAACGTGGGCTTGCAATTAAAGGTAAGAATCTGAACCTTGGTAGTTTCTTTGATTTTAAGATTGGAAATGAAAGTTTGTATGTTATAAGCTAAAGGAAAGCTTATATGACATTAAAACAACAAGATTAGTGTTTTAGAGATAGATTTGGAAAATGAGTTTTAGATGAAATTTTGATATGGATGAGTTTTTGATGTTTGAATCAGATTTTGACTTGTCAATAAGCTAATAAGAAGTATGAGGGGTTAGAATTCAAATTAGAACATATTGGAATTTGGGTTGGATTCTTAAATGCTATATGGAGAATTAGATTTCTAAGTTTTAGAGGTATTTAATGGATAATAATTAGTTTAAGTAAGTGTATGAGAGATAAGAGTAGTAAAGGGATTGAAATAAGTATGTTTGAGCTGAAATTAGATGATTTCCGGGCTCAAAATAAGATTTCTGGGTTAGGGGAATCGGTACCCATTCAAGGGGAACCGATACCCCTTCAACGAAATGAATTTCCAGAATGCAAGAGGGGAATCGATACCCCCAGGGGGGGAACCGATACCCCTCATCGTATATGAAATTCCAGATTGCTTGAGGGGAATCGATACCCCCAGGGGGGGGAACCGATTCCCCATGAGAAAAAGAAGAAGAAAGAAAAAAAGCAAGACTAAGCTATAAATTCTTTAAATTAGTAAGCTATTAAAGCTTAATTGCAAGATATAGACATCTGATGATCATCTTAAAAATTATGTTTATGTAGATACCGAGCCTACTCTAGTTCGGGAACAATCTACAAGTAGGATCGATCGAGGAAAAGGCAAAGAAGTATAGGTGAGTGCATATGCATAGCATGAATATAGTAGTATATTCAGTTCTAGACTTGTGATAAGTCTAGATTCCATATTTTGACATATGATTACATTCCATATTATGATACATGACATGAATTGTATTAAATGTATTACATGACATGAATTCATATTATATGTATTACATGACATGAATGTGCAGAAAAAGTTATATGCACTATGTGATAAAGGTATGTAAATGATATGCCTATGTGTTAAAGGTATGGAAATACTATGTCTACGCGATATGAACTACGGGAAATGTATAAGCCCATGTTATGTAGATGAGAACTATAGGTATAGTTGGCATGCCAAGGGTAGAGGTATACTCGGTTCTTTAGGACACATATATATCCTTTGGAACCTGTGTGAAGTCTTGAAAGACACATACTTGATCCATAGTATATGTATATGATTCTTAAGGAATTCTACGTGGTCCTTATGGACATAATTCTACGGGCACTTCGGTGCAATTCTACGGGCACTTCGGTGCATTTATACGAGCTGTGGTGACAGCATAGTGCACAACCTCACATTACTCAAATACCTTAGGTTCTCAATATGCTATCATGGGCCAATAAACTTATTAATACTGAATAATGAATGTTACAGTCATACGCTTACAGGTATGGATATTGATGAAGTATACTACATTGATTAGTTACATGTTTGCATCTCATCTCATATGATCCTGACATTTTCATTACATTACATTGCCTTATTATTGTTGCCTCACTAAGTCGATGACTTAGCGTGTGAGTGTTTCACACGTAGGATCCGAGGAAAATAGAAGAGACAAATGAAGCAGCTTGACAGTATTACTCCTGCAACCATCAGATCAGAAGCAACTTATCAGTAGGTTATTTTGTTATGTAAATAGCAGTTGGCATGTAATTAAAGAGTTAAGTTGTGTATGCTCTGAATATTTTTTGTAAACTTATATTACAGTATGTATATTATTGTATTTTCTTAGTACAAGTCCCAATATTTTACTATTATTTATTAAGAGTTGTTTTTAAAGTCAATGTAGTATCTCTGACTCATATCCGGGTCGGGTATGGGTTGGGGGTGTTACATACACCTTGTAATTGGATACTAGCAACTTAAACTAACTTATTAAACCCATATTCCCAATTTTCCTTTAGGGGGAATCGGTTCCCCCATGACATACTGGAAATTCTTGTTCGTTTGAAGGGGTATCTGTTCCCCTTGAATGGGTACCGATTCCCCTTGCCCAGAAATCATATTTTCAACCCGAAAATTACTTTATTTCCTCTCAAACACTTCATATATCATCCCCTTTTCATTCTTAACTCTAGTACACATACTTAAACCAATCTATATTCATTTATTTCATCTTAAACCTCAAAATCCTATATTCCATACGAGATTCAAAAATCATACCAAATTTTCAATGTGTTCTAATTCCAATTCTAACACTTTATACTTGTTAATTAGATTGATGACAAGTCAAATTCATCCTTAGAATTTCAAAAACCTTTCTATATCAAAACTTCATTTCTAATCTCTTAATAGAAATCCCTTTCTAATTCTCCCTTCTTGATGTTTTAAGTTTATACAAGCTTTCCTTAAGCTTATATAACCCCCAAAGATTCAAAACCAACTTATAAATTCCAGAAATTAACAGTTAAAAATCAAACTTACCTTTAAGCTGGGGCTACGAGAAGAAGAAGAAAAGAGCAAGAAGAAGGCTTCCAGAACTCTCCCAAAACCCACGTATATCACCTGTATTTAAAGGAAATTATAAAATATCCTTTAATCTGAAAAAACTAAATTACCCCTTTAATTATCCATCTATGTTATTCAATCCATCATCAAAATTCTTTACTTAAATCCCAACACTTTTAACTTATTTCAAAATTGAGCACACAGTTTCCAAAATTTACATTTTAGTCACTGATCCGGCTTTTGGGGATGTTACAATATGTGAAATAGTTAAAATGATCAATATGATTTCATAAGAATATGAAATAAGAAGTATGAAAAGGACATAAGAAAGAATATGAAATATATAGAATATGAATATGAAATCATATGAGGGGTGACATGAATTATATGAAAAAAAATAAACTACGTGATTACAAATATATGAAAATATGCTAGTGTGATGGGACCTAGGAACTAGTATACGTGATATATATACATTTATATAAGTTATTGGATGAAAAATGAACAAGAGATAAAAGAGATGAAGGATAATATTATAGGAGTATGATAAAAACATAAATGATGACATGTATGTATGTATGTATGTAATGGTTATATGAAAAGGTATAGGTAATAAGATGATCATATGAACATGTGATAAAGAGCTATAGAAAAAGAAAACTGTGATATGATGTATGAATATGTAATAAGGTAAAAGACAATGCCATGATATGAGTTATGAGAACTGTAAGTATAGTTGGTATGCCAAGAGTCGAAGAACTACCTATGTCTTTCGAGACATATAGACAGTATACCTATGTTCTAAGGAACATATGGATAGTTTACCTAGGTTCTTCGGGACCTATAGACAGTTACCGAGGATCTTTATGACCTCTGGATAGTTACCGAGGATCTTTATGACCTCTGGATAGTTACCGAGGATCTTTATGACCTCTGGATAGTTACCGAGGATCTTTATGACCTCTGGATAGTTACCGAGGATCTTTATGACCTCTGGGTAGTTACCGAGGATCTTTATGACCTCTGGATAGTTACCGAGGATCTTTATGACCTCTGGATAGTTACTGAGGTTTTTTATGACCTTTGGATAGGTCCTTCGGAACATTCATTGAGCTGTGGTGACAGAATACGTGTGCACAACCTCATAATACTCGTATACCTTGGGTTCTCAATAGTGTATATGGGCTTAAATAATACATAACGAGGATGTATATAATTGTATTAATATGGTATTATTATGATTTATATTGGCTCATATGTGGTATAATACATGATGGTATGATAGTATAATTGTGTTTGGATAGTAGACGACCTGTTTATATTTTAGTAATTCTTTATTATGTAATTATGCCTCACTAAGTCTATGACTTAGCGTGTAAGTGTTTTTACACGTAGGTTTCGAAGAGCAGGAGAATCAAGAATAGGAATTTGCAGATCGACCTATCTCTACTCAGCGATCAGATCAGAAGTAAAGTCACAGTAGGTATTTTGTTGTATGTAGTGTGTTGGCATGTAAGAAAAGCGGTAGTTACAAATGCTCTGATTAGTTTTGTCTTGTTTTGGTTAACTCGTGTACAGTGACAATGTTATTTTAATAAAAGCTTTAAATTTCATTGGTTTTCGTTAAAAGTTTAAAGTTAGAAAAGTCAATGTGACACCTCATACTTGTATCAGGGTCGGATACGGGTTGAGGGTGTTACATTTAATGGTATCAGAGCTATGGTTTAGTCGATTCTCGGCATGAACCGGAGTCCAGAGTGTCTTAAAAAGTGTTCATGCCAACATGGTAGTAAGAACTTCTGATCTGATACGAGTAATGAGTATGTTGTTTAGCTGATAGAAATATTTGATTATCTCTTATTAGATGTCAGGACAAGATAGCTCTCGGGGTGAAGCGAGAGATGATATATTAGCTGAAAGTAGTAATTCACCTGCCCTGGCCAGGCAAGGTGAAGGACAGGCACCCTTTGGAGTGCCTGTACAAGATCAAAATGTATTCTTCAGGACGTTGGGCACTATTTTGTCACGTTTCCAAACTCCTGCATCCTCAACGCAGAGGATTAATATAGCCAAAGAGTTAAAGGGATTAGGAGCTCCAGAGTTCAAAGGTGAAGCCGAAGAAGGTCCTGTTGTTGCGGACCTTTGGCTTAATGATGTAAAGATCATGTTAGAGGGACTCCACTGCTCTATGGAGAAACTAGATGGGATGGTCTCTTTGCTCCGTGGGCAAGCGAGAATCTGGTGGACGAATGTTATTCATAGGATGCCAAATGATCAGAAAACATGGTATTTGTTTTTAGAAGAGTTTAAGCACAAGTATATAGGAGATCAGTTCATCAGGGAAATGAAGCAAGAATTCTTGAATTTGAAACTGCTGAATCGCACTGTGTATGAATATGAGTGGGAATTCAACAAGTTAAGTCGATTCGCGGCCGAATTGATTCGGACAGAGAAAGAAGCATGTGAGTGGTTTGTTGGACTACGACCAAGGCTAAAAGAGATTTGATTGTTTTGAACTTGTCATTGTTTCAGGAAGTAGTAAATCGTGCTAAAGCTCTAGAAAGAGCTCAGAATGAGCGGTTTGGGGATCAGAAAGCTCAATCTTCTAAAAGAACGGGGCTTCGTCGAGCTCTGTACCACCCAAGAGAGTAGAGATTCTGGGTTTCCAATACCATGTAAGGTCTGAATCAGTGGTATCCCTCTGCTAGAGGATCAAATCAGATGAGAGCTAGACAGACTCAATTAGGAAAGTCTGGTGATGGAGAGCACAACATAGACACTGTCAGATTTGTGAGAGATATCATGGTGGGGCATGTAGAGTTGAATCTGGAGCCTGTTTTCGATGTGGGAATAGGACATTTCATGAGAGATTGTCCATTGGGGACAGGAAAGCCTGTGCAGTCGGAGCGATCTGCTTCGATATCCCAGAGAGGACGGGGTAAGGTAGAGGAAGAAGTCAGACAGAATTTTCTACTCAACAGGAAATGCGCTCTACGCTAGAGTATATAATCTCAATATCATGAAGACAATGAGGATCCAGAGATAATAGCAGGTATCTTCTATTGTACAGTAAATACTTTATGATATTAGTTGATATGAGCTTGTATAACCATATAGTAGAGAATGGGTAGAGAATTGAGAATTTAGTTAGAAGTCATTTTTTTAGAAATAGTGTAGTGACAATTCCATTAAGGTACAGTGCTAAAGTAAACAAGATATGTTAGAATACATTCGAATTCAGGGAATTTAATTCTCTGTTAATCTAATGGAGATATTTCTCAAGGGATAAGTAAGGAGATAGTGATTTATAAAGGAGTATATATAGGGAATTAAATGAAAAAGGGGTGTAAAGTGTGAATTATAAGTTGATAGGGGGTAAGGAAATGGTAGATAATGTTATGAAAAGATTGATTGATTTCGTAAGTATACGTTTAATAACATTTGAAGAGGTTTAGGGTTATGTTCTGAGTTATAGAATGATGGAATAAGAATTGGGTATGGTTATAAGGTAATTAGAAATGGATTGGGTTATTTGGGAAGTGAAAACAAATCATTCATTACAAATTGCAATGGGATAAAGTAGAGAAAGGAGATAAAGTAGAGAAAGGAGCATGAGAACATTGAAAGATATGTTCTTATCGATATGTGTAATGGAAATTCGAGGACGAATTTTCTTAAAAGGAGGAGAGATTTGTAACATCCTCAATACCAGGTTAGTGACTAAATTGTAAGGTTTCAAATTTGGTGATTTAAATTAGAATAATTGAGTGGTTTAAAGACTTATATGAGAAATGAGGTGTAAGATCAAATTGAAAAGAATGAGGAATGAAAGGATAGTATGGTCATTTGTAAAGAAAGAAAATATAATAAATATATGGTATATATAGATACATGTGGAAGGAAGGAAACAAAGTTAGAGGTTTCCAGAGTTCCCTTCTTTTTCTTCTTCTTCACGTGTGAAGCCAAGCAAAGGTGAGTTTTCTCTTGAGCTGATTATGTGCTAAAATTTAAGTTTAGTTTTGATTATTAGATGCTAAGTAAGATTAAGGAAAGATTAATTTGCTTTAAAACAGCAAAATGAAGAGTTTATGAGGATTTAAAGATTTGAAGTTTTGAATGAAATATCGAAATAAAGTTTATATTGAGAATTGGAAGTTGAATTTGACTTGTCATCAAGTAATTAAGGGATAGGAAGTGTTAGAATAGGAATTGAACATGTTGCAAACTAGTATAATTTTGCAATTACATAGGAATGACTAGATTTGAAGTTAAAGAAGTGATTAAGGAATAGAATAAGTTTAAGTATGTGTATTAAGTTAGGAGTATTAAAGGAGAAATAGGAAGGTTTAAGCTGAAATAAGGTGATTTTCGAGCTCAAAAATGAGATTTCTGGGCTAGGGGAATCGGTACCCATTCAAGGGAATCGATTCCCCCTCAAACGATATGAATTTCCAGACTGCTAGAGGGGAATCGATACCCCCAGGGGGAACCGATTCCCCCATAATGAAAAAAAAAGAAGAAGAAAGAAGAGAGACTAAACTATTAATCCCTTAAATTGGTAGGCTATTAGAGGTTAATTTCAAGACTTAGGCATCTGTAATCATCTTGAAAATTATGCTTATGTAGATATTGAACGTGACTTTGCTTCAAAATAATCAAAGGGTTAGAATTGATTCAATTCAAACAAGGCTAAGGTGTGCATGTGCATAACATGATTATGTTAGTATATTCAGTTTTAGACTTGCGATAAGTCTAGATTTAATATCTTGATACATGATTCATTCAATATTAAATATGAATGAATTCATACCATATACATTATGGGATATACTATGCAGATTGTGGTAAGTCTATTTCTAGATTAGAGCTTATATATGAATGAGTTACGAGATATCTATATTAGGTATATGAAGTGTGTGTGATGTGTTTGTTATGGTTTATATGTATGAATGAGCATATATTGACATGTTACAGTATATATATATTATATGAGTTGTGTAAATAGGTAGATAAATGTTGTTAAATATGTGAAATAGTTAAATGATCAATATGATTTCATAAGAATATGAAATAAGAGTATGAAAAGGACATAAAAGAATATGAAATATATAGAATATGATTATGAAATCATATGAGGGTGACATGAATTATATGAAAAAAAACTACGTGATTACAAATATGAAAATATGCTAGTGTGATGGGACCTAGGAACTAGTATACTGATATATACATTTATATAAGTTATTGGATGAAAAATGAACAAGAGATAAAAGAGATGAAGGATAATACTATAGGAGTATGATAAAAACATAAATGATGACATGTATGTATGTATGTATGTATGTTATATGAAAAGGTATAGGTAATAAGATGATCATGAACATGTGATAAGAGCTATAGAAAAAGAAAATTGTGATATGATGTATGAATATGTAATAAGGTAAAAGACAATGCCATGATATGAGTTATGAGAACTGTAAGTATAGTTGGTATGCCAAGAGTCGAAGAACTACCTTGTTTTCGAGACATATGGACAGTATACCTATGTTCTAAAGAACATATGGATAGTTTACCTAGGTTCTTCGGGACCTATGGACAGTTACCGAGGATCTTTATGACCTCTGGATAGTTACGAGGACTTTATGACTCTGGATAGTTACCGACGATCTTTATGACATCTGGATAGTTACCGAGGATCTTATGACCTCTGAATAGTTACCGAGGATCTTTAGACCTCTGGATTTTACTGAGGATCTTTAGCCTTTGGATAGGTCCTTCGGAACATCATGAGCTGTGGTGACAGAATACGTGTGCACAACCTCATAATACTCGTATACCTTGGGTTCTCAATAGTGTATATGGGCTTAAATAAGACAAACGATGTATATAATTGTATCTTATATGATATTATTATGATTTATATTGGCTCATATGTGGTATAATACATGATGGTATGATAGTATAATTGTGTTGGATAGTACGACCTGTTTATATTTTAGTAATTCTTTATTATGTAATTATGCCTCACTAAGTCTATGACTTAACGTGTAAGTGTTTTTACACGTAGGTTTCGAAGAGCAAGAGAATCAAGAATAGGAATTTGCAGATCAACCTATCTCTACTCAGCGATCAGATCAGAAGTAAAGTCACAATAGGTATTTTGTTGTATGTAGTGTATTGGCATGTGAGAAAAACGGTAGTTACAAATGCTCTGATTAGTTTTGTCTTGTTTTGGTTAGCTCGTGTACAGTGACAATGTTATTTTAATAAAAGCTTTAAATTTCATTGGTTTTCGTTAAAAGTTTAAAGTTAGAAAAATCAATGTGACACTTCAGACGTGTATCCGGGTCGGATACGGGTTGAGGGTGTTACAACTACCACATACAACAACAATCAGCAGCTCCTCTCATTAGCCTTAATAATATTATTCAATCGGTCTCTCAAATGAAAGAGCTGACTAAAGTAATTAAATCTTATTACTTCTTCCGCTGCCTGCGGACCTTCACGATTTTCTGCCAGATTTGTCACCACCACTGGTACCCAATGAGAAGCTCCCCAGCACCAAATTCCAGACTACCAGAAGCCAGAATGGAGATGGATTCTGTGGTGCGGCGATGCTTGGTTGGCTTCCAATATGAAAGGAGCCTCCTCCTGATGGATTTGATGCACCGAAAACAAACCCAGAAGAAGGTGGTGTGATTGGCTGTTGACCAAATGGCAGAACAGTTGGTGAGGTCTGAACTGTGTCCTCAGCCATACTATCTTCCATTTGATCATTATTAGTAGAGGGTGTTGACCCAAACACCAATCCAGGACCAGTATTACCAAATGCATGCTGTGAGGAGTAGCAGCTGAAGCTGAAGTGAATGAAAATATGGAACCTGAGGAGGCACCAGTGGATGACCCAAAGATTGAAGGTGCACTGCTAGGAGCAGTAACAGAAGATGATGATCCAAAGCCAAATCCTGATGATGAAGGGCCAAATATGGGTCTTTGGTGCTTGCCAATTTGATCCAAATGCGCCAGAAGCAATGCCACTGCTAGAGCTCAGAGGTTGGTTTCTGAAGAGGAAGAACTTACTCCAAAAGTAGCACCTGAACCAAAAGGTTTAGCAACGGATGCCGATGACCCAAACATTGAACTGCCAGAGGAAAAGGTTGTATTCCCCCCAATCCAAAGGATGGAGAGCAGATGAAGAAACTGAGTGGGCATGCTTTGAGTTGAGGTACCAATGCTAGTTCCCACAGCAGATACTTGGGTACTAACAGCATTGAAAGGATTTAAACCCTGGGTCTGGATAGTAGATGTAGATGTAGATGTAGATGCAGCTGTGGCACTGAATCCAAAGATGTTGCTTCCAGTGCTCATGATTGCAGATTTATTGGAAAAGATACTGCTTCCTGTACCAGCTATTGCCGAAGATGTACCACCAAAAGTACTACAGCCTAAGCTTGTAGTTGCAGATGTACCACCAAAGATATCATTGCCTGTGCTGGTAGTTGCAGACGTACCACCGAAGATATTATTGCCTGTGCTTGTCACTGTGGAAAATGTGCTGCTAAAAAAGCCACTTCTGGAGTTCGAAATGGTGGAAGATAAACTATTGAAACTGCTATTTCCAGAGCTTGCGACTTCAACTGTTGCCGGTAGTGCTGCTTGCAGCACTTTTAACTTCAGATGTACCACCAAAAATACTACTTCCAGAACTAGTAAAAGCAGATGTACCACCAAATGGAAAGATCCCTACATTCCCATTGCTTGTATCCTGGTCTTAGATTCGGTTGCTTCACCTGAAGTTGCTGTTAATGTTGAAACTAAAGTTGAAGGGTCTGCAGAGGAAGAAAACTTGAAAACAGGTGCAGCTGTAAAGTGAGGGATCGAAGACTCCACAGAGGGATTGCCGTACGGCTGATGTGGTATTTGCAGTTGCACTTGCAAAGGTGATGGCAGCAGCAGAAGAATCACTATTGGCGGCAGCTGCACTGGATGTTTTGATCAGTACTTGGGACTAGAGAAGGCACAGGTGAAGAGAATGAAAAGGATTTGAAGCAAGAGACCCATTATTTAAGGAAGAAATCTTTTGAGGCACCAAACTTGAAGATACTTCCAGATGATGTAGAAGTGATACAGAAGAGTGATTGCAGCTTCAGGTGTCTTACAGAAGATCTCATTCAGATTGTTCTCCTTCTCAGTTTTATCTGACAAATTATTGGTTGTACCAGGAGCAGCGGTAGCAAAGCTGAACATAAGGCAACAAAGCTTTTTAAGAAGAGTACCCCAGGGATGAAAAACAAAACAAAACAAACTAGATATACATTAGACATTACAGTTAGTCAAATGGGCAACATACTCCAATAAGATTATGACCCATCATTTATTTGACTAATAGTTGACGCTTGGGTGCAAACAGACAACATACTCTAATAAGATTATGACATCATTTATTTGACTAACAGTTGACGTCTTGGGTGCAAACAGATAGATGACGACTTCTAAGTACTAAATTGTGAGTTTTTTATAGTTTAGGCGCTAAATTGAAATTTTTACACTTCTGTTGCATAATATCAGAGAACCTCACCATGCAAACTAATTATCAATGGACCAAAAAGTAAATAAATCCCAAATTAAATCTACCATCATGGAAGTCAGCTATATAATGGATTCTAATGTGGTGAACTATCATTGGCAACATAAGATTTATAACAATAAAATTCAGTTATTAGAAGCTTTAATCAATCTATGAAGAAAGTTCTCCCACTCTTTTTTCTTCCAAACCCATTTACAAGTTCGAAGGTAAAAGAAAGCAACCTGATGGGCGGAGATGTAAGATAAAAATATTAGCACAGAAACAACTTTTACCTTCTTTGACAGTGAAGAAGACCGTAAGAGTTTTATGCATTGTTGACATGAAATCATAATTAAAATCAAATTTGGGGATAAAAAGATGGTCATAAAAGAAATCATCAAATGTACACTAGACCATAATCAGTAGGATTAACCATAATCAGGTGGATTAACAGAATTAAGTAGTCAAATTCATAGTGGAGGACCTGGAGGTGGAGAATTTACAGAATTACATATTGACAAAGAACTCAGTAAATGTTCACTGCATCATCAGGAGGATTTAAAGAATTTAGTGATGTAATGAGGGAGGTAGCAAGGGTTGGATTTACCTCCAAAATACCCTCTCATCTTTCATAAGAGCTGGACCATGATAGGGGAAACCTTATAAACCCAGTCAGTCAACTAACTACTAATCTACTCCATTCAATTGGATAATAGAAACTCTACAGCCAAAGGTTAGATTCACCTCCAAAAACCCAACCAGTCCTTTTATAAGAACCCTGAAACATGTAGGCATGCCTTTTAAAGCTTTTACTCCCTTTCAATCAACTAATCACTAGTCTACAACTTTTAACCATTATTAGTAGTTCTACATACAATGCCCGCATTGGAGGTATAGAAAGAAAGAAAGAAAGAAAGGGGAACAGAAGACAAAGGTAAACAACCTTCCAAGTAAGGAAATTGAATAACGGATATTTACCAACCTGCTTGAGTTCTCTAATTTTTGGTTTGAACTTGTGGCAAGCTTAACACCTGAAGATCCAGAAACTGATGAAACCTCAGCAGCATTTGTAGAGGCAAAGCCAAATGTAGTAACAGCAACATTTGATTGTTTTGCAGCCGGAACTTTCTCCCCAATGCTAAGCATATAAGGAACATTTGGGTGCGAAGAGACAGCATCTTTACTGGCAGTTAGAGTAGATGGAGATGCCACAAATGCTGACTGCACAGATGAAGTGGACATCTCTACAACCGGAAAAGTAACACCAGCATTCTTTTCACTAGCTGTGGATCCATCAGATGTTTTCAAATCAGGTTTTTGATTGAATGCAGCAATTGAAATGGGTTCAACTTCAGAAAGAATAGAAGGCTTCTCCATAGCTTCAGCAGCTGCAGTCGTACTCCCCATGACACAGTTATCCAACCTCCTGCTCCCTTCAGCATGTGTGGATCCATTAGGATAGTTATC
Organism: Hibiscus syriacus; assembly: GCF_006381635.1. NCBI lineage: Eukaryota > Viridiplantae > Streptophyta > Magnoliopsida > Malvales > Malvaceae > Hibiscus > Hibiscus syriacus. Next base: position 784,289 of record NW_024063527.1, on the reverse strand, counting down.
ATCATCTAGATCCAGATAATCCTGTTGCAGAAACCATAAACAGTAAGGTGTTAAAAATGGAACAGAATAGGGGAAACTGAAACTTATATATATTCCTTCTCAATTCAAAAGGAGGCATTTAATAGGGACTCTTCTTGTGGAAACAATAACACGCTACAGGCAAACAAACAGAAGTTTTGATAAGTAGCTCTATATGATTACCAATTAAAACATACCTCATGTGCACTCATCTGAAAAGCCCGGCTCTTTTTCTGAGATTGCTGTACGAGAGACTTGATCACACTAGAATCGGTAGCATTGACACTAGGCGCATTATTATCCTTCATTAAACTATTACTATCTACACCATTTACCACAGGAACTGGCTTGTCAGGAAGAGCACCTAATGTTGTTGGGCCATTTCCTTTAACTTCATCATGTTTGTGAGAGATAGAACCTTGAAAACCAATCAGCAAAGAACCATTCAATTTATCATTATCATTCATGTTCTCCAGAAATTTTGAAGAATCTACATTCTCAAGGCTTTTAGAGCCTGCCCACGTAGCATAGATGGTGACAACTTAGTGGGTGTTTTTCCCCCTGGGGAAACCATGATCTCCAGTTGCTGTAATATTTTTGAAGCCACCTGACTGGACTTGGATGGAACAGTGGTAAAACTTGTGCCAGGAATGCTGTTATCCCTATTCTCAGCTAGACTATCTGAACCACCTGAACTAGTGCCGGCTTTGTGAGCAGATAGAGGACCAGCTGAAGCTGGTAAACTTAAGATTCTTGAAGAAAGAAGATTGGACTTCTGACGAATCCGCCGAATTGGGCCAACTGATCCTATATCATTGTCTAATACCGAATTCCTGCGCTTCAAACCCTGTGAAGAAAAGAAACGCATACTGTATGATACACTCTAGATTTATAAAAGAAAATCCTGGAAGGGAGAAATATAATGACCCTAAATTAGTACCCCCTGTCTGGAGCCAGAAATTCTGTTTTCATCCCATGCACTCTGCGGCAATGATGGTCCACCAAAAGCATCACTTGCTGTTCCAGAACTCTACAGAATAAGCAAACAACTAGGATAAGACAAGTGATAAACAAGCAATTACAGGAAAGAAAATATTGCCATGCATGACAACCTTAAGGGGAATTGCTGCATTATCCCTGGAATAAGGAGTCCGTGCCATGCTATATATTGCAGACCTGCCCCTCAATCTTGGAGTCACAAAACTGCTTCTAAGGCTGCCAACACTCCCAACATGACCAGAAGATCTTGGCAAGAGCGACATTGTGGAAGACGTAGAAGAGAAAATTTTATTGCTCGGAAAAGTTAAAACTTCAATGGGCACATGATTTTGTAATCCGGGCCTTGATACAGATACTTTTGTTGTCCTACAGCCCATGTAAGCTTTTGCAAGCTCAGCAGGTGAAGCAACAACCTCATTAACAACCTGCAGAACCATTAAAGTTCTTATTTTTAATTATTTTCCTTTCAATATACAAAATTAAAATTATAAAGAATAGTTAAAAGCAGGTGAGGTGAGGGTATGCCAGCCCAGAAGCAAAAGGAAGGAAAGAAAGCTTTTCCTTACAGTTGAGCTGACAAGAGGTGTTGAAATAAGATGGTTTTCAGTCACATTCTCTCTAACTGGGGTCTTTGGAAATTCTTCTTTCTTGTCGTGTGATACCATTGAGATCAAGGCAGACCTCTGTTCTTCATTTCCACCAGAAATGTCAGCACTTCTTGAGCGTAGTAAACCCGTCAAATGATCAATTTCAGATCTGAAAAAAGAATAATAACATTTATTATCTATAGCATCAATAAAATTCCTGTTGACAGAAATACTACTACTCTGGTAGAAACAAACATGCCAACCGCCCAAAAAAGGACCACTGAAGTTTGTTCCTACTCAAGCTGGACAATGAAGAAAAATTACAAAGAATTACAAAATCGTGTACAATTGGAAGGTGGATTGCCAGTAAATCAACTACAAAGGTTGCAGGAATAACTAGAATTTTTTATCAACGTGATTAAATCCAATTCAAACTCTCAGCCCTTTTCTTCCAATTGATGAAAAGTAAAAGAAATAGAAACTTCAGAATCTAAAGCACAGAAAATTATCCCAAGTGAAACGATTCGAGAAATTCCCTCAAAAGAAGGAAGCATAATTAACCTATGTTACTCAAACTCAGGTGTAAGCGTCAGATACGGGAATGGCTAGGTTTTCTAAGTTTTTCTATAGATTTGAATGATCCTTGGAGATCTTATCCCCATATCCAAGTGTCAGACACTGGTTCTTGATGAAAAATAAAGAGTCCGAGCAACATAAAATGCAATTTCAATTTGACATCAAGGAGATGCAATTTCAGCTCATCTTGCCTGGTAAATGTCTTCCGCTTTAAAATTTCCTCAAGTTCAGCAACTCCAGTTTCTTCAGTATGACTAACGGGATTCCCACATCCTATAATGGCTCCTTGCACAACAGGAGGAACCTAAGTGGATAAATGTACATAAAACAACAAAGCATACAAGCTGAGTTCATTAATCATCATAGAGAAAATCACAAGGGGAAAATTCAAATAAATACATAAGAAAATATGATAAATATAAGTGACTGACAATAAACTTGAAAGTAAATTCCACAATTAACAATGAATAAGGGGGCATGAGAATTTAGAACAAAGCATGTCCTTAACATTTATTGTAATATTCTATTGCTCTAGACAGAAGATATAACATAGCAAGAAATGGATGCGTCTGTTTTCAAACAAATATGAGTGCTCCGTTTTTCACTTACAGTTGAGGCTTTGGCGAAAATAGAAGAAAATGTTATAAAGATGAGAAAAAAATAGATTAATTATTTCAAAAAAAAAATAGAATAGATCCATTTCCTCTTTCAAAAATAGATAAGAAGGGAATGCTAAATGGTTCATCATTTTTTTTGATAAAAATGGGAGGCCTCATTAAAAAACCCCTTCATACCCCTCAAGCTATGAATATAGCTTAACGGACATTGGAAGGAGGAAAAGAGTACCTCAAAATTTTATTCAATAAACACCAAGTATATCAAGAGTTCATTACACCCATACACAACCAAAATACAACCTCAAAAATGACCAACACTCTTCTAACATCTCATCCAAAGCCATATCCCTAACTTAGCAAGACTTACCCCACCTTACAAAACAACCCAGATATCCTATACACAGCAAAACAGTAAGCTAGACTACAAACAATTACGCAATTCCTGACTTTGCAAGCTCATCAGCCTTCCAATTGCAACATCTCTGAATATGCCTAACAATTACTTTTTTATTCACCACCACTGCACAAATTTCCTTGACCAAATGTTCAAACAAAGCTGGGCAAGAACCAGGATTTTTGATTCATCAAACTTTCTTAGTTTGTACTACTTACAAGTTGCAATACTAAATATGTTCACCTTTCTCATTCTAAAAAGTATTTGACATACTAAAAGATATACTAAAAGGTTTTCAAGAAAGGAAAAAAGGTAATAAAAACGCTACAAGATAACTAAAAGGTTTACCATAAATGGAAATGTATTAAGGTTTTCAAGAAAGTAAAAAAGGTAATAAAAACGCTACAAGAAAACTAAAAGGAATACCATAAATGGAAATGTATTAAGCCAAAAAAATAAAAAGCTGTACAGAACATAAAAACAACTAGTTTAAATAATACGCACTGTTGAAGTAGCGTCTGGTTGATTCTCCCTTGGTTCCTCATTAGTCCCTGATGGCATTATATCACATGTAATCAACATCACGGAAAAAAAGGAACAAAACTGATTCATGGTAATTTGATATTCAACCATGCCTAACATAAAAAACTCATACACGAGCAAAGTTTAATCACCAATTATAATTTACTCAATCCTATAAAAAAAAATTATAATTTACTCAAGGCATCTTGATTCCTATCAATAACTCATTAACATATAAAGTACACATTAATTTCAAAGTAAAACAACATTGCGTAATCAAGAACAGGTTCGAATTAAATACATATTACATTTAAATGAAGCATTCAAGCATATATCAACTAAATGAGAGATATTGTATACAATAAAGAAAATCAAATAATTATACAAAAATTATAAAGAGGATTATTATTCACATGAACCTATTTTTTATACTAAAGATTACAAATCGAAATAAATAAAACCCAACTCCCAGAAGCCTTCCTCTACAAGAAAGAACAAATTTTCTAACCAGAAATTTGCAAACTACCACTCCAAACCCAATATTAAGAGAAACCTAACCGAACCCATGTCCCCAAAAAAACTGTGGTTTATGGAGGAAGTTTCTCTCCATATTTTAATTTCAGGAATGATAGAATAGAACCGAGGAGAATACTCACCAGAGTCCGGCAATTGCGGTGTCTGAAGCGGCGGCTGATGGAGGCGTTTCGTAAAGACGGAAGCGAAGAGCCTTTGAGCACTGGAAGTAATAAGCCTCCGCGCTGGATCCACCAATTTCGATAACCAACCATTTCTATCGCCGGTACCGCTGGGGTTCCTTATTGAGGTCGGCGGCCTGTCGTATGGTGTAGTCTTTGTTGCCCTCCGTAACGGCCGTTTTCTGAATTTTCCCCCGGCTCCTAATCCACCTTCATAGGGGTTACTCTCCTCACGTGCCGTCGCCATCAGAGAAACAGAAAAGGAGAAAAGGGGAAATGAATGTTAGGGATAGGGATTTTGAGGAAAATTTTTCAAGGGAAATGAAAAGCTGGTTAATTAGGGTTTTTATATAATATTGTATTTTCATACAGAGTGAGAGAAAAATGAAATTAAAAAGAAAAAAAGTGCTAATAATGGATACAAGCATACGTATTTTTGGTATCTTTGTAAGATGACAGTGGTAATACCTCTCAGTCACATGTCGGTGATCTTAAAGGTAACAAGCGAGGAGGGGGAAGTCGGGTTTTTTAACAGTTCATATTAACCGTGTTCTTCTACGGCAGACATTCAATTATTGGCGTGGTTTCGTCTTAATAGTTTAATTATTTTTTATGAACTTTTATTAGTTAGAGTATTATTTTTTTATGATTTTAGATTCGAACAATTATATTATTAATGTGTGTCCTTTATTAATGATTAAGAAATATTATGAACATATATTATCTTATAAGCACTCTAATGTTATTTTTTGATTTTATCTTGATAAACCTTTGTAAAAAAAATAACATAATTATTGATGTGAGATTTTTATTTTTTTCAATAACGACATGACATTATCTTATGATGATATGTCAGTATTACCGTTAATTTTTTAACAGTGAGTGAACAAAATGAAACAAAAACATTAGATTAACTACGATTTAAAAAATAATAATATTTAAATAATCAAAATAGAACCGCACAAATAGTTTGATGATTAAATATTAATTTACCTTTTTGAATTTATCTCATAGTAAACTACATATTTAATCAAACAACTATCACGTAGGTTTCATTTTGATCACCCAATTATTTGTTTTTAAAATCACTACTAACGTTATATTTTGATTTCATTTTGGATGTTATCATTAAAAATTAATAGATTTGCTAAAGTGTCGTTAATTTTTAAGAGTTGGTGACCAAAACGAAACTAAAATGAATATTGGTGATAATTTTGCAATAAATAATTGAATGATCAAAACGTAACTAAAGGAATGATTGAATGACTTTAGTAGAGGGGATTCTAGTTAAATAAAGAATAATTATCACTTTAGTTATTTATTGTTATTCATTGTTAAAAAAATTAATGACACGTCAATAATTTCATGAACGTTGTGAGTCCATTAATTAGTCGAAAAGGTAGGACCATAAACTCAAAATGACTATAACATGGTCTAAACGCAGAGACATGAAGATGGGAGCAACGACTGAGGATGGCGCGCAGAACCCACACGTTGGATTTTCGACCAACTGATTCTAAAGCTCCGTCCGCAAGGCAAAATTAGCCCAGTACGATCTGAGTTTTTTTTTTATATTTAATCCAATAGAATAAATAGAAATTTATTTTAAAATTTACAGATAAAGACATAAAACTCGTCAATTTAAAATAACGAATTTTAATTAAAAAATATATTTTTATTTAAATTTTTTAACTCGATGTTATAAATTTTAATAAAAAATTATATTTTATAAAAACTTCTCATCTCGAGATGACGAGTTCTATAAACAATGTGAACAATACTATATATCCCAAAATAAACTTCTACTTGCCCTGCAAAAAGAAACCCCATCAGTAAAGACCTTTGGGTTCCAATGTTGTGGGCGATGTCAACAAGAATGGTTTTCGGCTTTGGGCTTTATGCCATGTTGATTTTGAGAAATTGAAAAATTATGAGAAAACTATATCCTTAATTGCTTATTAAACTCTAAAACATACAGAGGGTAGGAAAAATCTCTAATAATTAGCTAAATTCCTTTTTTAAAAAAAGGGCTAAAAAACCTGTCAACATTAAATAACCCTCAACTCGGAGTTGTATAGTTCTGCTATAAAACTATTTTTGCAAAATTTAATTAAGGAACTATTTCTTTACAGAGCTCAATACAGAAGCTTACATGACACACACAAAATGCAACCACAACTTTAAAACAGTTGATGCCGGCATGAGACGAAAGATTCAATTGTGTTAGCGATCTTGGTTTTCCTTTTCAGCAAGCAGTTCTTCAATGTTACTGGGATTCAATAGTGAATCGTCGAGACGATTTGAGCAGTAATCAACAGTGGATATCCAAAGTTCTCGTCGTTTTAAACACTACCAGGCAGCTTAGAGTCGCAATGGAAAGACGCAGCATGCAGTAAAAGAGAAAGAGGACACTTATCGTCCTTTTGATCTTCGACGCTTCCCCAAAAGTTTTAACATGTTGTCGGTGACATCAAGAGGGGAATCATCTTCACCACGGCTATTGTCCGAAGTATGAGTCAGCCAAGCCAAAGCTTCTACCGCAGCATCCCTCTCAGCAAGCTGCTTGTTTTTCATGGGCTTTCCCACAAACTGCATTCCTTTGAATTCCACTAGAGCTCTGAACTCATTCGTCTTCAGATGCTTTGTCTTGTACTTTGGTGGCGAGTGCCCGGCCCTCATCAACAAAGTTTGTAGCAAGCTCTTTGGATTTGTTCCATCCTTCGTGAATCTACCGTTGTCAGTGGAATCCTTTGGTTTCCTGCTTGTGCGGCCAAAAACAAACCTCCCTTCACATAGATCTCCAGACACTAGTTCTTGAACAGCAAGCATAAGGTACTTCCCTTCCCAGTGAATATCAATGCTAGGATCTTGAAGCTGCATATAGCAACGCAATTTATCATTTGAAACACGACAGATTAAGAAGAAAAATACAAAACCCAAAACATTAACCATGTTACTCAAACATGGAGTGTCAAATATGGGTGTGTTCATTTTTTAAAAAATTTCCTATATTTGGAGAATCATTACAGGGCCGTATTATATACGTCCGTATATATATCAAACATGAAAAGAACAATTAACAAAATCGGACTCTACTAAGGTGCTACAGTATAAATCACCTTAGCTGTAACATCCCAAATCAGGGTCAGTGACTAAATTGTAAATTTTGAAAGTTTTGTGTTCAATTTAGAAATGAAATTTAAAAGTCTTGGGATTTAAGTAAAGAATTTTAATATTGGATTAAATAGCAAAGATGGATGAACTAAAGGGGCAAAATAGTCTTTTCATGGGAAAGATTTTTATCTTCCTTTTTGAGTATTATAAACGTGGGAAATATGAGAGAGTTCCAGATTTCTCTTCTTCATTCTCTTCTTTTCTACCGTGAAGCCATAAGCAAAGGTAAGTTTCTTCATTAGTTGATTATTTGTTCAACTAAAGGTTTGGTTATGATTATTGGATGATAATTAAGCTTAAGGAAAGCTTAAATCATCTTAAAAACAAAGGATGGTGGAATTAGGAGGGATTAAAGATTAAGAGTTTTTGAATGAAATTCTGGAATAGAGTTCTTTACTCAAATTGGAAGATAAATTTGACTTGTCAATGGTTGAATTAAGAGATATGAAGTGATAGAATTGAATTTAGAACAAGAAAAAAAAATTAGTGTGATTCTTGAATTCTATGTAGAGAATTAGATTTTGAAGTTAAAGATGTATTGAATGAGTAGTAATGAGTTTAAGCATGTATATGTAAGTTAAGAATAAGAAAGGGATGATATATGAAGTGTTTGAGAGGAAATGAAGTAATTTTCGTGCTGAAAAATGATTTCTGGGTTAGGGAGAATCGGTACCCATTCAAAGGGGTACCGATACCCTCTCAAACGACAGAATTCCAGAATGTCATGAGGGTATCGATACCCCTAGTAGGGAATCGATACCCCCCTAAAGGAAAATTGTGAATATGGGTTTAATAAGTTCGTTTAAGTTGCTAGTATCCAATTACAAGGTGTAGGTATCTAATATTTGCCTTAAAATATACATTTATGTAGATTCTGAGCATAAGGCAATTCTGGAACATTTGGCAAGTAAGATCGATCAAGGGAAAGATTAGAGATCGAGATTGACTAGTGAGACCAGGTGAGTGCATATTCAATAGTATATGTTGTGATGGGAATAAGACTTGCGATGAATCTATTTCCTGAAGTGTTACATATGAATTCATGATTAAAGGCATGAGTTGAATATGAGTGTATGTATGTTTGATTATCTGAATTGATATGTTTTGTATGTGCCATGTGGTTTATGTAAAAACACGATTAAGTGTTATTAAGAGAATATAAAATAAGTTATGAAATTATAGGAATATAGAAGATAAGTCGAGAGATGTACGGAAATAGAAATAGATGTTTATTAAGAGTCATAGGAGAACAAATATAAGTAATATGATAATGAAATATAAGACTATGTGAATACATGGTTATGAGATAAAATATGTAATAATAGGAAAATATAATGAAAGTGAGTTTATGAGAAGTGATATGAACTAGGTAAACATGGGTAACAGTATATGCATAATGGAAACATGAGTTGGACAAGTACATAGTGGTATGATTTATTATGAGAATTAGTATAATATAATGGAGCTATATGAAAAGATTATAATGAATATATGAAATTGAATTAAGTAAGAGATTAAATTAGTACCTAAATAAAAATACTATTAAATGATATGTTTAGAAATATGACATAATTTATAATCTAAGGGAATACAAAGAAATGGAGCATAGGTAGATAATATGATATCCGTTATTATATCTATATGATATATGTCATCAGGTAATATGAAAGGACTGAAAATTTATATAAGCTATGAGAAAGTGTTCTAGGTGTTTCTATGTGTTATATGAAGCATATATGATCATATGTGAACAAGATATGATATGTATGTTTATATGAATATCTGAGAAATGATCTAAGCTATATGATATGATATATGTGCACTTTGGGATATATGTTATATGATATGGATCTATGTAACTACGTGAGAAAATATATAAGCTATGTGACATGTAAATGTGACTCATGAAAATGTTCTATGAGTAATTGAACTATGTGTTATGATAAGTATAAAAGAAAGAGAAAATAACTTCAGTGACCAAAAATCCCAGATAATATACGATTTCGACCAACTTTTTTTGGATTTGCGAAAATGACCAACAAAATCGCAATGTGATCTCTAATTCGCATTGCGATCTCCACTATCGCAAATTCGCGTTGCATTTCGCGTTGCGATATTTCGCGTTGTTATAGTTGAAAATCGCAACGTTGCGATAGTTGAAAATCGCGTTGCGATAGTCTACAATGTCGTTGCGATTTTCCAAATTCGTTGCGATAGTCTACAGTTGTCGTTGCGATTTTCCAAATTCGTTGCGATAGTTAAAAAAAGATTTTGTTTCTTAAGAATTTTCTCTAAAAAGATAGTATCCACGCGGACGTGTCGAAGACACGTATTACCACGACCGACCCGACCGACCCGACCCGAGACGAGACGGACGGCGCCGCCGCGCGAGAGTCCCCTTATTCTATCACTCAACAAGGAAGTGGGAAAGCCAAGCCTTAAATACCATTCCCAATAGTATTTCCAATACTATGTGGGATTTGAGCATTACCAACACTTGTTCCCAATAATATGTGGGATTGAGCCTTAAATAGTGAAATTATTTTTGAATGTTTTGCTTAAAATTGCAATAATCGCGATTGATTGTAGATTGACTTTTAATTACGACATATTTAATCGTATAATACTAATGCAATTGGTTGCTGATTCAGTTGTTTTAAGGTGCATGATTGTTAATTGTTTCCTGAATAATCACATTGTATTGGAAACAAGTGTTGGTAATGCTCATCCCACATAGTATTGGAAACACTATTGAGAATGGTATTTAAGGCTTGACTTTTCCACTTCCTTGTTGAGTGATAGAGAACAAGGGGGACTCTCGCGCGCCGCCGCCGCCGTCCGTCTCGTCTCGGGTCGGGTCGGGTCGTGGTCGTGGTAATACGTGTCTTCGACACGTCCGCGCGAATACTATCTTTTTAGAGAAAATTCTTAAGAAACAAAATCTTTTTTTTTAACTATCACAACGAATTTGGAAAATCGCAACGACAACTGTAGACTATCGCAACGCGAACTGGAAAATCGCAACATGAAACGGAAAATCGCAACCTGAAATGGAAAATCGCAACGCGATTTTCAACTATCGCAACGCGATTTTCAATTATCGCAACGCGAAATGCAACGCAAATTTGCGATAGTGGAGATCGCAATGCGAATTAGAGATCGCATTGCGATTTTGTTGGTCATTTTCGCAAATCCAAAAAAAGTTGATCAAAATCGTATATTATCTGGAATTTTTGGTCACTGAGGTTATTTTCTCTAAAAGAAAATGCCCATGTTATGTGTTTTTGAGAGCTAGGGGTATAGTTGGCATGCCAAGAGTCGAGGGTCTACGCGGTCTTTCGGGACATATATGTATTCTTTGGAACATGTGAGACACATACTTGATCCTTGGCATATGTATATGATTCTTAAGGAATGATATGTGGTCCTTCGGGACATATATGTATTCTTTGGAACATGTGTGAAGTCTGATGAGACACATACTTGATCCCTAGTATATGTATATGATTCTTAAGGAATGATATGTGGTCCTTATGGACATTATTATATGGCACTACGGTGCAATTCTACGCGGCACTCCGGTGCAATTCTACGTGGCACTCCGGTGCAATTATACGAGCTGTGGTGACAGCATAGTGCACAACCTCTATAGACTCACATATCTATAGTTCTCACATGTGTACATGGGCTTTAAAAAGAGAACATAATTTGATATAATGATATGTGTATTTCTCGTGACATGGTAGAAGTGCATATATGTCATGGTGATATGAGATGCTATGTGTTTATATATTATATGATTATAGAAATTAGTAATGTATTGTGGTTTATTAAAATATATATAATATGTTTATATTCATTATATGCTCATATGACGGAATTGAAGTAATGACAAGGGAATTAGTAAGGATAAGTAGGTTGGTGATATCAGAACAATGTATGTGATATATGTATATGATGTGTTATATGATGTGTGCATGATATGATATATGTGTGATAGGGGTTATGGTATCTGTTACATAATATACATGAATATATGTTGATGTATATGTAAATGAGTTGTATAATTTGATAGCATAAAAACAGTCATGCATGATTAGTGAGTATGAATTCTATTAGATGTGTTTTCTTTATGCCTCACTAAGTCATCGACTTAGCATGTGAGTGTTTCACACGCAGGTTACAGAAAGTGAATATGGAAGCTGTGAGGAGCAACACAGGTCAGCATCTCCCTTACAAGATTTCAGATCAGAAAATAGATGAGTTAAATGATTTTTGTTATTTTGAATATAGTTGGCATGTACTAATTGATTGAGTTAAATATGCTCTGATCGATTTTGGTTATTGTGGTCAAATTATGTAACTAAACTGCTTTTACTCAGGAAAGTTTTAAATTTTCTTTGAATTTTGTCAAGAGTCAAAGTTGAAAAGTTAATGTGACACCTCGGACTCGTATCCGGGTCGGGTACGGGTTGGGGGTGTTACATTAGCACTAACCTTGAACTAAACAAATTCCACTAATGCTAATTTTAACTCATCCTGAGCCAGCAACTGGAATTAACATCTATTTACAATTCTTGTTTTTGGTGCAATGATCATTAAACTCACACACACAACGATCGCATCTTGAACCCACGATGTGGGTGTTGTGGGTGAGTGCCCTTTTGGCCACTCGGCCTGAATTTGGGGCTCAACATCTATAAAGCGCACAATATGGTAAGTGCATCAATTATTTTTGGCATGTAAAACCATATTTACATAGTCCACAAAAAGATGCATTTCTGTAGTTTCTATTCGTACTCCTCTCAATTTCTTAGATAAATGGGTTAATCAGAGAAGGCACTTTAAAAGTACCCAAATACCGTTGATTGGTAAGACTATACCAAAATGCTAACACAAGACTCATCTTTTAATTTCTAATAATGTAAAAGAATGCATCATAGAGTTGCAGATAAAAATATTCTCTCACCTTCTTCTGAATAAGTCTATCAAGTTCCTCTTTGAGCTTCAAATAGCAGTCTGCCAAGCTAGAATCCATGAAGAAATCAATATATCCTTGCAACATTTTCAAATGCCCAGCCTGGGAACATCTAAGATATTAGCTAGAAATTGTGAACAATTCTTTAGGAAGGAAAATTATATGTACTCTTCAAAAATGAAATCACCTGTGCCCCACGGCTTAGAGCACCGCCAAAGAGAATCAGTATAGAATCAGATACACCAGTGGAGTCACGTATGAAAACTGTATTGACCTTACTTTTTCACCAAAGACCAGCCATGGGTAAGGAATTGTCTGGTACCGTGAATTTACAGAATTCTGAAACAAAAATCAATATCAACATCAAATAATTGCAGTGGCACTTAGAATTTATGTTCCAACAAGAGAGAGAGAGAGAGGGAGAGAGTAAATTAGAAAACCCTGTTATAATGATTTTAGGGTTTCATAGTCCAGGCACTGCCAAGAGAAGTTGAGGATCAATCGGAAATTACTAGGATGTATATGCAAGCATGAAAGGACGAGTTACAATTTTTGCTAAAATTTCCTTCTGAAGATTATCAGCAAGCTAAAGCCCAAAGCACCGCCTTCTTTTTTGATAACTTGCAATAACATTAAACACGAAAATACAAGAGCATGTACACCTTGGGTAAATAAATCTTACAATATCCACCCCAAGATTCACCTTTTTATGGCATTATTAACCAACCATAATTGTAGATTAGGGCCAACTGACCATAAATTTGAATCCATGTGCGATGAACTATGTACTCGAACGTAAGGCAAGTGTTACATAGGGTATGCTCAATTTTAAGGTTTACAATATATTTAAAAGGTCGGGATTAAAGTCATTAAACTAAATTAATAATTCAAATAATTTTTAAAATTAAGCAATTTAATGGCCTCACATGGATTTCCAAAATAAGCTATTACTTTGCAAATAGTATTTGAATTATGGTGCCAAACTTTTAAAAGTTGGCCCTTATTACTTATATTTTCTGCAAAAGCTTTTAATCTATTTGGGACAACAAAGTTTAGATTTCTTTATCGCTGTGTGTTAGTGTATAGATATATAAACCAAAAAAAGGTCAAACAAAATGATTGGCATAAGAACATAAAATATGAGAGAGCAATAACTGGCAGAAAAAGTGTTGCAGATATGAATTATTGAATTTTTTTTTTCATAGAAAAGGAGGGACTTCCAAAGAAGCATGGTATAAGCTTGATTTTCACATGGAACAACATATTCTCTTACGAGTTTCTCTGAATTGGTATTTTCACTTACCGCGTATAATAAAACTGGCCATCGTCCATTGTTTTAAAAGACATTGATGTCTCCCTGTGCTGCACATAAGGCACAAAATGAAAAATGTTATCTCATAATCAGTAAGTATTGAAGCTGGCTGCATTTATACATTATAATGAAGTCTCACCACAACAGATGATATTCCAGGAAAGAGTCCAGAGCATATGACAGCACGAACTAGAGACTGATTATGACTTAATTTATTGTTCAAAGCTGCATCTGCATCTACCAAGCCAGCTTCTCTTAGAATGAAACCAAACTGTTTCCTAAGAGAATGAATAGCCTGAAGAGTTTGTGCAGACAGGAAGTTTCTCCAACAATACTCATATGCTGATCCTTCTCTTTCTGCATCCTTCCAGCCTTCATACGCACGGACAAGAGCCATGTGATCACTGTAGTCTTTTGCAGAAAATCTGGACTTTGCTGTCCCAGCTAACTAAAACATAAAATGGGTCATGAGTTTTAAGGAAAGAAAATGACATGATAAATATTTCATGCTTTATTCAGGAATTAAATCCTTACAATACTAACTGTAAACTTATATAAATCCTTCTCTTTTCTATCAATAATTTAACAAAAACATAGAAATTATGTCCTGCAAACTTGTGTGCCATATAATGGCAGAGGCAGAAGAACATGCGATGGTTATCAAGGTGTCATTTCTCTGCCTTCAATGTGATTTGCAAATGGAGAGAACGGATAATATTTAAGAAGGAATGGAAATCATTAGCAGTTTTGACATACACTTTCCTAGAAGCATATGATAGTATCGAGACAGTTCAGGTCTTTGTCCTACTTCTCAACACATAATCAACATTGCAAGATAAGAAATTTAAAGAACGTGATTCAATTTGCCAAACCAATTTTATTCACTTACATCCTTCTTGTCTTGAGGCAACAGAAAAGGATCCCTGACACTAAGTCCAGACACTATCGTTAATACAGGATCAAAGCAACGGAAGATGGCACCCATGATTAGCATTTCCCTAGCTTGGGATCTACAGGAAGTATTGCCAAAACCTTCCTGATGGGAAGTACGGGAAAAACACGAGAGAAATAAGTAACAACAGCAAAAGTACTCCTCCCTCAATTCCACATTGAATATCCATATTTTACTTGCATGAAGTTTAAGAAAATAATTTATACTCATTTTTATTTTGAAATTTTGAAACATCATAAAAAGTTGATGTTTATGGTCATTTTGGTCCAAAAGGATGAGAAAATAAAACCAAGATAAATACATGTATGAAACGGTGTTGTCAAGGGCATCAAGCACACTAAAGGCGCTAAAGACCTCTATAAAGCCTGAGGTGCAAGGCACAAAAAAAAGCAGTTTCCCAATCAAAATAAGGTACATACATATATATACACATAATTGGTCTTTACTAGTAGTTACATAGATAAAGAAAAAGTGAGAGAAGCTCTAGCTTCTCTCTAACTTAGGCGATTTCAAATTTCAAATTTCAAATTTCTAGGGGCAGAGGGAGAGAGAGAATCTAAGTGAAGTTTAAACAACCTTCACTACCGTCATCTGTCGTTAGCCTTCCACCGTCCGTCGCTTGTCGTCCGCCGTCCTCCGACCACCGCCCACTGCCGCACTCCGACCTTCTTTTGACGTTGTTTTTCTCAAGGATCATCGTCTACCCACAGCGTTTCCATTTTCTTGGTTCTTTTTGATAGATTCCACTTCAATCGGAGCAACTCTACTCGCCTTTCTCCACCGATTTTTTCCCCAGCAGTCTTCCGAGTTTCGATTCATCCGTTCCACTGTGCACTTTTCCCACTGACTAATAAGCAATTACTTTCGTCGTCTTGGAAGAGAAAGGTTTTAGGACGGATGGCTCAAAGCTCAGGGAAGGAAGGCGAGATAGAACTTTGTTCGTGCAAAACATTCCACCTAGATATCATTGGAGTGGGTTGAGTCAACTATTCGGGAGGCATGGAGATGTGATTAGTTCTTATATAGCAAGGAAAAATGATAGAACAAGAAAGCGCTTTGGGTTTGTTAGTTTTTTCAACAGAGATGACACAGTTAGAGCAGTCCAAAGATTAAATGGATTCTGGATATTTGGACATCGATTATCAGTCAACGAAGCTTGGTATGGAGCTAAGAATCAAAACTGGAAACTGAATTATCCATCAACTTCCAATGCTACAACCAGGGTAGAACAAGGAAAAAGCGTTAGTGGAGAAAGTCCAGAGGAACTAGCAAAAAGGATGACTAGGCTAATACAGGGGAATGTAGATGAGGAAGTTGTTCGAAAGCTCCAGAAGTGCCTCGTAGGAACGATGGCGACGTTTTGCTCTTTGAGTCAGGTGGAAGACAAATTACAAGCAGGAGGTCTAGGAGAAATTAAGACCAAGTTCCTGGGAGGGAGAGATTTCTTATTGCAAATAGATGATGAAGAGTTATACAGAATCTTGAAGGAGCAGAACTGGTCGATTTTAAATGAAGTTTTTCAGGAAGTTCAACCTTGGTCAGAATCATACAGAGCGTCGGAAAGAGTTACACGGATTAAATTGTTTGGAATGCCGCTTCACTGCTGGAACCATAGCACCTTTAAGAGGATAGCACAACAATGGGGAGAATGCTTAGTGCTAGGAGAAAACGCACTTCAAGAATTGAGCTGCGAGGAGATAACTATTCTAATAGCAACTAGTAGGAAAGAATTAATTGATAAAGTGGTAGACTTGGAAGCAGGTAGAGATATATTTAGAATTAGAGTAGTGGAATTTCCCTCAATTACAAGTGATTCATTGTTTCGAAAGAAGGAAGGAAAAGAAGGTGCGGTTGTAGTCGATTCTGAATCATCGGCAGGAAGAAACGTGGACTCATCGGAGGAGAAGAATTCCGAGAGGTGTTCTGAGGAAGAAGACAGTCAATTATGTTGTATGGGGAACAGATCTAGAGGCAGCATCTTGTCGAGTGAGAACTAGGAGGAAAGGAACATAGGGGAGGAAATAATTATGGGTCTGAGGAATATTGTTGTTGGTCAGGGGAAGGATCAATCGCAAATCGAGGAAGCGGTGGAACACGAGGAAGTGTTGGATCACGCGGAGAGAGAGGCAGACAATGACAATAGGAAAATTTGTAAGACTGCACGTGTTAATGAGGGAATGAAGGATAATTTAATAGATTTGCCCATTTTCGATGGTCGATTAGAGTCAAAGGAGGTGGAGGATGTGATTAATATGGGCCTTACTAATAATTATGCTATCAAAAGATCCAAGGGTAGACTGGGTGGATGGAAAACCAAAATCAGGGATAGTATGTGAGGATTTGGACCAGAGCCTTTGCTTGTCAACACAATTGAGGGACGATTTTTTCACGCACAATTCCAGGCAGAACCAGAGAGCAAATGAGGGGAAAAACAAAAAATATAGCTCTCTCCAAATAATTCAAGAGAAATACACGACTCCCCAAAGGAAGACTAGATACTGTCGAAGTAAGAATAATCAGAAGAAGGTGCAACGCGAGGAAGAATTGACTGAACTTGAAGGCAGATCCCTATCTGATTCTGTCTTTCATGCAAGGTGGTAGAGTCAAAAGAAGGAAGCGAAAGAAACTTGACAGATCGGGAAAGTGTTGGGTATAGTATCTAAAGGCTCAGAAGTGGTTTTGATTTCGGAAAATTATAGCAGTGGAAGAATTGGAAGGTGTGTCACATTCCCTATCTATTGAATTTTAGTTGTTTTCAGAGGAAGTAGGTCGAGATGAGGATCTTATCTTGGATCGTACGAGGGATGGGCTCAATTGTTTATTTTTCTGAACTGAGGAGGATTGTTGGATGTATAAGTGTGAGATTGTGTTGATTTAAGAAACTAAATGAAGTGAGTAGTTTCAGGTGATTCGCATATGATTATTGATAATGGAGTTGGAGGTTCGGATAGTCTCCATCGACAAGACCAGCATTAAGTGGTAGAAAGGCGGATAGAGTGATTTCGAAGCTTGCTTTTTTGTACACTTATTGTGTGGAAGCTCATGGCTTTTTTGTTAGAATTTGGCTTTTGGGTTATGTTATCTTTTAGGCTTTGGGTTGGTTTTTGTAAAGGGGGCTTGTATGGTTGTTAAGAATTATGTAATTTTCGGTTATCATGAATTATAAGGAACTCTTTTCCTCCTTCCGCTGATTAAGGAGCACCTTGTGATCCATTAATCATGAAGGGGGTTTTTAACGAGGCCTACCATTCCTATTAAATATATATATATATATATAATCATATAATACATGTAAACAAATAATATATAATGATAACCAGTTAGATAAAATCTTTGCTCGAAATACAGCACAGGTAGAGAGTAAAGCAAAAAAGAAAACGAAAATGAAGGTGATAGAGCACGAAGGTTTAAAGAGAATGATGAAGGTGAGTTAAATTTTTAAAATTTTATTTGAAATTTGAACTTAATAAAGTTGGTAGTGAGATTCTAAGTCATAGAACAAATAACATTAACAGTATTTTGACTTCCAAAAGAAAAAAAAACAAAAGGAAGATTATGTTTGTGGGTGGGATTCTATTTAATAAGATAAACACCATTTCTGGTGTTTCAACTAAGAAAAAAGAGAAACTGAAGGGTCGGTGAAGATGGCTTCTTTTGTGCCTAGAATGAAGACAGCACAATAAAAGTGCAATAAAGCCACCGCCTCTTTTTGTGCCTTAACATCACCAGAATGAAACAGTAAAGGACTAGCTTTAGATGTTCAAAAAACAAAAGAAACCATAATTTTGAACCATCCAAAGAGGATAGATGGACATTCAATTTGCTATGAAAGGAAAAAGTGATATAAAGTATATGCTGCAAAACACATTTACACAGTATAACAATAGCTAACTAACCAAGATTTGTGAGATTTTCCTTCTCATCTAGTGCCCCAACCATTTTTAGAAACTCAATGGCGTTTTGGACCTGCCATTCATTATTTTGTTAGTGGGTCATGTTACAGCATTCAACAAAATGAGAACAAGATCAGAAATATAGAGACAGAATCGCAATTGCTAAAACAGAGCCAATGAAAGGATATATTGGCAAATATATATAAAAATAGAAATTGATGTCTTAACTACTAACCTTTTTATATACTTTTGAAAGGACCTTAACAACTTTTACCCTATCTATAGTCGAACATCTCTCAATTCTCACAAGTTGTTATACAGACAAATTTTTACAATCTTAGGCTTCTACCATTTTACAGAAGGATCAATGTTTTATCTGAATATCCATGTTGCTGGTCAAATATAATAAATGGAATCATAAGGTATCCAATAACTGGAGTATTACTCTCATGTCTTCTTCAATCAACAACCTTGTCCCATACATAAAGTATAACTAGTAAAAGCTTAAAATAGTGCTTACGGCCAATGGTTCTGGTGCTTGCAATGCTGCTGACAAGAATTCTCCAATGCTTTCAACCTGCAAACTTTTTATTTGCAAGCAGAGAGAATTCAAAGGAGTTCTCAAAAGTTCGGGAAGTTGATACTCAGAGAACGATTCATAAACACAACTGGGATACAGGTGGTAGCATACGCCTGGCTGCACACGACCAGCTCTACCCTTCTCTGCACCACCAAAATATCACTCAACCATCAGCCACAGAAGATAAATAGGCAAGATAGACACTATAGTCTCTGAAATTGTCTAAGGGTTGACCAAGTTCTAGGTAAACCAAACAATACTCTCAGGCAAGAAAAAACATGAAGCATCTCCTGGAGAATGCATAAACACACATGTACAAACAGGAAACTGAAAAAATTCAGATTGCTAACCTCCTATAACAATTGACCCAACAACACAGTCAAAATTCGATAATAGTGGTATACATGTACATAGTATAATGAGGTCTCCCTATTCTATCAAAAAAATAAATAATCAAAATGATATAAACCTAGTTTAAAAGGATACTTACTTGCCGTGCTGATGCTTGAGATATCCATGAAGGCAGCAAACATGGTGTATTATTCAGAGCATCATATGTGGTTTCTTTTGCTTTTCCACAATCTACCACAAAAACTACATCATTGATTGTAATGCTTGCCTCAGCCATATTTGTAGCAAGAACAATTTAGTATATTAGGGGGTGGTTTGTTGAATATTAGCTTCTGCAGAAAATAATAGAAGACAGTCAAATGAATGAAATGGAGCTGTGTAAGAGCATAGTTTTCCTCTGCTTTATTCAGGTTAATAAATTTCAATAATAGTTAAGCATCTGAGCTAACAAATTCGAGTTATTTATGTATTCGACCCCTACAAAATTTTGCTAAAAGGAATCAAATTATTACAGTGATTGATAGCACCCATGAAGAATTTTACAGAACTCTATTTTGGTGCTTGGTAGCTACTTAGCTGCATATTTGGTTCTCCAAAGACCCTGGATTAAAAGTTAAGATCTCATGATTTTAAGTTAAGGAATGCATAGCTAATTAAATTTCTCCTTCCACAACGTGCCTACATGCTATGCTTTAGTGTCCAATTTTGTATTATACAAATCACCTCCTTTTATTTTTCTTTGCAGAAACTAAATGTTCAACACCCATTAACTAAAAGTTACCGAGCTTAAATTTTATTTGAAATTCATAGGTTTTAACGTGAAATGTGAATGCAATTTTGTTTAGTCTGATAAATTATATCCAAAACTTAAAGTAATTCAAAGAACAACTATAAATCTACCTGTTCAGATGTTGCCATAGATCCATGGCATGTTAGAAGCAAAACCCTGTTAGGATCCCCCAAAAGGGGATGAGCTTTAAGTTGATCCCTCAAAGAACTGATATCTTCCCAACCAGTCATAAATACTAGCACAGCACCTGATCTTTCCTTTCGGCATATATGGCATAAAATTGCCTCAATAAGATTAAACCCAATGCAATCGGGCATCCAACATGCAAGAGAATCACGTGCTCTTGAACTATAATTCTCAAGCTTGATTGTTCAGAGCATCCTGCAGAAATATGAGAAAGGACAAAACATTCAAAGTTATGATCTGAATTTTGGTATTTAATTTTAGCTTTAGTGGTTTTCAATCAATACAAGTCACAAACAAGTTCTAGTGTTAAAAATATGTCAGGAACACATCATAAATTAAGGGAGTAATTGTGTTGACTAGTATTTGGTAAAACTATTTTAGGAGTGATTACGCTGATTGCTGTCAATAAAGATAATTTAGGTCATGGGCTCTAGACCCACTAGGAACACTCCCCTTCCTTCCCTATTGTCCCCTTCCCCTCCCCTCTAGGAAAGATTAGGATTAGAATTAGGATTTGTCAAATAAATAAAAGATTACTAGAAAAACCAATAGTGTCACTAAATTCCCATCTAAAGTGTGAATTTTTTCAAGTCTCGCACTTGGAGAAGACAATTTGATGTAGATTGTAGTCATGTAAATAGTTTAGTTTACTATTAATTAATGTATGTTAGTAATAGTCAGTATTTAAGATGTACTCCAAGTCTTATCTCTATCTTATCTCATCTAAAGTGTGAAAAGTCAGTGTTGTGCTCGCTCCCTATGTATTTTCTTTCCATTTTCAAAATTCCAGCTTCTGTGCTAAAGAAACTAAATTCTATCATGGCTTCATTTTTGTTGGGGGGGGGGTGCAGCGGATAAAAAAATATCCACTGGTTAAATTGGAGTTCGGTTAGTAAACCAAAAAGATTGGGGGGTCTAGGGGTCCCGAATTTATTACTCTTGAACAGAGCATTATTGGGGAAGTGGGTTTGGAAGCTTGCATCAGAGAAAGAGTCTTGGTGGCAGAGGGTGCTATGTGGTGTTTATGACATGGATCCGAAATGCATAATGATGGGGAATTCGTGGCCAGCCCATGCATCATGGATTTGGAGAGGTGTGGTTAAAAATTTCTTTTCCGATGATGGTTTTGGGGATTGTATTAGGAAGAATATGCGTTTGAAGACAGGGAAGGGGAATTATGTGCAGTTCTGGAATGATGTATGGTTGGGTGAAGTACCTTTGAAAATAAAGTTTCCTAGACTCTATGTTCTTTCGAGCAACAAATCGGGTAAGGTGATGGAGTTTAGGGTGAATAATGGCGCTGGTTGGGTGTGGGACATTCAAATGAGGCGAAATTTGGCGGATTGGGAGGTTGAACAGCTATTGCAATTGATTTCTATGTTGAACAATATCTCAATATCGCCATGTGAGGAAGATTGTTGGATTTGGTCAGGGAATGGTGAGGGCTGTTTTTCAGCTAAATCTTGTATCAACATTTTCCTTGATCAAGATGGTATTCAGCAGAAGATGGAGACCTGGGAGAGGCATATTTGGGCAGGGATTGCTCCTCCACGGGTGGAGACATTTGTCTGGCAAGTTTCTCATCAGAGAGTGGCGGTGAAGGAGGAATTACTGAAGCGAGGTGTGGTAGGGATTGATGATCCTTTATGCTCTTTGTGTGGTAGGGAAATGGAATCCGTTACGCATCTATTTTGCATTGCGAGGTAGTATGGGGTCTGTGGGCCAGATTATTGAATATTTGGAATTTGTCCTTTGTGATTCGAAAGAATATCATGGACTTTTTCAATTTGTGGGATGATTTACTTCTGAATTCTTTGATCTGGAAATTTATTCCAAGGGCGTTGATGTGGTCAGTGTGGAAATGCAAAAACGAGGTTATTTTTCAGAAAGTTAAGCTGGATGTGGTGAGACTGTTCTTTATTGTCCGTTTTAGAATAGCTTCCTGGTTTGTTGCAAAGTTCAAGGATGTGCATATACCTTTAGACTCTCTTTTTTTTTGATAGGAATAGGAGGTCTCATTAAAAACCTCCCTCATAGTTGCCTCTTGATAAGAGGCAACTAGCGGAAGGAGGAAAAGAGTACCTCAATATATTAGTAAACCCGAATTACATAAAACTATAACTTACAAAATCACCCGAATTAAAATACCAAACATAACCGCTAACAGTAAGGACATTCAGCCTATCCCCTCCTTAGCTAACTTGTCCGCCTCCCAATTACAAGCCCTAGGAATCAACCTAACCATAATATCCCTACCCGAAATTACATCCCCAATTTCCCGAACCAAAGAACTGAAGAACGAAGGAGCCTCAGTAGGCCTGAAAATCCAATCCACTGCAGTCTTACAATCACTTTCGAGAATAAGTCTTCCCTTCGACGCCCAGTCCGAATGTAGAAATAGATCAATTCCTTCTTTAATGGCTTTTAACTCAGCAAACAGAGGAGGACCAGGTCCGACAGGCTTAGAGAAATAGATCACGGTAGAGCCATTCGAATCTCTCAACAGACCTCCGATTCCACCCTGCAAACCATCACTTCTAACTGCCCCATCCACATTGAAAATTTATGAAAAATCCAGCCTTGGATCTCCTATTAGTAGTACCTGGATGTTAACATCAGGAAATTTAGCTAGAAACCATTTGGCCAGCCTGAATCTGCAAATGAAGAACAGTGTAGATCTCTCAAAATTCCATTTTCAAACACCACTAGGTTCCTAGCCTTCCAAATCGACCACATAACAACACCCGGGATGAAATTCCAAATAGAAGAAGAAGCCTTCAAATCAGACCATGAACTAAGTAGAGACGGGGGATCTTTGGGCAGAACAGTAATAACCTCCCATAAATTGATGAACAAATTCCACAACTCCCAAGCTACAGGACAAAACATAAATAAATGATGAATTGTTTCTTCCTCCTTTTGGCATAAAGGACATAATAACTCTTCCAAAGGAATACCTCTTTTCTTCAATTCCACTCTAACAGCTAATTTCTGGTGAGATAATTGCCATAAAAATGTTTCAACTTTTGGGGGAGCCAATCCAGACCAAACCCATTTCTTCCACTGAAAATTTCCTCCAGAGCTTCGAATAAGAGCTGATCTACAGGCCTTAACTGAGAACAAACCATCTCCACTCCCTGACCAAATTAGGAAGTCATCAACAGCATCAATCAAGACAATATTATCAATCAAAGTCATTAGCGATATCCATTGATCCAATTCCCAATCACATAAATTCCTCCTTAGACAAATATTCCAACTCCAACAATTATTATCATAACAGCCAAAGTCCACAACTTTCCCCGTTTGTTTATCGATAAAGCATAAATCCTAGGGAATTGTTCTTTTAAGGTGGAATTATTAGCCCAAATGTCATTCCAGAATTCGATTGATCTACCATTCCCCACTTGGATCTTGGAATTGGACCTTAGACAATCCCCAATATCGTCATTTTTCTCATAATTATTCACAATTCCTCTCCATATCCATGAATCTTGCGGGTTAACAGCCTTATTAATTGAAAGAGACAAATTGGTAATATTGTGCTTGCAACAGATCATCTCCTTCCACTGAGAATGTTTATCATTTGCAAACTTCCAAACCCACTTCCCCAGAAGCACTCTATTCGCCATCGACAAATCCAGGACACCCAAACCACCTCCTCGTACGGTTGACACACAATTTTCCAATTCACCCAATGAATCCGCTTCTTCGAGGGATCGTCCCCCCAAAGGAATTTAGCCATCAGAGAATTCAACTTTGATTAATCTTTAGGGGGATTTTGAAGATAGAGAGGAAGAAAATTGGCAAGGACGACAAAACAGACTTCACTAATACTAATCTTCCTGCCATCGATAATGTTTTTGCTTTCCAGCCCTCTAATTTGCTATTGAACTTCTGCAGAACTGGTTCCCACAACATATCCGAATTTCTGTAAGTGCCTATCGGTATACCAAGGTATGTCATAGGAAGAGCCCCAACACCACAACCTGCGAACGTAGCCCATTCCTTTAGAACCTCCTCATCCATATTAACACCAAATAACTTGCTCTTTGATAAATTAAGTTGGAGGCCTGTCATTAAGCCAAAAATCCTCAAAACTCTCCTAATATTCATAATTTGAGCAGGAGAGTCCCTGCAGAAAAGTATTAAGTCATCTGCGAATTGTAGATGCGTCAAATGAAACTTATTTTCCGCCCTACCAACACTGAACCCTTCAAACAGAGCACAATCAGCAGCCTTAATCAACATTAGATTCAATAATTCCCCAACAATATTGAACAGCATAGGAGATAAACTGCAGCCTTGTCTTAACCCTTTCCCCATCTTGAATTCATTGGTCGGAGAACCATTGACAAGAACAGAAATTGAAGCGGAGGAGATACACAACTCAATCCAAGAAAGCCACCTATTTCCAAATCCCATAATTCTCAGGAGTCTCAACAATATCGGCCATTCCACCGAATCATAAGCCCTTCGAAAGTCCACCTTGAAAACAACACCTTTCCTCTCTTTTTTCCTCCAATCATCAATAACTTCATTAGCCAAGAAGACACAGTCCAGTAGCTGCCTTCCGGGAATGAAGGCAAACTGTGACGGACTAACCAGAACACTAATAACAGCCGCAAGCCTTCTAGCTAGAACTTTGGAAATTATTTTATACAAACTGCCAACTAAGCTTATCGGTCTGTAATCTTCTATACCTTCAGGATTTCTGGTCTTTGGAATCAACGTTAGGAATGAATGATTGACCCCGTGCTCCCAAATCCTTCCATTATAAAAGTCCTCGACAAATTTCATAATGTATGACTTCAGAGATGGCCAAAATTTCTTAAAGAAACCCATTGTGAAACCGTCTGGCCCCGGTGCTTTGGCACTGTCCGAGTGGAAGACTGCCTCCCACACCTCCTGTTCTGAGAATCTAACTTCAAGTAGCTTCTTTTGATCATCTGTCAATTTAGCAAAAGGCAAATTGATTTTGTCCACCTCTAGGGTTGTTACCGAGTTAAAATTGTCCTTGAAATAATTAAAAACAAAGCCTCTCAGCTGATCCGGTTCTGAAATAACTTCCTCAGCTACCTTCAATGAAAAAATGGTGTTAAACCTATTCCTATTCAACGCACACATGTGGAAAAACTTTGTGTTTCTATCCCCCTCAATACTCCATCTCACTCGTGACCTCTGCAGCCAAATGCTCTCCTCCTTCCTATGCAAATTCCACAACTCCTTCCTCGCAACAATCATCAAGTCCCGTTCTTGAAAGGAAGTCCCCTCTTCCTGTAGCTTCAATTCCAGACCATTAATTCTGGATTCTAATTCAGAAATAGCATCGGAAAGTCCCCTGTGATTATTCCTTGGCCAATTCCTAATAGCCTGCTTAGTTCCTCTAAGCAGTGAGAACAGACCCCTACCACCAATACCCTCCTTAGATTTGATAATGACGATTCCACCGCCCCAACAAACCCATCTTCCTGAAGCATGTAATTATAGAACCGAAACGGCTTAGGGCCCCAATTATTGCATTCTTCTACCAACAAAACTGGATTGTGATCCGAAAGGGATTTGGGAAGCATTTTTGGATCACATTTGGGAACTGATTTAAAAATGATCCACTAATCAAAAATCTATCCAGCCTTACCCATGTAGTTGACTCTCTATTATTGGACCATGTAAATCGCCCCCTACTAGCGGTAAATCCATCAAATTTGAAGATTGAATAAAAGACCTAAGCAAATCCATAGAGTGCCAATTCTGAGTAAACCCACATTTCTCCTCAGGGTCTAGATAAGCATTAAAGTCCCCCCCCAAGCAGACCGGCAAGTTGATGCTTTGAACAGCACATAAAAATCCCTAAAAAATTCCTCTTATCAGCCTCTACTGATGGACCATACACATTGATAATGACACATTCAAAATTGCTCATCTTAAACTTCCCTGATAATGCCATAAATCTACCACTGTTAATCTGTGCACTAACCTCAAAGTCATTCTCATTCCATAAACATATTAAACCTCCTGCCGAACCATCAGCTGGAACAAACAGCTGCCTCTGAGCAGATTACCCCCAAGCTTTCTTGTTAATCCACTTCTACAGACATTCAATTTTGATTCTTGAAGTAGTAAAATAGCCGGCTTTTCTCTAAGAACCAACCTCGACACTGCCCTGATTTTTTCAGACTTCCCAAGCCCCCTAATATTCCATGTAATAATTTTTAGTTTTGACATTTAAATTAATAACATCAACACCAAATACAATCCACAAGGTACGATCAGGAGGCCTTTCCAATCCCCAACAATTCCATCTTGAAAATCTCATCCTCTACAATTTGATTCCCCCTATAAAGGAAATTCCCAGCATGTCACAGACTTCCCTAGTATGTTCCGCTTCCTGCCTGGCTTGAACAGAGTCTTGAGATGGCTGAGACACCTCCCTAACGTATTCCACTGACTCCCTGTCCGTGCTACCAGTCACCCTCCTATATATTCTATCATGAAATCTTACTTCCACTTCACCTTCCGAACATACACTACCCGAATGACAAGGAGCAATTCTGAACCTTCTCCTGTTCATTAGATTTGTTGATCGAGAAAAGCCCTGACCAGAATTTTTTGTAGACTCCAAACTGCTCTCCTTATCTAAGAATCTACCCTCCACCTCATGGTCAGCAGATACACTATTCCTATCCATGTCCATTTGTCTATGAGAATTTATCACATTATCCTCAATTATACTCCGCTGCTCAATAGCCTGCTCTTCGATCAATCCGACGCCCTGCTCAGCTTGTACCAATTCCTTCTCCCCCCTGAAATTATAATCACTTGCCTAGGATTATCAACTTCTACAGGGACCAAAGGATTGACTAAAATGTTATTGGGCTGGAAAATTAGTTTGTCTCCAATCCTTTTTACGTTATATGCAGGCCCAGAAGGACAGATTTTCATAGTAGAGTTTAGGGGAGACTCATTAACATCAGATTGGTTTTTTCATCGGGAGAAGAACTTTCTCTCAGACCTAGTCCCACGTGACCTTCCACTTGGGCAGACCTATTTTCCACTAAACCTGACAGCCCACAATTGGACTTTCCTGCATTTGACTTTCTTGAAGTAGCCTGACCCTCAGTACCTCCATTCATACCACTATTATGACCATTATTCAGCCAAGAAGTAACTTATGCACAGAAATCTCTGCAAAATCTTCTCCTTCAACTGCTCTTTCTGGAACACAGTCCTCCTCTGACTCGGAAAGGACAGAATCCCTGTTCACCTTGTTTGAAAATTTCTCTTCCATCTTCCTCCCCAGTTCATTCGGCGGATCAACACAGACCCCATGAGAATCTTAACTTTGAAAGATCTACCATAAGAACCTACAATGACCATTTCTGGAACATCGAAGGGACTCTCCACCCTTAACAAAACCTTCGCAGACGAAAGGTCGTATCTCATCTTTGATTCTTCCTTAAAACAAATGAACCTTCCCCAATCCTTAGTGAGCTTCTCCAAGAAAGCCTCATTCCAGCACAATAAGGGCAAACCACACAGTTCTATTTGGCACAAAGCCAAAGGAACACCATTCTCATTAACTGCTGGAGCTAACCAATCGAAACACAAGGACAACACTTCCTTCTTGTTTTCCCAAGCATAAGAAAATTCATCCACAGAATTAAAAGTGATGATACAAGCCTTCCATGCATAACCCATCTCGACACCTGAATTCCCAATCCCTCTATCTCCATGGCTTCCTTTGCCGACTCATAATCATAAGTTGGTTTCATTATTCCTGTTAATGATCGTTTCACCCACTTGAAATTGTCTGTCGCAATATGCATCTCCCACACGCTCCTCGCACCAGTAGCATTTCGTTTGCTGCCCTCCACCAACATCTCCGACTCTTGTTCTCTTCTCTTGTTTACATCAGACCTCGCTACTTCCTTATACGTTCTGCCATCCCTGAAGCTTTGCATCGACTTTGCCTTTAGCCCATTTGAAACCAACTCCTGCTCTCTTGACTTGAACCTCAACATACTCTTCCCATCATCAACCTCCTTCTTAGTTCCCTTCTGATACTTAGCAACCCCTACCGAAAATCTCCTCCCATCGAACCATCTCCCATTCACAGACTGGATAGCTTTTTCCCTACTTTCCTCATCAATAAATTGGACAAAAGCGAATGTTGAGGACTTGTACTTTGATTTCTCTAAATACCGCGGAATGAATATTCTCACAATCTGACCATAAGGGCTAAAAAACTCTCTAAGGACTTGTCTTGAAACCCTCTTACTAAGATTGTCAATGAACACTGTCCATTCCTCAGTAGAGGCAATGGACTTTTTCGAGTTTTCTGCACTTCTCTCTCTACCTATCTCACTCATTTCTTTTTTCTCTTCTTTTTCCTTTAGACTCTCTTGTGGGAGATTTAAAACTTGCTGATTTGGTGGGTAGACAAGGAAATGGCAACTCTAAACCAATTTGCTGGGTCCCTCCTCCGGATGGGTTCTTAAAGCTAAATGTTGATGGAGCGATGGTAAAGGGTTGGGATAAGGGAGGTATTGGTGGTTTGATTCGGGACAGTAAAGGAGTGTTGCTTCAATGGTTTTCAGAAAGAGTTGGGGGTGGTCCTCCTATCTTGGCAGAATTATTGGCGATTAAGAGGGGTTATTTCTTCTAGAAGATTTAAGTTTTGTTCCTAATAGGAGGTTTATTCTTGAATCAGATTCAAGCAATGCCCTAAAGTGGATCAAGAATCCGGGTTTATGCACTCCTATGTTTCAAGTATTGGTGAAGGAGATAGTCTCTCTTATGGCAAGGAAGGATATCATTATCAAGCATATTTTGAGGGCTGCAAATTGGGAAGCTGACAAATTAGCTAAAGATGGGATAGGGTGATGTAATGGTTTCTGTCTGCTTGTATTGAGGAGTAGAAAATTTTATTTCCTATGTTTAGCTGTTGCGTTTAAGTTTTATGTAATTTATGGTGGTGTTAGCAGATGTTTATGGCCTGCCTTTGTTGTACTATTGTTTCATCTAATAAATTCTAGGCACTCTTTTCCTCCTTTCCTTGTCCTTCATGTTACTTTTATAACATGGAGGTTGAAAAAGGGGGTTTTTAATGAGGCCTAATCTTATATCAAAAAAACTGTGAAAAGTCTTATCTAACTAAAGTAAAAAAAAAAAAAAGAGGACTAACAGATAAGTTTTAGATCTAGTAGGTCTCTATGTACTCAATCTATATTAATAGGCTTCTTGTACGTCTTTAATCAGAAAAATTAAGAGAATAAAATCAGAATTCTCTTTACCAAAAATACTTATTTTCTTCATGATATCAGATTAGGTTCTCAATCCACAAACATATCTCGATATATCCCTTTTGACATTGAAATCAAGATGGCGGTTTCTAACAATCACCAAGAGATTCAATTTTCACAAAAAAAAAATTATTAATCAATGGGACAGATGTCAACAATCCTACAAATTTTGGATTGCTTAAAAGTTAAAAGCAAACAATATTTTACCAGCAGCAAATTAATTTGAACTATTCCAAACATTACCTCTACAAGAGCAGTAATCTGGTTTTTCCTTTTCCGTGGAGCAAGTTGCCTCTGCATTTTCCACATTTTCTCTTGGCCATAATCATCAATTTGATTGAAAGAAGTTAACTTATATCCAGTAAGTTCCAACACATCTTCCAGGAAATGTGCCTGGACTGGATACGTAAAACCCTGAGCATATATTAATGAAATTAGACTTGCAGAAAGAAGAATTAGGGTAAAATGGTCTCATTAAATCCCATCAGAGCACAATTAATCCAGCCCAAAAAAACCATGTATAACAATTTGAAAATAGACCCAAGAATGCCTAAACTCTTATTTCCAACTGAAATAGATATGATATATATGATAAAACAAAACTAATTATTATTCAGATACATCATACATGACACCCCCAGATCGCATATTCTGCGAGCATATTAATAGAGACACCAGAAAGAGTAAACTCAACTTCTAACTTACCGGAATGTGAATTTTAGGTGCCCCGCTAAAATAATTGGAGAAAAGCTCAGCATTCAAAGTAGCACTCATTAAAATTAATCTCAAATCTCGACGACGTGGAAGAAGATCCTTCAACACAATAAGTAGGAAATCTGGAACACAAAAATGCCAAAAAACATATAAATATCAAGAATCACATTAGACTGCTTTTCAAGAGCCTCAAGATATAAAATGGAGTTTCGTAGGATTGCACCTTCATTCATTCCTCGCTCATGTATTTCATCAACAAAAACATGAGTTATACCATTCAAGTTCCGGTCACTCAGCAGCCGCCGGAGTAAAATACCACTGGTACAGAAGAGCAAATGGGTATTTTTCCCTTTCATACCCTCTAATCGAACTTTATAACCAACCTACCAAAAAAATATCTATTGAAGTACTGAAGCAAAAATAAAGCAGCTTTCAAAATTAAAATTAATGTGAGCAAAGAATTTTATAGTATTTTCCAAATGTACTTGCATATTAAAAAAAAGACTAGACTTACCGTTTCCCCAAGTGGCTCTCCTCTTTCTGCAGACACTCTTTCTGCAACTGCCATAGCAGATATTCTTCGAGGTTGTGTGCAAATTATGCTACAGAATGCTCCACGACCAGTTTCTATTTCTGACTCCAATATGTATTGTGGAAGTTGAGTGGTCTTGCCACATCCAGTCTCCCTGATATCACTATGACCTACAATTGTAGCAAACAATTAAAAATGTTACTAGAAGCACAGGCATAAATCAACTCCAAAGAAAATCGGAATGCACTGATATTTTAGAAATTTTGATGCAGGGTCGAATAGAGTAATCATTTATACACCATACATGTTCTAAATTCATCAATAGTCTGTTAAATATTAAAGATGTATCAAACTATAAGAAGCAGCACGGAATCTGTTAGTTGCAATTCTGATTACCACACAAGGAAAGGTAACTTGCGTGTATTTAATGATGTATTAGAATAAAAGAAAAGAAAATGCTAGAAAAATTACAACCAATAACCAAGAAGAAAAAATAATATATGCAACAGTCATTCCCAAATTGTTCTCTAACCAGCAAAATAGACACAAACATCGATAAAGGTTCTTACCAGGTGACACTTCTCCCTTTGATTCTCATGAGATTATATCCTACTATATTCAAGTTTCTTATTGTTTCATAGACTCCTGATGAATAAGTGGATTCAATTTCCAATACATATCAACTTGCTAATACAAGTCAGAATCAATATTAATAAAGTACTAGGGTATGGCCTGCACCATGGCATAGTTGCTAACATTTTGATGCAACAAGGAAAAGTTTGAGATAAGCAAAATTTTGGAGTTGTGGAGTAAAAACGGTCAGTTCATTTCATACAGGCTCAACAGAAATACAAAGTCATAAAATATGAAATCCAAACAGCCCAAGAAAGCATGTATTACTGCCAGAGGTCAAGCAGAAAACTAGCCGAAATATTTTTAAAATATTGGTACAGAAAACAGTAGAT
This sequence comes from Hibiscus syriacus, assembly GCF_006381635.1. Taxonomy (NCBI): domain Eukaryota; kingdom Viridiplantae; phylum Streptophyta; class Magnoliopsida; order Malvales; family Malvaceae; genus Hibiscus; species Hibiscus syriacus. The sequence goes on along the minus strand of NW_024063527.1, from coordinate 752,152 downwards.
GTTATAATACTACTAATAATACAATCAACACACACACACACACACACACACAGAGAGAGAGAGAGAGAACTCTGTATAATAAATCAGATGGTTAAAGAGGGCCAAACCAAACAAATGCAAAGAAATTAAAACCAGAAACTACTCAAGACAGAAAAGAAAACAAGGACATCTCTCAGCAAGAGTGTTGCCTGTTTCATTGGATATGCTTAATTGAAAATGAGCACATGCCCTAGGAGATTTCAAATTTCAAAATTCTAGGGGCAGAGGGAGAGAGAGAATATGAGTGATGTTTAACAGCCTTCTCCATCGTCGTCCGTCGCTTGCCATCCACCGTCCGTCGCTTTCCGTCCGCCGTCCTCCGTACTCCGACCACCGTCCGCCGCCGCACATCGACCTCCTTTTGACGCCTTTTTTCTTAAGGATCATCGTCTATCCATAGAGTTTCCTTTTTCCTGGTTTATTTCGATTGATTCCCCTTCAATCGGAGCAAATCTAAACGCCTTTCTTCGCCGATTTTTCCATCAGCAGTCTTCAAAGTTCGTTCCAGCTGTGCACGCCGGAAGCTCGTGACAAAAACCCAAGTATTAAACTGTGAACACCCACTGCCGTTCACCGGAATTTTACTGTGCAAAAATTCCGTCACTGTTCAGGAGCTCTATTTTCAGAACGCTGTTGTTGGTTCTGGGTTTTCACGCACGTTGTCATAAACCTTTTCATCTCTGGTTTTTTTGGTTCAAAATTAAACAGTTCGGAAGCCTCTGCATTCAAAATGACGTTCAAGAATCGCGATGAAGCAAGAGAGAAACGGGCTGAAACCTCAGCTCGTCAGACTAAGAATAGTCGTCAGTCCGAGATAGAGGAAAAGGAGAACGTAAATCCTTTGAAAAAACCAGATATTAAGACGAAACGGGTGGATTTTATACTGTCGAAGGTGACTGAAGCGGAGCATCAAAATCAGAGAGATGGGCAGCAGACAAAGACTGTGCATAAATCAGAGGAGGCGAGGAAGAAGCTGAGTAGTACAGTGGGAGCGGAAGAATATGAGAGGATGGTGTTGGTGACAAACAAGAATAGGAATGATTCATTGGTTGAAGCAAGGAGTGTGGAAGGGGCCATTGCGCAGATTTCTGAGGCGGAAATCCTTCCTCAGGATTCTCACGTTTTTAACTACTGGAGGAAGAAAGATTATCCAAGAATCAACAATGGGTTTAGAACTGGCTGCTTTACGTTATACATTGATAATTTACCAGAGAATATCCATTGGAAGCGGTTTGGATCGTTATTTTGCCCATACGGTCAGGTTATTGACGCCTTCATTCCAACTAAAAGAAATTCAAAGGGGGTACGTTTCGGTTTCATTCGCTTTGCTACAATTGGAGAAGCCCGGAGAGTGATCTCAAAGATGAATGGCGCTCGCATTGATGGTAGTAAAATTGGAGTCTCTTTTTCTAAATACAACACAAGACATTCTTTTTGGAGAAAGTCTTCGCCAGTTGTCCACCTAAAGCCCGAGAGAGAAAATGTTACAAGAAATAATCTCTATACAGTAAATGGTGTTGTTGACGAAGCTAAACTTCAAGTTTTGGATAACTGCCTAATGGGGTGGTGCAAGAACTATACCAAAATCAGTGATCTTGCTAGCCAAATGCAAGACAAAGGACTCAACGGTTTCTCGTTAATGAGAGCTGCTGGGAATGTAGTTCTTATGATATTCGAGGATTCTGATACGTTGAGAAGGGTTAAGAATGAACAATCAGAGACTCTTGCAGGGTGGTTTTCTAGAGTTGAAGTTTGGTCAGAGAATCTAGTGGTAGAATGTCGTCGAGTATGGGTAGTTTGCGAAGGGATTCCTTTTCACCCATGGAATTGGGGTACTTTCAAGAACATTGCGGCTAGGTGGGGCAAATTAGTATCAATTGATGAAAGCTCTCAGTTTCCTTCATCTTTTGATCGTGCAAAACTTCAAATCCTCACAGAGACTAAAGTAAGGATTGATGAGTCCTTGAGTTTGAAGGTCGGTTCTAATTCTTTTGAAATCATGGTGCATGAAGTTAAGCCTTCTTTCAAACCAAACTCTTGGATCCCTGAGGAAGTCGATGATTCTCCAGATTTGAATTGTTTTCTCGGGGCAACGTTGGAGAATTCTCTGTCAGGATTGTCAGTGTCATCCTCAGATTTAAATTTCCCCGTCGAAGATGTTGCAATTGAAGGTCCCCACTTAGAAAAGGTTTCACTCATAAAGAGTGTCAAAAGCGATGAGAAACCGAGTAACAAATTGGGGTTGCACACAATGGAGGTTGTGGATCATTCAAAATTAAATATTGTGGAGCATCTAGCTAATAAATCAGTTGATCATTCTGATGGTGTTAGCCTCAGGGCCTCGGAAGATGCTCTTATGATGGGTCTCATTACTTCTCATGGTTCATCTACTGACACATTTCAATTAAAGGAATATACCCCAGTGGTGCCCCCTATCCCTGCGAAATTAAGAACTAATCGTGTGGCGAAGAAATGCAAGACAAAGAAAAGAGTTCTGAATTTAGTGGCAAGGAAACATTGATTGAAGGGAAGTGTGGTTTTGGTTCATTAAAGATAATTTATCGAACTGATTTTTTTTGTGATTTTGATACATGTTGGTATTTTTGTGGAGTTCCCTTCAAAGGCGGATGTTTTTGGTTTAATGGTTTTATGTGTTGTTTTTATGTATGTTATGTCATTAAATGTTGGGTTGTTTTCCTATTGATGGAGGTTTATCTTAGGTATAGGGTGATTGCCTCTTGATTTTTGTGGTCGAGAAGGTGAGAGCTTTAGGTGATTATGTTTTTTGTAATGGTGTTTATCCTCGTTTGAGGGTATTTCGTGTTTTCATATGTAATGAGGCGTTTTATTCAATGAAATATGAGGTACTCTTTTCTTTCTTCCTATGTTCGTTAACATACTTCTTAGTATGTGGACGAATACGAAGGGAGTTTTTAATGAGACCTCCAACTTCTATAAAAAAAAAATGAGCACATGCTCAAACCTGATTACGTGCAATTGCTTGAAGAAGCCTTTCCTTTTCCTTGAATGCAGGCAGAGATTTACGAAATTCCATCATCTTCTTGCCTTCAGGAGATTCCTGAAAATGGTAAGGACAACTTTGATAAAAAAGACTCATGAGGTGGATTTGTTTCACGTTTCACCACTTTTCAGCAAGTGAGTGATACAATGTAAGTGCTTGCAATTTACAAAAAAAAAATGCACGAACAACACCCAAAAGAAAACAAAGGAGCTCTTTTTAGAGGAAGCAATAAAAAACAACTAGGCGTGTAATTGACTCAGAAAAGAATAATATGAACCTAGAGGTGGCACCCAGAAATTCTCAGCTTGAAGTCAATTCCATGTTACTTGAGATTTAGCAACAAGGCAAACCCGAGAAAACTTGAAAGCAACATGCAGATAATTGCATCTGATTTGGACTATTCCACTTCAGCACAAATTGACATACATTTGATTTGATCCTTAGTTGGAGATCAACAAAAGAGAACTTGTATAATAACCCCACTCATCTAACATAGTTATACCCACTAATCACATGCAACCCATCTTTAGCCTACAATGATAAATAGCAAATAATATATTAAGCAGGTTCATTTTGTGTTATTATGAACTACGTAAAAGATAAAAGAGTAATGGAAAACAAATAGGTTAGCTCGCAATCTTGCTCTAAACATGAATGTAATTTGCAAGGGCAAGGCTATAATTTACCATCCACCAGAAAAACAGAAAAATAGAGATGCAAATAATGATATTAAATTTGCAAATAAGCACTCAATGAGCAATAATATGAGGGGAGACCGATAGAAAATCATTAATAGGAAGATCAATGAGAAGGAAACATAGGATTACTATTGTACTCGTCAAATAACCACTTGCAATAGAACCATGAAGATCAATACTATGCCATTAATACTTGATTACATATTCAGTTTACTGATAAATACAACATCACATGGACAGAAAAAACTTGAATTTTTTTTCTTTTGGGGGGGCTTCATATACAAAAAAATACACTTACACGGGTCAAAAAAAGAAAACTGAATATGCTTTTATACAAAGGAAAAAGGTAGAAAACCATGCAAGCATATCATAGAAAGAAAGAAAAAAAGGCAAGAAAATGAATGTCAAAAATGTTGCCCGAGTAACGAAGTAAAATTGACAACAAATCATAAGCATTAAAGGAGAAGAAGTTAATACAGTCATACCCCCAAAACTCTTGCAGCTGCACAAAGGAAGAAGAAATTTAAAAAATGTCATACCTGCCAAGCTCTTTGCATGTTACGCAGCCGCAAACTCCTTCTTTGAAGAACCTTTTCCATAACAGAATTATCCAGGAATGAATCTGGATTCTCATCTGAGTTAGCATATTCTGCCTGGGAATTAGCATCATCTGAGTTCTCTCTGACCTTCCCAGAATTTAACTGCAGTCGATCGAGATACTCTTGCAATAAACCCTCAACTCTCCTCTGCAAGCCTAATGGTACAACAACCTGAAAAATTAGCCATCAGAAATTTGGTTCTCCTTTCTGGCAAGAATTACTTTTAAGCTTCAATGAACTAGAAAACTTGACAAGCACTCCTGAGTTTTTTACCTCCCGTTGTGGCCGTTTATCATCCAAATCTGGCCTATAGTTAGGAAGTGGAACTTTGCTAGCAACAACCACTTTTCCATACATTTCACTGATGTACAAACAAGACGGGAAATAAACCCAAATAATCAGGCAGAAATCCCATCATTATCATAACACGCACATATAAATATTCAAAATTATACTTCCAAATACATCAAATATTGTTCTAAGCAGTAGAGGCGGTATATACCTGTAAAGTCCCATCCTTTTAGCAAGGTTGGAAATTTGTTCATAATCTCTCCTATCTCTTTTATCTCTAGATACAATTTCTTGGTCGTTTTCATTACGCAACAGCATGCTGAGTTTCCATTTCCACTCATCAATGTTGGCAACCGAAGATGACGCCTAATAACATCAATAAATAGCAATCATAGCTATCAATTAGCATGCAAACAAGCTATTTTCAATTTCCATATAAATTAAGTGAAAAAAGACACAATTCAAGAAGTAGAGGGGAAAAAAAGAAAAATGGAAGAAAACCTTATGGCTCTCAAAATCGCACTCGTATTCATCGTCTGAGAACTGCTCTACGGCGTACCCGCAAAAATGGCGTCGTACAGGGAGATAAAACCTAGAAGAAGAATTTGGGTGTATGAAAGGGAGTGAATCAAACAAGGTGGAGGTTCTAGCGTTCGTGAAATTGAATCTCAAAAGCAAACATTTGAGCTTTGGATTTTGCATTATAAGCAGCAAAGCATTTGAATTAGAAAGTATCGAAGAAATCCAATGTATATATCAAAGCAACATGAGAAGATGGTTGAAGGTTTTTAATTTTTAGGGTTTTGGGACCCAATTTTGTTTGAAGGATAGAATAAGTAGACGTTGGAAGGCAAATAAGATTATGAGAACTCATTGGACTCATTGTTTCGGGGTAAACCAACCAATTTTATTTTTTGTCATTAATTTTATAAATATTATATTTTAATCATTTATATTATTAATTTATTTTATTTTAATTATTGAGTTTTATTTTTATTAACAGAATATTTTTTTTAACTATTAATAATACATATATATTTTGTACAATTATTTATATTTGAATCTTTTTTTAAAAATAATATTCTCTTTTATTATCAAAACTATTTAATAATTATGAGTTCATTTTTAATTTGATCTCTAAATATTAAATAAAATATTATGTTAATTATATTAAATAAATATCAAATTTTAGAAAAAATATTGATTTAATTTCTAAATATAAACATTAGTCTAAAATTTTCAATTCATTTATTTTCAATCTTTCAATACAAATTTAATATTTATTTTATCAAAAAATACATTAAATTTTAGAAATTTAATATAGAACCCTTTAATTCTCTTTAAAGTTGACTCATAATAATAAATTTATCATTAATATTTCTTAAGAGATAATGACCTTGTAAATTTAAATTATTTTTTATGTGGTGATAATAATATAATATATATTTAAAATAATATCTTTTAATCATTGATAATATTTACCCTATAGACAAAATCATTTGAACTCAAACCTCTAAAAAAACATTATTTTCTACCAACGAAGATAGCTCCATAAATCTAAATTTAAATCATAACAAAATTAATATATTTTATTTATAATATTATTATATTATAATTTTTAAGTTATAATTACTTTATTTTCAAAAATAAATTATAATTATTTTAATAATTAAATTAAACATCCATCTCATCACGGACCAACCTATCAACCCCAAATTCCTTTCAGAGTGTTTTCCATTTGATGTGAATCAAGGATTTGTCTGGGAAATGATCCATAACAAGCAAAAAAAAATATATTAATAATTCTTCAAACTTAATCAACAACAAGATGGTCTAGTGGGGTGAGGCATTAGATCCCTTCAACAATGCCAGATATTTGAATCCTATGTTTACAAATGGAGCAAACTGTGTTGGGAAGGCCCTCGCCTCTACAATACTCGATCTGGATTAATCGATCAATAGATCAAATACCAATGATTAATTCAAAAATTATTATTGAAACCTACTTTAATCTAGCAAACACTTAAACTTACACTATCAAGGATAAAACTTTCTCATAAATTTCACAACTTATAAGAGTATTTGAACTAAACCAATAAACAAGAAAATCATAACCCAGTAAGGTCATAACAACTAAATTAGAAATAAAAAACAAAAAGTAAACTATATATATAACACCCTCATACCGATACGGGTGACCCGATCCGATCCGAGGTGTCACATTAGGATCACCGGAGCGACCCACATAAAAAAATCCAGGAAAAATTAATTTTTTTGTTAAAAAATGTAAAATCATAAAACATTTTATAAATAAAATACAAATTCAAAAAACCATTCATATATTACAAACAGAATTAAAATCATACAAGATTCAAACTCAGTATAAAAATCAAATGTGACCTACATGCCTCCTAATTATACAGGTACCGTACTCGCCAATAACGTCGAAGGAACTCCAAATGTTGATGTTGATAATTGTACATTATCTACTCGTTAACTTGAAATGGTAAGTGAAAGAGTGAGCTTTAGGAAGCTCAGTAATACAGAACTACCAGACGATGCTAAAGGACAAGCAGATAAACGACAAGACAAGAATAAAAAATTTCTTATTGATTCATGCATCTACAAATTTTCGAGATGAACTGAGGTTCCACTGATATTTCTTCAGGTAACAGACAAGAAGCTTATAGTTCAGAGGAAACGTTCAAAAGACCAGATTCAAGAGATTGAAGCAGACGTCTAGTGTGTTCTCTCAAAACCAAAATAAGATGTAATGATAATTTAAAAATAGTATTAATTATTTCAGTAAAACATATTTTTTTAAAATCATTGTGGTACCCTCCATCCGAATACTCCATGTGAAATTCAGATTCTCCATGACATTATCCATAATAACTTACCCTGTACCTTTAGGATCTAGGAATCCAATATGAATGATCAGAACATAAAGGATTTACCAGCTAGCTGAACCTAAGAGACTTCAGAATCCTACCCAATCAATATCTCAATAAAACAGTTTCATATAGAACCAGTAATATCATAAAACATAAATCAAAAGTTGGGTTTTTATTTAAAATATAGAGTTTCACTCCAACCGTACATCAAATGCAGTACCCCAGAACATGCATCCATAAAGACTTACACTAGATCCCTAGGATCTATGAGTCCAATATGAACGATCAGAACAAAAATGATTTACCAACTAATTGAACCTAAGAGACTCCAGACACTTACCCAGATAGTACCACAATAAAACAAATCAGGTAGCAAACAGTAATATCAGAAATCATGAGCTAATTGTACCTTGTGATAGAAATCAGAAACCATATATCAAAAATTGTACTTTATATAAATCATAGAAAACATTATTGTTAATATGGAACACACTAAAGGATTCAGATATTTTTCGAAAGGGCTTGGAAATTATCAGGAATAGAAAATATGAACTTACACAAAATTGATCGAATTTCATGATCGAGGTCCCTATTAAAAGGGTTAAATTAAAAACGAATATAATCAGACATTCAGGAATTTATGTTTCAGGACCATTTAGGATTTCAGGTGTATCAGAAAGGTATTTAGGAACCTTTACATCAGAATAAATTTTAGATATAACTAGAGCGATTCCATTATTTAGGTCATCAGAAGTATTTCAGACACTTTGATTTCTAGTGGATTCTTAGTAACTTAATCCAATATAGGTGAAATGATGATTTATGGATTTCAAGATTAATGTCAACTTATCAGGATATCAGGTCAATTCGAACTGAACAAATCTCAGCATTGCGATACTTGTCAACATTTGAATCGATACATTTTAAGAATACTCACACTTTAATACTGACAACTGTAACATCCCAAACTATGGGTTAGTGAATTAATTGTAAAGTTTCAGAATTTGGTGATTAAAGTAGAAGAATGGGTTAGTTCAATGATTTATCTGGAAATAAATTCTAAAAGATGTTAGTAATTATAAAAGGTATTAAAGGGCAAAAGGATCATTTGACCAAGAGATGAATTAAATAATGTTATATATATATGGATAAGGATGGGAGATTTTCCAGAAATCTCTTCTCTCTTTTCTTCTTCATTTTCTCTTCTCCACGTGAAAAACTCAAAGCAAAGGTGAGTTCTCTAATTTCTTGATTGTTTGTTGATTTTAAGCATGAGTTTTGATCCTTAGAGGATAACTAAGCTTAAGGAAAGCTTAAGTTATCTTAAAATCAAAATATGAAGAAGTTATAAGAGATTTAAGAAAACGAGTTTTTATATGGAATCATGGAATAGAGTTGATAAGTTGAATTTTAAGTTGAATTTGACTTGTCCTCTATGAGAATAAGAAGATAGAAGTGTTAGAATTGTATTTAGAACATATGGAAAATTAAGTATGATTCTTGAATTTCATATGAAGGATAGGATTTTGAAGTTATAGATGATTTTCATGGATATAAGTTAGTTTAAGTAATGGTAGTTGAGTTTAATGACATGGTAGGGGTTTAAAATAGAAGAATTGAATGAAAAATTGATGATTTCCGAGCTTAAAATATAATTTCTGGGTAGAGGGAACCGATACCCTATGAATTGGAATCGATTCCCCCTCATGAACGAAAAATTCCAGTATGTTCAGGGGGTATCGATTCCCCTGGGGGGTATCGATTCCCCCCTAAATGAAAATATAGAATTGATTCATTAAACCGGTTTAAGTTATTAACATAAAGTTAAAGTTTAGGCTTCTGATAGTTGTTTTGAAATGATATATTTATGTAGATATTGAGCCTAAACAAGTTCCGGAATAATCAAAGGATTATAATCGAATCAAAGCAAGGCTAAGGTGAGTGCATCTTATTTTATAGAATTATATGGAAATTGGACTTGTGATAAGTCTATTTCCTATAGTTATAGTGCATGAAGTCTTGATTATAAGTATGTGAATGACATGAAATGTATGTATGCTTGATTATATGTGTTGACATGTTTTTGTATGTAATGATATGATGACAAGATATAAGATATGCGACAAGATATCTGTAATACATAAAAAGGTGATATAAGTTGTGTAATAAACCCTGTGAATTGATATAAATAATTTGGAGAATAAATAGAAATGTGGGATAAAATAAGTAGTATTTACTTATAAGGTAAAAGGAGATTATATGAACAGATAGTATTGATAGGTCACATAAGACTACATGTCCATCTTTTAATGTAATAAAAGTGTATATGTGAAATGACATGATAGGTGATAAAAATCGTGAGCCTATATGAATATGTGATATATGTGATGTATGGGAAACATATGAGAACAAGATATGACAATGATTTACATGTCATATGAACACAGAGAAGTGTTATTTCCTATAATTATAGTACATGAAGTAATAAATTTAAATATGTGAATGACATGATTTTTATCATGTATGAATTCATGAGTAAAAACATGTGTGAATATGATTGGTATGCATTATGTCATGTGAACATAAGAGGTCAGAGCATAAATTATATGATATGAGATATATGAGAAAAGGTACATGTAATATGTGAATTATATGTTTATGTGAATATGTGATATGATATGAGATTCATAAATACATGTTTATGAGATATATGTTTACACACACATATGGTATGTGATAGAAGAGAATGAACATGTGATTATAAGATCAATGATTACACGAACATTTGGTACGCGACTGAAACGAAAAGATATATGTTCATAAGAGAAAGGATATGAATAAGTAAATTGACTGTTATAAATGATAATGCCCATGTTATATGATAAGAGAGCTAGTGGTATAGTTGGCATGCCAAGAGTTGAGGGTATACCTATGTTCTACGGAACATATGGACAGAATTACCTATGTCTTTCGAGACATATGGACAGTATACCTATGTTCTACGGAACATATGGACAGAATTACCTATGTCTTTCGAGACATATGGACAGTATACCTATGTTCTAAGGAACATATGGACAGTTTACCTAGGTTCTTCGGAACCTATGGACAGTTGCCGAGGATCTTTATGACCTCTGGATAGTTACCGAGGTTCCTTGTGACCTCTGGATAGGTCCTTCGGGACATTTATATGAGCTGTGATGACAGCATAGTGGTGCACAACCTCAATAGACTCACATATCTACAGTTCTCACAGGTGTACATGGGCTAATCAAGAGATATAAACAAATATATGTTAGTGATATGATAAATGTATTACAAATGATATGATGTTGTGCGTGTATAGTGTTTGATTGAAAAGGTTAAGCATAAAAGTATGTGATTACATGATAAACTGCTAATGATGAATTATGTGTATGTATATATTTACTGTAATTAATCTGATATGATTTTATATGATACGAAGAATGCATGGAATTGGTATAACATGATAGAACAGAACATGCATGTGTTGATATATGTTATAAAGTGCATTTTAAGTTGTTATGCCTCACTAAGTCTTCGACTTAGCGTGTGATTGTTTCACACGTAGGTTTCGAGAAGAGTAAAGAGTAATGCGGAGCAAGACAGGTCAGTTCTCCTTACCAAATGTCAGATCAGAAAATATATGTACTGGTTATAGAGTGTAGTTGGCATGTAGTCTAAAGATATAAATTGTATGAACTCTGATATATTTTATAAACGTTTTGAATAAGTTAAATGTTATAAAAGTTTTTAAATTACTCACTATTTTATACGAATAAATGTTTGAAAAGTCAATGTGACACTTCGGACTCGTATCCGGGTCGGATACGGGTTGGGGTGTTACATTTAATGGTATCAGAGCTACGGTTTAGCCGATTCTAGGCTAAAAACGAAGTCGAAAGTGTTTTAAAAAAGTGTACATGCCAACACAAAGTGAAAAATTTTCTGATCTGATAGGGTCAGGAGTGTACTGTCTTGTTAATAGAGTTAAATTGTTATGTTATATAAGATAAGTGAATACTGAGAATGAGTTATGAGATATATATATATGTTTATATAATATGATAGATGATATATGAACATATACAAAAGACATATGTTATATGATATGAATTGGAGGATCATACGCACACGTGATATGTGATAGAAGTAATGATAGGAGCACATGAATATAGGAGAGCTTCCAAAGTGAAGCACAAGGCGATAGACCTGAAGGTAATAGCATTCACCTGCCCTGGCCAGGCAGGGAGAAGAGCGAAAACCTCAGGGAATGCCTGTATAAGATTAGAGAATGATTCAGGATGTTGAATGATATTCCGATGTGTTTTTAATTGTATACTTCGTTAACTCATAGAATGAATGTATCGAAATAGTTAAAGAGTTATGAGCACCCGATCTCAAGGGTGAATTTGAGGAAGGCTCTGTTGTTACAGACCTTTGAATATATGATATGAAGATAATGCTAGAAGATGTTCATTTCTCCATAGTGGAGAAATTAAACTGAGAAGTTTGTTATTATGTGGATAAGATGGAATATGGTGAACGAGTGTCACCATAAGGATGTTAAAAGATCAAGTGACGCGGTTATTGTTTGTAAAAGAGTTTGTATTCTAGATGGAAAGAGTTAGCATTGGCTAACCAGAGAATGTGATAAAAATGTACTGGAATTATAAGATTATAAGATATTGTCAGGATATGATAACCAAATCTGAAATGAATCTGGATATGGTTATGTATCTTGATCATACAGATATGATGTAGGCAAAGAGATAAGCATTGGTATGTTTTAAAAAGTGGCTTTAAAGAAAAAAAATACAATACAAGAGATGATAAAGAATAAAGTTCGGTATAAGAAATAAGGATATCAAAGTTATGAGGATGCAATGAAGATTGTTACACAGAGATGAATATAGGTGATAAGACAAGAGTATGTGAACATGAAAGGAAAGATATGATTTGTGTATAAGGAATAAATAAAGGAAGAATGGAATAAAGAAATGAAAAGGGATTGAGGATCAAATACGATAAAGGTTATATGTAATGTAGATGATAATTTTTATATATAAGTAAGAAAAGTATGTAAGGTTATATGAAGAGATTATGTGTATCGTAATACAGACAAGGATGAAAGAATGAATAAAAGTTTGGATTGTGGTGAATTAATTAGAAAATGAGGAAAGAAATGAATTGATTGTTTTTTTTTAGTGATAAGAATTGATGTTACTGTCTACATGATAAGTAACATTATATGAATGGAATCAGAGTTATGAATTGGAAACAAAGGGATAGTATTGTGTATAAGAAAGAGTGTGGAGATGATAAGGATTTGTACTTTAGAATGAAAGAGTTAGCGTTGACTAACAAGATTTTGTGATGAAATTGTATTGGATATAGTTGTATATTTTGATTACGTAAATGTGATATAGTGAATGAAGTGAGGATTCGTATGGAAGTATAAATGATAAGTTCGATATAGAAACACGAAAAGTGGGTAAGGTGATGTGAAAATATTGTTTGACTCCTTAAAGTATATGAATAATCACAATTGAAGAAGATTTAAAGTTGTGTTTTGGTCAAATGATGACGAAATACAAGTTTGGTATGGTTATAAGGTAATTAGAGAGTTATGAAGAAATAGATGGATTTATGATATAGAGTGATGAGATGGATGTTATTGTCAACGTGATGAGTGACATTATATGGAATTTTAGAAAGGTCAAAGGAAAAATGCATAATCGAATGAGAGAAAAAACAATAATGGATTGGTATTACTGGTTATTGTTTATATGATAAGCAACAGAAGATGAATGTATAAACGAAAAAGATAGTTGGAAAACTAAAGGATTGAAAAGTAAGTTTCTCATGATGACAAGAAAGAATAAGTCAGGGAAGCAACATAAGAACATTAGAAGATATGTTCTTATCAAGATGTGCAGTGAAAATTCGAGGACGAATTTTCTTATAAGGAGGGGAGAGTTGTAACATCCCAAACTATGGGTTAGTGAATTAATTGTAAAGTTTCAGAATTTGGTGATTAAAGTAGAAGAATGGGTTAGTTCAATGATTTATCTGGAAATAAATTCTAAAAGATGTTAGTAATTATAAAAGGTATTAAAGGGCAAAAGGGTCATTTGACCAAGAGATGAATTAAATAATGTTATATATATATGGATAAGGATGGGAGATTTTCCAGAAATCTCTTCTCTCTTTTCTTCTTCATTTTCTCTTCTCCACGTGAAAAACTCAAAGCAAAGGTGAGTCTCTAATTTCTTGATTGTTTGTTGATTTTAAGCATGAGTTTTGATCCTTAGAGGATAACTAAGCTTAAGGAAAGCTTAAGTTATCTTAAAATCAAAAGATGAAGAAGTTATAAGAGATTTAAGAAAATGAGTTTTTATATGGAATCATGGAATAGAGTTGATAAATTGAATTTTAAGTTGAATTTGACTTGTCATCTATGAGAATAAGAAGATAGAAGTGTTAGAATTGTATTTAGAACATATGGAAAATTAAGTATGATTCTTGAATTTCATATGAAGGATAGGATTTTGAAGTTATAGATGATTTTCATGGATATAAGTTAGTTTAAGCAATGGTAGTTGAGTTTAATGACATGGTAGGGGTTTAAAATAGAAGAATTGAATGAAAAATTGATGATTTCCGAGCTTAAAATATAATTTCTGGGTAGAGGGAACCGATACCCTATGAATGGGAATCGATTCCCCCTCTTGAACGAAAAATTCCAGTATGGTCAGGGGGTATCGATTCCCCTGGGGGGTATCGATTCCCCCCTAAATGAAAATATAGAATTTGATTCATTAAACTGGTTTAAGTTATTAACATAAAGTTTAAAGTTTAGGCTTCTGATAGTTGTTTTGAAATTATATATTTATGTAGATATTGAGCCTAAACAAGTTCCGGAATAATCAAAGGATTATAATCGAATCAAAGCAAGGCTAAGGTGAGTGCATCTTATTTTATAGAATTATATGGAAATTGGACTTGTGATAAGTCTATTTCCTATAGTTATAGTGCATGAAGTCTTGATTATAAGTATGTGAATGACATGAAATGTATGTATGCTTGATTATATGTGTTGACATGTTTTTGTATGTAATGATATGATGACAAGATATAAGATATGCGACAAGATATCTATAATACATAAAAAGGTGATATAAGTTGTGTAATAAACCCTGTGAATTGATATAAATAATTTGGAGAATAAATAGAAAGGTGGGATAAAATAAGTAGTATTTACTTATAAGGTAAAAGGAGATTATATGAACAGATAGTATTGATAGGTCACATAAGACTACATGTCCATCTTTTAATGTAATAAAAGTGTATATGTGAAATGACATGATAGGTGATAAAAATCGTGAGCCTATATGAATATGTGATATATGTGATGTATGGGAAACATATGAGAACAAGATATGACAATGATTTACATGTCATATGAACACCAGAGAAGTGTTATTTCCTATAATTATAGTACATGAAGTAATAAATTTAAATATGTGAATGACATGATTTTTATCATGTATGAATTCATGAGTAAAAACATGTGTGAATATGATTGGTATGTATTATGTCATGTGAACATAAGAGGACAGAGCATAAATTATATGATATGAGATATATGAGAAAAGGTACATGTAATATGTGAATTATATGTTTATGTGAATATGTGATATGATATGAGATTCATAAATACATGTTTATGAGATATATGTTTACACACACATATGGTATGTGATAGAAGAGAATGAACATGTGATTATAAGATCAATGATTACACGTACATTTGGTACGCGACTGAAACGAAAAGATATATGTTCATAAGAGAAAGGATATGAATAAGTAAATTGACTGTTATAAATGATAATGCCCATGTTATATGATAAGAGAGCTAGTGGTATAGTTGGCATGCCAAGAGTTGAGGGTATACCTATGTTCTACGGAACATATGGACAGAATTACCTATGTCTTTCGAGACATATGGACAGTATACCTATGTTCTACGGAACATATGGACAGAATTACCTATGTCTTTCGAGACATATGGACAGTATACCTATGTTCTACGGAACATATGGACATAATTACCTATGTCTTTCGAGACATATGGACAGTATACCTATGTTCTAAGGAACATATGGACAGTTTACCTAGGTTCTTCGGAACCTATGGACAGTTGCCGAGGATCTTTATGACCTCTGGATAGTTACCGAGGTTCCTTGTGACCTCTGGATAGGTCCTTCGGGACATTTATATGAGCTGTGATGACAGCATAGTGGTGCACAACCTCAATAGACTCACATATCTACAGTTCTCACAGGTGTACATGGGCTAATCAAGAGATATAAACAAATATATGTTAGTGATATGATAAATGTATTACAAATGATATGATGTTGTGTGTGTATAGTGTTTGATTGAAAAGGTTAAGCATAAAAGTATGTGATTACATGATAAACTGCTAATGATGAATTATGTGTATGTATGTATTTACTGTAATTAATCTGATATGATTTTATATGATACGAAGAATGCATGGAATTGGTATAACATGATAGAACAGAACATGCATGTGCTGATATATGTTATAAAGTGCATTTTAAGTTGTTATGCCTCACTATGTCTTCGACTTAGCGTGTGATTGTTTCACACGTAGGTTTCGAGAAGAGTAAAGAGTAATGCGGAGCAAGACAGGTCAGTTCTCATTACCAAATGTCAGATCAGAAAATATATGTACTGGTTATAGAGTGTAGTTGGCATGTAGTCTAAAGATATAAATTGTATGAACTCTGATATATTTTATAAACATTTTGAATAAGTTAAATGTTATAAAAGTTTTTAAATTACTCACTATTTTATACGAATAAATGTTTGAAAAGTCAATGTGACACTTCGGACTCGTATCCGGGTCGGATACGGGTTGGGGTGTTACAACAACACTAATCAAACTGATCATCTTTAAAACCATCGTTGAACAGATCTTGAGGAACTGTACATATTCCAATTATATTTATTCTATTTATGTATAGTAACAGTCTCCAAGATGACTGATGTACTTAGGTCGTCTCCATAACCTTTAGTGATCGTTAAAATATTTAAGGCTTCATTGGTACTTTCAAAACTTGTCTACAAACATTTCCTTAAACCAAATCATTAGGGTATTTGGGTCATTTCAGTACTCGGGGTTATTTTAGTCATTCTCTTCTGATTTAATCTTATCATATAATTCAGCTGTTTTGATCCATTCAGACCTAACTGATACCTTGGTAAGTTTAGTCTTCAAGCGTTTGCTTAGGAACATAACTCTAAGTATGCTTTTCCACTTCAGAGGTAAAAATTAATTATCATGAGTTATTTTAGTTATTACGAATCTTGAGGTCAATTGATTTATTGATTAATCATTAAACTTGAAATTTGTCTTTTTAACGATTTTCCAATTTCTTATGCAAGTTCTTCGAGTGTTATACAATTTACTAAACTTTTATTGAATTAGGTTTGAGTCCAACTATAATTAATTATACAAAATTGCCCAATAAAATTCATTCATGCAATAGCCAATATCAACGTGTTCCGTAAAGCATGCAAATAATAGTAATGTATTACCTCAATTTTTGTGTACATCGGTCGACCAAATAATCTCCATTCGACCGCCCTTGAAATTTAAGTCTACATCCCATCAATTCGGGTTTGAATTTGGCGAATCGGACTCAGGACGTCGAAAAACATAAAATAGGCCTTTTCGGGAAAATTTGACTTTTAGTCAAAGTCAACGACCAATAAGTCAAAGTTAATGGTTAATGGGTCAAAGTCAACAGTCAGTGATCTAGTCAACTATTTAGGTTAACGGGTTAACTTGGTCAACCCGATCTGAGTTAACTCGATCAATTCAATCTGAGTTAACTCGATCAACTCGGTCTAAGTTGACTTTGCTTCTGGAAGAATCAACTGGACGACAAGCCCCACGCGCGTTGGTGGCGCGAGGCAGTGCGTGCGACGGGCGACAGGGACAGGGACGACGACCGATTTACTGGAAAAACACCAAACACCATAATCAACTCATATTAACCCCATAAACCAACCAAAACGTTGATGAAAAATAAAATATAAAGCAATTGGAGCCTACCCCAACGGCGGATGGAGAAAATAATGGTGAAAGGGGATGATCCCGATTGGGTTTTGGTCGCAAAGAGGTGAGGAATCCAACAACAGTGGCGTTGATGCTAACGGGGTCGTAAATCAATAAAAATAATGAAGATGAATAGGTTTCTCCGACGAACGTTCAATGACTTGTTAACGTCGAATGGTAGCCCTAAACAGAGCTAGGGTTGTCGGGTTTTGCTCAGCATGGGACGACGGTCATGATGGTACTGTGGTGACGCTCATCGCTGATCGACGGACGAGGATGGAGATGGGTTTCTCACAACTTATTTCATCTATTTGTGACCGAGGATGATCGTTTTGGATGCTTTAAGGGTCAGAGCTTAATCAGGAACCACGAGGAATATCGTGGTGGTGATAGTGCAAGCCACCACCGGCCCGAGGTTGATGAACAACGACAATTTGGTTCAGAATGCTAGAAGGTTCAGGGGAAGCTTTTCACAGGAGTACAAAATGAGAATATGGTTTTTTAAGAACCTATACTAATTGGTTTAATATTAATATTTTTTAAGTCCCTGAATTTCTTTGAAATTCAAAATGGCTCTAAAATTTATAACCAAGTGTCAAAATAGTCCCCACATTTAACCGATATAATTATTAACATTAATTCTATAAATTTCAGGGTTGAGACAATATAAATAGTAACTAGTGACTGAAAATTAGTAAATTTTTATTTTCTCCATTGATGATTTAAAAGTAACGATTTGGTTATTGATATTATCGATATATAACAAATCGATCACTCGATCATTAACTACCATTATTAGGATAACAAATAACTGATATGGTGTATAAGTCGGCTGTCCTAGTATCATTTGACCACATAAGACAATAATTTTGACTGGCGTTTGACTCCTGGTAAAAGTCTAGACCTCCAAACTCTAAAGAAACCTTAATTTACCCATTTCAAAATCAAATCCTCTTTACAACTATTGAGGACAATTTCTCAATGACAAGTTAGAAATTCTTGATGCGATAATAAAAGCACCTCGATTTATATTAATGGATAGAGGCATAGCAAGCAAAAATGCCCATGAAGACCCAAACTAAGAGCTTGGTTTGAAGGAGAAATAAATCCAAAATTGCAATGCCCAAAAATTGAACACCAGTGTCAACAATCATCATGATAAAATACAAGTATATTAGCACCTAATAGGTAATTGAGGTCATAAGTTTTATTTCAATAGAAGAGTCAATAGAAACATTTTCCAAGTTTTTATCCAGGATGAATATTAGTGTTCGTTTAAAATCCTTTTTAGTCATTAACAACATTCATATACCTTGCAAACGCAAGTTGCTTGAGCCCAAGATTTTTCAGGAGAACCACACTATTTTTTATCACTGAAGTTACTTGATGGATTTTCATAGTCATGTTCAATAGAAACATTTGTATGTTTAATATATTTTTTGACATTTTTTTGACATTATAAAGAATTACTATTACTTAATTTAATAAAAAAAATACAAGAAATTTCATATTACATGTTTCTTAAATTTCTTTTAAATTAGGGTCCATTTTTTCATTTTTACCATGAACCAAAAAAATAGTCAAGACCGGCCTGATTGTTTTATTTATAAAATTCCATCAAAACTTGATATTATAGTTTCACCCACAAACTTTTAGAATCATTAATATTACATAATGCTAAAACTTTGGAGCTAACCTGTATGGTTTATCCTCAAATCCCACAATTTTAGAGGAGCCAGTTTTTATATCCCTATGGTACTATACAGTAAAGGCCAAATGATTGTGAACGAAATATTTTTGCTTCTTGGTCCGCATGTAGTCACAGAAAGTAAATGTGCACAGTAGCTAGAGTCCACAGACAAAGGAACCTATGATTCTAATAGGTTATTATATTTACCGAACGCAGGGATTTAAATAGATGGTCGTTGCGGTTATATAACGGTAAAAGTGTCGTTTGTTACCATCATTTCACGACAACGATACTTGGAATGTCCGCAATAACACTCGTTACGTCTACAATAATGATAAACATAACCTAACCCAAAACGTGACCACAGTTTAAATTCGTGACCTATCGAATTGACCTTTGAGCCAAACATGGTAGCCAAGTTGATAAACAATATTAGGAGCCTTTTTCCAATCTTTTAATGGAAACAAGGGGAAATACTACTACAAAATAGGTTTATAACGGCATTTTTAATGACATTTAGAGAGAAAACGTCACTAAATTTACACATATCCCATCATTCAGATACAAAAAGCCACAAAATGATAATATTGGCGACGTAATCCGAATAAACATATAGCATATATATTGACTCAATATTCATCATCAATTAATCTTCTCTTTAAACTACTTTGCAGTTATGGCATCAAGCGTAATCCGACAAAGGATAGTATAAAATTGTGGCTCTTTCATTTTAAACTGCAGTAATTCCAGTCAAAAATAACATGTTAATGGCCAGAAACTAAAACAATCTGCACCATTATCACCAGAGATACAAAAATTGACAACATAAAAGAGAATTTTCAATAGGGTCACCGCCAAGCACTTTCCCAAGATTCTCGTACTTGATTTTGATTTTAGAAAGTATAAGTCAAAACTGGTCAAAATTACTATCTTGTATAATCAAACAATGTCGTGTCAGTTGGCTTAACATGACACATCAATATTTCATTACTTAATAACGATTGTTAACGATCAAATAACCGATATATTATAAATCGATAATGTCAGTGATTAATTCATTACTTTTAAAATATTAATGAAAATCAGAGAAATTTATTGAAACTTTAGTGATCATCTATATAGTTTGCTCAAAATATAAAAAAGACTTAAATGCACCATTGTCCCCTAAAGTAATTTTTGAGATATTTTGCTCCTGAAATTTAGATATGTAATACCCCTATCTCATATACAGTCCCATATACATGGTAAAAGTGTCACATCAATAGTATACAACATAAACTATTTAAAAAATGATAAAATTTTGTTTCATTTAAAATAAGCATTAAAAATAATTAATTGCATTTTAAAAAATATAATGTAAAATATTTAAAATACTAGTCAAGCATCATATGATCGAAAGAGTTTAGGCATATTCGAATCAGAGCATCATAAAAAAAGTATATACATGCCAACTATGAATATCAAAAATATCAGAAAGATATCGTACTGATTATGGATGTCTAAATCGGTCTCTCAAAATGTAGGATGTCTCGCCTGGCTCCCTACTCTGTTGACTTCGTTTTTCCTACATGTGAACCAATCACATGCTATGTATTTCACTTGGTGAAACAACTTATAAAATAAATTATATATAAAATAAACATTCGTATATAAAAACAATTAATTAAATAAATCATGCACAAAATAAAAGTAAAAACAATTATTAAAATCTTTTGCTTTAAACTATGTATTAAATCGATACTTTTCTATTTTAATTCATATTGTTGCCCACTGTACTATCATGAGAAATATATAGTACATGAATCATATGAGTGAGGGTCTACTATTAATTGTATTAGGTTACTCCACCTCGACACCACTAAGATACACGAGTCATATGAGTAACAATATCGTATCATATAACATATAACATATAAAATATCCTGTAGATTGCACCTGATTACTCTACCTCGACACCACTGACACACGAGTCATATGAGCAACTTATATTGGTGCAGCTCGTAAACCTATAACTATTTACTCCACCTCTTGGCATGCCAATTGTACCACTAACTCTCACTCTCATACAATGGGCTTACTTAAAAATCATATACTATTTCACATGCAAAAGCATTCATATATCCAAAAAAAATAAATTTCACAAATATGGTTTTGGACAGTTCATACAAAAAAATAAACATATGTTATGAAATAAAATAAAATAATAAAATCTATGTACAAAATACTACTTTAAAACCTTTTTTTATAAAAACGATTGAGGTTGACTCTTCGCAAGTCTTCATCGTATTATCTATTGTAAAAGGTTTAGTTGCACTCACATGTGACCTCACTAGCTTATTTGATACTATCGATTTATTCTTGAATTTTATCCTTTCCTTTTATCTCGCTTTGAACTTGAGTACGATCACGATCGACACGAATATCGATTATCCCGACATAACAATTTCGAATACAAATTAGTATTTTAACTAATATTATGATCATATATTCAAACGATTTCTAAAAAAATTTATACAATCGATACATATTCATAACTAATTTCTTTCTTTTAATTTTGTACTTCCATCCTTTCACCACTAAGCTTTCTTCAAACTTATAATCGAGCCCCAGATTTATAAACTCTTCCCAATCAATCCAATTTATTGAATTACATCTTCCTTACAAGCACCATACAATCTCACATTATTCAACTTATAATCTAACTTACTTTCTGTGTATCCCATTTACTTTAAAAATAACCATTCAACCTTGCTTAAAATCAAACCCATCTAACATAAAATTTACGGGTCTATCCCAAGACACAAATTCGATTTTTTTAATTCTAAAACTACAACACTAAGTTTTGAATTTTCCTTATCGGAGTATGACATTTTTTTAACCAAAGTTGCACAATCATAAACTAGCATTCGAGAGCAATTAATCCATTCTAATTAAATTCTAAACAAAACCAATCAAATTCAACCAAGTTATCAATAATTTCTTCAATGGCCGAATCACTAAACTAGTCCCCGTAATATTTTTTTCTCCACTTTCATGCTTAATCATGCTTCCATAACACTCCTAGAACCAAAATCCAATATTATTTCTTTGAATTCTCATTTCCCCTTCATCCTCCAAAATCACAACTTTCACAAATCAACATGAAACAAAGAAATAATTATATCATCTCCTAGAGAAAATAATGTAGGTAAATTTCTTATTTCACATTTTAGCACAAAATCCTAATAAATTGAACCAAAAATGGGAAAAAATAATAAAATAAAACACACTTACCTTTCTATGGAGGGCTTGGCAGTAGCTGAATATGGAGGGAGAGTTCGTGAGCTTTATTGAGAAAAATCTCCCCACTTTTCTTTAATATATAATTACAAAATGAATTTTATATTCATTTTGGGCCGAAAACCTAAATTACTTTTAATGAATCCCTAAAATTAACTTATGTCACTCCTTCACCCCCATTTTAATATTTTTAATTAACTATAAAAATCTCATCTTTCAATTTTTCTTTTTGACCCTCTAGTTTTCCAAAATATCATTTTAATCACATAAATTGCACTCTCATTTTATAGTGCAATTCTCACCAAATTCCACGATCCAGCTTAGATTTCACTGTTTAAAACTATTCATATACTTTTTGCAACCAAAATATACATTCCTTCAAATTTTTATAAACTTTCGATTCGATCTGGTTATCTGAGTATTATATATATCTTCATCATTTAATACTTTTTTATGCAAACTCCATATCAAAATACTGAAATCCACTAAAATAATTGTCTTGGGCTAAACTATTAATTTACAAATCGAAAATTTAAATTTTGAAAATTTACACTTTTAGTTCTTAAACTTTTACAATTTTACACTTTAGTCCGTAAACTTTTAAAATTTACACTCCAGTCACCAGTTCAAAATTTGGGATATTACAAAATCATTATCTCATTTGCCCTAAATCGTTGACTCTATTAAAAAATGTAAGGAAAATTACATATTTAGCCACTAAATTATTTTTATGCTTTTGTTTTGGTTACCCAAGCATTTCTTCATTTCAAAATCATAACTAAATTTTTGTGTTCCCGTTTTTACTTCAATTGCATCAAAACCTTTAGCATAAGACTTGAAAGAGTTTTCACTCACATTGGCTTGGTCCCGATAACTTGAGAAACTATTGACGACACCATTGCCACCTTTCCATAACTCTTGAAACAACCACACAAACTTTCTTTCTTGGGAAATTGAAAAGAAAATAAAATACCAGGAAATGCTATCTCTATGGAATTTTCTATTCATCCTCTTTCTCCATTTTGTTGAAAATTCAAAGCTTAATTTGTTGAATTCAAATTAGGCTGAATTTGTTGAATTCAAAGGTGGGCAATATGGGCGACTGAAGGAGAATTCAAAGGTGGTTGTAACACCCCAACCCGTACCCGACCCGGATACGAGTCTGAGGTGTCACATTGACTTTTCAAAACGTTTACTTGTATAAAATAGTGAGTAATTTAAAACTTTTATACATGTAACTTATTCAAAAGATTTCTAGAACTATTCAGAGCTTAAATGTTTTTGCAAAACCAATCAGAGTATATACAATTCAAAACATTAATTACATGCCAACTATTTTCAATATACAAAATACATCTAATTCAAGACATCTTTTCTGATCTGATCTTCGGTAAGAAGTAACTGACCGGTCTTGCTCCTCTTCACTTTTCTTCTAGCTTTCCGAAACCTACGTGTGAAACACTCACACGCTAAGTCGATGACTTAGTGAGGCATAAAGAAAACACATCTAATGGAATTCATACCCACTAATCATGCATGACTGTTTTATGCTATCAAATTATACAACTCATTTACATATACATCAACATATATTCATGTATATTATGTAACAGATACCATAACCCTTATCACACATATATCATATCATGCAATTCATATCACACATCATATACATATATCACATACATTGTTCTCATATCACCAACCTGTTTATCCTTACTAATTCCCTTGTCATTACTTCAATTCCGTCATATGAGCATATAATGAATATAAACATATTATATATATTTTAATATGCCACAATACGTTACTAATTTCTATAATCATATAATACATAAACACATAGCATCTCATATCACCATGACATATATGCACTTCTACCATGTTAAGAGAAATACACATATCATTATATCAAATTATGTTCTCTTTTCAAAGCCCATGTACACATGTGAGAACTATAGATATGTGAGTCTATAGAGGTTGTGCACTATGTTGTCACCACAGCTCGTATAATTGCACCGGAGTGCCACGTAGAATTGCACCGGAGTGCCGCGTAGAATTGCACCGTAGTGCCATATAATAATGTCCATAAGGACCACATATCATTCCTTAAGAATCATATACATATACTAGGGATCAAGTATGTGTCTCACCAGACTTCACACATGTTCCAAAGAATACATATATGTCCCGAAGGACCACATATCATTCCTTAAGAATCATATACATATGCCAAGGATCAAGTATGTGTCTCACATGTTCCAAAGAAT
This sequence comes from Hibiscus syriacus, assembly GCF_006381635.1. Lineage (NCBI taxonomy): Eukaryota > Viridiplantae > Streptophyta > Magnoliopsida > Malvales > Malvaceae > Hibiscus > Hibiscus syriacus. Next base: position 727,196 of record NW_024063527.1, on the reverse strand, counting down.
ACATATATGTCCCGAAGGACCGCGTAGACCCTCGAATCTTGGCATGCCAACTATACCTCTAGCTCTCAAGACACATAACATGTGCATTTTCTTTTATACTTATCATTTCACATAACACATAGTTCAATTACTAATAGAACATTTTCATATGAGTCACATTTACATGTCACATAGCTTATATACTTTCTCACGTAGTTACATAGATCCATATCATATAACATATATCCCAAAGTGCATATAATCACATATATCATATCATATAACTTAGATCATTTCTCAGATATTCATATAAACATACATATCATATCTTGTTCACATATGATCATATATGCTTCATATAACACATAGAAACACCTAGAACACTTCCTCATAGCTTATATCAATTTTCAGAGTCCTTTCATATTACCAGATGACATATATCATATAGATATATAATAACTGATATCATATTATCTACCTTATGCTCCATTTCTTTGTATTCCCTTAGATTATAAATTATGTCGTATTTCTAAACATATATCATTTAATAGTATTTTTATTTAGGTACTAATTTAATCTCTTTACTTAATTCAATTTCATATATTCATTATAATCTTTTCATATAGCTCCATTATACTAATTCTAATAATAAATCATACCACTATGTACTTGTCCAACTCATTTTTCCATTATACATATACTGTTACCCATGTTTACCTAGTTCATATCACTTCTCATAAACTCACTTTCATCATATTTTCCTATTATTACATATTTTATCTCATAACCATGTATTCACATAGTCCTATATTTCATTATCATATTACTTATATTTGTTCTCCTATGACTCTTTATAAACATCTATTTCTATTTCCCTACATCTCTCGACTTATCTTCTATATTCCTATAATTTCATAACTTATTTTATATTCTCTTAATAACACTTAATCGTGTTTTTACATAAACCACATGGCACATACAAAATATATCAATTCAGATAATCAAACATACATACACTCATATTCAACTCATGCCTTTAATCATGAATTCATATGTAACACTTTAGGAAATAGACTCATCGTAAGTCTTATTCCCATCACACACCATATACTATTGAATATGCACTCACCTGGTCTCATTAGTCAATCTCGATCTCTAATCTTTCCCCTGATTGATCTTACTTGCCAAATGTTCCAGAATTGCCTTATGCTCAGAATCTACATAAATGTACATTTTAAGGCAATTATTAGATACCTACACCTTGTAATTGGATACTAGCAACTTAAACGAACTTATTAAACCCATATTCACAATTTTCCTTTAGGGGGGAATCAGTTCCCTCCTGTGGGGGAATCGGTTCCCCTATGAGATTCTGGAATTTCTGGTTCGTTTGAGGGGGGTATCGATTCCCCATTGAATGGGTACCGATTCCCTTGAATGGGTACCGATTCCCCTTGCCCAGAAATCATATTTTCAGCACGAAATTTACTTCATTTCATCTTAAACACTTCATATTTCAACCTCTTCTATATACTAAACTCAAACACACATACTTAAGCCCATTTGTACTCATTTAATCCATATTAATTCTCAAAATCCTCTCCTCTTAATGAAATTCAAGAATTATACTCAAATTTCAACATGTTCTAAATTCCTTTCTATCACTCCAAATCTCTTAATTCAACTATTGACAAGTCAAATTCAACTTATCAACTTTATTTCAAGATTTCATTCAAAAACTCAAAATCTTTAATCTCTCCTAATTCCACCATCCTTTGTTTTTAAGATGATTTAAGCTTTCCTTAAGCTTAATTATCATCCAATAATCATAACCAAACCTTTAGTTGAACAAATAAACAACTAATGAAGAAACTTACCTTTGCTTATGGATTCACGGTGTAAAAGAAGAGAATGAAGAAGAGAAGTCTGGAACTCTCTCATATTTCCCACGTTTATAATACTCAAAAAAGGGAAGATAAAAATCTTTCCCATGAAAAGACCATTTTGCCCCTTTAGTTCATCAATCTTTGCTATTTAATCCAATATTAAAATTCTTTACTTAAATCCCAAGACTTTTAAATTTCATTTCTAAATTGAACACAAAACTTTCAAAATTTGCAATTTAGTCACTGACCATGATTTGGGATGTTACAAATCTTCCCTCCTTTAAAGAAAATTCGTCCTCGAATTTTAACTGCATGCCTTTATAATATCACGTCTTCTAATATTTTCATGTTGCTTCCCTTAATATTTCCTGCCACCGCTACAACCTATCATTTTCCCATACTCAATTCTTCATATACGTCCACATCTTTATAAGTCCATATAATATTATTCATTATTTAGATAGCAACCCCAAATCTTTAATCCTCACTATTATGGATCAATTGATCTTTTTCATCATTTTTGTGCTTTGCACATAAATCAAGCTTTTGCTCATTTCTTAATCCTTATAAGTATTATTATACACCCAATCTTTTCATATAACCCTTACGTATTTGTTCAAAGAATAATCACCCATTCTCGTTCTTCTAATAATTGAAAATTGTATTACTTCAATTCGTAATTTAGTCACTGACCATGATTTAGGATGTTACAGTGGCTGCCTAATTTTGTTGATTTTTTAGCTTGGGAAAATTATTTTTAGTCACTGGACTTTAGGGTATTTACATGATTAGTCATCAAGCTTCAACTATAAATACCCTAACCCATTTAGCTTCAATATTATCCCAAAATCCCAAATCATTTCTGTAATATCCTCCATGCCTGGTTAGTGATTAATTTGCAAAGTTTCAACATTTGGTGATTTAAGTAAAATTATGGAAGAGTTTAATGACCTATTTGAGTTATTTGGTGTAGGATTGAATTATAAAGAAGGAGAATTAAGAGGGCAAAAGAGTAATTTAGTAAGTAAAATAATTAAATATTCCTTAGAGTGATTTTATAAATCACGTGGGCATTTGAGATAAGCATTCCAGACTTTTCTCTTCTTCTCTTCCTTCTCCAAACGTGAAGCTTGCAAGTAAAGGTAAGAATCTGAACCTTGGTAGTTTCTTTGATTTTTTAGCTTGGAAATTGAAGTTTGGATGTTATATAAGCTAAAGGAAAGCTTATATGACATTAAGGCAACAAGATAAGTGTTTTAGAGATAGATTTGGAAAATGAGTTTTTAGATGAAATTTTGATATGGATGAGTTTTTGAAGTTTGAATAAGATTTTTGACTTGTTAATAAGTTAATTAAGAAGTATGAGGTAATAGAATTGAAATTAGAACAAGTTGGAATTTGAGTAAGATTCTTCAATTCTATATGGATGATTAGTTTTTTTTAGTTTAGAGGTATGGAATGGATAATAATTAGTTTAAGTGTATGAAAGCTAAGAGTATTAAAGGGAGTGAAATATGTATATTTGAGCTGAAAGGAGATGATTTTCGAGCTCAAAATAGGATTTTTGGGCTAGGGGAATCGGTACCCATTCAAGGGGAACCGATACCCCCTCAACGAATATGAATTTCCAGAATGCTAGAGGGGAATCGATACCCCCAGGGGGGGAACCGATTCCCCCATGAAAAAAAAAGAAGAAAAGAAAGAAAGACTAAGCTATTAATTCCTTAAATTGGTAAACTATTAAAGCTTAATTTCAAGACATAGACATCTGATAATCATCTTGAAAATTATGTTTATGTAGATATCGAGCCTACACAAGTTCGGGAACAATCTACAAGTAGGATCGATCGAGGAAAAGGCAAAGAAATATAGGTGAGTGCATATGCATAGCATAATTATAGAAATATACTCAATTCTAGACTTGTGATAAGTCTAGATTTTATATCTTGGTACATGAGCATATCCTGTATTATGAGACATGACATGAGTTCATATAAAATGCATTATATGACATGAATATATGGGAAAAGTTATGAGCTATGTGAAAAGGTAAGAATTTACATGTCTACGCGATATAGACTACGTGAAATGTAAAAGCCCATGTTATGTAGATGAGAACTATAGGTATAGTTGGCATGCCAAGGGTAGAGGGTCTACGCGGTCCTTCGGGACATATGTATATTCTTTGGAACATGTGTGAAGTCTTAGAAAGACACATACTTGATCCCTAGTATATGTATATGATTCTTAAGGAATTCTATGTGGTCCTTATGGACATCATTATATGGCACTACGGTGCAATTCTACGCGGTCCTTCGGGATATATATATATTCTGTGGAACATGTGTGAAGTCTTGGAAAGACACATACTTGATCCCTAGTATATGTATATGATTCTTAAGGAATTCTATGTGGTCCTTATGGAAATCATTATATGGCACTACGGTGCAATTCTACGCGGCACTTCGGTGCATTTATACGAGCTGTGGTGACATCATAGTGCACAACCTCACATTACTCAGATACCTTAGGTTCTCAATATGCTATCATGGGCCAATAAACTTATTAATACAAATTCATGAATGTTAAAGTCATATGCTTACAGGTATGGATATTGATGATGGAGACTACATTGATTAAATACATGTTTGCATCTCATTTCATATGATCATGACATTTTCATTACATTGCCTTGTTATTATTATTGCCTCACTAAGTCGATGACTTAGCGTGTGAGTGTTTCACACGTAGGATCCGAGAAAGTAGACGAGACAGGTTAAGCAGCTTGACAGCATTACTCCTGCAACCACCAGATCAGAAGCAACTTAATCAGTAGGTCATTTTGTTATGTAAATGGCAGTTGGCATGTAATTAAAGGGTTAAGTTGTGTATGCTCTAAATATTTTGGTAAACTTATATTACAATATGTATATTATCGTATTTTCTTAATATAAGTTCAAATATTTTGCTATTATTTGTTAAGAGTTGTGTTTTAAAGTCAATGTAGTATCTCTGACTCATATCCGGGTCGGGTACGGGTTGGGGGTGTTACATTTAATGGTATCAGAGCCATGGTTTAGCCAATTCTAGGCATGAACCATAGTCTATAGAGTCTTTAAATGGAATACATGCCAAAAAATAGTGAGAACTTTTGATCTGGTGTAGTATGAGTATGTTGTTTTGCTAATAGAACAATGTGTTTATTCTTATTAGATGTCCGGACATCATAGCTCCCGAAGTGAAGCGGGAGAAGATAGGCATGCTGAAAGCAGTAATTCACCTGCCCTGGCCAGGCAAGGTGAAGAACAGGCATCTCAAGGAGTGCCTGTGCAAGATCAAGATACGTTCTTCAGAATGTTAGACGCTATTTTGACGCGTCTTCAACCTTCTGCTCCACTAACTCAAAGAATTAATGTAGCAAAAGAGTTGAGAGGTTTAGGAGCTTCCGAATTTAAGGGAGAAGCTGAGGAAGGTCCAGTGTCAGCGGATCTTTGGTTGAATGATTTGAAAATCATGTTAGATGGTCTCCACTGTTCCGAAGTGGAGAAATTAGATGGAGCTGTGTCTTTATTGAGGGGTCAGGCGAGGATATGGTGGACGAACGTCACCATAAGGATGACAACCGACCAGTTGACTTGGTCTTTGTTTTTAGAAGAATTTAAAAACAAGTATATTGGAGATCAGTTTATCCGACAAATGAAGCAAGAGTTTATGAATTTGAAGCAGATGAGCCGCTCTGTTTAATGAGTACGAATGTGAGTTTAATAAGTTGAGCAGGTTTGCAGCTGAGCTTGTGCCTACTGAAAAAGATGCTTGCGAATGGTTCGTGGAGGGCTTGCGCCATAGACTTAAAGAATTGTTGATAGTATTAAACTTGTCCTCGTTCCAGGAGATGATTAATCGTGCAAAAGCTCTTGAAAGGGCTCAGAATGAAAGATTTGGGGACTCAAGAGTTCAGACATCAAAGAGGACGACTACTTCTTCTAGCTCAGTACCATCAAAAAAGGGAAGAGACTCGGGATTTCGATCACAAGCTAGATCAGAATCAGTTGCATCGTCTGCTAAGGGAGCAAGTCAGGCAAGACCTAGACAGACGCAGTCAGTAGAATCTGGTGCTGGGAGATCTACTCCGAGTCAAGGGAGACAGTGTCAGCACTGTGGGAAAAATCATTATGGGGCTTGTCGTATGGCTGCTAGGACTTGTTTTCGATGCGGAGACGCCGGACATTTTATCCGGGATTGTCCATTGATTTTTGCTGAGCCTGCACCATCTGGAAGAGTTGGTTCTTCCTCACAAAGAGGACGAGGAAGAGGAAGGAACCCGTCTGAATTCTCTGCTCAACCTGAAGTTCGATCCACTGCTCGGGTATACAATCTAAAGACAAGTGAAGACCGTGATGACCCTGATATTATAGCAGGTACTTTTCAATTGTATGATAAATTAGTATTGGTGCTGATTGATCCGGGTTCTAATTATTCTTATATTACAAGTAAGTTAGTAAAGGAGTTGAGGATTCCTATAGAAGCTACGAGTAATGTGATGATAGTAACTAATCCGTTAGGACATAGTACTCAGGTGGACAAAGTCTGTAAGGGGTGTCCCATAAAGGTTTAGGGAATTGAATTCCCTGCTAATCTGATGGAATTACCCTTTGACGAGTTTGAAGTGATTCTAGGAATGGATTGGTTGTTTCATTATTATGGGAATGTCGAATGTAGATTGAAAAAGGTAACCCTGAAGAGTCCAGAAGGAATAGAAGTTAATGTGATCAGTTAAATGTGTAATCCTTTAGCAAATGTAATATCAGTGATGTCTGCCAAGAAATTATTGCTACAAGGATGTCAGGGTTTTCTTGCAAATGTGATTGATTCAAGAGCTCAAGAGAAAAGGTTAGAGGAGATTCCAATAGTTCAAGAGTTCCCTGATGTTTTTCCTGCTGAATTGCCAGGATTACCTCCGGATAGAGAGGTAGAATTTCAAATTGAAGTAATGCCAGGAACCGCTCCAATTGCAATGGCACCTTATCGGATGGCTCCGAAAGAATTGCAAGAGTTAAAGAATCAATTGCAAGATTTGTTAGAAAAAGGATTTATTCGACCAAGTGTGTCACCTTGGGGAGCTCCGGTGTTATTTGTTAAAAAGAATGATGGATCAATGCATCTGTGTATTGATTATCGACAACTTAATAAGGTGACCATTAAGAACAAGTATCCCCTTCCGCGCATTGATGACTTGTTTGATCAACTAAAAGGAGCTTCGGTATTTTCGAAGATCGATCTACGTTCGGGTTATCATCAATTGAAGATCCAGGAGAAAGATATTCCGAAGACGGCTTTCAGAACGAGATATGGTCATTATGAATTCATCGTAATGCCCTTCGGAGTAACGAATGCACCTGCTGCTTTCATGGATCTCATGAACAGGATTTTTCATCCCTATCTGGACCAGTTTGTTGTTGTCTTTATTGATGACATAATGGTCTACTCGAAGTCCATTGAAGAGCATAGCACACATCTGAGGCTAGTTTTGCAAATTCTTAGAGATAAAAAGTTGTATGCCAAATTGTCCAAATGTGAGTTCTAGTTAAAGGAAGTAATTTTCTTGGGGCATGTGATCTCGGCAGTGGGGATTAGAGTAGACCCTCAGAAGATTAAAGCTATAATGGATTGGGAAGTTCCTAAGAATGTGTCTGAAGTTCGGAGTTTTCTTGGACTTGCCGGTTACTATCGAAGATTCGTTAAGAATTTTTCGATGATTGTGTTGCCTCTAACAAAGTTAATGAGAAAGAACGTACCATTTGTTTGGACTTCGGAATGTCAAGAAAGCTTCGAATCTTTAAAGAGAATTCTGACGGAAACTCTGATATTGGTTCAACCGGAATCTGGCAAGAATTTTGTAGTATTCAGTGACGCATCCCATAACGGGTTGGGGTGTGTATTAATGCAAGAAGGAAAAGTGGTAGCGTATGCATCGAGACAGTTGAAACCACATGAAAGGAATTACCCCACTCATGATTTAGAAATGGCTGCTGTAGTATTCGCTCTCAGGATTTGGCGTCATTATCTTTATGGGGAGCGTTGTTACTTATATACGGATCATAAGAGCCTGAAGTACCTGATGACTCAAAAAGAATTGAATTTGAGGCAACGTAGATGGGTAGAGTTCTTAAAGGATTATGATGTGATAATTGACTATCATCCCGGAAAGGCTAATGTGGTAGCATATGCTCTGAGTAGAAAGACGTTTGCAGCTTTATGAGCTATGGATGCAAGATTATCTTTAATGGGAGACGGTGGTCTTTGTGCAGAATTAACCCTTAAACCAGCATGGTTGGAACGAATAGGAGAATTGCAAAGTAAAGATGAAGTGTGTTTGAAAAGAATTGAACAAGTAAAGAACAAAGAGATTAAAAACTTTGAGATTAAGTCAGATGGAAATCTATATTGTAAAGGAAGAATTGTAATACCCGACAATGACGACTTGAAGAAAGAAATATTAACAGAGTCTCATTGCAGTCCGTTAACGATACACCCGGGTGGAACCAAGATGTATATGGATTTGAAGGATCAATTTTGGTGGTCAGGGATGAAGCGAAGCATCACCAAATTTGTGTCTAAGTGTTTGATATGTCAACAAGTCAAAGCCGAGCATCAAGTTCCATCAGGATTATTGCAACCGCTTTTCATTCCTCAATGGAAATGGGAAAATGTTACGATGGACTTTGTTTCAGGGTTACCCTTGACCCCGAACAAAAGAGAATCAATCTGGGTAATTGTTGATCGATTAACTAAGTCAGCGCATTTTCTTCCGGTTAGAACGGATTTCTCTATGGAAAAGTATGCAGAGCTGTATATTAGAGAAGTTATTAGATTGCATGGAGTACCTGTTTCCATAGTCTCTGATCGAGACCCTCGATTCACTTCTAGATTCTGGAAATCTTTGCATGGAGCGTTGGGGACTCATTTAAACTTTAGTACGGCTTTTCATCCTCAGACTGATAGGCAACCAGAGAGAACTATTCAGATATTGGAAGATATGTTGAGAGCATGCGTAATGGAATTTAAAGGATCATGGGAAAAGTATTTACCGCTGGCAGAGTTCGCTTACAACAATAGTTATCAGTCTAGTATAAAGATGGCTCCCTATGAAGCTCTTTATGGAAGGAAATGTCGTACGCCTTTGAACTGGTATGAGCTTAAAGATAAAGAAGTGCTTGGTCCTGAGTTGATTCAGGAAGTAGAAGAAAAGGTTCTGATAATTCAGAGTAATCTCAAAGCTGCAGCAGACAGACAGAAATCATATGCAGATCTAAAAAGGAAAGAAGTTGAATTTCAAGTTGGAGATAAAGTGTTTTTAAAAGTGTCTCCATGGAAGAAGGTGTTGAGATTTGCTCGAAAAGGAAAATTGAGTCCTTGGTTTATTGGACCATATGAGATTGTAAAGAGAGTAGGACCTGTAGTATATCAGCTAGCTTTACCACATGAGATGGAAAAGATACATGATGTCTTTCACGTTTCAATGCTTCGAAGATATAGATCTGATCCTTCTCATATCGTGACACCAGAAGAGATTGAGGTTCGACCTGACTTGACTTATGAGGAAGAACCGATTCAAATTTTAGCTCATGAGGTTAAGCAATTGAGGAATAAGACTATTCCATTGGTTAAAGTTTTATGGAAGAATCACAAAGTAGAGGAAGCAACATGGGAGCGTGAGGAGGATATGAGGAATCAGTATCCCCATCTCTTTTCTTATTAAAAATTCGAGGACGAATTTTCTTAAGGGAGGGAGATTTGTAACATCCTCCATGCCGGGTTAGTGATTAATTTGCAAAGTTTCAATATTTGGTGATTTAAGTAAAATGATGGAAGAGTTTAATGACCTATTTGAGTTATTTGGTGTAGGATTGAATTATAAAGAAGGAGAATTAAGAGGGCAAAAGAGTAATTTAGTAAGTAAAATAATTAAATATTCCTTAGAGTGATTTTATAAATCACGTGGGCATTTGAGATAAGCATTCCAGACTTTTCTCTTCTTCTCTTCCTTCTCCAAACGTGAAGCTTGCAAGTAAAGGTAAGAATCTGAACCTTGGTAGTTTCTTTGATTTTTTAGCTTGGAAATTGAAGTTTGGATGTTATATAAGCTAAAAGAAAGCTTATATGACATTAAGGCAACAAGATAAGTGTTTTAGAGATAGATTTGGAAAATGAGTTTTTAGATGAAATTTTGATATGGATGAGTTTTTGAAGTTTGAATAAGATTTTTGACTTGTCAATAAGTTAATTAAGAAGTATGAGGTAATAGAATTGAAATTAGAACAAGTTGGAATTTGAGTAAGATTCTTCAATTCTATATGGATGATTAGTTTTTTTTAGTTTAGAGGTATGGAATGGATAATAATTAGTTTAAGTAAGTGTATGAAAGCTAAGAGTATTAAAGGGAGTGAAATATGTATATTTGAGCTGAAAGGAGATGATTTTCAAACTCAAAATAGGATTTTTGGGCTAGGGGAATCGGTACCCATTCAAGGGGAACCGATACCCCCTCAACGAATATGAATTTCCAGAATGCTAGAGGGGAATCGATACCCCCAAGGGGGGGAACCGATTCCCCCATGAAAAAAAAAGAAGAAAAGAAAGAAAGACTAAGCTATTAATTCTTTAAATTGGTAAACTATTAAAGCTTAATTTCAAGACATAGACATCTGATAATCATCTTGAAAATTATGTTTATGTAGATATCGAGCCTACACAAGTTCGGGAACAATCTACAAGTAGGATCGATCGAGGAAAAGGCAAAGAAATATAGGTGAGTGCATATGCATAGCATAATTATAGAAATATACTCAATTCTAGACTTGTGATAAGTCTAGATTTTATATCTTGGTACATGAGCATATCCTGTATTATGAGACATGACATGAGTTCATATAAAATGCATTATATAACATGAATATGTGGGAAAAGTTATGAGCTATGTGAAAAGGTAAGAATTTACATGTCTACGCGATATAGACTACGTGAAATGTAAAAGCCCATGTTATGTAGATGAGAACTATAGGTATAGTTGGCATGCCAAGGGTAGAGGGTCTACACGGTCCTTCGGGACATATGTATATTCTTTGGAACATGTGTGAAGTCTTAGAAAGACACATACTTGATCCCTAGTATATGTATATGATTCTTAAGGAATTCTATGTGGTCCTTATGGACATCATTATATGGCACTACGGGGCAATTCTACGCGGTCTTTCGGGATATATATATATTCTGTGGAACATGTGTGAAGTCTTGGAAAGACACATACTTGATCCCTAGTATATGTATATGATTCTTAAGGAATTCTATGTGGTCCTTATGGACATCATTATATGGCACTACGGTGCAATTCTACGCGGCACTTCGGTGCATTTATACGAGTTGTGGTGACAGCATAGTGCACAACCTCACATTACTCAGATACCTTAGGTTCTCAATAAGCTATCATGGGCCAATAAACTTATTAATACAAATTCATGAATGTTAAAGTCATATGCTTACAGGTATGGATATTGATGATGGAGACTACATTGATTAAATACATGTTTGCATCTCATTTCATATGATCATGACATTTTCATTACATTGCCTTGTTATTATTATTGCCTCACTAAGTCGATGACTTAGCGTGTGAGTGTTTCACACGTAGGATCCGAGAAAGTAGACGAGACAGGTTAAGCAGCTTGACAGCATTACTCCTGCAACCACCAGATCAGAAGCAACTTAATCAGTAGGTCATTTTGTTATGTAAATGGCAGTTGGCATGTAATTAAAGGGTTAAGTTGTGTATGCTCTGAATATTTTGGTAAACTTATATTACAATATGTATATTATCGTATTTTCTTAATATAAGTTCAAATATTTTGCTATTATTTGTTAAGAGTTGTGTTTTAAAGTCAATGTAGTATCTCTGACTCATATTCGGGTCGGGTACGGGTTGGGGGTGTTACAATTTCTTTCTCCAATACTAGAGAGTTTTCTTGTGAGTAGTGAGTGTTTTGTAAACACCTGTAAATTTTCTCTCTTAGTAAAAGATCTGCAGCAGTCCGGAGACGTAAGCAAATTGGCTGAACTCCGTTATCAATTTCGAGTATTATTTTTCCGCTTTTATTTCGCATTCTCAATAATCTGGTTATAGGGAAATTACTCGTTACTCGTTTTATTTCCCAACAAATGGTATCATGAGCTTTTGGTTGTGAATTTTGTCAATTTTTCTGTGAGATTACTATTCATGTAAATAGTGAATTTCGTGAATAGTAAAATTTTATGGGCGATACGAGTTTGTCGATGAAGGTGTTCTAATACATGGTAGTTCTCAAAAAATTGTCAGAAACGATCTAAAGAAGCCAGATTCGAGTGGGAGCGATGGCTTTGAGAAATGAAGTTGATGAGCTCAAGAGGGAGCTACTCATATGCAAAGGAGCAATGAGTGAATGAGATGCGCTCAAGACCTTCTTGGAAGGACTTAGACCAGGGGTGATGCTCGGGATAGAGCAAAGTGATGCCCATATACTTTTGGAGGCCATAGCTGTAGCCGAAAAGCTGACTGAGCTTGCAGGTGATAAGCCAAGTAGTGATGTGTCATCCAAGCCCATGCCCAGAGATAGTGGCAATAGTGGTGGAGACCGGGAAAAGATGCAGCAGGGACATGGTAGAGAAAGCTCTTCGAATGGCCAAGGTGAGCTATCGACTGTTCGTAGCCAAGGAAAGCCATCGGGAAAGAATGACAAGGTTAAGTCCGGTGTAAAGAAGAAGGGGAACAAAGAAAAATTAAAGTGCTACTTTTGTGGTGGTCCTCATTTGATTAGAGGATGTCTCGAGAGGCGTCGCCTTACAACCATCATGAATAGGATGGAAGAAGGAGAAGTAGCTGGAATTGGCACGGTCGCAAGTGTTAAAGCTACCAAGCCAGGGAAAAGACTTGGTCCGATTGATGGGATCAATGAGGCCAAGCAAGGAATGATGTTGAAGCAGAACCTGGAAGAAAACGTGGCAAAGCAGTAGAGCACAAGAAGGGACCCGGTGCGATAGCAAGAGATAAAGTCGTCAAGCCGATGGTGCAAATGAGAAAGTCCGCTCACAGTATGCCATGATGGAGGCATGGTCCAAGTTGCGTCTCAGGCATAAAGAGACACTTAAGGAGTATGTGAGTCGATTTAGAAACTCATGCTCAAAGTCCCAAGTTTGACTGAAGATGGATTCTTCACCTTCATGTTGGATTGAAGCCATGGGCGATAGAGTGTTGGAGCGAAGGAAGTTAAGGATTATCTAAAGCTTTGACAATCGCCGAGTCCACAAAATTTGGAGTCAGAAAACAAGACTTTCAAAGCAAAGCCTAAAGCCGAGGGTAGCGGCAAGATTCCACGATGAGGAAAGTCAAGGATGATGAATGTTGTTCCTCGAGTGGCAAAGAAATCCACTCAATGATGAACCAGATGGTGTCTAGAGAAGATGTGTGCAGTCTTGACACAAGTTCAAGTGTCAAAGATGCTAAGCGAGGGTAAGAGTCGAGCAAACGAGGGGGCGCAGACTTAAGATGTCATAAGTGTTGCAAATTACCCGAGGTGAGCCCAGTCATCCAAGGTGATGGATGACCCAGGATCGAGTTCTCCAGAGAAGAGGATGAACCCATGATCGAGGGGGAGTTGAGAGTATGCTCAATACAGTTAATTTTTGCCAAGGGTATAATCCAAGTGCAGGAGGAGTTAGCCATGTCCAAGGAGTTTGCCGAGCATGTTCATGTAGAGACATAGATTCAGAGACCATCATAAGAAGGGTCAAGCAGGGCTTGCGAGGATGTTTAAGTGAGAACAATCCTTCAAAACGTTGAGGGACATAAAACCAAAAAATTACCCAATAACAGTGGGTTTACAGGCGGTGACTACAGATAAAATGAAGTTGTGTTCAGCTTCAGTTGACAGGCTAGAATAACGAGAACATAAATGCTGCTGCATTGATAAGGTGTGAAGACATATTAAAATAGTCTTCAAGTGGGAGATTGTTGAAAATTCAAGCTGAATTTGTGAATTCAATTAGTCTGAATTTGTTGAATTCAAAGGTGAGCAATATGGGCGGCTGAAGGAGAATTCAAAGTGGCTGCCTAATTTTGTTGATTTTTTAGCTTGGGAAAATTATTTTTAGTCACTGGACTTTAGGGTATTTACATGATTAGTCATCAAGCTCACTATAAATACCCTAACCCATTTAGCTTTAATATTATCCCAAAATCCCAAATCATTTCTTTCTTCCAATACTATAGAGTTTCTGTAAGTATGAGTTTTTAAACACCTGTAAATTTTATCTCTTAGTAAAGATCTCAGCAGTCTAGAGACGTAAGCATTGGCTGAACTCTGTTATCAATTTCGGGTATTATTTTTCCGCTTTTATTTCGCATTCTCAATAATCTGGTTATAGGGAAATTACTCGTTACTCGTTTTATTTCCCAACACATTTCTCATCCTTTACTGTAAGCGATTTTCTTTTTCATTCTTGTTTTTTCATTTGTTGTTGTTAGTAATCTTTATTTATTTCAACATATGTCGTGTCTTGTTTTCGAACAATACAGGTGGCTTTCGATGGTGTCAGAGATTCACTTGTGACAAAAAATCTATTCACTCCCAGAGTATCGTTCGTTCATTATTGGAACAAATAGCTCAACAATGAAATCTCAAAGACTCATTTTTCACTCTCCAAAGTATCCCCATTAACCGTTGAAGTCTCCGCCAGTTTTTCCAAACTTGCCGCTCAAACCACCCCGATTAATTCTCGTCTCCTTTCTTTTGCTTTCACTAAACTCTTTTTCTTCCTCGATTTATCGTCGAGTCTCGAGAAACACTCCAAAAACGACAAGAATTTCACCAACTACGACTCCAGTGATCTCGACGGAGCTGACAAGTTCAAGAACTACTTTGAAAATGAAAATGTTATCCTCAACTTATTCTGCCGATAGAGTTGGGACTATGCTGGTCACAAGAATTTATTCTCTAGTTACACTAATGGATCAAATGTCGTCGATCATAACTTCACACCTACAAAACTGTCGCCACAGGCGGTTATGGAAACTTCAATACCGTCTAAAACTTATATGTTTGGTAACATGGATCCTTGTTGAACCCCATGACATAAACGGTCAGCAACCGTGAAATCTTCAACAACAAAAAGAGAGAGAGTAAAAGCAATAACAATATAGTTTGGAAAAACTGCATCAACTTGTTTACATATAGAATGACCTCATTGAAATGACTAAGAAGAAGAGAAATCAAATTAAAAACTTGAACCTGAATTAATGTGAGGAAAAAGCAGCATATTTATTGTATGTTAGGGAAAAAATATGTGCATGCAGAAATGCGAAAATAAAGAAAGACTTGGATGAAGATATGTTGGTAGAGTAGAAATGTAGAATAATTTGGCTAAGGTGATAATATCGCCGTCGATAGTTTCTTAAGTTACCAGGATTATGCCAATGTGGGTGACAACTTTTTCCAGTGTTATGCTAAATGTTATAATGCAACTGAAGTAAAAATGGGACCAAAACGGAAAAAACATTAAGTTTAGTGATGATTTTGAAATGAAGAAATAGTTGGGTAACCAAAATAAAAGCATATAAATAGTTTAGTGGTTAAATATGTATTTTAGCCTTGTATTTTATAACAGATAACAATTTGGGGCAAACGAGTTAATGATTTAACTTCAATGAGCAAAACGTCCTGAAAATACTTAGAAAAACTCGATACAAATGATATACTTTAGATTATTCCCAATATGTCACCTATTTTAGATTATTTTTCAATTTAATACTTTTTACGGAGGGAATTTTTTCATGTAGAAAACACCTTCCGCTATTGTGGTAAATAATGTCAAAACTATTGAAATTGGATTGAAATGAAGAAAAAAAAAGAGAAAAACAAGAGCAAAATCTATGAAAGCTTTGATCTAAAAAAATAAACGTCTATGGTACATATTGAAGATATATAATTACACTAGTCAAACGAAAACGATAGTATATGTATATTAATATTATGTTTAATCGTTCAATAAATATATATTTAAAAAAATATTTTTGAAAAAAATATAGTGAACGTTGGTAAGGTTGCTGTAAACATCAATCAAATTTTACAACTCTAATTTTCAATTCCATCTAGAAGTCTCTGGCGAGCATGACTTTTGTAGGGTTTAGTCCAATTGACATCTCTAAAGTCTGGATTAATATTGAAATTATTTATACGTTGGAAAAATAATAGGGTAATAATTCATATTAAAATTATTTGAAATATTTTTGTGCATTCAAAGTATTTGTGTTATCTCGTTCATTTTATGTGATTGTTTTATATATATGATAGTGTGAAATTTAGATCCTTCTATTATTATTAGGACACATTTTTCAAAGTAGTGACGTTTGAATTCGAAAGAATGTGGGCAAAATTCAAGAATTCTAAGCGTAAAACCAAAGAACATATGTATTTAAGAATTTTATATAATATGATAGCTGTCTATTTTGATTTCATTTAAAATGTTTTTCACTAATTTGACGTGTGAACCGTCATTCAACACTTTAAATTATATTTGGTTATTTTTTTGTCATCTCGGTTCTAAGGCTTCGGCTTGATTAATCTGGACTGACCCGCGTCGTACATTTAGTTTTGGGGTGAGTCTTCCGGCAAGAATTTTTTACATACATAAAGATTCGAGCTCGAGACATTGCTTAAGAAATATTAAGCTCAACACTTTAAATTGGATTTGGTTTTTTTAATGCTATACATGTGTATATTCTTGTTATAAATCTTTTTCATATAAAATCATTTTTATATGATATCATTAATTAAAGTCTAAAAAATCATTTCGATGCAATTTTGATCATTTTAAAATTATAAAATTAATTGTAAATATCGATATACGATATTCATTCTAGAATTAATTTTTATTTTACTCTTACTTTACAAATGATTTTTTCTAAACTATTTCAGTCAAAAGTCCAAAATCACTTTTTCAAAAAAGATCCTTTTTTATTTTAATTTAAGAAACTTTGTTCACAAATATGAAAATTATAATTTAGTTATCCATGGATACCCATATTCAGGGACCAATCTATATGGTGTTTGGGAGGGGCAACAACTCCTCCTACCTTTTTTTATATATATGATAGTATTTTAAGTCCTTTTAGTTTAAATATCAGTTAAATAGCCTCTCTTCTAAATTTCCAGATTCACTTAATAGATTATTTTTATTTTGATATAAAACGATTTAGTCCCTTAACATTTGATCCTAACTTCGTCCATGCCCATTTTTTATGAAGAGAAAATTATGCTTTGCTTTGAATGTACGGAGTTTTCAATTGAAAAAAATTAATGACAAATTAAATTAATCGATGCTTAGGTGTCTATGACCAATTAACGGTGGTGGGGATATCGTGACAGAGATGAAGATGGAATTAAAATATAATATTAGTAATGATTTAAAAAATATTTATGTAATTAAAACAAAAACAAAATAATAATTAGGTGGCTAAATATATAATTTACCCTTATTTTTTATTTCACCGCCGCATAAAAGGTAGTTGGTGGACGTATTCTAATTCATTATGTAAGCTTATTCTAAGATGCAAATAATGCAAAACTGCTAAATCCAAAACATCTTTTATTAATTACTTGTAATAATATTAATTATGAATAAAGATTCTTCAATGATTGAGAACTGAAAATAATTATGAATAAAGATTCTTCAACGATTGACAACTAAAAATAATTTAAATCTTGATTTTTTTGGTAATAATTAAATCTTAATTAAACCTCAGAAAAATAATTAAATAAATAAGCATTCCAAGAAAAGGAATAAAATTACATTTAATATGGAACTTAAAATACGATATGATAATTTTGAAAATGACAAAATCGCTTAAAAATAATACAACAATGACAATTTTTAAATATGTAAAGACTTAAACATTAAATATAATTAACACACAAAAAAATTATGAAAACAAATTAAAATCTAAGGTAAACTACGAATGTAGTATAAAAATTATCAGTTTTACTTCGTTTTAGTAATATTAAAAAAATTGATAATACTAAATTAATAAGTCAATAATAAACCTATAAATTAACGGATTGATTTTGAATATAATTATTATTTACTAGTTTCTGGTATACTCATAATGAAGGTGGGAAAAATTATGTAAAATGATTATATTTTATAAAACTTTATCCGTTCTTATTAGTGAATTGATAATAAAAAATCATATATAAATCTTATTAAACATTTAAAAGTGTAATTTTTAATTGTTTATATATAAAAAAATCTAAAAGACAATATAATAATATAATTATAATTTAAAATAAAAATAATTTAATAATTTGCATTAAATCGATAGCGTAAGGTATCAGAACTATACTTTTTTGAACTAATGATCAAAATTGAATAACCTTAAACTCAAGAGATCACCAATGTTATATATCCTTAAACTTTTTATTTACGTGTTATATCATCAATTTAATAAAAATTAATAATAATATGAATCAAACGATTTCAATAGTTAAAAGAGACAATTATTATCTCTAAAATTATAGAATTTGAATAAATTAATCTTAATAATCAAAGAGATTAATATTAGCTCATAATTATCCTGTACTAACAAAAATAACTATTTTATTATAAATTGGTACATTAATGACCGTTCAGCTAACTTTTAAAATTTCACGAATAAAAAAACATAACGTTTTCTAGAAATAGAAAAAAAAAGCTGGGTTCGGTTTTTGGTTTCTGTTTCTATCACTATCCAAGAACCTTCTTCTACGTGAAGACCAGGTTTAGGCAATCTCCACGAGGTTTTTTCTTCTTCATATTTTTTTTTATAATTTCCATTGTAAAATGATTCGCTTTTGAATTTTGATCTTTCCTTTGTCGCCACCTCATCAAGACTCTTCCTAAGCGTTTCCTTTTTTCTTGTAAAAGCCGCCTCCTTTCGTTTGCAAATGCCTTGACTTTGTACATTTCCCTCTTTCAAACACGCCATTACACCAACAACAACGGCAAATTACAAAGCAGACCCAGCTCCATAATTCTCACATTCCCTTTCGTTGTACAGATATTCCCTCATCAATGTTTTGTTGTTGAAGTTGCTTTCAAATCATTTATGCCCACGATCATAAACTGAAGGTTGTTTCTTTTCTTTTTCCCCTGTCTGTACCTGTATTTGTATAATGTTTTCATATGTATACATCGTTTTTGGGTTTACTCTGCTGAATTGGAAATTTGGGGTGCTTCTTTGTCTCTTAAGCCGATCATAATCTGGGAATTTCTTGAATTTTATTTATTTTTTGACTTTCAGCTGTTAGAGATATCTTTCATCCATAGATATAGCCTCAAAAGTCATTACTTTATTTTATATTCGTGTGATCTTAGAGAAGAAGTTGAAAGAGGGATCCTGAATTTGTTTTTGGGATGGACTCAAAAACTACAGTTGAGAATTTGTATAGTATTGAACCTGCCTTAAGTTCCTCGTCAAGGAGGAGTAATTTATCTGCTCATTCCAAATCTTTGGGCGGGAGTTCGATTAGGGAAGTGAGTTTTAGTGATTTGGGACCAAAGCCTGTGAAATATGGATCTCGTAGTGCTGAGTCAGAGACATATAACATGTCGCAAAAAGAGATCAATGATGAAGATGCTAGGTTGGTACATATAAATGATCCTGTCAAGTCAAATGAGAGGTTCGAGTTTGCTGGGAATTCCATTAGGACCGGAAAGTACTCAATCCTAACATTTCTGCCTAGGAACTTGTTCGAGCAGTTTCATAGAGTTGCCTATATATACTTCCTTGTGATTGCGGTGCTCAATCAGTTGCCTCAGCTTGCGGTATTTGGTCGCTTTGCTTCCATTTTGCCACTGGCATTTGTCCTTCTGGTTACAGCAGTTAAAGATGCGTATGAAGACTACAGGCGCCACAGGGCAGACAAGATTGAGAACAATAGGCTAGCATCAGTTTTGGTTAATCATGAATTTCAGCAAAAGAAATGGAAGGACGTCCAGGTTGGTGAGATAATCAAGATTCATGCTAATGAGACTATTCCTTGTGACATGGTTCTGCTTTCAACTTGTGATCCAACAGGAGTTGCATACGTGCAGACTATTAATTTAGACGGAGAGTCCAATCTGAAGACACGGTATGCCAAACAGGAGACCCTTCTGAAGATTCCCGAAAAGGAGATTGTTTCCGGTTTGATTAAGTGCGAGAAACCCAACAGAAACATATATGGTTTTCAGGCTAACATGGAAGTTGATGGGAAACGAGTGTCACTTGGTCCCTCCAATATTATTCTTCGTGGCTGTGAGATTAAAAACACTACTTGGGCTATTGGGGTTGCTGTCTATGCTGGCCGTGAGACCAAAGCAATGCTTAACAACTCAGGGGCCCCATCAAAGAGGAGTCGGCTTGAGACCCATATGAACTTGGAGATCATCTTCCTCTCACTGTTTCTCACTGCATTGTGCACGGTTGTCTCCGTATGTGCTGCTGTTTGGTTGAGACGCCACAGGGATGAGTTGGATTACTTGCCTTTTTACAGAAGAAAGGACTTCTCTGGGGAGGAAGAAGAGAATTACAATTATTATGGATGGGGATTAGAAATAGTTTTCACATTCCTCATGTCAGTTATTGTGTTTCAGATCATGATTCCTATTTCACTGTATATTTCCATGGAGCTAGTCAGGGTTGGTCAGGCTTACTTCATGATTCGAGACATCCAGATGTATGACGAGGCTTCAGATTCAAGATTTCAGTGTAGGGCTTTGAATATAAATGAGGACTTAGGACAAATCAAATATGTTTTCTCTGATAAAACCGGTACACTTACTGAGAACAAGATGGAATTCCGTTGTGCAAGTATTTGGGGGGTAGATTACAATGGTGGAAAGGTCAGTTCACAAGATCAGAACGATGGTTACTTTGTCGAAGGTAAACAACAAATTTATCTCTAGTACTACTGTGTAGAAATGAACATTATTTCAGGTTTGTTTAGCATTTTTCTTACTTAACCCCTTTTTCTTATTAAGTGGACGGGAAGATTTTGAGGCCAAAGATGGTGGTAAAGACTGATCCTGAGCTTCTACAATTTGCTAGGAGCGGAAAAGAGACTGAAGAAGGCAGTCACGTCCATGAGTTCTTCCTTGCACTGGCAGCTTGCAATACAATTGTGCCTCTAATTGTAGATACACCTGATCCTACTTTGAAGTTGATAGATTACCAAGGCGAGTCTCCAGATGAACAGGCATTGGTTTATGCTGCAGCAGCATATGGATTTATGCTAATAGAGCGAACCTCTGGCCATATTGTTATTGACATTCAAGGAGAAAGGCAAAGGTAATCTCAAGCGCTGACTTCTATCTTCTTGGTTTTGTATCCACCATTTCTGTTTAATTGTTATATTATGAATATATGATGACCTCTGCCAGAATTAGCCCAGGAATTGTCACTAGATTTGAGCTTCTGGTGTCGGTATTTAGTGTAAACTCTTGGACTGAGTGCTTTAATGGTGATAGGAACTTCTAGAGTGTCAACATTTTATCTCACCTTTTATATCATAAAGTAGGCATGCGACTTTCTTTTATTTTCTGGATAATCAGTGTCTGTATAGTTTTATTTATGAGTTTATAAGCTTTGTTTTTTCACAGATCAATTATAGTTTTATATTATTTGAGGTTATTGGCTTTATTTTATATTAGTCTTTACATATTTCCCAAGTATGAGGTGTGGGAAAGTATGTAAATACCTATTTGAGTTTAGTCTCTAATTTTTATCCTCCTTTTGTTGTTGAATTTCGAAATATTGGGAGGTTGGGATATTGTAAGATTTAGGAACTGACATTGAAAATTCTCTTGCTTTGGGAGAGAGAAGTATCTATATATAAATATGTAATACCGTATTGAAGATGTGCTGGTTGTGTTACTTTGCTTCAATTGTACTAAGTTTCTTATACTAAGTTCTCTTTGTTGAATAAAAATGTTTTGGGTCATGCAGGTTCAATGTTTTGGGTTTGCACGAGTTTGATAGTGATCGGAAGAGGATGTCTGTCATATTGGGGTTGCCAAACAAATCCGTAAAAGTGTTTGTAAAAGGAGCTGACACAACAATGTTTAGTGTCATAGACAGATCTCTGAATAAAAGTATAATTCGGGCAACTGAAGCCCATCTGCACTCTTACTCCTCAATAGGCTTGAGAACACTTGTCATCGGGATGAGAGAACTGAGTACTTCAGAATTTGAGGAATGGCATTCTGCATTCGAGGTGGCTAGCACTGCTCTAATGGGTAGAGCCAGGCTGCTTCGGAAGGTTGCAACCAGTATTGAAAGCAATCTCTGCATACTGGGTACCTCTGGTATTGAAGATAAACTACAACAAGGAGTGCCAGAAGCCATTGAGTCACTTAGAACTGCTGGGATCAAAGTATGGGTGTTGACCGGGGACAAGCAAGAAACTGCCATATCAATCGGATACTCCTCGAAGCTGTTGACCAGTAAAATGACACAAATTATAGTGAACAGCAACTCTAAGGAATCATGCAGAAAGAGTTTAGAAGATGCCATCATCATGTCTAAGAAGCTCGCAACTACGTCAGGCACTACAAATGACAATGGGAGAACTTTGGGAGCTAGTTTAACACCTGTAGCATTGATTATTGATGGTACCAGCCTTGTTTATATTCTTGACTCTGAACTCGAAAAAATGGTAGGAGTTCTTGACTTGCCTTTGTTTTCTGCTTCTAATTTCTAATATTTTGCATGCTGACGTGACTTTATTTTTCATCCTTGCTTGCAGCTCTTCGAGTTAGCCTGTAATTGTTCTGTGGTTTTGTGTTGTCGAGTGGCCCCATTACAGAAAGCCGGAATTGTTGCCCTTGTAAAGAAGAGGACTTCAGACATGACACTTGCCATTGGCGATGGTAATCATCATTCTCTTGGTCTTTTATCATCATCTCATGATTATTGAAGAGAAAAAAAGTGTAAACTTTTATCTGCTTTCTTTTTTGTGGTTTGGGTTTATTTAAGAAATAATACCGGATGCTTCACAGGTGCTAATGATGTTTCAATGATCCAAATGGCGGATGTGGGGATTGGCATTAGCGGCCAAGAGGGTAGGCAAGCTGTAATGGCATCAGATTTTGCAATGGGACAGTTCAGATTCATAGTTACTCTTTTGTTGGTCCATGGGCATTGGAATTACCAGCGGATGGGCTACATGATCTTATACAATTTTTACAGGAATGCAGTGTTTGTACTTGTATTATTCTGGTGAGTTATTTTTTTAGGTGGAGTGCTTGCACAATTCTTTGCATGTGCGCTGAATACCAGGGATTCAAATTGCGGTCGCGGTCACGTTTTCGGAGGGCACCGCTACCGCTATATCGTGGGCATAGCGGGTGCTATTGCGGCGATTGCGGGTGTCGCGGTCAAATAATAGCGTTTTCAGAGGGCACTGCTACCTCTATATCGCGGGCGCTATCGCGATCGCGGACCGCTATTTAAATCCCTGCTGAATACAAATATTTAACCAACATTATTAGGCGGTTGAGCATGCTTCTGGTTTAACCAAACTTTGATTTTCACCAATAAAGCCAAGGTTATTCACGTGTGTTCCCTGCGAGCTACACGTGAGGTTGAATACTGGGTTTTAGAGCTCTCCACCTATTGCTAATTAGTTTTTGGTTGTGAATTCTTCATAGAAATATTCTTCCTTCACCCAATTGGGTTAAGGACAATTGATTTTTATTCCCTGTTGATTCAAAATCATAATTTACACATAATTCAAAATAGAAGCTGAATCATACTTTGGTTAACTAAAGTGAAATATCAGCAGTGAATAGGCAGCTTTTAACTTCAGTATGTTCTTTTCAGGTATGTTCTTTTTACTTGTTTCACTTTGAGCACTGCAATCAATGAGTGGAGTAGTGTGTTGTATTCTGTAATCTACACATCGGTGCCTACGATTGTTGTTGGTATTCTTGACAAGGACCTAAATCGACGGACACTTTTGAAGCATCCTCAGCTGTATGGGGCTGGGCACCGAGAAGAAAGCTATAACAAGAGACTCTTTTGGATAACAATGATTGATACTGTCTGGCAAAGTGCAGTTGTCTTTTTCATTCCTCTTCTCGCATACTGGAGCAGCACCATTGATGCATCAAGTATCGGAGATCTTTGGACTCTTGCGGTGGTTATATTGGTTAATTTACACCTGGCCATGGATGTCATCCGTTGGAATTGGATAACTCATGCAGCAATTTGGGGATCTATAATCGCAACTGTTATTTGCGTCATCATTATCGATGCTATACCATCTTTAGTTGGTTACTGGTAAGCCCATTTATTTTCTGTAAGTTTAATTGAGCATGTAGATGAACCGTGTTGAGATAATTGTTTTTGACACAACAATGTTCTGCAAAAATATATGTAATAGGGCATATATAGAGGTAGCAAATAGGTGTCACATGAGTTCAGGTTGGATCGATTTCGACTTCGAGTTATCTCAAGTTCAAACTATTTAGGGTTCGGGTTATTTCAGATTATGTGCTTGGGCCTTTCTTTTTATTCATATCAAATTAGATTAGGTTTGGGATCTTTTGGATGGGTTTTAAGGTTCAAATTTTCTTTGTTATCTCCATATAACATATAGATTTGGTTCCGTATGCGTGCATACCAATATGATTATTCCAAAGTTGAGTTTTGGTGTCCTTAGCTGTGGCCCTGGGGTTATTATCCATGATGCTCTGATTCATCGCATTTTTCTTTGAAGTGCCCCGTGTCAAACATATTTTCTGACATTGATACGAGGATATTATCTTCCAAGAATCCTCCAAATACATAAAAAAAAACCCGAATCTTCTAAGGAAAATGGTAGAAATTAATGGTAAAAAGCCTGTGAATAATCGATCCTACCGCTCTACGGCTAAAGAGTTGACATAAATTAGAATGCCAGCAATGCATTTTAACATAACAATTCATTTGAGGCTTGTAATTTTCCTTGTGTATATATTTTCT
Organism: Hibiscus syriacus; assembly: GCF_006381635.1. Classification (NCBI taxonomy): domain Eukaryota; kingdom Viridiplantae; phylum Streptophyta; class Magnoliopsida; order Malvales; family Malvaceae; genus Hibiscus; species Hibiscus syriacus. The sequence continues at coordinate 702,266 of NW_024063527.1, read as the reverse complement.
GACCCTTGCCAACTTATGTATTATAACAGGGCCATCTTTCACATTGCGGGAACCGGATTGTTCTGGTTGTGTTTACTTTCCATCATTGTCGCCGCACTAATACCTCGATTCGTCGTGAAAGTTCTTTATCAGTTTTACACACCTTGTGATGTTCAGATCGCACGGGAAGCGGAAAAGTTTCAGGCTCGGAGCGAGTCTGCAGCCGTAGAAGTCGAAATGAATCCGATTTTGGATAATTCAAGGCCATAAGGTGATTTTGTTTGTATTTCATTTTTGTAAAGTATCATGTTCCATTGGCTTCTTCTGCAGAGTATATTAATCCTCGTTGTTTACTATCCGAAGGATAGAATTAGTGCACCTTAGGCTTGTATTTTACAGTATAAAATGAATGTAAATTAACGTTGTTCATAGCTGAGAGAATCATACACGCAAAATTTCAATGAATACAATTTGCCTTTATGTTGTCCATTCACTATGGTCTCTCACGGTGTTTAGATTTTGCTTTATTTCTGTTGGAACATTTTAAGAATATTTATAATGTTCCAATAGTTATAAGTGAGAATGTTATGAATGGAAAATTAATTCTTTTAGTTATTAAAACTTGTATCCTTTAATTAATCAAGATTATTCAGATAAATATCTATTTGAGATAATTATGATTGTTATCAGAAAATGTGACTATCCAATATATTTGGATGGTTGTGTTTGTATGAACAAACATGGAATGGCTTGTAATTTTCAAATGATAAATAATTGTTATTAGAAAACGTCTCTGTCCAAAATAGATGATATTCAAAATATTTGGAAGTTGTGTTTAAAGCACGAATTAAGCGATTTCAGTAAAGGAATGATTGTTATTCTTTGAGGTTTCGGGTTCGAGCACCAAGAATGTGAGGGTGTAAGTGTTAATGGTAAATATATATTACTTTAAGCAATTGATTTTAATTTGATCATTGGATTAAGTTTTGGATAAAATACACAAATAGTCACTAGTGTTTTTTATTTTTCCATTAAGTTTTAAGAGCAACAAATATTACTATAGATGACAAAAAGCTTTGACCACCATTTTCACTAACCTTTCAGAGAAAAAAGAAAAATCTTCTTATTTAGATTTTTTTTGACGATTTTCTTTTCAAAATATTAAACCCAACCTCTTAGGTTAATATGTTGATTCTGGGATTGGAGTTTCAGAACAAAATTTGAAGTCGAGTGCCAAAACTGTTTAAATTTGAGAAAACACCTCGTAACTCTATCCTTTCTCGTTCAATTTTTCAATTATTCGTTACTTTCTTAAGTATTAGACTTAGGCTTAGTTCGGAAATATTTTTTTAAATGAGATTTTTCGACGCAAAAGCACTATTTTCTCGATTTCTTGATTTGAGTCAATAATTATATCTCAAACGTAATTTTTGACTAAAAATGAATTGTTTGATAATATTTTTTCGTTTCAAACGGAATTTTGAGCCAAAAACACTTCCATAAACATTTTGAAACGCCTCTTTTTACTAACTTATTTGTTTTCTTAGGTTGTTTTTAATTTAAAACTAATTCTAATTTCGTTAAGTCATTCAATTTGTATAGTTAATTTATATGAACGGGTTCCTTAGTCCATGACTCCACATAACAAAATAAATAAGAAAAAAAACTAATAAGCTATACCTTTTTAATGAAATACCATAAAGAAACACTAAAGACATGGAAAACAAATAAAATAACATTTGAAGTGTTCCAAAGAGAAATATATAATAAATTTGAAACATCCTAACAAAAGAAACATATTCATTCACTTTGAAAGGAATGGGATATATTTTTATTTCACCAATTGTAACTTGTTGCACACCAATATGAAAATATGAAAAAAGAAATATTATATCGCTTATGATGAAGGATTGACGCAATATCTTATGCTAGGGACGAGTTTTTGCAGTTTTAAAAATGGAAGAACTCATAAAATTTTAAGAAAGACAACAATAGAATAATAGAAAATACAAAGAAAATATTTAAAATATATGATGATTTAAATTATTTAAGGAAAATGATTACTCCGACCACTGCCCTTCGACCTATCCCTGCTTGTGATGGATAGATCAAAGCCTCCTAACAATGAGATTGACTCCAAATTTGGGTTCGATAATCAACTCAAAGAAGGGCAATGCCTATAGTTTGGGGAGGGAGAAAAGGTGAAGTTTGACAAAGCAAGGGAAAGAAGTAGCTTGAGCTGCCAAGGCAAAATGCTGCCCCAAACACGTATGGGGACCGAACCCGAAAGGCAAATACACATGAGGGGAATTGCAGGCGCCACTCACCCCATTGGCGAACCTTTGGGGGTTGAATTTGTCGGCATCGGGTCCCCATATTTGAGGGTCTTGGTGAAGGGTCACCGGCATTAACCAAAGGTTCACCCCTTTGGGCACATGGAGTTCCCCAAATTTCATATCCTCTAGGGCCTCCCTTGATATTATAGCTCCCGGAGGGTATAGCCTTAGTGTCTCGTTGATCACCATTGTCAGCTGCCATCCATTCACAAATAGTTAATTTCAGTAGACGTGAAGAGATATTTGTTGCCTCGCATGGACGAGTATTTCATTCGACCTGATTTTGATTCGACCAGATTCGATTAAGTCAATTTTTATTTTGAGAATTTTAATTTGAATCCATATGGATAATATTTTTTATGGGTAGGGTTGGGTAAAGTCGAGTTTGGATTTAATGAGAAAAAATCCGATTTGACATAATATTATAATTATCACTTATATATTTATGAATAATTATAATGATACTCCTTTTTATTTCATTTTTCCAATCAAATCTTTATTTCACCTAATAAAAAATAAATTCAATACATACAAACATACATATATATATATATATATATGTCAGGTGCAAATTTTGACCTAAAAATAGGGTCGAGTTTTGGATCATGTGGGACCCTCCTTAAGCATAGGTCAACTTAGGTGCTAATAAGAAGGTTTAATTTTTGGGTCGGATTCCAATGAGACAAAAACTCAATCCGAACTGACCTGACTCATGGTCATCTTTACACTATACCATATAAGTATTCAATCGAGACATGATAAACATATCCTAAATCCTATTATGGCTTGAGTTTGAGTAAGAAGATTTAATTTTTGGGTCACATTAAGGTAGACTAAAAAATAAATTCGATCTGATCCATGTCCATCCCTACTCGTAGCCTACAATATAAGTATTTGATCTTGACATGATAAACTATGCTATCGATGGCTGTAGTAGGGTGATTGGACTGTCATTATCAAATGGTTGAGAATATTTAGAACATATACTACTTTATAATCACATTAGTTTAATAAAAAATATTTATATCCTCGTATTCATGTCTTGAGAATTGTTGGTTGTATTGTACTTACTGTCTTCATGCGACGAATCATATCAGCATCTGGTACTTTGCCCCCACAAATCTGAAGAACCTCAGCACGAACTTTGTCTTGCCAGTTAGGGTTCAACGCAAGGAGCAACAAGGTCCAAGCAGCTGTGATGGCAGTTGTCTCATACCCAGCAAAATATATGTTCTTGCAGTTGTCAACAATGAAGTTATTAGTTGCATCATGTCCCAAATCACTGTTCTTAGCACCTTCTAGGATCATTTCCAATAGATCTCCCTTCGACGTTTCTTCCTTCGTTTTGTTTACGGCTTTCAAGATTAAAGCTCGAACTTCTTTCTCCAACCTCCATATCTCCCTATTGCTCTCCGTCGGAAGATATCTGAAAAAAATGCCGAATTCATCGGTTTCGTATTCGACGACCAAACGGAAAGTTAAATCGAAACAGAACCGAGCGAACCTCAATCCGGGGAAGCCATTGGACAAAACCTTTCTGGACATGGCTTCTTGTAGTGCTCTGATTTTGAAGAAGATCTCTTCTCCTTTGGCATAATTGCTTCCGAAACAAGCCCTCGAGATAACGTCCCTCGTAAACCTTCGAAAACAATCGTCGACCTTTATGTCCGCCGCTCCGCCCCCACCGTCGACTTTGCTCTTCCACCAGTTCACGACCATCACCGAACAGTCCGCCATCAAGTGTGTCATGCCCTACAACATATGGAACAACTTATGTACAGTTGAACACACAAGAATATAAATTAGAGAGTCCAAGGTTAAATGGACATCGTACCTTGACCTTATCCATGTATAATTCAGGAGCAATGATTTTCCTTTGATGTGCCCATAACTCACCATTTGAAGTTAGAATGCCTTTGCCAAGAAGAGGACCTCGCTCCTTTTGTTGATAGGTAGGATTTCCAAGGTCCATTGATGTGCATGTAATTATTTCCTTGACCAAGTCAGCGTCGATTATGTGTAAAATCTGTATGTTCCCAAGCGAAAACAAAAATGTGGGACCTGCAAAATTAAATAAGTTTAATTCTTTTTCTTTCTAAACCATTTAAGATGTGAGTACTAGGGAATAAGGATGGGCATGGCACCTGAAAGATTCCGATTTGATCTGATATGATTGAATTGGATTTTTAAAAAGAATTTGTATTTGGGTCGAGTCTTGTTTTTCAGAAGTTATGTTCTGGTCGAGTTCGAATTTAGGATGAAAAATACTCGACTTGAAAAAAATTAAAATTTTATCTTATATATTTAGTGATAATTACAATAATACCCTACTATAAATTATTTTTTTCAATTAAATCTCTACTTTTATTGAATAAAAATAATAATTTTTAATAAATATAATATTTCGGGTCGAGTCAGGTTCATATTTTATCTCAAGAAGGCGGGTCGGATGGAAGGTGTAAATTTTCTAGTCAGATTGGGGTCGAATAGAGAATATATAATTTTTATGTCGGATCAGATGGACCGAAAATTTGACCGGACTCATACCCATCCCTAGATGTAACCTTGAAGCTTAAGTTAAATAGATGGCAGCTAGAAAAGTCGCATCCTGCAAATATTAATTTTTTTATATTTTTTATTAATATATATATTTTTAATTTTTATAAATTTGTCCCATTTAAAAATTTGTCAATTGATTTAAAATCTTTCATCCATTCATATGTAGAAGGTTTGAGCTTTTGAATCTTTATTATTTGAATATATATCATTTAAATATTTCAAGTAGAATGAAATATTTGTAAAAACATAGAATAAAATAAGTTATACAGTTTGATTAAATATTCATTTTAATTCATTTTTTTTATATTTTGGTCTCAACGTTTCATTTTAAGCAAAAACGACCTTAATGTTTGACTAAATAATTATTTTAACCTTTAGTGTTTCATTTTAGGCCAAAATGACAAACGCCTTTTCTTATCCTAAAATAAAATATTAGATGCCAAAATGCTTAAAAAATAAAAAGAAATAATAGAAACTAAGGTGACTATTTAAACAAACGATAGGGGTATTTGTTTTTTAATTATTCCAAAAATAAAAAGTTATTGACGGAAGAAAAATATGGAATGAAATTACCATATTGTTGTGTCCATTGTTGGAAGAAAGGGAAGACAGTGGAAGAAGTGTTGTGGGTAATCCGTTGCTGTTCACCTAGCTGTGATTGTGCCCTCTTGATATCGAGTGTATTCCCGAGCAGAAACGTGGGAGGGGGACCCTTGATCCCTTGCTTCCTGAGCTTGGAACTAAGCCTCCTTGGCGTCAAAATCATTGAATCAAACACCTGGATCAGCACCGCAGTCAACCCTATCAACAGGCTTGTTCCAATCATCTTCACCACCACCAATGGAACTTCCATGCCTTCTATCCCTTTACTTTTTGGCCTGCAAATGTACTCACGATCTTTGATGCTTAAGATGTATGTGTATATATACACACACACACATATATGCATAAAACAAAAACAGGTATATTGAGAATTTATTAAAAAAATGTTGAAGATTAGGTTAAGCTGGAGGATGTTGCAGCTTCCTATATATATGCTCAATTTTGGACTGTTGCAAAACAAATATATCAATTTACAATTCACTTTTTTTTGAAATAATCATTGGTATCCGATCTATTGACCGACTAATCTAGATCGGCACTGCAGAGGCAATAGCAACCCTCCAAACTCAGTTTACTCCATTCACAAACAACATAATTTGAATCCCTTTGCTTAAAGAATCTAGTGCAACATCCCACTAGGCCAATTGATCGTTGATTCAAATCACAATTCACTTTTTCCTGTTAAACTTGTAATTATTTCCTAGTAGATTCGGACGAGATGAATTTTAATTTAAGCCATTCCGATCCAGTTTTATGTATAATAATGAAAATGTTTTCTTTTACTTAATTTTGTTATTAAAAATATATAAGTTTTATAATTTAAGTAGAATATTTCATGATATTTCCCGACCTCAGAATCAATTATGAATTATTTATTTATTTTATCAATTCTTTTATAATTTCTTTGTAAATAAAAATTATATGTTTAATAAATTATTTATAGATTTAAAAATTTTATATTTTATTTTGAGCTCATCAAGTGACTTCAAACAACTTTGTATGTGTGTGTATGTGCGTTTTTAATTATTAAAAAAAATTCTCAAAAAATACTATATTTTAGTCAACTTAAGGTTATTCAATGTTTTTTATATTTTATTTAAATATTATTTTTTTAACTTTTATTATGTATAAAAAACTATTTATCTTTTTGAAAAGTTTTTAATAATAATATTAAACACTTCAAATTTAAATTTATTTCAAAATATACTTTAGATTCTTTTTTATAATATTTTTATGAAAAAATCTACGATGCTTGACGAGCACCACTAACGACGAGTACCATTAATTTAATTTAAAAAAATTAAAATCATAGAAGGCTCTGTATAATTATAAATTAGTTTAAAATTTAAAAATAAATTATTTAAAATAAAAAGATAAACTATATCAGTGGCCACCTGATATGATCTCGATTATGTGTTTCGAGTTATATATGTTGTTGCCCGATCGTGATTCTAATAAGAAACTCTGCAGTGCTTGAAGTGATTCTGAAAGTGCAAAATTAATGTACGTTGTTGCCCGATCGTGATTCTAGTAAGAAACTCCGCACTGCTTGAAATGATTCTGAAAGTGCAAAATTAACGTTGTGAATATGAGATAAACAAATAAAGAATGAAATTGAAAAGGATGTGGATGGATTTGAAGTTGTTTGCAAATGAAAGAAGTGTGGTGGTGATAACGGTTGAATGGATGTAACGAAAATGGTGAAGGATGGTTGTAGTCGGCGATGAGGATGATAGAAATTAAAAGGATGGATTGTAACCCGTTAGCTATATATAGATAAGAACCAATAATATAATATGATGGAATCAAGGAGAAGAGGATGGAACGTGACCCACTAGCTATAGGTGAGCTAAGAACCAACATTATAATAAAATGAAATGGAGGAAGGCTTCAAGACTGACAAAAAAACGATAGAGTTCTAATCCAAGAACTAAAATGAAAGAAACCTTTCAAAGAAACCAATAAAGTTCTAATTCAAGACTAACGCTATATGTTGATGAATGAACTAGTTTAATTAATGAATTAATTTTATTCAATGAACTAGATGTATGAATGAAGTAGCTTACTAAATGATCTAAATGTGCATAAATGAACTACTTCCCTAAATGAAATAGATACTTTAAATGTAATGCATGATTAAATGAACATCGCACTTATTAAATGCAATGAATGTCATGCAACTAATAAAACTCATGCAAATTCATGCAATGAATGATATCATATGATAAGTATATCCCAAAGGTAAATACAAACATATGATAAAATATAGTGCATAAATGAGCAGGTATAGGATGAAGTAAGGTAGATCTCCCTTTGAATCAGCCTTGGTGAACTTCAATGATTTAAGCAGATCAAGACAAAGTTAGGGCTAATTGGGATCACATCACCACCTAACTATTGCCACTTTTCATTTTGACCACCATTTTTGAAAATTTGTCAATCAGGTCACTCAACTATTTAAATACATTCAATTAAGCCACTTGTCGTTAATATTTAATAGAGAAGCTGATGGGACAGTTAAAATATTTGGTATAATTACACACTTGATCGTTGTTACTTATATATTCTATCAATTTGATCATAATTTTAATAAATTAAAATAAACTTAACCTCAAATCAAATAGTGCTATGTGTTACTGGATCTTACCATCAACATGTAAACTTTAATTCCATTTGTGTGCCTAATTGAAATATGTAACTTATATTATTTGTAGGAATAATGGAACTTTGCGAGCATATCTCTAGACATTATTTCATTACAATAATTTCAATCGAATTAAAGTAAATTTTAAAATATTAAATTAAGTTTGAAATCGTGTGAATCAATGAAACGAATAAATGAAATATCAAAAATATATAAATGTAGTAATAATCTATTGGAAATTTTTGTTATAGGAAAATATTAATTATATGTATAATAATTTTGGTTGATTGTTTTTTTTTTCAATGATGTTATTATCGTGGTGTCATTTTTAATTTATGATGCGGTACTGACCAAACTTTGGAAGATGTCATTTGATTTGAGGGTTAAGTTCATTTTAATTTATTAAAATTAGGATCAAATTGATATAATATATAAGTAACAATGACCAAATGTAGAATTATACCAAATATTTTAACTATCACAATAGCTTCTCGTTAAATATTAACAATAAGTGTCTTAATTGAATGCATTTAAATAGTTGAGTGATCTGATTGAAAAAAATTCAAAAATGACAGTCAAAATGAAAATAAACAATAGTTAGGTGGTCATTGGTATATTTTACCTTTTATTTTAAATATTTACCTTTAATTTTTTAACTAGTTTATAATTATATGTTGAGTATTTTAGAATTTAAACTTTTATATATTAAATTAATGATATTCATCGTTAGTAATGCTCATCGGTACCCGTCGATAGAGGTGTTCAAAAAAATCCATATCCGTTAATCGAAACCATTAATTGGTATATTCTATACATTTAACATGTTAATTAATCGAACCGTTAATACTAAACGATTTCGGTTAACCAAACCACTAAAAATGATGGTTAACGGTTAAAGTTACGGTTACAAATTTTGATAAACGATTAACCGTTAATAAATTAAATTTATAATTAAATTTATAATTTATTATCTTTTTACACAAATAAAATAAAATTTCCTATTATTTATAATTTATATATATTTTAAATAAATTTTGTATACAAATAACCTAATATGTATTTTTATTTTTTATTTATTTTAAAATATATAAATATACTTATACCAATATAATTATTTGTTTACCTTTAAGTATTAAGATATTGTGAGATGTACATACTTACACTAATGTAAGTATATATTAAGTGCTACATTTTATTTTATTTTATTCACTTACATTAGTGTAAATATGTGTTAAGTTATATATATATTTTTATTTTATCTACTTACATCGATGTAAATATGTGTTAAGTGTTATATTTTTTTATTTTATTCACTTACATCGATGTAAGTATGTGTTAAGTATTATACTTTTTTATTTTATTCACTTACACCGATATAAATATGTGTTAAGTGTTACACATTCTTTAATTTATTCACTACATCGATTTAAGTATGTGTTAAGTGCTATATTTTTTATTTTATTTATTATATCAGTATAAGTATGTGTTAAGTACTATACTTTTTAATAGTATGAATTATAAAAAAAATTGTAATAAGTTAATTGTAAGTTAATATGCAACCGAACGGTTAATAACGATCAATCGTTAATAGTTAACCGTTTTTTAATGATTAAATTACGATTAAAAAATCTCATAATCGTTATAACAACTAACCGACTGTTTAAGCTAAATGATATAATTAACCGTCCAAGAACACCCCTACCGTCGTAGAAAAACCATCGTATTCTTATTACATTTTTCAACCAACTAATATATTATTTATTTTAAAAATAAATGGCCTTAAAATAATTTGAATACCTAGAAGCGCTCTTTCTGGCGACGGTTAAAAGTTCCTTATTACCAAAATTTAGGAGCATATTACCATCCCACTCGATTCCTTGAGCATACTTTAATTCAAAATTCGAAACAACAATGTCAGCATCTACGCTCTCCATCAGCGCCAACCCGGCGGTGTCCGCTCGTCGCCGACATGTCCTCCTCGCCGAAAATAAATCCAACATCGAGTCCTTGGCCGCCGAACCCAACCCTAATGGCGTAAATGTCGGGGATGATAAGGTCTCCGGCGCCGCTAACACTGCCGGTCACAGCAGAGATCTTAGCCACCATTCCATCCGTGGCGAGGCGTTAAAGGACTCCATGCAGGCGAGAAAAGTCACTGTTGGTCAAAACACGAACGTTCCGTTGCGGCGAACACGGAAGGGAGCGGTCAACAAGTCCGAGAAACCCCGGTGGCTGACTGCGGTTAGTATTTTTATTAAGAATTTAGTACTTTTACTTGTTTTGGCTGGGTTAGTTCAAATTGTTAGGAGATTGGCTTTGAAATCTGGGAAAGGTAGTAGCGTTGGAACGCAGGTCAGCTTAACAGAATTTGAGGGTAGGGTTGCTGAGGTTGAGACTTTTTTGAAGACTACTGCTAAAATGATCCAGGTTCAGGTAGATGTTGTTGATCGGAAAATTGAATATGAAATAGGTGGGTTAAGGAGGGAATTGAATGAGAAAATTGATGACCGAAGTGTGGAATTGGAGAATTCATTGAAAAAATTGGAAGAAAAGAGTGAAGGATTTGATAAGTCCTTAAGCGAATTGAAGAATATGAATTTGTTGACAAATGTAGAGTTTGAGAAGATGTATGGAAAAATGTTGAAAGAGAAGGTTGGAAATGGTAAGACTGAAACAGCTGTGAGTTTGAGCGATATAGGAGCCTATGCAAGAGAGATCGTCAAGAATGAGATTGAGAAGCATGCCTCGGATGGGCTTGCAAGGGCCGATTATGCTTTGTCTTCTGGTGGAGGAAAGGTTGTTAAGCATTCTGATCCCTTTCTTGCTGGAAAGGGAAACAACTGGTTTTTGAAAGGTAGTCAAACTGTGGTTCATCCTGATGCAGACAAGATGTTGAAGCCTAGTTTTGGGGAGCCAGGGCAGTGCTTTCCATTAAAAGGAAGTAATGGGTTTATTCAGATTAAGCTGCGCACGGCTATTATTCCTAAGGCTATTACTCTGGAACATGTTGCCAAGGTAACATTTTTCATTGTTGTAAAGTTTTGTACTATGTTTATAGTTCAACATATGCTCATGTCTTAATTTTGGTTTGTGTTGTGATGGAAGTCCAATCATAATTCAGTTTCTTTTGATGTTAAGCCTAAAGCTTTAACATAATATACATAAGACTTTGAATGGTCAAAGAAGAGCTCCTATAGTCGGCCCCTTTAGCCAAAATAGTGTATACTGATGAGTGATACGAGCTATGCCTCTAAGATCTGGTTCGAACCTCCATTTTGCAGTAACAGTTTGTTTCTTACTTTTTTGGGACATTATGTTTCCACTAACTAACAACTAATAACTTGTCTTAGACTTTTTATAATTAGGAGATTTAGCTTAACTTGATTCTGAGTAGCCTCGGTTTGACGATGGAATAATTCTAATAGACTTGGATGCGCATGGACCTTATAGAATTAAGCGGGGAGGGGACAGGACTCAAACATTATACTTGAATTTCATTTGCAGTCGGTATTGGCTAAGTAGTGTGTAAATACATCTGCTACCTTGCATCTCACCTCCAAAAATAAATAGGTGATATGCATGATTTTGCACTATGTAAATAATGAGGTTAGTAGGGTTTTCTTTCCTTCCATGGTGATGCAGGAGCATCAAGTTTAATTTAATTATTTAAATTTTGATTATTAGGATGGGTTTTTTATTATTATTTTTTTATAGGAATAGTAGGTCTCGTTAAAAACCTCCCTCGTAGTTGCCTCTTAAAAGGAGGCAACTAGCTGAAGGAGGAAAATAGTACCTCAATTTATTAAAAAACCAGAATTACATAGGACCCTTTGTAAGAGTTCTAGTATAACTATTCTAATAGAGATTAAATAGGACTGTTAGTGACGAATGAGGATCTTATTATAAATACAATAACAGGGGCTATTAAGGGCAGTTTTTATTATCATTTAGAGAGTTTATAAAGCTAGTTGCTGGAAAATCCACAGAACCATTTGCATCCCTAATTCAATTATGTTTGTCCTTTTTTTTAAAAAAATTCATAGCTTTTCAGATTTTCCTCTCCGCCACATGGTGGCTTCTGGAAAATAAAATGTTGCTTGATAATACAAATGCTGAGGTTTGAGTGAAGATTATGTGTCAAATGAGAGTACGTTTTTCCATTTATATTTGCTTTTAGCAGAGGCACACTTTTGTAAGAGTGAGTGAAGTTATACAGATTTATGGCACTGCTTTATCTTAGTAGGGAAAGAGCTACTTGTATTTGTAAAAAAATGGATTGCTAGGATGGGTTTTCTTCAGTATCAAATATTTGGTTTTCACCAGCTGTTTGCAACTTAAGATATCGTCAATCTGTTGCTTTGAGAAGATAAATATCCTTCAAGCAGAATATTATAAAAGTTGCTTAAAGGTCCTTAAAAATATAGTGGTGCCTTTTTGTGTTCAAAATTCTAAATAAGTATATACATATTGAAAATGTTGAAGCAACAAGAAGAACAAGCTAATATGAGAATGATTCTATGAAGTTCTTTTCTCTTCTAATCTATTGTCTAACATGCTTCGAGTACCTATATATAGCAGCACATATTAGGACATAGATGAAGGGATATGAACCACCGAGAACCCTTCAATTATATGGAAAAACTTACAAAATGTTTAGCATACTTGTGTCTGACACATATCTGATCCAACACTCACATGGTCACACTTAAGTTCGAGAACGTAGCCTAGAGGAACGATTACATGAATTTCTTTTCTCATCTCATCTATGATCAAACTTGCCTCATTATGGTGGAGCACCAAAGGAAACAACTACGCCACTTTTTTTTCCATCTAAATCTTCTGTTTCTGAACTCTAAAAACACCTATCATATACTTTTTATCAAATAAAAACATATTTTTCTTTCGCAAAGCTGCAGCTTCTTATGATTGAATGGAAAGGCAGTGCTTGTCTTTGCAGCTTGCTTCATTTTTTATTTAAATTATGGTCAACATATTTAACTATTTTATTTAGACTTGAGTGTAAGAATCGGGTACAAGTATATTTCCAATATGATTATGTTCCAACTGTATTTTTTATTTTTGAAGTTTTTTTCTTGTATTGGGAGGGTCCCTATAAGGTCATATCTCCATATTTATGTTAAGATATGTGCTCGATACAAATGTTAAAACATGTCTACTTTGAGAAAAATGAAGAGCCAGTGTAACATAGAAAATATATGTAGGGCCGATTTAGGACTAAACATTTCTGAAGTGCTAAGTATGTTGTTCTTGTATCGTGAACAGAGTGTGGCATATGATAGATCCAGTGCACCCAAGGATTGTCGTGTCTCTGGCTGGATGCAAGGTCGTGATCTTAATTTACCAGTTGACACCAATAAGATGTTTCTTTTGGTAGAATTCATGTACGACCTTGAGAAGAGTGCCGCTCAGACCTTTGATGTATTGGATGCGGCTGGTGTTGGCATTGTTGACACAGTTAGGCTAGATTTCTCTTCCAACCATGGAAGCACTTCACATACCTGCATTTACCGGTTGAGGGTGCACGGTGAAGTGCCTGACTCCGTTTCAATGGTAAAACTGCAGCCTTGAGGTACATCACGCTTTTTGTATCTGCATTACTCATGTAATTGTTATTCTCCTCTGTATTTAATTAAATAGTATTTAAGTCATTTATATCGGTACAAATTCCTTCTGTTAAGGTTTTATTCTGTGTAGCAAATGAGTGTCAATCTACTTGTATTTTTCCAGCTAGGATAAAATTAAGAACAATCATGGAATTTGATCCAGAAAAAATGAGCTTTGTTTGATAGACTACAGCTAGTCGTTTTGGGAATTCAAGACTAGTGATTCTTGCATAGATGAGTACATCCATTGCATGTGCATGAATGAGTCTATTCAATTGACAATTCAAGACTAGATTTTTTATTTAAGTTGGATAATTGACAGTTCAAAATGATAAAATCTAAGCATAATGTCAATTAATCCCACAACGTTTATCAAATAGTTATTTTTACTCCCATTCTTTGGGAGTATTTTAACTCTTAATATTTCATTTTGGAATAAAAAAAGTCCATTTGTGGTTGAAAATCGGTAGTTAACAAGCAGTCAACGCTCTAAATATATGGTTTTTTTAATCTTAAAATAAAATATTAGAGGCTAATATATATATATATTAAAAAAAGGAGACAGATGACTATTTAGATAAATATGGGGGCTTTTTCTTGGCATTATGCCTAAAATCTAAGATTTCTTTGAAGTTATATCATGAATGAAATTTCATGCAGCATATATAAAAATTCTTTTAAATCTTATTAAATATAATGTTTAATTAACATTGTCAAAGAACACTTGGATCTTCATCTTTAGTTTTATAAAATATCTCGAAACAATCATTTTACGGTCAATGTGACCGTGTATCTCGTAAGTATTCGCAAGTAAACCCGTAGACAATTTGAGAAGTCGCTTTCCTTTTAATCAAACCGACGATTTAGTATTTCTTTTTTTCATTTCAATTGCATAAGTGAAGGATATGGTAACATAGTCGGTTATTAGTTTTTAAAAGTATATATAAGTATAATTATTTATAATTCTTAAAAAAATAAATAAAAATAAAAAAAGTATTTAATAGAATTATCTATAGCTTAAGCATGAATTCTGGGGAAACAGGACTTCTTAAAATTCTATTATGCAACTCCTGTTGCTCAAGTGAAAAATCTGCTCACAACTAGGGCTGTAAATGAGACGAGACAGATCACGAGCTACTCGAGATCGACTCGATCTTGGCTCGATAAATACTCGGATCGAATGGATTCGACTCGAGCTCGAACTCGACTCGAGTTCTTAACGAGCCGAAATGAACTACTCGATATTCGACTCGAAAAGCTCGTGAGCAGCTTGAAAAAATGTTATATTATAATTTTAGATTTTTTAAAATTACATTATTAAAAATATATTAAAAATAAATTATTTATGAATAAATATTCTTGAATTGAAAATGGTTAAAAATTATTTTTGAATAAATATTCTTATATTTATTTAAAATTAATAAAAAAATTATTTATCTAATGACAAATATTTAATATATTTCTAATGATAATATTTGTAATAACTAATTTTTTAAATTGTTGTTATATTTTGAGGTTTTGGGTTCAAATATTATAAATATCAAGAGTTTGAGCATTTAATATCAAGATATTATATTGCACTTACCTCATAACTAATTATGTGATAAGATTTAGAATTTAGGGTTTAGACTTTAGGGTTTAAGATTTAGGATTTAGAGTTTATGCAGTAGGATTTAAAATTTAGAGTTTAGAATTTAGGGTTTATGTGTTAAGAGTTAGGGTTTAGGGTTTAAGTTATTCACATAAAGGTAACATACAAATTATGCAAAATGATGTTATGTGACTCGTAAATAAATAATTCACATACTTATACATAAACATATAAACATGCAAAATAAATATACACAACTAATTAAATAAAACAATCTTAAACATGGACTAAATTTAAAAAAACCTAAATGTGAGGACTAATCTAAGCTAAAATTTAAACAATTTAGGGACTTTTTTTTGTACAAAACGCATAAATCTAGAGAGCCTAAAAATAATTTACCCCTAAAGTTTTAACCCCAAAATTAATTAGGGTTTAGAACCTAAATTAAAACAAACCTAAACTAAATATTCATTCAGCCACTCAAGCTCAATCCTCATTCCTCACGCCCTAACCTTCTCCAACTCTCCCCCTCTAATTCTCACGCAAACCAGAAAACAGTGCCGCAGCTGCCGCTCCTCTCGTCTTTCATCAACGGAGTTCTACACTTCGACCGCTGTCGTGACCCTCTCAAAACCCACAGCTGTAACACCCTCAACCCGTATCCGACCCGAATACGAGTTTGGGGTGTCACATTGACTTTTCAAACTTTGACTCTTGACAAAATTCAAAGAAAATTTAAAACTTTCATTAAAATAAAAACTGTGTATTTACATAAATTGACCAAAATAACCAAAATCGATCAGAGCATATTCAGCTCAATCAATTAGTACATGCCAACTATATTCAGATTAACCATACACATTTAAATCATCTATTTTTGATATGAAACTTTGTAAGGAAAATGCTGACCTGTCTTGCTCCTCTTAGCTCTTTACTCTTCTCACTTCTGTAACCTAATAATAAAACTCTATCTCGTAATCATGCTTGAACAATTTCTACTAACATATCACATACAAGCATCACACCCACATATACATATAATAATTCCTACTATGCACCTTTCATATATTCATCTATATATATATATCCACGCATACATATAATTATCTTCTTTCCTATCATTATCATATTATCACCTTTCATATTTCTATTCTCTTGTTTATATGATCAATTAAGCTCATATCATATATCTTATAGCATATACAATAATCACTAACACACATATATCATATACATTACATTCCATGTTATCTCTTATTAGCCCATGTGCACCTGTGAGAACTGTAGATATGTGAGTCTAATGAGGTTGTGCACCACTATGCTGTCACCACAGCTCATATAAATGTCTCGAAGGACTTATCCAGAGGTCACAAAGACCCCGGTAACTATCCAGAGGTCACAAAGAACCTCGACAACTGTCCATAGGTCTCGAAGAACCTAGGTAAACTATCCATATGTCTCGAAAGACATAGGTAAACCCTCGACTCTTGGCATGCCAACTATACCCCTAGCTCTCATATCACATAACATGGGCATTATCATTTATAACATTTCATATCACTTGTTATTTCTCTTCTATCACATACCACATGTATGTGTAACCATATATCTCATATCACATGTATCACAAGTGCATGTATTCACGTAGATCGTTTCATATGACTTATATCATTTCTCATTTGTTCATGTAACTCGCATGTCATATCATGTAACATATAACACATAATCATATAGGCTTACGGTTTTATCACCTATCATGTTATTTCACTTATACACTTTTATATCACATAAACTCATATATATATCACGTCACATAACTTATCTCATGACTTATTTGATATTCCTATATATTCTCATCTTATAACTTATATTACCTATGCATATAACCTTATGACTTATTATCAAGTACTCAATTAATGTTCCTATATGGTTCCATCTTTATCATATAACCTATGAGCTATTCTTATATTACCCTATATCAACCATACTTTGTTTATCTCACTTTTCATATCATTCATTCAAAAGCATGTTAACACATATAATCATGCATACACACAATTTATGTCATGTATATACATATAATCATATATTCATGCATTCAACATAGGAAATAGACTTGTCACAAGTCTTGTTTCCATTTAGCACCATAAACGAATTAATATGCGCTCACCTGAGCCTCATTAAGTTCCAATCCACTTTTGTGATTTTTCTTTTCTTTCGATCGAATCTTAATTTGATGATCGTTCCGAAACTTGTTCGTGTTCGATATCTACATAATCACATATTGATACATATCAGTATCCAATTGATATACTCTAATCTATCATTTCTTAGACCAAAAGAAATGTCTATTTCAATTTCCCCTTGAAGTGCATCGATACATTCTTTAACATGTGCATCGATGCACTACCCATGCATCGATACACAAATTACCTTCGATGTTTTCATTTTAAGGGGATGCATCGATGCACTCCTTATGCATCGATGCATCAATTGCATTCGATGTTTCTTCTTTAAAGAGTGCATCGATGCACATTGAATATGCATCGATACACCTTGCCCAGAATTTGCATTTTAGCACGAAAATCATCAACTCTTCCCTTAATTCTTCTATTTTAAGCCTCTAATATGTCATTAAACTCAACTACTATTACTTAAATCAACTTATATCCATGTAAATCATCTTTAACCTCAAAATCCTATCTTCCTTATGAAATTCAAGAATCATACTCAATTTTTAACATGTTCTAAATTCCATTCAATTGCTTCTAACTTCTTAATTAGACCCTTGACAAGTCAAATCCAACTTTAGAACTTCAAAAACCTTTCTATAACAAAAGTTCATTTATAAACCCTTAATAGAAATTCCTTTCTAATTCTCTCTCTTTGGTGTTTTAAACTTATATAAGCTTTCCTTAAGCTTATATAACCCCCAAAGACTCAAATTCAACTTAAAACTTTCAAGAAATCAAAAGCTAAATCAAACTTACCTTTGCTTTTGGCTTCCACGCAAAGAAGAAGAAGAAAGGAGAAGAGAACTCTGGAGAATTCTCTCCCTTTCCACGTGTATTTATCCTTACCAATCCCATTTTTTAATTCATTTCTTGGTCAATTGACCCTTTTTCCCTTTATTTCCTTTAATAATTACTAAATAACCTTCATCATATATATCCAATAATCATTGAACTATTTCATTCTTCTACTTTAGTCACCAAATTTTGAAATTTTACAATTTGGTCACTAACCCGGTATTGCGGATGTTACAACAGCCACCATGAAACAGAACCCTCTCCCCGTCACTAGCAACGCCGCCGTGAAAAAGTTCAGAACCAAGCACTCCTTCTATGGAAAGCTCTTCCTTCTGTTGTTGTTTTCGGTGGCCAGGTCGAATTCCTAATAAACCCATTCATTTATTCCTTCTATTTTTTTGCTCTTTTTTAATTTGTTACTTTTTTTCATTGGAAAATAGAGCTCTGGGAAATCTTCAGTTTTGGAGAGCATTGTCGAGAGGGATTTCTTACCTCGTGGATCTGGTAAATTTTTATCTATGTTCTTGGAATCTGGATAAGATAACAAATAATAGGAAAACGAAGCACTTAAATGTCGGATCTTGCTGTTTGGAAGCACTTCTCTATGTTCATTTCTTTTCCTATTACTAATTGACTATACATGTACACGTGAATGATTTGGTTCACTTTCCAGTGGGATAAAGTCGAGGACAAGTATGCTGTGAGTACACTTGTTTTTGTCATTATAGTTGCCCTATGGGGCTCTACTGGAATAGTCTCGGTGAGATTCTTGAAACTGCAGATTTGTCTCAAGTGATTAAGCGCTGGAAAATTTGATTTGGTGAAAATGGGAGTGTTTATGTAACAGGCAATTGACAGGGTTCCTTTGATTCCTGTCATTCTGGAGCTCGTCGGTATTGGTTACAGTTTACACCACGGTAAGCCAGTTTCATTCGACTTTAGTAGGAAGATCAAAGCATTATATTTGGGAATTTCCCACTTTCGTATGATTCTTTTATTATGTATCCTTGCAGTGGTTTGTATACAAGAACCTTATTTTCAAACCAGACAGGCAAGTCTCAATTTTAACATAAAAAAGGGTGATTTATATAGTATGATGGTATTAATATCTACTTGTTTAAACTTCAGAGATGCTCTGTTTCAGAAAATAAGCGACACATACAAAGAAATAACAGGGAGCAGCTGAGAATGATATTAAGATGAGGTGTTGCAGGGTATCAACTTGTGGGAGCTTAGTTTGCTTCCTTTTGTTAGCACAAATTTTCTGGCCAGAATAAGACAATGTGTTTTGGTATTTTGTGATGAGCAAATTGAAATGCATATATATTTTTTATTTCCCCCGCTATATAGAAATACTCTCGGATGCTAGTAAGTAAGCACATAAAAAACTAGATCAATTGTCTAAATTTTCTAGTATGTTTTAGTTTTTGCTTGGCTTCATGGTTGAGGTATGAGATCACCATGGACTCGTTGCAGTTATGATGAAGAACATGTTCCTTCCAAAATCTAATTTTTGTTTTTTCTTGCGTTTTAAGGGATTGTTACACGGAGACCATTGGTGTTGCAGCTTCATAAGACAGAATCAGGAGCTGAATATGCAGAGTTTCTTCATGCTCCAAATAAGAGATTCACTGATTTTGGTAATGCCTCTATTAGGATACTTGAATATCTAAAAATTTGAATATGTTACCTACTTGTGTTCTAAAAATTTCTAGCTTATTTTCTAAAGTTTTACCATTTACGTTTCCTTTTTTCTTTGGTAATATGTGCATGAGATTCAGTTTCTTCTTCTTTTGGGAATTGAAGAGGTTATAGGTACTAGCTGAGACTTGAAATTATACAGGTTTTACGAGGAGGGCATATTGCGTAATCTGAAATAATAGTATTTCTTTGATACATTAGTGTTCTAGTTTTGTTTTAAATGTCAAATAATTATGGTACAAATATTGTTTTTTGCTCACTTCATTACGGTGCAACTTGATAGCATCTTTTCCCATCCTTTTTACAGTAAGAGAAGTGCTGGTGTATGAAATAGACATTCTTGTTTACATCTAGCTATTTGGTGAAGGGAAAAGGAAACAAAAACCCTTGCTTTCCATGTTCGATCTATAACTTGCAAAAGGGGAAAAACTATTTCATTAAGGTAAGAAGCTTCGTGCTAGCTTCCGTTAATATTAGATTAGATTGTTCCAAACTGTGACAAGTGTTGGTTTGGTAACTTTAACTTATGAGATACACAAAGCACGATACTCATGGTATTAGACTGTTAGGAGCTATCATTTAGTGCAATGCAGGAACATAAGAGGATGGAGGGTACGAACAGTGCATCGGTCTCCTCTTCGTGGCCAACAGTATGACACGAGGTCTTGTAGAGCAAGGCATGGGCAGATATGGGCACGGTGTGGGTCTTGCTCGGGGTGCTGAAATTGGCAAGACCAATGCAACTCAATTTTTTAGCTGCTGGTGTTCTTCACGTGGGAGCATGGGTGGCTGGATGGGGAGCCGAGCCTTTGCTTGCTCATGGGTGGTGCTTGGGCAGCAGGGTATGGGCGTTGCTTCTTGGTTGTCGTGCTTCACGTGGGGACTAGTATTTTAATTTAATTTAGGTTTGATTTAAAGGGACTCTATACATTTAATTTGGATTTTAGATTGAATTTCAAAAAAAAAATATCCTAAATTTCTTGTAATTGTATTTTTATTTTTTAGATTTTTATAGTTCATACATTCATATTATAATGTATTAGTGATGGTTGATTAAAATGAAAATTATTTATATATTTTAAATGTAATATAAGATTTTTTGTAAGTTCAAATTCGAGTTTGAGTTCGAGCTTGAATCGAGTACGAGCTTAAATCGAGTACGAGCTTGAATTGAGTTCGAGCTTGAATCGAGCTCGAGTCTCGAGCTTCAATCGAGCTACTATTTTTTTTTTAATTCGAGCCTTTTCGAGTTTGAGTCGAATTTCAAAATTATCTTTCGAGTTCGAGTCGAGCTTGAAAATTTTAGGCTCGCGAGTTTTCGAGCTCGACAATACTCAAGCTCGACTCGGCTCGTTTACACCCCTAGACTTAATTTCGCTTAACTAAGATATATTGCTAGGTCCTTATAAAATTTTCAGTTACAACTGATTTATATTATTTTTAATTTTATATTAAAAATTTGTATTTTAGACTCTTCCAAAAAAATTGATTTATTTTTATTTCTACAAGTCCCTAACATCATTGTCTGTGTGACACTGTTTTTGGCTTCTTGTCGACTGCACAAAAAAATATTTTCATTGGCCATAAAATTCACGAGATTAAATAATTTCTAAAACAGGCATAACTAGAACAAATTTAACTTACATTGCAAATTATGCCTTCGAAACCAACCTTTTCTCCTTTATTATTTTTTTTTGAAAAAAGATTTTAGCATGTATTTCCAAATTCAAAATTGCATAGCAAGGTTTCATAGTTCTATAAAGAAAATAAAGGTAAAAAAAAATCTGATATTTATGGATCGCTGGATTCCTATCTAATCTCATCCTTTTACACAAGAAATGCACTCAAAATGTATACATGTATATCGAATAATTTTGTACAAACTATACAGGAAGCCAAAAACAAATTATTTCTAGCTATTTACTCTCTTTTTCTAAACTATGTTAGGGATTTCGCTTTCCTTTATATTTTTCTGTTTTCTTGCTGGGATGAAAAAGGCCATAGAAGAGGATAACATAATGGAAATCTACCTGATATTACTTCTCTGCAATAGATATTCACTTCCCCCTTGCTCTCTCCCCTGTTCAATTGTGGAAAGCAAAATCCGTAAAAAATGTTTTGTGTCGTCTTCTGATGCTAGTTCCAAGTTTGTCTGAAAGAGTGGAAGGGGAGTTGATGGATTATTCCACCGCATCCTCGTCCCGCCGCCACCACCCTTCCTTGACATCTGCTGATTTTGTCTCAACAAGGCATCTGAACTGCTTCCAACAATATGTACCACGCCATCATCAGCATCAGCGTGGATTACACTATGCAGGCTAATTTCTGTTTCTATCACCCACTCTTGATTTACTGCAACCCCTCGGAATTCAGGTTTCCCCAAGTCCACCAGATTAGGGCAATTAACAACCAACACAAGTCTCTCTGTCATGATGACATATTTACCAGGTTTTTTGAGTGCTTTGGAAGCAACATAGATCTCGTCCTTGAGCTTGCCATCATCAGCTTCCTTAAGCACCAAAATTCCAACAGCTTCTTCCCAAGAGTAAGACCTCAAAGGAAGTTCCCTGCTTAGAGGCCTTGGCAAACGAACTCTACAACGTTGTGAACCCATATGGTATAATCTGCTTCTGTTTCTAATACTCTGTGCAGTTTTTCCAGTAACCTCAAGTATACTAGCAGCCGGTCTTCCCACTAGTCCTGTTACTCCCATGCATGTCTTGCTGATAATGGAAGTACTATGGTTTGAAAAGAGATGCAGTCAACTCACTGCCAGTGGTGTACCTGAGAAGATGCCAGGTAGGCCGTGCTTTTCTGCTTCTTTAATAGGTGATTGGAGGAGGCCAGTAAGTCCCTGAAATCAACGGTAAAATAAGATTCAACCTAGTAAAGTGTTGCAGATATGTAGGCAAAATATTATGATAGATATATTGTCATTAATGTAGGATGTTACGTTACCTATTATAGGATTTTTATACTTGTATACCCACAAGCTTTATGAATAGAACACACAAGAAAGTATTCCCTTACTGATACTCTACATGGTATCAGATGTCCTAAATCAATTCTATGTATTTTAGGTAGAAAGCCAATTTCAGGCAGTAAAAGTTTTGTGCAGTTTCGCAGTCAAAAACAGGGGGTTATTGCCGTTCTTCAAAGGGCAGGTTTTAGAGGCTCTCCTTGAAGGTGGTAGAACACGTTCTGCATTATTTGAAAAGTGCTCCTGGACGTGGAATTCTATAGGACAATCATTGTCATTCTAGGATCAAATGTTTTTCAGGTTCAGATTAAGCAAGATGCAAGGAAGATAGAGATTTACTTCAGGACATTGTGTCTTCGTTGGAGGTAACTTGATTTCAAAGAAGAGTACGATTTCAAAGAAGAATACGAAACAAAATGTGGTCTCACAATCAAGCCCGGAAGCTGAATACAAAGCTAAGGCCAAGTTTGTGTGAAGTATAGGTAAATGAGCTACTCAATGAAGTTGGAATTAAGGTTGTATCACCAGCAAAGCTAAGATGTGATAATCAAGTTGCACTCCCCATGGCTTCTATTCCAGTCCTTCATGAACGAACAAAACACATTGAAGTTGATTGTCATTTCATTTACGAAAAGATCCAACAAGGTTTGATTACTACCGACTACGTGAAAACTGGAGAACTAGGAGATATTTTTCACAAAGGCTCTTAATGGGTCCGAATTGATTATCTATGTAACAAGCTGGACATGATTACTATCTATGGTCCAACTTGAGATGGGAGTGTTAAAGATATCTAGGTAAAATATTAGGATAAATATAAATTAATTATAAAGTAGGATATTACCTAGTATAGGATCTTTATACTTGTATTTATAACCATAAGGCAAGAATAGAACACACAAGTATTCACTTTCTGATAATCTACAGAAAGGCATGCATAGCATCTTGATCCAGACAGGCTCCACATAAAAGACAGCTCTTAACAAGCAACTTTATTTCTTTGCATTGGGTTTGCTGGTTGAGGTGCAAATTTACCATCCGTATAGAAAGAACAAAAACATATGTACAGACGGGTATATTATACCTCAAAGACTTCATTTATTATGCCTTTACTTTGTGAAGCTTCCCCCTTCAATTGCTTTTTCATTCTTGCAACAGCCTGATCATCAAATGTAAATGCAACAATACCCTGCAAGCAGAACCTTTTCATTGTCACTCGATATTTAACTGAATTATTCTAGTTTCTCATAGATAATAACATTAAGAAATAGAAAAATTAAGTAATAAATTTTAATTAGTGCACCTAGAGATACCTTGTGTGCAGCTTTACTGAATTGAGTAGCAGCGTCACTTAGTGCGTAGACCGTATTGCTCAGAAGACTAGCAGTACCTTGAGCCATGCCTGTGATAAGTCCAGTGGGACTCTAAAAGAAATCATCATATTCAGTCAGCCATTGTGGCAGAGTTAAAAGTTAACAAAGAATGCAGAATTTAATTACCTTAAGAAAACTCTTTGCGGGAACTGCTAAGAAATCTCTAATTCCTACACCTAGACTCCTGGCAAATCCCATGGGATTACCGATAACACCAGCAGAGCCAAACACCTGCAGATTACACAAGTAGGTGCCCGAGAGAAACTCTTTAGTTTCAAGAAGCTGACGAGTCATATCTGAGGCAACACTGTCAGCAGCATTTCAAATGAACTCAACAATAGCAGTGATGAAATTCAACATGGCAAGCTGCAGAATGCAGAGCACTAATTTGTTTCAAATAGATTTTAAGCGAAATAGAGACCAAAGCATAGCTTTTGAAATCAGGAGAAATGAGTTCTAAGGAACGGAAGAGAACAATCATCAGACATAAGATGATATATCCCCCAAATTAAAAGCCATCAACCATAGTCACCAAGGCTTACTCAAGTGATAAGTATGGGGATCTGATAGAGATTCTAGATTCAAGTTGCAGTACCAATGGAGGAGTTGAAATTTGATCCGAGGCCTGCAGGTAAGCCCACTGATGGAGGACATTTACCATATAGCTTTTTTTTTTTGATAGGAAAGGTAGGCCTCTTTAAAAACCCCCTTCATGATTAACGGATCACACGGTGCTCCTTAATCAGCGGAAGGAGGAAAAGAGTGCCTCAATAATTCATTGATAACCTGAAACGAGTCAAATATAGGTTTTAAACTAAACTTGGAATTTAAGTAATGATTATTGATATTTTAATTTAGGCTTTTCAATTATGAGATATCTGAATTCATGCGATTTGAAATTTTTAGGTTATTGAGTGTTTCAGAATCCCCGTTTTACATCAATCTGTCAGCAAAGCAGACAAGATCTGCGGTCTTTGGATCTGAGAATTTTTCCAACCAAGCATTAAAAATTCTATTGTATCTGCCTTTTCTCCTCTAAAACAAATTCAAAAACACTCGCTAAACACACTGATATTCACAAATCAATTCAAGAAGTGCTCTCACAACTCAAAACTAGATATCAATAAATTAGATCACTCAGGAAAATAATCATAAATTCTCAGCCAAAATTCAAATATCAATAACTAAATATTCAAAGAGCTAAAACACCAGTCTCCAATATAATCAAAATATCAATATCTCAATCATAAATCATCTCTACTCGAAACTAAAATAAAGTACGTTATCTATACCCCAGAACCCTATTGAGGGGAAAAAAACTAATAACCCTAATACTGGAAGATAAGTACTAAATAAATAACATGCTAAATGTTTATAAAGCTACAGTTAGAACCACAATACATAATAAAGAGAAAACAAAGTTCTGGATAATTTATTCCTTCAACTAGGTTCTATCTATCCTCCATATTTCCAGCCCCTTGGAAGGCTGGTAGCACCAATTCAATGATTTCGATCAATAGGATCTAATATTTACCTTGTACATCTCATGGAGGAATTGCCGAGTGTAGTGCCTAATCAGGATCTCCTGAATAGATTCCCAACTCGCCATTTGATGCATGATTGACAACTCCTTGAGATGAATTCGTGCTCCCTCTACATCAGCAAGAGCCATCAGACCTCTCTGCAATGATTCATTTTACCAACAAAATTAGAAATTTGCAGTAGGCGAGGGATTCCAAGGGGATTTCAAAAGAAAAACTAAAAAAAAGGAATTTCCATGAAGCAAAGGAAAGTAGGAAGCCAAAAGACATTAATTACACTAGCGAAACACATTTCTGATTCAAGGAATGCCTTATAGTGATGGACTTTGGTAGATATGCATGTTTAGAATCGTGGCTAAAATCAAAAGAAAAAAATGGAATGAAAATTGTTATCCTCTACTCCCATCCTACTTATTTGTCTCATTTATCATTGTTTTCCATTTGCAGTTTATGGATTTTGTCGAGGATGAGGTAATTGGAGAATCCCAACATAACCCAAACCAATAAATAAACTAGCAATCATAGTTACTAAAATAGACTTAGTAGCGTCCTGAATTTTTTTTTTGATAGAAGATGAGGCCTCGTAAAAACCCCCTTTTTTTGTACCCTCCATGTTATGAAAGTAACATGAAGGGCATTGAAAGGAGGAAAAGAGCGCCTATAATTATATTAAACAGAAGAATAGTACATAGCCAACCCTTACAACAAACAAAACTTCCCAAAAAGCATAAGACTTAAAAACCACTATCAGCTGGACATCGTAGTCACTAATAACATAAGACTGAGAACCAAAATCTGCAGTAACAAAGTGAAACTTACACATCAACTCCCCAAATACTAAGACAGCAAATCAACCTATACCATCTTTAGCTAATCTGTCCGCTTCCCAATTAGCAGCCCTCAAGATAAGCCTTAACGTAATGTCCAACCCTTCCATAGTAGAAACTATCTCCTTCACCAATGATTGGAATAAAGGGGTGCTTAATTCCGGATTTTTGATCCACTTCAGCGCGTTGGAAGAATCTGATTCTAAAATAATCCTCTGATTACGAACCCCACCTGAATCAATAAGCAAACCCAACCCCCTCTTAATCGCCAGAAGTTCTGCCATAATCGGGGGACCTCCCCCAACATTTTCAGCAAACCAATGAATCAACTTACCACTGCTGTCCCTAATCAGGCCTCCTATACCTCCTTTGTTCCACCCCTTCACCATTGCTCCATCAACATTAATCTTTATGAACCCAACTGGAGGAGGAACCCAGCACGAAGGCTTGGATCTTACTTTGTGACTGACCATTGAATCAGCCAGTGTTAGATCACCCACCAGGGAATCGAAAGGAATCTTCGAATCAAAACTAGCAGCAAACCCGGAGGGGATGGGGGATTTTAGGCCAATTAGCCTTGTGGGAGGGCTATACAAAATTTTGTCAAAGGTCTTGGCTAGGAGGTTCAGTTTATGCATTAATGACATTATTAGGCCGTCCCAATTTGCTTTTATCCGAGGGAGGAGCATTCTGGACTGCTCCTTCATAGCGAATGAAGGAATCGACTTTTGGAGGAAGAAAGGGTTGAAGGGGGTGGTTTTTAAGGTGGATTTTAAGAGAGCATATGATTCAGTTGATTGGGTGATTTTGTTGAAAATTTTGGGTAAAATGGGGTTTGGCGAAAAATGGCGTTCTTGGATGTTTCAGTGTATGTCAACTGCTTCAGTTTCTGTTTTACTGAATGGGACTCCTACTGAGAAAATTCATACAAAAAGAGGTCTTAGACAGGGATGTTCGTTATCACCCATGTTGTTTAATTTGGGTGGTGAATTGCTTCATTTGATGTTAACTAAAGCAGTGGATTTGGGACTGTTTTCAGGTTTTGAGTTGGGAGCCCATGATCGTTTATTCAAGCTATCGCACCTACAATTTGCGGATGATCTTATTATCTTTTCAAAGGCTTCAATTCGGGATTTGAAGAATGTTAGAAGGGTGCTTTTGATTTACGAGCTATTGGTGGGGTTGAAGATTAATCTAGTCAAGAGCAAAATTTACGGAATCAATATTGAGGAGGATGTGCTTGTTGACTGGTCTAAGGAAATTGGTTGTTCAGTGGGTAAGTTCCCAGCAGAGTATTTAGGCCTGCCTCTGGGGTTTAGGAGAAATTCTATTGCAATGTGGGAGCCAATAGTGCAGAATTTTTATAATAGGTTGTCGGGCTGGAAGGTGAATTCTCTAGCATTAGCAGGGAGGGTGGTGTTGATCAAATCTGTTTTGTGCTCTCTTCCCACTTATTTCCTATCTTTATTTCGAATTCCACTAGCGGTGCTGCAAAATTAAACTCTATAATGGCAGCATTTTTATGGGGGGGGTCGAATGATAAAAGAAACATACATTGGGTGAATTGGGGTTTGGTCAGAAGCCGAGAAGGTTGGGGGGCCTAGGGATCCCGAATTTAGCTATTCTGAATAGAGCATTGTTGGGTAAATGGGTTTGGAAGTTTGCCTCTGAAAAGGATTCTTGGTGGAAGAGAGTAGTCTGTTGTGTTAATAATTTGGACTCGAACTCCAAAAAGGTTGAGAGTTCTTTGACTGCTCGTGCCTCTTGGATTTGGAGAGGAGTGATAAATAACTTCTTTTCTAATGATGGATTTGGTGTCTGCATTAGGAGTAATTTGAGGTGGAAAACTGGAAATGGCCATTATGTGGCTTTTTGGAATGATGCTTGGTTGGGTGAAGTCCCCCTCAAAGATTTGTTCCCCAGATTGTATACTCTTTCGATGAATAAAGAGGGGAAAGTAGTGGAATTTAGGGAGAGTAATGCTGCAGGCTGGGTGTGGGATATTCAATTCAGGAGAAATCTGGTGGATTGGGAGGTTGACCAATGGTTGCATCTGATTTCTTTGTTGAACAACTCCTCTTTGTCGCATGATGAGGAAGACTGTTGGATTTGGTTAGGGAATGGAGAGGGTTGTTTCTCTACTAATTCATGTATCAAGAGTTTCTTTGACTCGGATGGTATTGAGGGGAATCAGGATTTTTGGGACAGAAATGTTTGGGTAGGGATAGCACCTCCCCGTGTTGAAACCTTTTTATGGCAAGTAGTTCATTTGAGAGTGGCGGTTAAGGAGGAATTGTTAAAGCGTGGAGTGGCTGGAATTGAAGATCCCTTATGTCCGTTGTGTGGCAGATTTGGTGAATTTGTTCCCCATCTCTTTCTGCATTGTGAGGTTGCTTGGGGACTGTGGGTCAGATTTTTGAATTTGTGGGATGTTGATTGGGTGATTCCTGGTAAACCTTTAGAGTGCATCACACAGTGGGACGAGCTTCTTCCGAATTCTACTATTTGGAAATACATTCCAAGGGCAATCTTGTGGACGGTTTGGAAAATTAGGAATGAAGTTATTTTTAAGAAAGGGAAGTTGGATGTGGTGTTGTTGTTCTTTATTGCTCGGTTTAGAATAGTTTCTTGGTTTGCTGCTAGTTTTGATTCGCAGATTCCTTTTGATTCTCTGGTGGGTGATTTAACACTTGCTGATTCAATGGTCAGCCACAAAGTAAGATCCAAGCCTTCGTGCTGGGTTCCTCCTCCAGTTGGGTTCATAAAGATTAATGTTGATGGAGCAATGGTGAAGGGGTGGAGCAAAGGAGGTATAGGAGGCCTGATTAGGGACAACAGTGGTAAGTTGAGTCATTGGTTTGCTGAAAACGTTGGGGGAGGTCCCCCGATTATGGCAGAACTTCTGGCGATTAAGAGGGGGTTGGGCTTGCTTATTGATTCAGGTGGGGTTTGTAACCAGAGGATTATTTTAGAATCAGATTCATCCAACGCGCTGAAGTGGATCAAAAATCTGGAACTAAGCACCCCTTTATTCCAACCATTGGTGAAGGAGATAGTCTCTACTATGGAAGGGTTGGACATTTCGTTAAGGCTTATCTTGAGGGCTGCTAATTGGGAAGCGGACAGATTAGCTAAGGATGGTATAGGTTGATTTGCTTTCTTAGTATTTGGGGAGTTGGTGTGTATGTTTCACTTTGTTCTGCAGTTTTTGGTTATCAGTCTTATGGTATTAGTGACTACGTTGTCCAGCTGATAGTGGTTTTTAAGTCTTATGCTTTTTGGGAAGTGTTGGTTGTTGTAAGGGCTGGCTATGTACTATTCTACTGTTTAATATAATTATAGGCGCTCTTTTCCTCCTTTCAAGGCCCTTCATGTTACTTTCATAACATGGAGGGTAAAATAAAGGGGGGTTTTACGAGGCCTCATCTTCTATCAAAAAAAAAAACTAGCAGCAAACCAAGAAACTATTCTAAACCGAGCAATAAAGAACAACAACACCACATCCAACTTCCCTTTCTTAAAAATAACTTCATTCCTAATTTTCCAAACCGTCCACAAGACTGCCCTTGGAATGTATTTCCAAATAATAGAATTCGGAAGAAGCTCGTCCCACTGTGTGATGCAATCTAAAGGTTTATTAGGAATCACCCAATCAACATTCCACAAATTCAAAAATCTGACCCACAGTCCCCAAGCAACCTCACAATGCAGAAAAAGATGGGAAACAAATTCACCAAATCTGCCACACAACGGACATAAGGAATCTTCAATTCCAGCCACTCCACGCTTTAACAATTCCTCCTTAACCGCCACTCTCAGATGAACTACTTGCCATAAAAAGGTTTCAACACGGGGATGTGTTATCCCTACCCAAACATTTCTGTCCCAAAAATCCTGATTCCCCTCAATACCATCCGAGTCAAAGAAACTCTTGATACATGAATTAGTAGAGAAGCAGCCCTCTCCATTCCCAAACCAAATCCAACCATCTTCCTCATCATGCGACAAAGAGGTGTTATTCAGCAAAGAAATCAGATGCAACCATTGATCAACCTCCCAATCCACCAGATTTCTTCTGAATTGAATATCCCACACCCAACCTGCAGCATGACTCTCCCTAAATTCCACTACTTTCCCCTCTTTATTCGTCGAAAGAGTGTACAATCTAGGGAACAAATCTTTGAGGGGGACCTCTCCCAACCAAGCATCATTCCAAAATACCACAGAATGGCCATTTCCAGTTTTCCACCTCAAATTACTCCTAATGCAGACACCAAATCCATCATTGGAAAAGAAGTTATTGATCACTCCTCTCCAAATCCAAGAGGCACGAGCAATCAAAGAACTCTCAACCTTTTTGGAGTTCGGGTCCAAATTATTAACACAACAGACTACTCTCTTCCACCAAGAATTCTTTTCAGAGGCAAACTTCCAAACCCATTTACCCAACAATGCTCTATTCAGAATAGCTAAGTTCGGGATCCCTAGGCCCCCCAACCTTCTCGGCTTGCAGACCAAACCCCAATTCACCCAATGTATGTTTCTTTTATCATTCGACCCCCCCATAAAAATGCTGCCATTATAGAGTTTAATTTCTGCAGCACCGCTAGTGGAATTCGAAATAAAGAAAGGAAATAAGTGGGAAGAGAGCACAAAACAGATTTGATCAACACCACCCTCCCTGCTAATGCTAGAGAATTCACCTTCCAGCCCGACAACCTATTATAAAAATTCTGCACTATTGGCTCCCACATTGCAACAGAATTTCTCCTAGACCCCAGAGGCAGGCCTAAATAATCTGCTGGGAACTTACCCACTGAACAACCAATTTCCTTAGACCAGTCAACAAGCACATCCTCCTCAATATTGATTCCGTAAATTTTGCTCTTGACTAGATTAATCTTCAACCCCACCAATAGCTCGTAAATCAAAAGCACCCTTCTAACATTCTTCAAATCCCGAATTGAAGCCTTTGAAAAGATAATAAGATCATCCGCAAATTGTAGGTGCGATAGCTTGAATAAACGATCTTGAGCTCCCAACTCAAAACCCGAAAACAGTCCCAAATCCACTGCTTTAGTTAACATCAAATGAAGCAATTCACCACCCAAATTAAACAACAAGGGTGATAACGAACATCCCTGTCTAAGACCTCTTTTTGTATGAATTTTCTCAGTAGGAGTCCCATTCAGTAAAACAGAAACTGAAGCAGTTGACATACACTGAAACATCCAAGAACGCCACTTTTCGCCAAACCCCATTTTACCCAAAATTTTCAACAAAATCAACCAATCAATTGAATCATATGCTCTCTTGAAGTCCACCTTAAAAACCACCCCCTTCAACCCTTTCTTCCTCCAAAAGTCGATTCCTTCATTCGCTATGAAGGAACAGTCCATAATGCTCCTCCCTCGGATAAAAGCAAATTGGGCCGGACTAATAATGTCATTAATGCATAAACCGAACCTCTTAGCCAAGACCTTTGACAAAATTTTGTATAGCCCTCCCACAAGGCTAATTGGCCTAAAATCCCCCATCCCCTCCGGGTTAATCTTCTTAGGAATAAGAGAAATAAAGGAATGGTTCACCTCCAGATCCCACTCCTTCCCCTCGAAAAAGTCCTTAAAAAACAGCATAATATCCTCTTTCAAACTAGACCAGAATTTCTTGAAAAAGCCTAAATTCAAGCCATCCGGGCCAGGAGCTTTGTTACTATCCGAATCAGCAATTGCTCTCCAAACTTCTTCTTCCGAAAATGGCTTTTCAAGTGCTAACCTCTGCTCTTCCGATAATTTTAAAAATTCCAGATTTATATCCTCAGCCTCCAAAGAATTTCCTGAGAAAACAGACCATTGAAAAACTCCACTACAGAATTTCTAATTGAGGTAGGATCTTCTATGACTTCATTCCCCACCAAAAGGGACTTAATGCCATTGTTTCTCCCTCTAACTGAAGCAGTTTGGTGGAAGAATCTGGTGTTCTTATCACCCTCCAATCTCCATTTCAGTCTCGATTTTTGCAACCAAATCGATTCTTCTTTCTTTTGGAGGTCCCATAAATCCCTCTTTGCTTCAATTATTGACCTCATTGTCACCGAGGAAAGGCCTTGTTGCATATCCAACTCCATTTCATGAATTCTTTTCTCCAACTTTTTAATTTTTCCAGGCAATTCTAAGTAACCCCTCCCAGACCATCTCATTACCACGCCCTTCACCCTCTTAAACACCATAGACATGGACTTCCCCTTTTCCTCTTTGCAAATAATATCCAGCTCCTTACCCATCATCTCTGTAAAACCCTCCTCCTCCATAACATAGTTAAACAACCTAAACGGCTTCAGGCCCCAATTGCAATCCTTGTTCTCCAGCAGAATAATATTATGATCAGAAACTGACCTTGCCTGTAATGACTGACTTAGCTTCGGGAACAAGCTAACTAATCTCTGATCCACCAAAAAACGATCCAACCTCTCAAACGTAGGAAGTTCCCTATTATTACACCATGTAAACCGGCCTCCAGACAAAGGCAAATCTAGCAGATTAGCCTTACTCACAAAGTCCCTGAAAATATTCATAGTCACTGAATTCACAGCTCCTCCTTCTTTCTCCTCCTGTGACAAAACTACATTGAAATCTCCTCCTACGCATAATGGACATTCCACGTTATCCAAGAAAGATAATAGTTCCCTGAAAAATGCCTCTTTCTCTGCATCCAGACTAGGGCCATACACATTAATGAAACAACTACTTCCTGGGAGTCCCACCATAGTTCCTTTTAAAGCTACAAATCTGCTATAAAGGACTACATCTTCCATCACAAATTCCTTCTGATTCCACAAGGTTATTAATCCACCAGCAGAACCTATGGAAGGGGCTACAGCCGATCCAGTAAGTAGTTTCCCCCCCATTTTCCTCACTAACACATGGCTGACAACCTCCAATTTGGACTCTTGCAAAAATAGAATTGTAGGTTTTTTATCATCCACAAACCTCCTAATAGCTCGAGCTTTCACTCTCCTACCCAAACCTCTAACATTCCAAGACATCATCGACCACTCAACCATCAATAGTATATCATAACCTTGCAACTCAGCTACAACTACTGACGCTCCTTCGAATTACTTTCATTCACCAACGGAACCATTTTAGCCATAAAAGCTTCCTCTCCTCCTTTAAATTTCACCCCCAACAATTTGGACACATTCCAACACTCCAATGCCTCTGCCACCCCCTCATTCTCCTTCTCTACAAAGGAAGCTAACTCCTTGCCATTGCAACTCTTAACTTCCCACCTCCTAGAATAAACATTCTTATAAAAACCTCTTTCAATGTTACTTACCGACGCACTTCTCCCAGAATGCTGACGTCTCGCCGGTGATATAATCCGATTCTGCAAGTTTAACGCAGATTGATCACCAATTGCCATTTCTGCAGATTGGATACGAACAGTATTCGACCCTAATATCCCTTGAACAGGCCCACTTGTTTGACTTCTGACCAAGCTGGTATTAAGCCCATTATCTTGTACACCCTTATCCTGGCCCAAGGTGACTCCTTCCACAGATCTTTCATTTCTCTTTCTTCATTAAAATCCTCTGACAATCTCTGTTGACTGGTACCATCACCTACTGCTGCTACCTCCGTAGAACAAAAGTCATCAGCCAACAAATGTTTTGTCCCTTCAATTAATTTCAAATTTCCATCGATAACCGTATCAACCCCTTGTTTATCACCCCGTACCCATGCTTCAACCCTGTCCTGAGAGTCTGACACAGACTGATCACCCCACTGCTCATCCTGTCCCTGTTGGACATCCCGCTGGCTCCGGACCGGCGAAATCCCCTCCCGAGAAGCCACTGTTCCGTCATCTTCAGCCATATCCTCTAACTTCGGAAAAAACTCATCACTACCTTCCACCTTAATCTTAATCATGAACGACCTCCCATACGTATTTATAATGACATGGGGAGGAATATCAAAGGGACTTTCAACCCTCAATAGCATATAAGCTACTCTACAATCCACTCTGTTAGCAGTTTGTTCCTGTATCTTAACTAGCTTGCCCCATTTCGACGCCAAGCTTGTGAAGAAAGGAACTGACCAACAATTAAGAGGAACTCCAATCATAGAAACTGCACAATAAGGTAATGGCACACCCTCTTCTTCCATAACGTGCTCCAACCTCTCGAACCAGAAGGACAAGGTCTCCCATTTGTTTTCCATCGTTGCAACTTTCTCCTCAGCAGTCTGGAAAACTACCAGACATGCTTTTTTTGCCTAACCCCATTGAATCACTTTTACATTGATTCCTTCAGTCCTTAGCGCCCTCTGCACAAACTCAACTTCGAATAATGGCTTACAAATACCAGTTAACGACGATCTCATCCATGCTCTATCCTCCATTGGAATAAAGACTTCCAACTTCTTCTTCACCTCCTTCTTAGCTCCAAAACTCCCCGCTTTCTGGCCCTCAACTTCTTTTGCACCCACAACCATCTCCTTATATGACCTTCTATTGTGAAACTTATTCATCATCTCCTTCTTTCCAGTACCTGCAGCTTGAGATGATGGTAGTTTCCTGAGCAACCCATCTACACCAGCATCTGTAGACCTTGCCCCACTAGTACGTTTGAGACTCCTCGAAATACTTTTCTTCTGTAGACCTATAGTGGCGAGATTTAATGCTAAATTGAGTGGTTGGATAGCTAATTCTCTGTCGATAGCGGGAAGAGTGGTTTTGGTCAAATCGGTGCTATGCTCTCTTCCGGTCTATTTTCTGTCTATGTTCAAAATCCCAGCTGCTGTGATACTTAAACTCAACTCTATCATGGCTTCATTTCTGTGGGGGGATTCGATTGACAAGAAAAAATCCATTGGGTCAACTGGAAGTCGGTCTCTAAACCAAGAAATCTGGGGGGTCTAGGGTCCCTAATCTAGCACTTTTGAACCGAGCTTTACTAGGAAAATGGGTTTGGAAGTTTTCTTCTGATAAGAAATCTTGGTGGAAGAAAGTGATTTGTGCCGCCTACAATTTGGATCCGAAGTCCATTATTTTGGAGAATTCGGTGCCAGCTCGTGCATCGTGGATTTGGAAAGGTGTGGTGAAAAACTTCTTCAACAGTGATGATTTTGGAGAGTGTCTTAAAAGGAATATGCGTTTGAAGGCGAGGAAAGGGGAAGATGTGCAGTTCTGGAATGATGTATGGTTGGGTGATGTTCCCCTGAAATTGTTGTTTCCTAGACTTTATGTTCTATCAATTAATAAATCGGGTAAAGTGAAGGAGTTTAGGGTAAATAATGCTTCGGGTTGGGTGTGGGACATCCAAATGAGAAGGAATTTGGCTGATTGGGAAGTAGAACAGTGGATGCAGTTGATTTCTATGTTATATAATACCTCTCCTTTTCCTACTGAAGATGATTGTTGGATTTGGTTAGGGAATGGTGAAGGAAATTTTACAGCTAAATCTTGTATAAACGCTTTTTATGAACGTGGTTCTGAGCAAAATCAAGTGAATTGGGATAAGAATATTTGGTCTGGTTTTGCTCCTCCAAGGGTGGAACTGTTTGTTTGGCAACTAGTGCAACATAGAGTACCGGTTAAAGAGGAGTTAGCAAAGAGAGGTGTTGCAGAGATTGTTGACCAACGTTGTGTTTTGTGTGGTAGGGAGGTGGAATCAGTTTCCCATCTGTTTCTGCATTGCAGGGTTGTGTGGGGTCTGTGGTCCTTCTTCTTGAAAATGTGGAATGTGTCATTGGTGACTCCGAAGTGTACCATGGAATTTCTAATTTTGTGGGATGATTTTATGACTAACTCTTTGATTTGGAAATTCATTCCTAGGGCAGTGATGTGGTCAGTATGGAAGTGTAGAAATGAGATTATCTTTCAGAAAGGAAAGCTGGATTTGGTCAAATTATCTTTCATTGTTAGATTTAGAGTGGCTTCCTGGTTTAGTGCTCGTTTCAAGGATATGGGTATTCCTCTAGATTCTCTAGTAGGTGATTTGAAAATTGCTGATTCGATTGGTAGATCAGGAAAGGATTGCTCTCAACCTGCTTGCTGGGTTCCCCCACTGGAGGGGTTTCTAAAGTTAAATGTTGATGGACCGATGGTTTCGGGTTGGAAAAAAGGAGGTATTGGTGGTCTGTTTCGAGATAGCAGAGGTCTATTACTTCAGTGGTTTTCTGAAGCAGTAGGGGGTGGTCCTCCTATCTTGGCAGAGCTGTTGGCTATCAAAAGAGGGATTTGTCTTATGGAGGAGTTAGATTTTGTCGCAAATCAGAGAGTTATCTTGGAATCAGACTTATCTAACGCTCTGAAGTGGATCCAGAATCCGGGTTTAAGCCCTCCTTTGCATCTATCCTTGGTGAAGGATATAATTTCGCTTTTGATTGGAAAGGATATTATTTTTAGGCATATTTCAAGGGCGGCAAACTGGGAAGCTGATAAACTTGCTAAAGACGGGATAGGGTGATTTTGGTTATTGTTGTGTTGTTTAACAGGAATTGTACCTCCCTGTTTGTTGGATGTTTAGTGTTAAGTTTTATGTTCTTCTGTTGGAAGTGTAGGAGTTTGTTAAATCTTGTAATCTGGTTCTTGTGAATAAAAGTTTTCTTGGCTCTCCTTTCCTCCTTCGTTGTTCCTTCATGTTACTCTCATAACATGGAGGGATTGAAGGAGGATTTTAATGAGGCCTCTTTCTATCAAAAAAAAAAATATTCTCCTCCCATCGACCGAGGCGTTATTCATCTTTTCAATTGCTAGATGCATATCATCTTTGCTAGCAAAATGCACAAAGGCAAAAGTACTATCCTTGTAATAAGGTCTCCTATTAACAAATGGAATGAACACCTTAATCACCTTACCATAATGACTAAAACGATCCCATAATACACTTCTCTGCACTCGCCTACTAAGATTATCCACGAATACAACCCACGATATTTCTCCAGGCGAAGACCTACTTCTGACCGGACGAACAAGACCCTTCGAACTCTCCCTCACTCTCTCTCTACCTTTCTCGCTCATGTTGATATGATTAGGCGGTTTTCTTGGTTTAGTTGAAAACGATAGCGTCCTGAATTTAAATCCACGAGTTTTAAATATCACTTGCTCCTGTATGAGATTTTTACAACAACACTTCATTAAAATTGGAGAAGAACAAGAGAGAGATCATCATTACCCCCCTATAACTCAAACCTTTTGATTCAGGCATCTTTCATTAAGAAATTTATCGAGCAAACGTAGACGCTTGCTTCTCTTGATAACCGAATTAATTACGAGGAGCTTGCAACTCAACTCAAAAGAAGCTTCTAGTCCAATTAAGTCCACTTATAAAAGTAATAATTAGTATTGACAATCAAATATAATCTTAAAATAGTTCCAATTTCTAGAAAATGTGCAAACTTCAACATTGACAAGAAAAATCTTGTCAAACTCACAAACAAGCCATTTATGAACTTAAACAATCTAGGAAAACTTAGCGAATAAAGTATGCTGAATTTACTTCAGGTCATTTGCTAATCTTAATAACATGCTTGATCAAGACATGCCTCAAATAGCTATTAAAAGGCTAAGATTACTTTCATCCACACGTATCGAAGCAAAACAGCCTAAACTTAACAAAATCTCTATGTATTTATGTACTAGCTCGACGGTTATGAAGGGTTTTTTTTTTATAAAAAATGCCTCATTAAAAACCCCCTTCATACCCTACATGTTATAATAAACATAACATGAAGGGCATAGGAAGAAGGAAAAGAGTGCCTCTAACTTTTATTAATGAGAACCATAATACACCTCCACAACTACATGACTAACTACTAACAACATAACCTTTAAGCCACAACTGTGGATACATAACGCACCCTAATAACTTCCTTAAAAAACAGTCAAGATATAACACCTCTAACCACAATAGAAACCCAAAAATCAACCTATACCAGCTTTTGCTAATTCATCCGCTTCCCAATTTGGAGCTCTCGGAATATGCCTTGTAATAATACCCTTCATTTCCACACGAGTAGCTATATCCATCACCAAGGATTTAAACAAAGGAGTACTAAGGTCCGGATTTTTAATCCACTTTAGAGCATTAGTCGAATCTGATTCCAAAATAATCCTCTGGCTTGGACTGTAACCAACTTCCTCAGTAAGAATCAACCCTCTTTTGATCGCCAAAAGCTCTACAAGTAAAGGAGGACCTCCCCCTACCTTCTCTGAAAACGACCCAAGCACCGAACCACTCCCATCCCTAATCAATCCACCAATTCCCCCCTTATCCCAACCTTTGACCATTACTGTTTAACATTGTAGGTGAGCTGCTTCATTTGATGATAACTAAAGCAGTAGACAGGGGTCTGTTTCAAGGCTTTGTTATTGGGAAATCTGAAAACTCTGTTCGGTTGTCACATCTCCAATTTGCAGATGACTTGATCATTTTCTGTCAAGCTTCTCTCCCAGATTAAAAATGTCAAGAGAGTGTTGAGGATTTTTAGTATTATGATAGGGTTGCATCTAAATCTAGCTAAGAGCAAGCTGTTTGGTATTAATGTGGAAGAGGAAGTTTTAACAGAGTGGGCATTAGCAGTGGGTTGTTCAGTGGGTTCCTTTCTAACAGATTACTTGGGACTTCCTCTCGGTGCTAAGAAAAACTCAGAAGCTCTATGGGATCCAGTTTTCAAGAATTTTAGCTCCAAACTTGCTGGTTGGAAAGCTTCTTGTCTCTCTTTGGCTGGCAGGATAGTTTTATTAAAGTCGATGCTTACTTCCTTACCAATATTTTTCTTATCACTTTTTAGAATGCCTTGCATTATTGGTAAGAAGCTCAATTCATTAATGGCCAAATTTCTATGGTGGGGGGGGGTAATGAGGAAAAAAGGAGGATACACTGGGTTAATTGGAAATCAGTTTGCAAGCCTCTGAATTCTGGTGGTCTTGGTGTTTTTGATGTGAATCTTTCTAATCGGGCTCTTTTGAGAAAATGGGTGTGGAAGTTTGCCAATGAAAAGAATACTCTGTGGAAAAGTGTGTTATGTTGCAGACACAAGGTTAGTTGTAATTCCATGTCTATTAGCAAGGTGTTTACGCCCAAATCTTCTTGGATTGTGAGAGGTATTGCTAACAATTTCTTAAAGAATGACTCGGAGGGTGAATGTATCAGATCACACTCTAAGTTGAAAGTGGGGAATGGAAAGTCTATTTCATTTTGGATAGATACATGGGCTGACGAGTTTCCTTTAAAAAAATCTTTTCCCTAGAATGTATGTGTTGTCTACAAACAGATGGGGTAATGTTGCTGAGTTTGGTTGTTTTGATTCGAATGGTTGGGTGTGGAACGTTGAAACCAGAAGGAATTTGTGTGACTGGGAATTAGAGCAGTGGCTGGAATTGATGACAAAACTGAATGACTTTAAACTGACAGAATCAGTAGAAGACTTTCTTTCTTGGTCTGCAAGTGGGGATGGAATGTTTTCAGTAAAATCTTGTAGAAATGTACTCGGGAAGGTGTCGGGGGGTTTTGATTTTTGGTTTAAAGGGGTGTGGCAAGGATTATCTCCTCCTCGTGTTGAAGCTTTCCTGTGGCAGCTAGCTCATCAGGAAGTGGCAGTGAGAGAAGAATTGGTGAAGAGAGGAATGCAGCTAGGGGATGAAATTTTGTGTCCTTTTTGTAAGGAACAAGTGGAATCAGTGCAACATTTATTTATTTCGTGTGTTGTAGTTTGGGAACTATGGTATAAGATAGTAAGCTTTTGGGATATAGCTTTGGTACTTCCAAAGGACCCACCTTCTTTGATCAGCTCTTGGGGTGAACTGAGGGGGAATTCGTTGATTTGGAAATTTATTCCGGGAGTAGTATTTTGGTCGATTTGGAAAGCTAGGAACGCAATAGTGTTCGAAGGTGCTCCCCTTGATAGGATGTCTTTGTTTTTTATTGCTAGATTCAGGTTATCTAAATGGTTTCTAGCCAAGTACCCTAAGTTTCCTATTCAGGAGGATGTGCTGATTGGTGATCCATCTTTTGTACTCTTGTTGTATCTGGTGTTTAGTAATAAAATTTATGGCACTCTTTTTCTCCTTCCAATGTCCGTTGAGCAACCTTTGTAGTTTGATGGTTACGAAGGGGGTTTTTAACGAGGCCATCTTTTCTATCAAAAGAAAAGTAATTGGCAGCAACTAAGAATCAACTTTAACTCTGAGCAGATATACTTGATCCCTACAATAATCTAAAATCAGCAATTAAGGAATTCAAATTACAGTATTACAAATGAACAAGTAGAACTGGGAGAAAATTATAAATATGAAAGCAATAAAAGTTATTTCCCATGGTTGTACCACCAAATCATAGTCAAAACTAAGTGAGATCACTGAAATTATAATTATCAAAACAACAAAGTTCTTACAAATGAGCATCATCAAGTCATATTAAGAAGTAGGCAAATCACTAAAAATTAAAGGAAAAGCTTCCAAATTAACATTATATATATATGATAGTGAAGAAACATCAAGCTTACTTCTCCCTTAACTGATTTGTAGTTAAGTAATCTGAAAGGATCAAGATTTGCTGCAACTGAATCTCATTCAAAGACACAACCTTAAAGAATTTAAGAACACAAATTAAAATTAAAATATCATCCAAAATAGTTGACAAAATAATAACGTGCCTACAATCAGTGAGAAGAAAAACTGACCAAACAGGTCATTTTAGCACTGATAGAATACTGAGGCAAATCATTATGTTTTCCATATCTGTTCACCTGCATAATAAAAAAGTATGACAGAAAAATCTAAAGGTGAGCAGTACTTATTCAATGAAAACTTTGTGGTTAATATATAGTAGATTGTAGACGTGTGTGTGATTAGTAGAAGATTAAGTTTACTTTGTACCTATCTCTTAGTTTATATATATATATATATAGGAAAGAGATGCTTCATTAAAAACCCTATCTCTTAGTAGTATAGTGTTATTTCTAAGTCTTATCCTAAGTATAGATAAAGATAAGATCCAAAGTAGTCCTAATTGTAGTTAAACACTATGTATTCAGTCTTCTATAGACTTATGTTGTAAATAGATTTTTCAAGTGAATATAGAAGAAAACATATTGTTTTCTCTTCATAGAAACTCCCATCATCTACATGGTATCAGATGTCTAGTTTTTTCGATCCACAAAAACCCAGAAAATGAATACCTCTACAAACTCTGAAATCA
The DNA here is from genome assembly GCF_006381635.1 of Hibiscus syriacus. Taxonomy (NCBI): domain Eukaryota; kingdom Viridiplantae; phylum Streptophyta; class Magnoliopsida; order Malvales; family Malvaceae; genus Hibiscus; species Hibiscus syriacus. The sequence continues at coordinate 660,274 of NW_024063527.1, read as the reverse complement.
GTTTGGGATCTAATCAAACCCCTCCCAAACTGTCAACAGCTTCAACAAACAACTTGAGGACTTACTTTTTTTTTTATAGGAATAGAAGGCCTCATTAAAAACCTCCCTCATAGTTGTCTCTTTAAAGGAGACAAGTAGCGGAAGGAGGAAAAGAGTGCCTTAGTAGATTAATAACCAACAATTACATAAGATACCCAAACATTACAAAAGATTGCCTAAACAAAGAAACATAACCAAAATAAAGTGCCAAAAGCACAGCTCCTAAAAACAAACTCCACACTCACTAACCAATTCCTGACTTAGCTAGACCATCAGCTTCCACATTAATACATCTGCTGATATGCCTAATAACAACATTATAAAGCCCAACTGACTTCTGAATTTCTGTAATAAAATCAACAAGGTGAACCGGGCAGAGATCCGGGCTGTTGATCCATTTCACTGCCAGAAACGAGTCACTTTCTAAAATCAGATTTCCTTTGTCCCTCCAAACTGAATCAAAAAACATATCTAACCCCACTTTGATCGCAAAAATCTCAGCTAGAATAGGAGAACAAGGTCCTAAAGCTGTAGAGAATGAAACCAGCTTGTTATTACCAGCATCTTTAAGAACTCCACCAATACCACTCCTTTTCCAGTCAAAATTGACTGCCCCATCAACATTCATCTTAATGTACCAGGAAGGAGGAGGGCACCATTTTAATCTAGACAGTCGAAAATTAGAGGGGGATTTATGCTTATCCGCCAAAGTAAGATCTCCCACAAGGTTGTCCAAATGAATAGACAAATCCTTATTTTTTACTAAAAACCATGATGCCACCCTATACCTCACCAAAAAGAACAAATTATCTTTGTCCATCTTGCCATTCTCAAAAACAATCTGATTCCGGCACAGCCAAACAGACCACAAAACTGCTCCTGGAATAAATCTCCAAATATCCGAGTAGGGTCTAAGATGCAACCATGAAAGCAAAAAGCCTTTCGGATTATTAGGAAAGACTGAAATAACTTTCCACAAACGGAGTAGTTTTATCCAAATTTTCCAAACCTGGACACAGGAAAAGAATAAATGACTGACAGATTCTGGTTCCTGTCCACATAACACACAAAGAGGGTTTTCGATATCTTTAACCCCTCTTCTCAATAAAACAGTTTTGACAACCATCTTCTGATGAATAACTTGCCACAGGAAAATCTCTACCTTTGGTGGGACTAAGCCCTTCCACACAATCTCCAACCAAGAATTGTCAGATTCTGCTAAACTTGAAAATAATCTTGAGCAAGAATTAACCGAGAACTCACCATCCCCACTACCTTTCCACACAACACGGTCTCCACCCTTCAACAGCGGGCGAAAATTATCCAGCAACACCATCAGTTCCATCCAATGCTCAAACTCACTATCCATTAAATTCCTCCCAAGTTGTAAATCCCACACCCACTCCCCATTCGACAAACACCCAAAATCAGCTACAACACCTTCCTTATTAACAGACAGAGCAAAGAGCCTAGGAAACAAAGTCTTCAAGGAAACATTAGAAATCCAAGAATCAAGCCAAAATCTGATAGATTCTCCTTTTCCCACCTGAAGCACGAGATTATTTCGAAAGCATAATCCAAATGAGTCGTTAGACCAATAGTTATTTAAAACACCTTTCCAAATCCAAGACACATTAGAGGGCAACTTATCATATACCACAATAGAGCTCAAACCCACATTGTACTTAGAACAAATCAATGTCTTCCACCAAGAGTCCTTCTCTGTACCAAACTTCCAAACCCACTTGCCCAATAAAGCTCTATTCCGTAATTTTAGATCCGAAATTCCCAATCCCCCCAACTCTTTATTTTTACAGACTGTATTCCAATTAACCCAATGAAGCCTTTTCTTCTCAGCCGAAGAACCCCACAAGAAGTTGGCCAAAATAGATTCCAGTTTCTTCCTCACAACCACTGGCATTTTAAAAAGTGACATATAGTAATTAGGCAAAGCATTCAAGACTGAATTAATCAAGACTGTCCTTCCTGCTATTGATAAAGAAGACATTTTCCAGCCTGTTAATTTCTGGTAAAACTTATTTACAATCGGATCCCAAAGTTGAATTGAATTCCTCTTAGCACCCAATGGTAACCCCAAGTAGTCTGTCGGAAAGGAGTCTCTTAAACAACCAATAGAATCTGCCCACTCCCCAACAATGTTGTCTTGTAAATTGATACCAAAAATTCTGCTCTTCAACAAATTCAGCTGCAGCCCAGTACATAACTCAAAAACAACCAAAACCCTCTTCAGATTTGCCAATTGACCCTTTGCAGCTTTACAAAAAATAATCAAATCATCCGCAAATTGTAGATGAGACAGCATCGGCGAAGAATTATCAGAACCTAATTGAAAGCCCTCAAACAGCCCCAATGCAACTGCTTTAGACAGCAGTAGATTCAGAAATTCACCCACTATATTAAACAGAAGCGGGGATAGAGAACACCCTTGTCTGAGCCCTCTAGATATGTTAAAACTTTCAGTTGGAGAACCATTGACAAGAACTGAAATAGAAGTTGAACTTAAGCAATTATGAATCCACGACCTCCATCTTCTACTAAACCCCATACACTCCATAATTTTGATTAAAAAATTCCAGTCAACAGTGTCGTAGGCCCTCTTGAAATCCACTTTGAAGACAAGACCTTCCCTTCCTTTCCTCCTCCAAAAATCGATTGCTTCATTAGCAATTAAGGAGCAGTCACAAATCTGCCTTCCCGAGATGAAAGCAAATTGAGAATGACCAATTAACCCCCCTATGCACTGCCTTAACCTTCTTGACAAAACTTTAGACAAGATTTTGTAAAGTCCTCCTACCAAACTGATTGGTCTGTAATCCTCAATGCAGACTGGAAGCTGCTTCTTCGGAATTAGAGAGATGAAGGAATGATTGACACCTTTCCCAAACTTCTTCCCTTTGTAAAAATCTTCAAAAAACTTAAGAATGTCACCTTTCAAAACCGGCCAAAATTTCTTGAAAAAACCTAAGTTCAATCCGTCAGGACCTGGAGCTTTATTGCTATCCGAAGAAAGAACTGCTTCCCAACTTCCTCTTCCGAAAAAATCATGTCTAATTGAGCAACTTGATCCTCCGAAAGTCTAGAAAAAGTCAATTCCAACTTCTCAACTTCAACCGTCGGAATGGCATTGTAAGCGTTCTTGAAAAATTCAAAAATAGCAGCTTTAATCCTTATCGGATCCACAATCAAATTTCCACTCACATTTAAAGAATTAAGAGCATTCCTCCTCCCTCTATTTGTAGCACATTGATGGAAATACCTTGAATTTCTATCTACATCCATAATCCACTGCGCCCTTGATTTCTGGAACCAAACTAATTCTTCTTTTTTATATAATGTCCATAATTCACTTTTTTCTTTTGCAACATCCACCATAGAAACGGAAGGATTCCTTTGTTGTAATAGAGCTTCTTGGTTCGAAATTAGTCTCTCTTTGCTGTCAATCAAACTTTGAAGTTGCAATCTGCTTCCATTAGACCAATTCCTGATTTCAACCTTTAAAACTCTAAGTAGCTCCTCAATGTTCATCCTCTTCCTACTCTTTGCTTTTGAAATTTCCTTTTCCACAGCTTCCTTAAAACCCTTCTCCTCCATGATGTAATTGAACAATTTAAAGGGTTTCGGACCCCAATTAATCTTACTGGAATCCAATGCCACAGCATTGTGATCTGAAATTGACTTAGGTAATAACAGCTGCACAACATCCGGGAATAAGTCTAAGAATTCGGCAGAAAGTAAAAACCTATCCAACCTCACAAATGTAGGATCTTCCCTGTTGTTACCCCAAGTAAAACTTCCTCCCACCAAAGGCAGATCCATCAAACTTGAATGAAACAAAAACTCCCTGAACCACCCAATTGAATTTTCATTCAGATTTTTCCCCCACTTTTCTTCCTGTGACAAATGATTAGCCAATACCAGCCTTACCTAAACCATCAGCTTCAATATTTGTTGTCCTAGCTACCCATCGAATTACGCCCTCCAAAGCTAACCTAACAGCAATGTCCTTAACAATTGAAACATAAACATTAGGACATCTATCTATATTCTTAACCCACACCATCGACAATTTACTATCACTTTCGATAATCAAACGTTTCTTAAAACGTTGTCGAAGAGAATCAAAGAAAGTTAAACCCTTCTTAATAGCCTTCAGCTCCAACAAAGTAGAAGGACCTGGGCCAGTAGCCTTTTGGAAAGAACCCAGCACCGAACCATCATCATCTCTTAAGATTCCACCTATTCCACCTTTCTTCCAATCACCACTAACAGCTGCATCCACATTCAGTCTTAGAAAGCCCTTGGGAAGAGGAGACCAAGGCACAAGATTGATAATCGAATTTCTGGAAGATCAGCAGAAATCCCCAAGGAAGGGATCACTAATGACAGAGTCTTTAGAAATAGACCTTGAACTTAGCTAAGTACCAAGAAGCAAGCCTAAATCTTGTCGTGAAAAATAAATCAACTTGATCTAACAATCCCCCTTCAAACACAATGGCATTTCTAAATTTCCAAATTGTCCAAAGAACAACGCCCAGAATAAAGGATCAAATAGATGAATAAGACACCAAATCTTCCCAAGCTAATAGAAAACTTTGAGCATTTCCATGTAAAACCGAAGTGATTCTCCAAAACTTCATAAACCTATTCTATAGATTTCACGTAAGAGAGCAGGTGAAGAATAAATGTGAGGATGATTCTTTCTCCATTTTACATAAAGGGCATAAAATGTCCACAATCCCCGGAACCCCTCTCTTTAGTAATTCAGACTTTACTGTCAATTTCTAATGCACAACCTGCCACATAAAAGACTCCACTCTTGGAGGCACCAAACCCCTCAAATGTTATTCTTTCAAAAAGGATCAGCATCCGAATCAGAGGAGCATAACTTAATACAAGAGTTGACAGTGTAGACACCTTCCCCATTTCCTCTCCAAATCAGACCATCCCTCGACTCTTCGGAAAGACTTATATTATTTATGATAATCAGCAAGTCTGACAACTGATCCAGTTCCAATCACTCAAGTTTCTCCTCATCTGAACATGCCAAAACCAACCTGCTGATCGATACTGACCAAACTCTATTAACTTGCCATTCTGATTTATAGATAGTGCAAACAATCTAGGGAAAACAACTTTGAAAGGAGAATCTAACGCCCAGCTGTCATACCAAAATTGGACTTAAGCAATAACAAAGAGAAATAATAAATAGGAAGCGGTACTATGTTGATAATTTCAATAACAAAATTGGTCTTGCTTAAGTCGGTACTATGTTCGGTTGGTGCTTCAGGGGGTTTACTAAGTTGCTGGAATGACAATATTTTTGAGTTGGATAATCAATTTGTTTCTAGTAGATTTTTAGCTATTTCTGGGAGGTTTCGTGCAAATAATTTCAAATGTAGGTTCATCAATGTATATGGTCCGTCTGTTGAGGAGGAGAAAGGAGGCTTCTTTGAAGAATTAGGCATGTTCATTGGAGGTTACAGTGATCCTATTTGTGTTGGAGGGGACCTAAATGTTTATCTTCATGAGGACGAGAAGATGGGTAGGGCCCAAAATAGGAATTCAGTAAGATTTTCAGTCATTTTCTGCTGAACACAGGTTTAATTGATCTGCCATTGAGTGGGGGTCGATATACTTGGTGTAATAACCAAGATTCACCAACCTATGTTAGACTTGACAGATTTTTGGTTGATAGCCAGTTCTTAGCCGAATTTCCAGATTTAACTCAATCTCTTTTGCCCAGGTCTGTGTCTGACCATAATGCAATAATTATTGAAAATGGTGGGGATAATTAGGGAAAGAAACCTTTTAAACTTTTTAATTATCTGATGGATGAAGTCGGATTCGAGGATGTGGTCAGCTTATCAATTCGAGATTGTAAGAAAAACCAGAGGAATGCTGGAATTTTCAGCATACTGAAGAATACCAAAATGGCAATCAAAAATTGGGCAGGGAGGAGAGACAAGTTTCCAGGGGATTTGATTTCTGATCTTGAATCGAAAATTCAAAAGCTAGAGGTGGATATTCATCAGGGTCTAATTGATTACAGTTCTGAGATAGCACTTGAGTTGAAGAAATCAAGAGCAGAACTGTGGAGACTGTATAAGATAAAGGAGCAGATTTGGTTCCAGAACTCAAGATCGAAGTGGGTAGAAGATGGCGACAGAAACACAAGATATTTTCATACATGTGCTTCAGTTAGGAGGAAAAGAAATGCATTGAATGCTATTCTTGTCAATGGCAATTTTGTTCATGATTCGAATGTTATTAAAGCAACAGTTAGAGATCATTTTTTCAAGGCTTTCAATGATCAGTTTACTCTTCAAGTGGAAGACATTGGGCTGGATTTTTCTAGTATTACACTCGAACAGAGTTTGAGATTAGAGAAAGAATTTACCGAGGAGGAAATTTGGGAGTCTATTGAGTCTTGTAATGGGAATAAAGCTCCTGGGCCAGACGGTCTAAATATGGGATTTTTTAAAAGATTATGGAATATGCTTAAGGGAGATGTTTTGAAATTTTTCAATAATTTCTATTTGGGAAAAAAGTGGGAACACGGTATTAATCATACATTTATTACTCTTATCCCTAAGGTTTCTAATAGTGGCGATCTTGATGACTTTAGACCTATTAGCTTAGTTGGTGGATTATATAAGATCCTCTCCAAGTGTCTTTCGAGGAGGTTGAGGAGCTGTATTTCAGATTTAATCAGTCCCACACAATTTGCTTTTATTCCAGGCCGTCAAATATTAGATTGCTCGTTAATTGCCAATGAAGGAATTGATTTTTTGAGGAAAAATGGACTCAAAGGCTGTGTTTTCAAAGCTGATTTCAAGAAAGCTTATGATTCAGTGGATTGGAGTATTCTGTTTTTAGTTATGGAGAAAATGGGTTTTGGTTCAAGGTGGAGAGGCTGGATCAAAAAATGTGTTTCAACAGCTTCAGTATCTGTTCTGTTTAATGGAGTCCCTACTGAGGAAATTCCTATGGCAAAGGGTCTTAGGCAGGGATGTCCTTTATCCCCTCTACTATTTAATTTGATTGGTGAACTCCTTAATTTACTGATTTTAAAGGTTGTTTCACAGGGGCTGTTTTCTGGATTGGTTATTGAGAGGGGAGAGGGGTCTTTTAATCTTTCTCACTTACAGTTTGCGGATGATCTCATTATCTTTAGTGGTGCTTCGAAAATGCAAATTCTAAATGTAAAAAGGGTGCTTCGTGTATTCCAAGTTATTTCGGGTTTACAGCTCAATTTGAGGAAATGCAAGCTTTTTGGTGTGAATTTGAATGATGAGGAGGTGAATGAGTGGGCTAATACTATTGGTTGTTCTGTTGGAAGCTTTCCTTCTGAATATCTAGGGCTTCCTTTGGGGGCTTCTAGGAATTTTGTTGCTATCTGGAATATTGTAATCAGTAATTTTTTCAAAAAATTAATAGGATGGAAGGCTGCCTCTCTTTCTTTAGCAGGGAGACTGGTCTTGCTTAAGTCGGTACTATGTTCGCTTCCTATTTATTAGCAATAAAAGAGCAATCCAAGATTTATCGACCAGGAATGAAAGCAAATTGCGAAGCACTGATGATATCATTAATGCAACTTTCTCCATGTAAATTCTCTCACCTTTTTTCCCTAATACACAATGACATTTGGGACCCTTGAAGAATAAAACCTTCAAATGTCCAAGTGAAGGGAAAAGAAACAAGGATATTTAGTATCAAATAATGTATCCTTAATGCAGAAATCTCTATAAATATTAAATGATTGTTTAAATGTCAATTCGAGAAAAAGCAAAAAGTCTCCCCAATCCCTCTTAATTGTTTTATATCTACATTTCAAAACCTTCATAAAATAGCATAGTCATGTAAAAAAAATTGATAGTAGGAGACCTCATTAAAAACCTCTCTCATAGTTGGCTCTTGTGAAGAGGCAACTAGCGGAAGGAGGAAAAGAGTACCTCAATTTATAGATAAACTATAAATACATAAGAGTACATTTACACAATAAACTACCCGAAATAAAACACCAAGCATTACAACAATAGAACTCTACACATTCAACCAATACCCTCCTTAGCTAACTTATCAGCCTCCCAATTACAGTACCTAGGAATCAATCTGACAACAATCTCCCTAGCAGAAACTGGTGCCCCAATTTCCTCGACCATAGAACTGAAAAACGTATGGGCGGAGAACGGTATCAAAATCCAGTCCACTGCAATTTTACAATCGATCTCTATGATTAGTCTTCCCTTCAAAGCCCATTCAGAAGAAAGGAAAACATCAATTCCTTTTTTAATGGCTTTCAATTCAACCAAAGTAGGAGGACCTGACCCAACAGCAATAGAGAATATGGCTAAAGTATAGCAATTAGTCTTTCAAAATTCCTCCAATTCCACCTTGCAACCCATCACCTCTAACAGCCCCATCGACATTGAATTTAAAAAAATCAGGTGGCGGTGGAAGCCAGCATTTAACATTCTTTCCCTTAGAAGATTTAATACGAATCTTGTCTGCAAGCGAGGGATCCCCTACTAGTAAATCCGTCCATTTAGCCAGCTTAAATCTGGAAATAAAAAACAGAGAAGAACTGTCAAACTTGCAATTTTCAAACACAACCAAATTCCTAGCCTTCCATAATGACCAGAAAATAACTCCCGGGCTAAAATTCCAAATAGAGGAATAAGGCCTTAGAAAAGACCATGAAGAGAGCAGGGAAGAGGGGCAAGAAATATCCCAACACCTAAGAAATCTATTCCACAGCTCCCCTGTAACCGAGCATGAGATGAAAAGGTGTTGAATTGTTTCTTCATGCTTCTGGCATAAAGGACAAACCACATCTTCCAAGGGAACTCCTCTTTTCTTCAACTCCACTCTAACTGTCAATTTCTGATGAGAGATCTGCCAGAGAAATGCTTCAACTCTAGGAGGGACCAGACTAGACCAAACCCACTTATTCCACTCGAAACTACCTCCCGTTTTGGTAGATAGCGTTAATCGACAAGACTTGACTGAGAACAAACCATCACCTTTCCCTGACCAAGCAAGAAAGTAATCCACTGAATCATCCAGAACTATATTCTCAATCAAAGACATTAAGGCAACCCATTGATCTAATTCCCAATCGCATAGATTCCTCTTTAACTGAATATTCCAAATCCAACCATTATTTTCGAAGTTACCGAAATCTGCCACTTTCCCCCATTTGTTAGTATATAAAGAAAAAAATCCTGGGGAATTGACTTTTTATCGAATCATTAACCCAAACATCATTCCAGAATGCAATTGATCTACCATTACCCACTTGGATCTTCGAATTAGATCTCAAACAATCCCCTATTTCATCTTTTTTCACATAATTGTTCAGAATACCTCTCCAGATCCATGAGTCTTGAGTAGAGACAGCATATAGAGTCAAGTTATTACATTACTTTCTTGCTAAAGGGGAAAAACAAACAAACAAAAAAAAGCAAAACTTATGTTAACTTGTCAATCATCTGTCAACAGGTAGTCAATAATAACATTTCTTTCTATAAATTGATAGTTTGTATGGTGAAATCTTTTTTGAACTTTTACAATATCCTTGAGGGACTTTTTTTTTGTTGTTACATGCATTTGCAATAAATTTGCATGTAATTACTTAGGGTTATGGGAATTGGTTTCTTATGCTATCCTCTTGAAACTCATGCAGTACATGCATTGCTGCAGTTTTGGATTTGAATGCAGCAGCATAGAATCAGAAGATTAAGGTTACTTAGTAAAGTAAATACAGTTAAGCCAAAACTAAACTATGCACACTTGCACCTATTTTCATGACATTTTTTGCCGTTACAGACTTACAGTTATTGGTTTCAATAGAAACCTTTCAAAGCTTGTTAAACAGGTTGCGACTTTACTCCAAAAGATAAAATGTCAAGGTATAAGCATAGTTAAGTGAAGGAAAACTTTATAATATTTTATCAAGCTTACCATCTCAAACAGGATTTCTAAAGCTCAATATCAAATTGAATACAAGCATAGCTCAAAATCTAGATATATCAAGTTCTTAACGTTCGAGAATTTGCCCTGGTTCATTCACAACTCTACCTAACAAGGCTATAAAAAATTTAAACCTTCTAAAAAGGCCACCCTCCGGAAAATGAGAACTTTTAGCCAGTGACAAACACAAAATGTTTAAACTCATAACTCGTCTTTTTCACTTATATTCTCGGGAATGTTTTCACTCTTACCATCATTGGAACAGAAACCAGAAAACAAATGTTCAAAATTAACATATTTCCTTTGAAAAACAATCGAAGGAAATTCCTCCAACTCCCTATCCCACCTAACACCCAAACAAACATAACTTTGTTTTTCATTTGTGTGTCATCACCTTGTGGACTGTTGTAGGTAATTTAACGGTCATCTAATTCAGGAACAAATTTTAAATAGAATTAAGACTTCTTGAAAAAAGGGAAAAGTAAATAAGACCCTTCAAGATACTAACATGCTTTACAAGATGCCTACAATAAGGATGTGAGTAAAACAAGAAGTACAAGGAGAGAGAGAGTTACAGATTAATAGAACACACTAGATATTACATGACTTTTGTCATAAAAGAGACTAATAGAACAAAAAATAATTGCCATTACAATAAAAGAACAATTATCCAGAATAACAATGTTCATGAAAGATATAACTAGGAATGTCTTAAAAGCACCTCCATTGCTTTGCTACAAACTATTGTTTTTCTTTTCAGCACATGTATGGGTGCAGAAAGATCAACATTACATGGAGACCACAATGAAATTCAAAACGGGAATAAATCTTGAGCAAAAGAAATAAAAAATAAGATAAAATTTGCATACCAAAAGAGACAGTGATACGTTGAACGGATCTACTATATGTTCAGGCTTATCACCAACAAAGTGTGAATTGAACCAAGATTCAAAAAACCCAACATTGCTCATACTCAAATCCTTGCCAACATCTTTGGAGATGCCACAATAAATTTCTAACCCTTCAACCTCCACAATTTTGCTCTCCTGACCCATTTTCAACCTGCTTTATAAAGCAAGAAAGTATAAATGCATTTGAAAGTAAAGCTAATTACATATCAAAAAGATAATAAGGATCAGAATTAGAACTTCGTGAGTGTGGTTTTTTTTGGTGGAACTGATGAATAAGTAAAGAAGAAAACAAAATGCAAATTCAATTTGCTATTGGTGAATTGTGCTTAATAAATTAAAGCATAATAAGGCACATTTCACACACAAGCCAATCCACAACTATCATTGCCATTAAGTTGAGGAAGTTCAAATAAATTACTTCTTGAAGTCACTAAGACAGTCTACAAGGAAGAGAAGGCATGACTTTGAAAACTAAGATGAGCATCAAGAACATTATAGTAGACCAAAGAAATTACCCAACAGAATTTTGCTTTAACATTGTCAAGCTAGAAAATCTTAAACCAAATAAAACCTGCTCCTGCAAAACATTCAAGTAAATAAATGTTTTAAAACTTTAATAGAAATAAACTGCATAAAAATATAACAAAGAGAAAAGTTTATATAACAACCTAGCAAAAAGGTAATGCCAATTTTTAAAGAAAAACAAGGATTCCTCAAAGCATCCATATGTAATTAAGCCTCGGTTCATCCTCAGCATGTACCCATAAACATCCCATGCTTAATTTATGCAAGATCACTAATATCAGTGTAGGTTGTAGACGATAAAGATTTAAATTATTGTAATTATTATCAGCTAACAGTTTAGGATAAAATCTAACTCTTATCTCTTAATTAGTTTAGACAACTATTGTATCTTATCTCTTACCTATTAGATAGGATAGGATTTTGTTTAAAGTGATTGTACTAGAACTCTCTACAAATTAGTTTATTTAAGCAGACTTGCAGTTTTATACTAATCAAGGGAAAAAACACAGTGAATCCAATTGATCACTGTATAAAATACTCTCCTCAATTTTCTGCAATCAGAAATTGCCAATTATTGCAGCCAGATGCAAAATAAAGACAACACTTATTTTTTATATCACTATATGATCAAGTGGTTCACAAAGAAAAACTACAACGATCCCTTGGCTTATTGAGTCAGCCTTCATATACCGCGAATAGCAAGAATTAGACATTCCATCTTCGTGAATTTCTATTTCTTGTAAGAAATGGTGAAGTTCCAGTGTTCATATCACCAAAAAAGGACAATAAAGTGTACAAAAGAAAAAGAGAATACCAACAGACATAAAAAATAATCGCAAAAGGCATACAATCAGTACAAAGAAACGTGGGAAACATAAACAGCAGCAGTTGATATAGCATCAGAATAGTTATGATAAATGAAATATAAAACATTACAATAGTTCCTATAGAAAAAGCACAAGGCGGGAGAAGATGGTATGCTTACCGAATTTGATTGCATATCACAGTACAAAACATGGAAATTTCTAATGGACACCTGGATATTCTCAAGAACCTAGAAGGAAAAATCAATTGTCAGGAGTATCGAATACATTCAAAAGTCAGAACAATGTATTTGCAACATGCAGAAACAAAATCTGAAACAACAGAGGGCGCAAATGATCCACACAACCATACAATGAAATTGAACAATATATTTATCAGCAAAAATACTGAACGGAGAGGAAACAAATAAAGGGTTTCAAAAAATGGAACCTTTGTGGTAACAAGGGAATGAATGACCACCCTCCTTTATTATCTGCATGGGTTCCCAAGAATAGATTAATCTATAACCATCATTAAGCTAAAACATCACAACATATCAAAATTTTCTCTAGAAATTCAAAACATATAGACATAAATGACCAACCACAAACACGTAGTGATAGTTTAGCAAGCTCAGCAGCAGCAAGCTTAGCCTTCTTGCCAGCAAGTTCTCTTGTTTCAATGGCATCCATTCTCCACTGCCACAAAACTCATAAATCCATTATATTAGAGTTTTTCTTTTCTTTTCTTTAATTCAAAGAAATGAAGTAAGTTAGATGAATAAACAATACCTCATGATCGTCCCTGGGGGATGCGGAAAAAAAACATTCTCCAAAGCAATAAGAATGGGTTCACCTCCAATCAAACTCCAAGGAACCTTAATGCTGAGCCTCCCAACTCGACCTTGCTTCAAAGCAAAAGGTAATTGCAGATAATCGAAGGCTTCGAGGATGAGGTCTATGTCCTTCAATTCAACCTCAATGTTCCAAAGAGTGACCTTCACCTGGTCCTTCGAGAAATCCTTGACATATCGCCCAAGATATCCTAGTAGCACCTGATGAACCACTCTTTCCAGCATCTTTTTCGCCCCTTTTGCTATCGAACTAAAACGGAGACTTTTCTAGCATCGGTCGAAATTCATTCACGTACCGACGTTTTCAAAGCCCAAATAATGAAGATATTACGGCAGCTGGAAATTTCGATCTGTTCTCCCTTACCTACAATCAAGTGTATGATCCGTTATTTCAAAAAAAAAAAAGTGTATGATCCGTCCTTCAAAAAAAAATGTATGATCCGACACACAAAACCCTAAAACCAACGGTGCGACAGGTATATGGCTTAAAAAATATTATTGGTATTTTTATTATCTAAATAAAAAAATAGATAAAAAAATCGAAAATATTATTTTTTTATCGGATTTAATTATCGATATAGATTAATATGGTAAAAAAATAATGTTTTAGGTAGTATTCTATCGAAAATATTATTTTTTTACCGTGTTTACCTATATCGATAATTAATAATAATAATAAAACCGTTAGAAATGATAATGTTTTCGATCATTTTTTACAGGTTTTATTATTTAAAATAATAACAAAACCGGTAACATTTTTTTTTAATCGTATATTAAAACTATCGCACGTGAATATTTCTCAAAAGTAGTCCTCTAGTATTTTCTACTATAACAAAAAACACATATTTGCAATGTTGGAGGATTAAACATTTAGGGTAAAGTACAAATATGGTCACTAAACTATATTGAAATAATCTTATTGGCTATTTAAGTTTCTAAAGTTAGAAAACTTATTAAATTTGTCAACTTATTATAAAATAGTCATTATAAACTATAAAATAGTGATGAGTTTTGATAAGTTCAATGAGCTTTTTATAATATTTTTATAAGTTTAGTGGTTATTTTGTAATATTTTGATAAATTTTATGATCATTTTGTAATAATTTAACAAGGCATGATGATTATTTTTAAATTGTTTGAAAAGTTTAATAATGATTTTGTAACTTTTGAAACCTCAAGTGATAAATAGATCGCTTAAGTATAGTTCAATTATCATTTTTATACTTTAACCCCAAAAAATTACAATGTTTTTTCATTGGCTTAAGGGTTACCTTTACCTCTGTAGTAGACCAAATTTATCATTTTTGTCCAAATTGTATTTTTGCATCAATTTAGTCCTCAAAGTTGTTTAGTTGCATCATTATATACTTTTCCCCTAAGTTAAAACCCCAAACTATAAACCCTAAGTTAACATTTAAAGGTAATATGGTTATGCTTTAGGGTTTAAAGTTTATAATTTAGGGTTTTAAGTTAGGGGTAAGGTTATAGAATGATGCAATTGAGCAACTTTGAGAGCTAAATTGATGCGAAAATACGGTAGGGGCGAAAGTGATAAATTAGATCTATTATAGGGGCAAAAGTTACCATTTTGCCTTTTCCATTTAATAAAAAGTATGGTAAACTACACGTTTAATACATCAACTATCATTTTTGTAACGCCCTAAATCTCGGGTTAGTAGTTCGGGTCAACCCGAAGCCTAAAGTTGAGCCAAATTGGACCTTATAAAATAGTTGGACCCAATTTAGTGTTTGTGGGTTTGAGTTGGGCCTATGAGTTAGTTGGTGAAAGATGAATGTCTTATAAATTAGAAAATAGGGGGACTGAAAGTGCAATTTACTCAATTCTTAATTCAAAAGATGAAACTCCCATATTTTATGAGACATGCAGGAACAACTCCCCATTTTTTCCACCAAACACTCATCTTATTCTTCCATCTTCAAGTTGAAGGATTTAGAACTTGAAGTTTAGTTTGGGTCAAGCAAAGGTGAGATTATTAATCCTCACCCTCCAAACTTCAAAATGTATATTATATAATTTAAGAAACCATATTATATATATATATATATATTAAAAACTATATATATATATATATATATATATATATATATATATATATATATATTGTATAATAGAAATCCTTAGAATGCTCCCGGAAGAAAATGAGTATCTACAGTAATGATGTGACATATTATCATGTCAACGACAAGTGTTGACTATTAGTTAACTAAAAGCTTTTATCCAATTAGGGGATGATTTACCCCCAAAGCAAAATATATGAATTAAAGTACTTCAAAAAAATAATAGGGTCAAAGTGACTATTTTGTAAAACATTAGAAGTAAATTTTGGTATTATGCTTAGATTTTTTATTTTTTTAAAAAATATTTAATTTTATATATTTTTAAAGTTTAAGGAATAAATTTAAATATAATGAATATTAAGGATTAACTTTATTATTATATTTGAAGAAAATAAAAATAATAATTTGAAAAATGTTATCATTATTTTATTGATAAATATGAAGTAAATATCATATAGTATTTGTTCAAAGACTCTAAATCAATTGATAATAAATACTTAAATTCATGTCGATGCTCAAATCTGAAGCCTCTCAGAAAGATAATAAGCTTTTAACCATCTAGATTGTATGATATGTACCTGTATTACATTATTGAATTTAGTATAATATATGTATATATATCAAAATTCAAATAATTAATCTAAAAAATAACATAAAAAGGATTAATACAAAAATAAGTGCATGAAATTTGTCTAAAAAGTGTTTTAGTACCTAAATAATTTTTCGCTAAAAACAGGTGCCTAATGTTTCTAAAGGTATACATCTAGATGCCCGCATTTAAAATCACTGTTAACTAATCGTTAAGTGACATGTGTCACATTCTAGTATTTTTGAGAATTTATCAAAAAATAAAAAAAATATGTCTTCTAAAAAAAAGAGCAGTCCCCCGTGCTCCCTTTCCCCTGTAATAGGTCGTCGGCCTGCCGGCAGTGACCATCATTGTAACACCCCAACTCGTATCTGACCCGGATACGAGTCTGAGATGTCACATTGACATTTCAAAACCTTTAATCTTACAAAATAACAGAACATTTGAACTTATATTAAGAAAATACGATAATATATTGTTGAATTGTATTTGTTATAAAATTTTGAGGCAAAAACGTATTTTTGAACAGTAATTAACAGTGCCATGAACAGTGCTACAGTGATTTTCGTAAAATGTACACAAAACTCGTAAAAATTAATCGTTCCTTACTAGGCATTTACATTTACATATATGTGTTTAAAACATTCCAAAACTCAATCAAAGCGTATCCAATAAACACATTTTTTATTACATGCCAACTAAAATTCCATTTAACAAAATACATATAATTCAATCTATATTTCTGATCTGATCTTTGGTAAGGAGAACTGACCTGTCTTGTTCCTCTTTACTTCTCTTTTCGCTTTCCAAACCTACGTGTGAAACAATCACATGCTAAGTCATAGGCTTAGTGAGGTATATAAAACATATAATAAAACTATAGAACATTTCATATAATAAAATGCATACATATACATATACCATCATCATCATAATTTCTATTTATCATATAATTTTATACTTATCATTTATGTATATCATATAACACACATAACATAATATAATTCATGTAACATATTTCATATCATCGAAACATATACATCATATGTATTGTAATTATTATTGTCTCTTTATTAGCCCATGTACATTTTTGAGAACTTAAGGTATTCGAGTACATTGAGGTTGTGCACAAATGTTGTCACCACAGCTCGCATAAATTTGTATCGAAGTGCCACGTAGAATTTGTCCCGAAGGACCTCATAGAAATGCACCGTAGTGCCATATAAGATTGTCCATATGGACCATATATAAATTCCTTAAGAATCATACACATATACCAAGGATCAATGTAACACCCCCAACCCGTATCCGACCCGAATACGAGTCCGAAGTGTCACATGGACTTTTCAAACCTTGACTCTTCAGAAAAATCCCGGGAAATTTAAAACTTTATTTAAAACAAAATACAGACTTTATCAGAGTACTCGTACTTAATGACTTATTACATGCCAACACTTTATACATAACCAAAAACAAACTTTATCAAATATTTCTGATCTGATCTTTTGGTAAGGAAAACTGACCTGTCTTGCTCCGCATCACTCCTTACTCTTCTCGAAACCTACGTGTGAAACAATCACACGCTAAGTCGAAGACTTAGTGAGGCATAACCACTTATAATGCACTTTAAAACCTATATTGATACATGCATGGTTTGTTCTATCATGTTACAGCAAGTTCATGCATTTTTCATATCGTATAAAATCATATCAGAATAATTGCAGTAAATACATGCATACACATAATTCATCATTAACAGTTTATCATATAATCACATACTATTTCAATCAAACACTATACACACACAATATCATATCATTTCTATAGCATTTATCATACCACTAACTTATATTTGTTCATATCTCTGGATTAGCCCATGTACATATGTGAGAACTATCGATATGTGAGTCTATAGAGGTTGTGCACTATACTGTCACCACAGCTCGTATAAATGCACCGAAGTGCCCCGTAGAATTGCACCGAAGTGCCCGTAGAATTGCACCGTAGTGCCCGTAGAATGATGTCCATAAGGACCACGTAGAATTCCTTAAGAATCATATACATATACTATGGATCAAGTATGTGTCTTTCAAGACTTCACACAGGTTCCAAAGGATATACATATGTCCTAAAGAATCGAATAAACCCTCGACTCTTGGCATGCCAACTATACCCCTAGCTCTCATGACACATAACATGGGCGTTATCATTTATTTCATTTCAAATATACACATAAACTTGTAATTCACTTTCACATATCACGTATCACATAGCTTCTTTTCATATGATCACATAGTCACGTAGTTCACTTACCCGTAGATCATTTCCATATAATTCACATGTCACATATGTCATGTTTTCCTATAATTTCTATCATTTCTCACCCAATCACCTTTATTCATATAAACATACTTATCATATCTTGTTCACCTAAAATCATATACTTCATATAATATATCGAAACACCTAGAACACTTTCACGTAGCTTATAGTCATAAGTTTTGTCTCGTATCATATACTTGTTTTCACATATATATTTCCTATCAATTCTTATGCCATCACATAATTCCTTTAACATACATAACATATCATGTAACATTATAATAGAAATACTTATAAGTCATATCACTTAAAGCACATATACTTATAGTCACATTGCTTATATCTTAATCGTATGCCTTCTCTTAAACATATATATTCACATGTTCAGGTAATTCACCATTTCATCACATAATTGGGTATTCATATAACTCATTTCATTTCATTTCATATCTATATATATATATATATATATATATCCTCAAGATTATCCTAATATAAATCATATAGCACTCTTATATTTCGTATTCATCTAGGGCAGACTTATAAACATATCTCACTTCTATTATTTCTATATATAATCTAATCTGTTACTTAATTCAATTTCTTATAGCTCTTATAATCTTCTCATATAACTTCACAAATTTCTATCATTCAACCCATGTGTTAGTTTTATTTAAACCTATGAATCTTTCCCATCTAGCTTATCTTATACGTTCATCTTATCATTTATGTTCAAATCCCCTAGTTGGTGTACTATTTTCACTTCATCCTATAGATCAATATTATCCAGTTTATTTCACTTATCATATAAAAATATAATTATATTTTACTATGATCACATAGTTTATATCTCATACTTTGCTTTCTCATGTTCACCTATATCATGTCATATGGCTCATATCTTTCTCATGCAGTCACATAGTTCAGTTTCACATATGTATATATATACCTTATATAGCACATACTTCTCATAACATTACATTCAAAAGCATGTCAACACATATTCATGCATACATACAATTCATGTCATTCATATACGTATAATCATATATTCATGCATTCCAACATAGGAAATAGACTTGTCGCAAGTCTTGTTTCCATTTAGCACCATAAACTAACTAATATGCACTCACCTGGCCTCACTAGCCAATTCCAATCTCTTATCTTTCCCTTGATCGATCTTACTTGCTAAACGTTCCGGAATTGCTTTATGCGTAGAATCTACATAAATGTACATTTCGAGACCATCATTAGATACTTACACCTTGTAATTGGATACTATCAATTTAAACGAACTTATTAAATCCATATCCCCAATTTTCCTTTAGGGGGAATCGGTTCCCCCCCCATGGGGGTATCGGTTCCCCTATGACATACTGGAAATTCTTGTTCGTTGAAGGGGTATCGGTTCCCCTTGAATGGGTACCGATTCCCCTTGCCCAGAAATCATATTTTCAACCCGAAAATTACTTCATTTCCTCTCAAACACTTCATATATCATCCCCTTTTCATCCTTAACTCTAGTACACATACTTAAACCAATCTATATTCATTTATTTCATCTTAAACCTCAAAATTCTATCTTCCATATAAGATTCAAAAATCATACCAAATTTCCAATGTGTTCTAATTCTAATTCTAACACTTCCTACCTCTTAATTTAATCCTTGACAAGTCAAATTCAACTTCACAATCTATTAACTCCTTCCATATCAAAAATTCACTTAAAAACTCATTTTTCTTAATTTCTCATAACTTGTTAATCTTTGAGGTTTAAGCCCCCTAAAGCTTTCCTTAATCTTTCTTAATATCCCAAGAATCAAAACAAGCTTTAAAACGAAAGAATTAACCAACTAAAGACTCACTTACCTTATACCAAGCTTCACGGTGGAGAGGAGGAAGAAGAAGACTGAAGAATGCTCTGGACTCTTCTTCATACGTGCTTATTACCCTTAAAAAAAATTATAAAAAATCTTTCTGGTCAAATGACCATAATACCCTTAATTTCCTTTAATAATTACCAAATAACCTTCAATATATATTCAAATAATCATTGAATTCTTTCATTCTTCTACTTTAGTCACCAAATTCTGAAACTTTACAATTTGGTCACTAACCCGGTATTGCGGATGTTACAAAGTAGGTGTCTCAAAAGACCTCATACATGTTCTAAAGAATACATATATGTCCCGAATGACCACGTAGAATTATCCCGAAGGACTGCGTTGACCCTCGACTCTTGGCATGCCAATTATACCTATAGATCTCATGACACATAACATGGGCATTATCTTTTATAATTATCACATATTCACATCAACACATAGTTCACTTACACATAGAAAATTTTCATATGAATCATATTCACATGTCATATAGCTTATACCTTGTTCTTATGTCTTCTCATAGACATATATTCTTTCTCACGTAATCACATAGGTTCATATCATATAACATGTATCATGTGTTGCATATTTATATGCCACATATATTCATATATACCTTACATAGCACATAAGATAACATATCATGCATATCACATAGTTGATATCATATTTTTCACATATTCATGTAATTCAATATCACATATAGCATATAATAACATATGACACCAATACACATTCTCATGTACTCATGTACACATAAAGATCACATGCATTTTAGAAATTACTCCTTACCATAATAACTCTGTCACTGGCTCATCGCAAGCCATTGTTTGATCGATAACTTAAGTACAATTAAATTGCACTCACCTTAGCCTTTCTTTGATTCGATCCTAACTCTTTGATTGTTCTGAAACTTGTTTAGGCTCAATATCTACATAAACATAATTTTTGAAACAATTATCAAAAGCCTAAACCTTATAACTTGGTATTAATAACTTAGGCTAATTTAATAAACCAAAATTTCATTTTTCCTTTAGGGGTGTATCGATGCACTATGGGTGCATCGGTACACAAAATAGCTTCGAAATTTCCATGCATCGATGCCTACCTGTGTGCATCGATGCACACTGAATAATTTATGGAAATTTACCCTTGATGCATCGGTACATGTTGAATGTGTACCGATGCACACTAGTCCAAAATTCTCATTTATACACGTAAATTACTTCCTTATAATTTAATTGTGCCATATTTCAACCCCTTTCATATCCTTACCTCACACACACATGCTTGAACTCATTTATATCCATTTATTTCATCTTTAACCTCAAAATTCCATCTTTCATATGGAAATCAATAATCATACCAAACTTTCCATTTTATCCACACTTAATTCTAACACCTCTAACTTCTTATTCTCATGGATGACAAGTCAAATTCATCCTCCAAATTCATTTAAACCTTATTATTCAAAATTTCACTTAAAAGCCCATTTTCTTTAATCTATCACAACTCCTTTATCTTTTGATTTTATGATAACTTATGTAACATCCCAAAAGTCGGGTCAATGACCAAAATGGAATTTTTGGTAATTTAGTGACCAATCTCAGAAAGATTAAAAGTTTAGGGATTTTAATAAAAAATGTTGGTGTTGGATTTTATAACAAAGTTTGGAAGTAATAAGGGTATTATGGTCATTTCTTAGGAAAGATTTTATTTCCCTTTATAAAGGGTAATAAGCACGTGGGAAAGGAGAGAATTCTCCAGAGCTTTCTTTCTTTCTTCTTCTTCTCCAGCCGTGAGCTTCAAGAGAAAGGTGAGTTTTATGAATTCTTGATTATTTGTGGAATTAAAGGTTGGGTTTTGATCATTAGATAATAACTAAGCTTAAGGAAGCTTAAGTTATCTTAGAAATCAAAACATAAAGGAGTTACAAAAGATTAAAGAAAATGAGTTTCAAAGCGAATTTATGAAAAAGAGTTAATAAATGAATGTGGTGATGGAATTTGACTTGTCATAGGTGTGAATAAGAAGTTATAAGTGTTAAATCAGAGTTTGGATAACATGGAAAATTGGGAATGATTCTTAATTTTAAGAATCATGAAGAGATATGAAAGATAAAGATATCTTATATGGATATAAGTTGGTTTATAAAGTGGTAGTTGAGTTTAATGAATGGGCTTAAAATAGAAGAATTGAGTGAAGAGTTGATGATTTTTGGGCTTGAATACAATTTATAGGCATGATGCATCGGTACACATTCAATATGTACCGATGCACTCTTAAAAGAAGAACACCGAATGCTTGGAATGCATCGATGCGTTAAGGGGATGCATCGATGCATAAAAAATTCGAAGCCATTTTGTGTATCGATGCACCTATAGTGCATCGATGCACCCATAAGGAAAATATGAATATGAGTTTATTAAGTTCGTTTAAGTTACTAGTATCAAATTACAAGGTGTATGTATCTAATAATTGTCTTGAAAATGTATAATTATGTAGATTCAGAGCCTGAACGAGTTCCAGAATCATTGTCAAGTAAGATCGATCAAAGGGAAAGATAAGAGATTGTAATTGACTAGTGAGGCAGGTGAGTGCATATTCAATAGTATATGATAGGTGATGGGAAGAAGACTTGCGATGAGTCTATTTCCTGAAGAGGTACATATGAATTCATGATTAAAGGCATGAGTTGAATATGAGTGTATGTATGCTTGATTATATGAATTGATATGTTTTGTATGTGCTATGTGGTTTATGTACACACCTTATTAAGTCTTAATGAGAGAATATCAAATAAGTTATGAAATTATATGAATATAGAAGATAAGTAAAGAGATGTAGGGAAATGGAAATAGAGGTTTATGAAGAATCATAGGAGAATAAATATAAGTAATAAGATAATGAAATATAAGACTAGGTGAAATACATGGTTATGAGAATTAGTAAAATAGAGTTATTTGATTTAATGAGAATAGAGGAAACTAAATAAGATTGAATTATAGAATGGAATGAGAATAATATATCTATTAGGGAACTGGAATACAAAGCGCTGATATGTATATATAAATATATATATATGATAAATTATATGCTAAAGATCTATGGGGTTATATGAAAAGGTTATAAGGAATGTATGAAATTGAATTAATTAAATGGATTAAAGTATTATATAAATAAAATATGAATAAGTGTAATATATATGTTTAGAAATACGACATTAGTTATATAATCTAAGGGAATATAAATAAATAAAGCATAAAGTATACGAAATGAGATAAGTTATTATATAACTATATGATATACGTTATCAGGTAATATGAAAGGATTCAGGAAACTTATTTAAGCTATGTGAAAGTGATCTAGGTGTTTATATGTGAATTATTCGGTAATAAGTTATATGAAATAAGTGTAGTGATTATCATATCATAAGAGATAAGTCAGAGAATATGAATAATATGACTAGAAACTATGAGCCTGTGTGATGAAATGAATATATGAAGACATGACTATGAGATATGTGATAAGAAGTTATGATTAAATGATCAAGAGATATAAACTAAGGGATATCTATGAATTACATGAAAAATATGCTATGTGTAAGTGAATTATGTGATTATATGAATATGAAAACATATTAGAATTTACATGAACTACGTGATTACATGTATGTGTGAATGAAGCTACGAGCTTATATGAATATGTGATATGTTACATGAATATGTGCAAGGATATAAAAGATAGTGCCCATGTTATGTGTGTAACACCCCAACCCGTATCCGACCCGGATACGAATCCGAGGTGTCACATTGACCTTTTAAAACATGTACTTGTATAAAATAGTGAGTAATTTAAAACTTTTATAACATATAAATGACTAATTTACATAAAAGACATTTTCATTATTACAAAACCAATCAGAGCGTGTATATTTCACTTATTTATTTACATATAACTATTTGAAACATTTATAAAACTGTTCATAGCTTAAACAATATATTCTTTTGAAAACATGCCAACTAGAACTTTATATACTAAAATACATATTATTCACATCTTTTCTGATATGACCTTTAGTAAGGAGAACTGACCTGTCTTGCTCCACATTGCTCTTTACTCTTCTTGAAACCTATGTGTAAATCACTTATACGCTAAGTCAATGACTTAATGAGGCATATAAACATATAAGGTAAACGGTAACTAATAATCATACCTAAACAATTACTACTATCATTTCATACCACTCATACTTTTACATGTAACAAATATATATGCATACATATATGTCATTATCATTCATATCTCTTATCTCATGTTCATATGATCTCTTATGTCCATATCATATAACATATACCATAACCAATTGCACATATACATATCATGTCATGTAAACTATATATATATACTATCATTGATTCCATTCATCATATGGTCTTATAAGTTACCATTTGTACAATCAATATCACACATGAAATTCCACAAGGAAACAAACATATTATCATATCACTTTATTAATATTACCTATTTAATAGCCCATGATACACATGTGAGAACTAAAGATATGTGAGTACATAGAGGTTGTACACTAATGCTGTCACCACAGCTCATATAATTGCACCGAAGTGCCACATATAATTGCACCGGAGTGTCACGTAGAATTGCACCGTAGTGCCATATAATAATATCCATAAGGACCACATATCATTCCTTAAGAATCATATACATATACTAGGGATCAAGTATGTGTCTCACAAGACTTCACACATGTTCCAAAGAATACATATATGTCCCAAAGGACCACATATCATTCCTTAAGAATCATATACATATGCCAAGGATCAAGTATGTGTCTCACCAGACTTCACACATGTTCCAAAGAATACATATATGTCCCGAAGGACCACATAGACCCTCGACTCTTGGCATGCCAACTATACCCCTAGCTCTCATGACACATAACATAGGCATTATCTTTTATATCCTTTTACATATTCATGTAACCATATCATATATTCATATAAGCTCATGGTTTCATTCACATATACATGTAATCACGTAGTTTCTTTCATGTAATTCATGTCAATTCTCATATGAGTTCATATTCATATAAACATAGGATTCACCCTCATGTATCACATATACTTTCTCTTTCATATGGCTCATAACATTTCTCATGTGTTCATATGACATGTAAATCATTGTCATCTTATCATGTTATCACATAAACATATCATCTTACAATACATACAAAACACATCAATACCTATATTCACATATACATATCATTTCATTATCCTTATTATTAATCTTATCATCACCATTAATCCCTTTTACTTACCATATTCATATCAATAACACATATACTCATGCACACATATAAATCATAACAAATACATACTTCTATGAATTCATGTTTTTCACTATTGGAAATAGACTTATCACAAGTCTTATTTTCCCTTGAACCTCATATACTAGAGAATGTGCACTCACCTTAGCCTTGTTTGCTTTGAATCAATCTTAATCCTTAGATTGTTCCGGAACAAGCTTTATTATATATCTACATCATAATAATACATTGATATATATCAATATACTAATTGATATCTTCTAAATTGTCACTTCTTAGGCTAAAAGAAAAGCCCATTTCATCTTTTAATGAAGGTATGCATCGATGCACTGCACAGTGTATCGATGCATTCCCTATCGGTGCATCGATGCACTACATGTGCATCGGTGCATAAAATACATTTGATGTTTGTTTATTACTGGGATGCATCGATGCATGCCTTATGCATCGATGCACCAATTGCATTCGATGTTTTTATATTAAAAGAGTGCATCGATGCACTACCTGTGCATCGATACACCTTCAAACAATTTCTGGGTTTTAACCGTGATGCATCGTTGCACTATGAATATGCATCGATGCACTCTGCCCAGAATCCTCTTTTTGAACCCGAAAATTCATTCTTTTTGGATTAAATCCTTCATATTTTAACCCCTTTCATATTCCTAACTTACATATACATACTTAAACTCATTAATATTCATTTATCTCATCTTTAACCTTAATATCCTCTCATCTTTAGGAATTTCAAGAATCATACCCTATTTTCCACATATTTCAAATCTAATTCTAACACTTAATACTTCTTAATTAAGCTGATGACAAGTCAAATTTAGTTTCAAGTTCAACTTATCAACTCCATTCTGGAAATTCACTCAAGAACTCCAAATCTTTAATCTTCCCTAACTCATTTATCTTTTGATCTTAAGATAACTTAAGCTTTCCTTAAGCTTAAGTATCACCTAAGAATCATAACCCAACTTTTAATTCAACAAATAACCAACTAATTAAGAAACTCACCTTTGAGCTGGAGCTTCACGCACAAAGAAGAAAGGAGGATAAGAGAATTCTGGAGACATTGTTTTTGGTTTCCTACACTCCCACGTGTAAAAATATATATATCCCCACTATCACATTTTTAATTCCTTAAATGATCAAATGACCATTTTACCCTTTAGTTCCTTTAATAATTACTAACAACTTTTAAGAAATACTTCCAAATAAATCACTGAACTAATCCATTCTTCTACTTTAGTCACCAAATTCTGAAACTTTACAATTTGGTCACTAACCCATAGTTTGGGATGTTACAATGTGTCTTGAGAGCTAGGGGTATAGTTGGCATGCCAAGAGTCGAGGGTCTACGAAGTCCTTCGGGATATATATATATTCTTTGGAACATGTGTGAAGTCTTGTGAGACACATACTTGATCCCTAGTATATGTATATGATTCTTAAGGAATGATATGTGGTCCTAATGGACATTATTATATGGCACTACGGTGCAATTCTACGCGGCACTCTGGTGCAATTCTACGTGGCACTTCGGTGCAATTGTACGAGCTGTGGTGACAGCATTAGTGCACAACCCCTATAGACTCACATATCTATGGTTCTCACATGTGTACATGGGTTAATAAAGGAAATAATATAAAAGAACCTTGCATGATAGTATGTGATTGGTTTGTAATCTTTATGGTATGAAGTGATATATGTGATATGATGATGTGAATATAGATTGGTTAAGAGGAATTGATGCAAGAACATATGACAAAAAGATAAAGAACGAAAATAAGACTAATAAAGAGATAATAATAAATACCTTACATATGATTTACATGTTTTGTGCTAGGAAACCTGTTATAAGAATATGTGAATGAAGTGTGTGTACAAGTGGATAGTGGTTGCATGACAGAACATATGATTTTGTATGACATAATAAGTATAGATTATGAATGCATTAGTAGTGGTTATATATTTTTATGCCTCACTAAGTCATCGACTTAGCGTGTGAGTGTTTCACACGTAGGTTTCGGAAAGCTAGAAGAAAAGTGAAGAGGAGCAAGATCGGTCAGTTACTTCTTATCGAAGATCAGATCAGAAAAGATGTCTTGAATTAGATATATTCTGTATATTGAATATAGTTGGCATGTATTAATTGATTGAGTTAAACAAACCGCAGTGACTTTAATGAAAGTTTTAAATTTTCTCAAGTTTTTGTCATGAGTCAAAGTTTGAAAAGTCAATGTGACACCTCGGACTCGTATTCGGGTCGGGTACGGGTTGGGGGTGTTACAACTTAAGTTTTCCTTAAGCTTAGTTATCATCTAATGATAAAAACCCATGCTTAAAATCAACAAACAATCAAGAAATTAGAAAACTCACCTTTTCCTTGAGCTTTCACATTTGAGAGAAGAAGATGATGAAGAAAGAAGAAAGAAGAGTAATCTGGAAACATTTGTTTCCTACACATCCTCTACATGGGTATTTTAATACCCATTAATTATTATTTAATTATTTCCTTGTTTAATGACTAATTTGTCTTTTGGTTCTTTTAATAATTACTAACAACCCTTCAGGAAATACTTTCAAATAAATCATTGATCTTTTTAACTTTTCCACTTTAATTACCAAATTATGAAATTTTACAATTTAGTCACTAACTCATAGTTTGGGATGTTACAAATCTCCCCTCCTTTTAAGAAAATTCATCCTCGAATTTTCACTGCACCTCTTGATAAGAACATATCTTCTAATGTTCTCATGTTGCTTCCTTTACTTAATCTTTCTTGTTCATCGCTAACAGACTTATCTTTTTCTCTTATTCAATTCTTCATATACATCCTACTTTTATAAATCCATATAACGTCATTCGTTATATAGACAATACTCCAATTCTTACTGCTCAATATTATGAATTAATTGATTTCCTTCATCATTCTTTAATCACTTTACACCATTCCTTAATTCTTGTATGTACTACAATATGCAAAATTCTTTTCATATAATCTCACGTACTTGTCTAAGAAATAATCACCATTTTATAACAAAAGGTGCTAACTTACTTCAATCATTCTATTACCTTTTTTTTATATACATCTATATCATATCCCTTATCATATAGATAATAACATCAATTCTTATTACTCAAAATCCCAAATCATTCACTTTCCTCATAAGTATCTAATTACCAAACTTTTATTCTATCATTATTCAACTACATCTTAACTTCCTTAATACATATGAATCATTCTTTATCTCCCTGTCCACGTCCACTTGACCAAGAAACATAACCTTAAATCCTCATTGCAGATGATTAATACACACACTTTGCTAAAATCCAACAATTATTCATATAGTCTTACGAACATTTTTTAACTTCTATACTAACTCATACTTTATACCTCATCATAATCCTTGTCATACTTGAGCTTTTAAACTCCATCATTTAAATTCCTTAGTCTTTCATTCCTTCACAAATCTAAATCTCCTTATACATAGGTCATATCTTTTAATTCATGTTCACATACTCTTTTCCTATCATTTATATTCATCTCTAATTACCGATCTTTATCACATCTTTATAACTTTGATAAGTAGCTTCACTTATACATAACCTCCTTCTTTACCATCTCTTGTACTTGTATTTTTCTTCCTCAAAGCTCCCTTTAAAACTTGTAAATAATCTTCTCTTTGCCTTCATCATATCTATGTGATCCACATACATAGCCATATTCAAATCCACATCAAACTTAATTAACTCACTTTATCTTTTCTTCTAATCTTATAACTTTATCACCTTTACTCTTACGGCCAGTCGATAACAACTGTTCAATCTAGGGCACAAGCCCTAATTAATTAATTAATCATATACCCCTTTTCAATCAGAATTATCTCAACAATAGTTTACTTAACTTATCAAATCCACATTCATTCTCATACACCATGAAATTTTCTTTGTTCACACTCAACATTTCAACGTCTTCTATCTTATAAAATAATCACTAATGTACATATTTCTTAAACTCTTATGGAACAATATTTACATCAATGGATCTTCCATTATTCCCATAATAGCATTTATTTACTATACTTTAGCTTAACCGCATAGCAACTAATTTACTTCATATAAATTATCCACTTTAGAATAGAGAAGATCCTCTAATATTATTTGATTGCACATTCAGTTTTCTGAACATAATTCTTATCTTTTCAATCTAGGGTACAACCATTATCAATCCGATCATATTTTTTTCCCATCAAAATTTTTCCTCAACGGTATCTTACTCAACTTTTCAAACTCATACTCTTACTCACACACAGTACTAGTCCTCTGTTTCAAAATCATACATTATAACTTTATTTGTCTTATAAACTAATCACTGATGTATCCATTCTTAAACTTTTCTTATCAATCTTTAGCTTTACTCAACCATACGAATTCTCACTTCATTCACTATATCACATTATTATGATCAAAATATACAACTGTATTCGAATCCACTTCATAATTGGTTATCTTAACCTGACAATATCTTAGAGTCTTATACTTCCAATACATTTTTTTATCTCTTAATCTCGTTAGCCAACGCTAACTTTTTCCTTCTAGAGTATAAGATCTCATTATATCCATACTCTTGCTTATACACAATACTATCTACACGTCTATTATTCCTTTTCACATATCACCTCTTCAACAAATCTTTCGTGCTATCATAAACTTCACTTCATTACTTTAATTCTTTCATTTCCTTTTTCCCTTATCTTTTTACATCTTTATCATTTATACTTATCCTTCTTCATCCTTTTAACTTTAATACACTCACTATCACACTACTTTATTATTCAACTTATTTCTTTCAATCAAAACGTAAACTTTCATCAAATTATCCATATATATATTCTTTCCAATCAAAATAATTCATCATCTATTTCCTTCACTTATCAAACCTTCATTCTCACTCATCCATAATACAATTCATTTGGTTCGAATTCAACCATTCCATTTACCTTTGTCTTATACATAACTAAATCATATCATGTACTTCATATTGCCATGCTCTTTTATATCACACATATTTATCCTTAACTATCACTCCTTATCACATTTTCATGACTTTGATAGTCATCTTTACTTGCGCAAAACCTTATTCTTTATCATTCTTATACTTATGTTTTCTCCACTTGTTTCAACAATCACCAGATTTCAATACTCATCTAATCTATTTAAAATACTTTTTCTGCTTTAATTTTCATAACTTCTTATAGAGCTTTTAACCCAATTCACAAAGGTTGTCTTTA
Organism: Hibiscus syriacus; assembly: GCF_006381635.1. Classification (NCBI taxonomy): domain Eukaryota; kingdom Viridiplantae; phylum Streptophyta; class Magnoliopsida; order Malvales; family Malvaceae; genus Hibiscus; species Hibiscus syriacus. The sequence continues at coordinate 629,622 of NW_024063527.1, read as the reverse complement.
ACCGTGACTTATTATCAATTAACTCATTATTTAATCTTTAAATATCAAACCCTACTTCTTTAGTCTGTTTGACTCTCATCTGATTTGATTCTTTGGCGAAGAATACAACTAATTCATATCTGGTTTAAAGTTAAAAACATAATCTCTACCCCTCTTTGAGGGTGCATAATTCTATGAATCACTAATTCTCTTAATCATCTGAGATTTTTATTCTCCAATCCTTGTATTCAAAGCTCTCTCTTTAGAGCTTTAGCGTGATTAGTCATTTCTTGAAATGAGAGCAAATTCAAAACCAGTAACACTCTTTTAATTTAAGGCGCAAGCCCTAACCAATCAATCACATGTATCCTTCTTATCCTTCTTAATCTGAATCAACTCTACAATAAATCTGCTTAACTTATTAAAATTATACTCATACATATGCATGTGTAATTCCCTTATTTCAAGCTCATATATTCGAGCTTCATTTGTCTTATGAATTGGTCTTCCATGTACTTATTATTGAACTCTTCTACAAATAATAACCGCATCACTTGATCTTTTAACATTCTTGTGGTGACATTTTTCCACCGTATTCTAACTTGTCCAAGTAGTAACGAAACTACTCAATTTAACTTCTCCACTTTAGAGAAATGAAAACATTCTAACATTTTCTTCATGTCATTTATCCCAAAGGTCTGTAACAACAGAACCTTCCTCAAATTCACCCTTGAACTCGGGTGCTCTTACTCTTTTAAATTTTTAAATACATTCATTCTACGAGTTAAAGAAATATAAAATTGAAAACACATCAGAATATCATTCAACATCATGAAACATTTTCTAATCTTATACAGGTACTCCCTGAGGTTTTCGCTCTTCTCCCTGCCTGGCCATGGCAGGTGAATGTTATTACCTTCAGTCTATTGCCTTGTGCTTCACTTTGAAAACTCTTAAGATCATACATCTAATATAACATAACACTTTAACTCTATTATCAAGACAATATACTCCTTACACTATCAGATCAGAAAATTTTTCACTTTGTGTTGGTATGTATACATTTTAAAACACTCTTGACTTCGTTTTTAGCCTAGAATCGGCTAAACCGTAGCTCTGATACCATTAAATGTAACACCCCAACCCGTATATGACCTGGATACGAGTCTGAGATGTCACATTGACATTTCAAAACCTTTATTCTTGCAAAATAATAGAACATCTGAACTTATATTAAGAAAATACGATCATATATTGTTGAATTGTATTTGTTATAAAATTTTGAGGCAAAAACATATTTTTTAACAGTAAAATACGGTATGAACAGTACCATGAACAATAATGAACAATGCTATGAACAGTGCTACAATGATTTTCATAAAATGTTCACAAAACTCGTAAAAATTTAACCGTTCCTTACTATGCATTTATATTTACATATACATATATACGTTTAAAACATTCCAAAATTCAATCAGAGCGTATCCAATAAGCACCATTTTTATTACATGCCAACTAAAATTCTATTTAACAAAATACATATAATTCGATCTATATTTCTGATCCCGAATGACCACGTAGATGTCCCGAAGGACCACTATGTCCCGAATGAACGCGTAGACCCTCGACTCTTGGCATGCCAACTATACCCTAGCTCTCATGACACATAACATGGGCATCATCATTTATGTCATTTCATATTTTCATATAAACACGTAGTTCACTTTCACATAGACCGTAGATTATGTCACATAAGTTGAATCACATGTACGTATCAACACGTAGATCACTTTCACATATCACGTAGCACATATCCACTTTTCATACTATTTCACATTTCTTGTCATATTGCTTATATCTTATTTTTATGTCCTATCATATATATATATATATATCATCTTTCCTATACTTGTATTCACATCATTTATATTCTCCTAGATCATATCATCTCTGTCATACTCATAAACATATAACTCAGACACTCATAACAAAAACATGTTCATGTTCATACTTCATGCACAATACTACAAAAAATAGACTTGTCTCAAGTCTTATTTCCCATTAAACATCATATATAAAATAATGCACACTCACCTTGGCCTCACTAAGTTCCAATCCAGTTTTATAATTTCCTCTCTTGCGATCGAATCATAACTTGATAATCGTTTTGGGACTTGTTCATGCTCGATATCTATATAATCATTCATTGATACATATTAGTATCCAATTGATATACACTAATCTATCATTTCTTAGACCAAAAGAAATGTCTATTTCAATTTCCCCTTGAAGTGCATCGATGAATTCTACAGTGCATCGATGAATTCTTTAACATGTGCATCGATGCACTACCTATGCATCGATACACAAATTACCTTCGATGTTTTCATTTCAAAGGGATGCATCGATGCACTAATTGCATTCGATGTTTCTTCTTTAAAGAGTGCATCGATGCACATTGAATGTGCGTCGATACACCTTGCCTAGAATTTGCATTTTAAGCCCGGAAATCCAATTAATTCAACTTAAATGCTTCATATTTCATCCCTTTTCAAATTCCTCACTTATATATGCATGTTTAAACTCATTTATATTCATTTACCTCTTCTTGAACCTTAATATATTCTCCTCTTTGTTAACTTCAAGAATCATACTAGATTTTCAACATGTTTTAAAACTCATTTTATCACTTCATATCTCTTAATTTAACCCTTGACAAGTCAAATTCAACTTCAAAAATCTATTAACTCTCGTTATTTCACTAATTCACTTAAAAACTCTTCATATTTGATCATTCATAACTAATCCATTTTGAAGTTTCAACATACTTTAATCTCTAAATAATATTTCTTAGCACCCTAAGAATCAAAACTAAGCTTGAAACTTAAGAATTAACCAACTGTAATTAAGCTTACCTTTGCTTGAGCTCTCACGTGGAGGATGAAGAAGAAGGGAGAAGAGTTTTCCAGATAACTCTCCCCACAAACTTATCTCTTAATAAAGAGATAAGATAACTATCGTTAGATAACAAAGACCATTTTGCCCTTAATCTCCTTTAATAATTACTAATAACTTTTAGAAAATATCTCCACACAAATCATTGAACTATTCAACTTTTCTACTTTTATCCCCAAATTCCTAAATTTTTCAATTTAGTCACTAACTCGGTATTGAGAATGTTACAATTATGCTTCTACATTCTTCAGTTCTCTTGTCTGGGATATTATATCCTTAGTTTTAGAGAGGGCGGTTATTATTAGATTGATTCCTAGGGGATGCAATTGGGAGGCTGATAAATTAGCTAAAGAGGGGATCGGTTGATTGTAAGGGTATTTTTCTAGGGAGCTTTAATGGTATTTGTTTAATCTGCTGCCCTAGGTGTATTGGTGTACTTTAATGTAACTGTTCTCTATATAATAAATTTAGGCACTCTTTTCCTCCTTCCGCTAGTTGCTCTTTTATAGAGCCAACTAAGAGGGAGGTTTTTAATGAGGCCTCCTATTCCTATAAAAAAATAGTTCATTTATTATACTATGACTGACTGAAATATTTGGTCTATATTACTTTTTCTATATATGGAGATTCAGGCAACTAAAATTTCTAAATATACATAAGTTGAAAGAAATTGAAGGTTTATATGCTTCTGTTGGTACTGGTTACAGGAATATTGAGAAAACATTTTGGTGGCATCTGTTCTTCTTCCTTCGTGTTTCACTGTCCAACTCGTTTTAACACATATACAATGAAGTCCAACTCATGTTTAGGTTAAATTATAATTGCTTAGTATTGGGTTAACGAGTTTTACTATATTTGTGCTCCATCTGTATATATTGCCTTGCATATGTTATTAAGATTTACTTTCTGCTTTCCTTTCTTGTTTCTTACCTAGAGTGTATCCATTGATTTTGTTCTGCCATGCATGTGTCTTTTGGTTGACATACGACTTCCCTCCAGAAGTTAGGGAGAAAATGAAACGTCAGTGGGGATCAGACTGGAAAGGTCAAGCTCAAAAGTGGTGAGTGCTTGGATCAACCTTAGTTCTATCGCTAGCTTTTCTAGTTTATTCTTTTAATGTGTGCGCATCGGTTCGAGATGTGGCATGTCGTATTATGATTTTCTGTTATATTTTGTTTCCCTATTTGTTTTATTTTCCATGATATATGGATCTGTCTTTAAATTTACCATTAACAAATAGGTTTCTCCTCAAATTCACCGGGAAAGAAGAAGAAATCAATCTTTTGGGTGACAGGATAGAGAAACCCGAGTTTGGTGAATGGTCATGGATGACACCAGAGCAAATAGTTGAGCTTGTGAGTACTCCACTACTCCTTACTTGTACCATTTTTGAATTAGTTAGAGGTATATAGTATGGTTCATGTTTATTTCTCATTTTTTGTTTCAGGCAATGGATTTCAAGAAACCTGTTTACAAGAAAGCTTTGGAAGCTTTCACTCCCTACCTTCATTAATATGAACATCACCATTTCTAATGTTGACAGTCTTCAATATCAGTGGCTGAGCATGATGGGATTGATTGTTACTATCTAAAATAAATGCTCTAGAATTTTGGATGTCGAACCTTTTTTAATAGTCAGGGTAAAGCCTTCCTCCATTAGTTTTCCATTCATTACCATTCAATTACCATTAATCATCATTCATAAATATTTTTTTGATAAGAATAGGAGACCTCATTAAAAAAAACCCTTCATGATTAATGGAGCTCATAGACAGCTCCTTAATCAGTGGAAGGAGGAAAAGAGTGCCTTAGAAGTATATTAGAATCATGAAAAGTACATAGGAGTTACAACAACCTACAAGTCCCTTAGAAGGAAAAATAAAAACATAAAAAACAACCCTAGTCAACAACTCAAAAATCAACCTATACCAGCCTTAGCTAGGGCATCTGCCTCTAGGTTAGCTGTCCTATTGACCCATCTAATAACACCTTCAAAAACATTAAGCCTATCAACAATATCTTTAACAAAAGCAACGTAAACGTCTGGGCATAATTCAACTTTCTTAATCCAGTCCACTGCCACCTTGTTGTCACTCTCAATAATCAAACTATCCTTGATCAGATCTCGAAAGGTGTTAAAAAACGATAAGCCCTTTTGAATAACTTTTAATTCCATCAAGGTAGGAGGCCCCGAACCATCATACTCTTTAAAAGAGCCTAAAATTGAACCCGAAACATCTTTTAAAACTCCTCCTAACCCACTTCTTTTCCAGACACTAATAGTAGCAGCATCAACATTTAATTTAATAAAGCCCTTAGGTCATCATTCATAAATATGATTTACACATTTATAATGATGATGGATAATATGGAAAAAGTAGTAATGGAATGGATCCCAACTTCAATGGTTAACATTTATGATGATGATTTACATATTTACATATTTTCCTAGTCAGATGTTGTTGTCCTTGTCATCAATTGGTTGCGGGGATCGCGTGGGGTTGTGATTTATAGCATTGGGGCTTGTCGGGTTATACACGTCGATTGAATTATGTTTCGATGGCTTTTCATGGGGTTATCGGTTGTCGGGTGGAAGTTCATCAACGATAAAGGGTGGTGGTCGGTGCAGGTTTCGGGTTGAAATTAGAGTTTTTAAAGTTTTTTTTCTTTGAAATGTTTGGTTTTTTAAAATATAATAATATTTTTTATTTTAAATAATTTTTTTTAAAATTATCAGAACGTGACATATGTCCTTTAACAGGTTGTTACATTAGATACGGAGGCACCTAAAGTGATAATATTTGTAACATTAGACACCGAGATGAATCGAAAAAAGTTTGAACACCTAGTTGGAAAAAAACAATATAGTTTGGACACTTATTTTTCCAATTAATACCTTTTTCATATACATGTATATAGTCTCTGAATTTCTTTATCCCATGTATTTAGAGTCTTTGAAAGTTCCTTTTAAAGTTTTCATATCCATGTATGCTTCAAAAAGATAAGAGTTAGAACGATTTGGGTCCATCATGTAATCTTCTAGAAGTAAAATTCAATAGGTATGTGAAGTTATGTAATTTCCAAATAGATCCTAGTGGGAACAGTGAAGAAGAAACACATTTATTTTCCACCTCTCCCGGATGAAAGATCATTTAAATACTAATTATAATAAAAAGGCTTAATACAAAAATAAGTGTTTGAACTTTGCCTAAAACAATGTTTTAGTGTCTAAAGAATTTTTTGTTAAAAATAGATGCCTAATGTTTCTAAAGTTATACATGTAGATGTCCGTCGTTAAAAATCATTGTTAATTAACCGTTAGGTGACACGTGTTACGTTCTGGTAATTTTAAGAATTTATTTAAAAATAAAAAAAAATTGTAAAAAAAAGGGAACAGTGGCCCACGGGTGCTCCCTCTCCCCTTTCCCCTTCCCTCCCTCTGCAATAGGTCGCAGGTCAGGCGGTGGTGACCATCACCGCCACTATCATCAGCATTGGCGTCAACCTCTGATCAAATCTCCGGTGAACTTTCGCCGTAAGCTGTCGCCGTTTATCGTAGAGAAGCGTTTGAAGTTTCGTTGGATTTTAAGCCACTGTCGCTATTTTTTGCCTATTCCAGCCGATCTTAACATCCATATGCCACCTTATCACCACCATTCGAACCACCGTCCAATTCCGCTCAAAACCTATTCTCGCCGTCGCTCCATCGGTGCTCCTCTGGTGTTCTATCATGGTAATGGGGTTGAAATGAGATATTTTAGTTTTTTTGAGTTTTTTATAATTTCATTAAAAGTTTAAGGGCTCTTTTATAAATAAATTAAGTCTTTTGTAAATAAATTAAGTTTTTTTAATTCTCTTATATTTCATTAATGTCTTTGTAGTATTTTCCATGACTTCTACTTTTTATACGTTTCTGTTATTGGTATTTATGAAGGATTAGAACTGGGCTTGCTATCGTTGACTTCTGTGTATCATTCTCCTCATGTTTCCTCTTTTAAATTTAGCCGAGTCTTATGTTTCTGTCTATATGCAGAGATTCTTTCGCAGGGATTATTATGCAGGGATTAATTCCTGTTACAGACGCATATATGATTTTAATGACTGCATATGAATACTATTTTAGCTATGTATTTATGTATTTATTTATATATGCATTGAATTTTATCTATATTTTTAATTTTCTGACTGCCGGAGGTCTTCCACGGAAGCTACTCTCAACCTGGCTTTGGGGGCAGCCTACTACCCTACCTCCCCCTTACCCCATACATATGGGAATTGAGTTTTGTTGTTGTTGTTGTATATTTCATTAAAAATAATATTTTTATTATAAAAGTAAAAAATAAAACGATTGACACCTAAAAGTGTAACTGAAAAAACTTTAAACATCAAATTTTAGCTAAAAAATCTTTAGACACCAAATTATTTTTCAATGTACATTTACTTATTTTTATATTAAGCCTAATAAAAATTGTTTTTTTAGTTTGGTGGCTTTAATGATTAAATTTTTAATCTAACATAAAATCAATTTTAATGGCTTTTTATTGGTCATAAGACTACCGAGCAACCGAATTGAATTTTATTTTAATAACCTGACGCAGCACAAACTAACGCGATGAGAACTCTATAAGGGGAAATATATTCTATGATAATAAAGTTATTGGTAAACACTCTAAGCTCATCAAACTATCGGAGGCGTTTTGTTTAGGTCACCAAATTAAAATTCTTATAATTTAATCACTACCACACGTACAAATTTATGCTTAAAATGCTTCTTGAAGATAAGTGGGGGGGGGGGACTTAAAAAATCAGATGTTCCTCCCACTTACCTAACCCTAAAACGAATAGCCCAAACAAGGACTAAATCAATCGCTCCCAGCATATAATAGAGAGCTGAAAGTGAAATGTTTCACATCTCGGCAGATAAAACTGAATTAAATAGGTAATTAAAGCTTAAGTTTACTATTTTATTACCCACACAAAAACATTATAACTGTTTATAGTATGTCGCATGTTGCAAGAACATTTCTTAAACATGCACAGAAGAGATTACTCTTCTGATTATATTATTGGATAATGAACAAAGCATGCAAGCACCTCTTCCACCATACTACATTTGCCTTGCAGCTACTACATCTTTGACCTTGAAAAGCTCAAGCTAGCTTCGATCGATCCGTGGGGTTCATCCGTCGGAAGATAAACATCTTCATTGAACTGCACAACATAATGAGATGATCGTAAAATGTCACTACCAAACACTAAGTAAAAACACAAAAATTATGAATCCCCTACTTTTTCATTGAAATCACTCTCTAAATTAAGAGATTCGAACTAGTGGAAGAAATAGAAGCAAATCGAGTCGTACACAGACGGGTCAAATAAATGAGCTTTGGGAGTATGCGAATAAAATATAATGTCCAAACTGAAACTTTAGAACACTGGTGAATGCAAAAGCAGCAAGTGGACAACAAAAGTAGGGAAACTAAACAGGGCTATGAATGTCAGAGAAATCTTCCACACCATTTGAACTTTCTAGCTGACTGAAATAATTTTTATCAATTTTTTCACAGCCTATTCGGACAACAAGTTTACTTGCATTCCAATAACTATCATCTGGAAGATATCAAATGAAGAAGGGTCATACCTTTACCATGTTGCAGTTATCCTTGCTTGATATATTCACAGGTAAGAAATGGATGTTTGGCATTTCAGTTGAACTACTGATATGTCGGTGAACCTTAAAACATTAAACAAAGATGAAAAATACAAATTACTGTTGTTCAGTGGTCTAATATTAGAGAGTTGAGGGTTCACACGTGATGATGGATGCGAGAGAGTAGAGAGTTGCGGGTTCATACGTGATGATGGATGAGAGAGATAGAGAGAGAGAGAGAACCTGCTAAGTACGGCCTTTTCCATCTGGAGAAGAGTGCTTTGAACAGATGCGCTATATACACCACCTACTGGAGGACCAAAGAAAGTATCAACCAGAACCTTTTTCACATTAAAATACTGGTCATTGAAGTAAAGCAGCTCTTGAGGGATGCTAGAGACAGATTCATAAGAATACCTGCATTCACAAATCACATTTATTTTGGTCAAATAAGTTGACACCATGAAACAAAAGGTCTAAGAATCAAGCCAGCAGGTCAGTGATAAAAGCTATCATTGAGAAGACTTTTTACTCTAGCATATATAGTCACCAAGTAATTACCCCATATGCCCTCTTTAACTTAGCATTAAATATTATTAAGTAGAAAAGAAATTATACCTCCAAGAAGCTGTGACCTCTGTTGCCAGCATCCTTTCTCGCGTTTCAGGAAGAGCTGTGTATTTGTCCCTGATGAACCCTTCAAATCCTGACTGCTCACAATCACATACACCAAAAATCAGTTCAAATAACACTGAACCAAGTATTCGATCTTAAGAGTCCTCAACTACCAAAATCGGGAAAAAGGAAAATTTGCAAGATGCAGCAATAAGAGCAGAACTTCAAATTTCTCCCATACTAAGTAGACAACATTATACCATCAGCGCCTCACAATGCATCAATTGTTATAAAAAAGCAGTTGATAGGTGTACATGCTGGCCATATATGCATGTATATATATCAAATAACTAGTGCACCTATGCAGCACTAGAGGATAAGGGGCAATAATCGTATCCAATTACAGATATGATCAGCATTCAACGACACATGACATATTCATGGCCTTGGAATACATCATTCGATGAATTAGAAGATACTATTATGAGAAACTTCCCCCTCATGCACTATGTGCACTAACCATGTTAAAACTTCACTAGTTATTGCTTAGCCTGAGAAACTGCACCCTCTTGCAATATTAGCTTTGTTTTGAAAACCGGACCGGACCGGCCGGTTCAACCGGGAACCGTTGCTTAGTCCGGTTCAATCTAAACCGGTTGAACCGCTATTAGTGAACCGGCCAGAACCGCTGAACCATTCGAATCGGACCGGCTGAAAACCGGGATTTTTTTTTTAAATAAACAAAACAATGTCGTTTGTTAAACGAGCCAAGTCGAACTCGAGTATTGCTGAGCTCGACTCGAACTTGAAAACTTTAAAAGTAAGCTCAACTCAACTCAAACTCACAAGCTAAAAATTATCAAGTTCAACTCAAACTCGAAATATAATATTGAAACTTGAACTCAAAAAGGCTTGAACTCAAAAAAAATTAGAAGCTTGATTAAAGCCTAAAATTCGAGCTTGATTGAAGTGAAAGAATAGTTCACTCAATGCTCACCAAAAGGCTCTATGATTTTGAATGTCAAATTACCTCTATTATTTATAGAAGTTAGTTGTGATGCGCTTCTATGTTTCTTAGCAATGTGAGATTGTTTGTTCTCATATTTTTACTCTTTAGACTTTTGGGATGCTCTTCTATGTTTCTTAGCCATGTGGGATTATTTTTAAAAAAAAATTAAACCAAACAATATCATTTTGTTATGATTTTTTTAACCCCAAATTTATTTTTTAATTATAGTTATATAATTATATTTATTATTTAATATGTTTTACCTTAAATATTATGTTGTAGTTAATTTGAATCATTTTGTTTCACTTGATTTTATGGTTTTTAACTTATATATGTTATGACTTGCTTTGAATATGACTTGTGATATAAAAAATTATTTTTTATTAAATATTTTTGGTATTTTTATTTAATTTTTTAAATAATTATGACGTCGTCCGGTTCTTCCGACCGGTCGGACCGGTTGAACCAATGAACCGGTAGCATGACCGGTTCGCTAACCGGTCCGGTTCTGAAAACCATGAATATTAGCACAAACCTTATTAAGGTTAAAGGTTAAATATGATGAATAAGGAGGAAACAGATATGAAAAGATATTATAATCATTAATTAAGCAAAAGACAAATGCTATTTCTGAGACATTATTTGAATCAAATTAGCAATACAACTAGTCAAGAGGTATCCTTTTGATAAGATTCTGAAGCATGAGCATTTTATAATATTTTATTTTATTATTTTAGTTTATTTTATAATATTTAGTTTAAAAATCAAATATATTCTGGACAGCTAAGTTTATTAGTTTCCTAAGGGTTAAGAATAAAACTATTTTTTGTAAGAACGTCTATTAAAAATATTCTGTAATAGATTTACAGCCACAATTTCATATTATTATATTTGAATTGTTAAAGAAAATCTAGAGGTTTTTTATAACACTAAGTTTTCTAGAGTTCCATCTTCTTTCCTAATCTTTTTTCAGTCATAATCCTGCTTTCCTCTCTAAACCACATCAGATTGGCTTATCTTCCATACCTATCTCCAGTATTTCTTAAATAGATTTGCTTTCGACAAATATTAACATGGCAAAAATATACTGGCCTCTGGCAACACATGCATAATAACCTTTTCTTCTGTTACTTGACAAGGCAAGAGAAATATCTTATGCAAATAACACAGCTTAGTATAAAACTTTGATTTTCTTCCTTACAACTCATGAGGAGCTTGTTATAAGATAAGATCAGATTTTAATCAACCTATTCCATGTTGAAATGACATTGTATTTGCCTTTTTTTTTAAAGAAAAATGAAATAAGCAACATTAAATTCAGAAGTTTTCATTAAGATCCAACAAATCATTGACGTAAGAAAACAAACTCTTCCTATGATGCAGATGAAGACCAGGAATGTGTTTGAGATGATAAGCAAGAAAAGTTTCAAGCAGTCCACTTCCTAATGATTAAAAATTTTGAGATCACATATTTGCTATGTAATCCAAAAGATCCATCTAAAAATTTCAAGAAAAGTGTGTATGTGTTTGTGTGTATTCTCGGTTGCATATAGCAATGGTTTCAATATAGCAAAGTACAGGTCACAATAACGGCTACACTTGAAATTTAGAGGTGCTCATTTCATTTCTTTTACCATGGAATGACATTTCAAAATTATATCTTGATAAAAGAGGGATAATGTAATTCCTACATTTCATGGAAGTCGAAACAATAAGCAGCTTGTTTAGCGAAAACAAACAGCTAAGATGAAACTATAGAATTGTAACAATTTTATATTCCCTGGAGAAAGAACATTTTTAGATAAGAAATATAATTACTTCAACAAGAAGATGCCCTTTTTCCTGATCATTTAAAGGGAAATTTAAAAATATAAGAACCACATGACATATGAAAAACATGAAGACCAACAAAGTTACCTGGGTTGTCTTCAGCAAAGACAGGCCTTCAATACCCGAAGTCAGTTGTAAAACGCCAGACTTCTGTACAATTGCTTCTGCAGTATGCTTCTCAGATCCAAGTTTAAAGCCTTCAATGAACAGATACCAAAAAAATTCAATCATATCAAGCAGAACTATTGATGGAAGTTGATCCCAGAAGAAATTCATCAAACAGCAGAAACATTGTAACGTCGCCCAAAATTAAGAAGACTAACCATGATCATGTGGTTGACCATTTACTGAAATGCGTTCCCATGGCTTTTCTACTATCTTTATTATTGCAGTATAAACCTGCATAACGTATGCATCAGTCAAATGGAAAGCAGTTTACAGAATATTTAATGTGGTACACCCAAGTCTTAGGTTCTCAAACATTTTATTATTGATTATCAACATGAATAGTTTTTTCAGTCATTTGTGAATCAAATTTATTGTTTGTTTTCCCTACTTGATATTAGTAGATGTAGGAAAAAGGTCTGGATAGAGAAGACCTATTTGTTTTCCCTACTCAAATACATTTACCCAAAACATTGTTAAGGTATATCCAGTTAGATAGAACAATTGAATTGATATTTTTAATCCCCTTATACATGGAGAATGTTGAGTTCCTACATTCATGTTCACTTTAGCAAGCAATTTGCGATATTCATGATAAACACAAAGCCAACAGTACTGAGCTTTAGGGACTTGGGAGACTGCTTTTAGCAGTGATGCTTAACCCTGCTTTTATCTAAAGCATATCTTGACTATTGCATCCATCTTTACTTATATTTCGAGATTTTATTGAGATCTTAACAGTTCTATGAAGCTTTTTAATGTATTTATAGAAAAAAAATGTCTGTTATAAACCCCTAAACCTCTAATTTTCCGAGCCACCAAATTGGATGATCTATCATAAGCCTTAATAGCCTTTGCAAAAGAACTATACTACTCTGATTTCTTCCAATGTAGGGAATACGTTGCCTACAGAAAAGGAAAGAGAATTATCTTCATACAAAGAAGAGAAGGAATCATCCAGTATCATTTATCCAAAAAAAAAAAGAATCGTCCAGCATCAGGATACTTCCTCCACAAGATTCAAATACATTCTTAAACATCAAGAAACTACCTGTGGATAAAATGATGTGAAGTGCTTGCCAAGTAGAATAGCAAATTTCTCTGCTGAAAGTTGTTCTGAACATTCCTTCACTTTGACATAAACCTGTGTTAATTTTAACAATTACTCTCAAATGATGAATCAACAATGGTGGTTATACAAAAGAATTCCTCAATCAACGTGACCGTAAATATGATAAAAGCGTAATTAAGAAATTATCATTTGAGGATTAAGTTTTATATGGAGATACACTAGTATAATAATTTTTTCCCTCTACCACAGCTAATTTCTATACCGAATCCAAATCATTCTGTATGATGCAACTTTTACTTTCTACCTCAACAGTTGTATAACTATTCAAATAATTTCCTTCAATTCTAAACAAATAACGCATTTATTTTAAATAAAACAAGTAGAGATTCAAGATGTGTACCAAAGCTCTCCTAGAGATCAATAACAACTAGGTCAGTAGTTGCACTTGGTTGAGTGAAAAAGTATCAGGGTGGATATTTTATGGTGGGGAAATGGAAAGAATAATGAATTTGGATGTGTCCGGCAAGAAAGAGAACCAATAGAAAAGATTATCATTTTCCACATCTATTGGTATGAATCAAATATCTATATTTACAAGATTATTTATTATTTTCAAAAATTTATTCTCAAATGTTTAAATCATAACAAACAACACATTAAAGGAAATTATTTTGTTCTCTGTTTATTCACCTTCCCTTCCAAGCATGCTATATATATATATATTCGTTTTCCTTTCCTTGTAATTTTCTATCTTTCCAATCAAAGATTAAGGACTTTGAAAAGAAATTGTAAAAAGTCAACAGAGCAAACAAAAAACTATCATAAATGAATAATAGAGAACTATAATACTTTGAATAGGAAATCATGCTAAAACAAGTAATAACAAAATTCCACGCATTAGTAACAAAAATTGCTTCACAATTAGCCTGAAATGAAAAAGAGAAAAAACAGATTAATTTTTCAACAAAACTATCTACTTTCTAAATGATCCTTAGATCGTTAAACAATAAAAGGCATCAGAAATCAATCAAGACGACAAATAACTTGCAAAATCATTTTTCTTCTATACTTTCCTTTCTACCACAAACACCAACGCCCTAACCTTAACCTTGATAAAAAACGAAAGAAAGAAAAAAGAGCAGTTTCAACAACGGAACTTACAGTATTTTTCATGGTGTCAGTAGCGACGATGTCAGTGTTGTCGTCGCTGACATAAGCGGCAACGCAATTGGAAAGCAAGCTGATGTTAACATTCCATTCCACCATGAAATGATGGCGTCCAGCTTTGCTCCTCCAAACTCTGCCCACTCTCACCCTTGACTTTCCATGCCTTTGCTCGAAATTGAATCCTTCCAACTCCTTCGCCATTGATCTTCTTCTTCAACTGTGCTTTCTGATATCTATTTAAAATTTCCTTTACAAAAAAATCGAAAAACATGCACTTTTTCTTTCTGATCGCCTGCACCGGCTATCACTCTGCCTTAAATCTCGCATACAATAATTTTTTTTTAAAATTTATTGCCTTTCATTCTGAGTAGTTGAGTTATTCTTTATTTTTTAGGCAAAAAAACGTGTAAGAGGTCCTCTATTTTTTAAAAATCTAAACGTGGTCCTTTGACTAATGTTTTTTGTCGTTGACCGTTACGATACTGATGTTCTAGTTCACGGTGCTGACACGGCAGTCCACGATATTGATATGGTAGTTCATCTTCTATGTTTAAATTACCAATTTAGTTAATCTATTATGTCATTCGTCACGTTAATCTGTCGAACTAAACTACCATATCAGTACTGTGAACTATCATGTCAATATCATGAACTGCCACATCAACACTATAATAATCAACGATGAAAAAACACTGATCAAAGAGCCATATTAGGTTTATTTTTTGAGTTGTAGGACTACATTGAGAGAAAAATAATACGATGATAACATTGATTTATTTTCAAAAGTACATAAACTCTTATGCTATTTTACCATATTATTATCCATATCTAATCGTATACGTAATTTGTATACTTTTGACTAAAATACACTTTTTTCGATGGTGACTAAAATATTAGCAGTAGCAATTTTTTTAGAATATTATTATGTAGTATTTATTTGGTGTAGTATATAAATTGGTATTTAAATTTGATGGTTTTTTAAATTAGTATTTAAATTTTATTTTAAATCGATATATATTTTAATTGTTAGGATTTAAATAGCGATATGTTATTAGAATAATGGTAAAAGTATCGTTCGATATTACTATTGTACGACTACAATACCCGTAATAACCATAATAATACCCGTTAGTATCACAATCACGATAAATATGATGCAACCGAAAACACGATCTCAACTTCAGTTTAAATTTATGGTCAATTATATATCATATTTAAAAATATTTTTAAGTTTGGGTAGCAATGTGAATAACAATGTTAAAATAATTGCATTCAAGGTTAAATAGTAGATAAGATGTTAACCAAATATTAACCTTCTTATCTACTATTTATAACTTTATTGATTAACTAATATATATGATGATTAATTTGGCTCTCTGGAAAGCTTAAAATTTAAAATTTCAAACACTATTACTTATCTCATAAACAGAAAGATAGTTGGCTTATTAGCAGGGATGGACAGAGAAAGAACAAGTAGGAATAGTTGTCTTTACTAAAAATTTTAAATTTTCTTATATTTTATATTTTATTGATAATATATTGTTGTCCCCTTAAATTTTATAGGTTCGTCCGCCTCTAAAATTTTATAAATTCACCTCCCTTGACATTAAATCTTATCTCCATCCCTGTTTAATAACGCTAGTGAGAATTATATGTATTTTTTATTTACTTATCTTTTGATATAATTTTCAAACTATTATTCCACTTTGTTTGTTCCAAACTGCTACCAACCAGTGGCCTTCCACTTTGTTTATTCCAAGCTGCTACCAACCAGTGACCTCTGTTCCAAGGACTTGAGTCAATGCTCTTGAAGATGATGAATATCATACCAAAACCAATCTTGAATAAGTCATTTATGAAGATTTTACGTGTTCGAGATTAGGTTGAAGAGTCAACACCCTTATCTCTCTAAGAGAGTTCGTCACAGAGTTTTTTAGATATTAAAAGTTGATCTAAATTTGATTTGATTCAGATTAATGAATATAAAGTCAAAAATAAATAAATATAGTTTAATTGAAAGTAAAAAACTATTTTATTTTATGTTGATTAAAAATAAAAAATATAGTTTAAGTAGATTTTTTATTAATAAAATAAGACAAATCAAAATTTACCAATATATATATATATTTATTTAAAATTAATAATTAAAACCAAACAAATCGAAAATAAAAAAAGACCACTAGTATTATTTACATGTAGTAAAATTCATAAATTGGCTCAAGGATGAGTTGTCAAATAACTCACGTAAAATAAAAAAAGACCACTAGAAATGGTTGGTAGCAATGGAACCTAGCTGTCCATAATATTTTCTTTATTAAGCAATTGGCTGAATGGGCAGAGTAAGTGACGGATTTTATATTTTTCAAGATAAGTATATATATATATATATATATATATATATATATATATATATATATATATATATATATATATATATATATATATATGTTAATAGCATAAAAGTTTTAAATGGGACATGTATAAATAAAATTTCAGGGTGGACATCGTCCGTAAAATAAATAACTAATCGAATAAAACTTAGATTTCAGGGTGTGCACGAAAAATTCTAAGTTGGACAACATCAATAAAATAAGTAACTAATCGGAAAAAAAATCAAATTTTAGAGTGGACACTGACCAATCCGTGGCTCCGCCATTTGGCAGAGCTTGTAGTGGCACCACTCTAAAATCTCTAAGAATGACAACCATTCATTTAATCATTAAGGTAACTTACTTCATGCTTAATTAAACTATTATTGTGTGACCAATCAATTTTCAATTTCATATAAGTTTCAGTTACTTTTGTATTTTAGTTTGTATGAGAGACGTGGGAATCTATCTAATAATATATTTTATGATTACTTTCACTAACACATCCGAAACTTGTTCTATTATCCATTTCTTAAATTGGTTAAGACAAACATTGTCCACATTCACAAGTTTGATTAAAATTCACAAATACCTCCGTTGCTATAAATTGATTGTAATTCAACCACTAATGTTTATTGCACATTCAAATAATTGATTTTAAATCTAACCCATTTGAGGTTTGGGATGTTTACAAATTATTGATAATTTGTTTTCGTCCTTAAAATTTTATAAATTCAACCCTCCTAAAATTTTAGAAATTTCTCACTTAACATAAAATCTTACATTCGTCCTGATTACAAATGTGATAAATTGCTAATAATTTTCCTCCACACAATCTAAATTCTAATGTAAACATGACAATATAGCATGCAACTAAATGTAGTTCACACCAACGCGTTTAATGGCTAGTTCATTTATGTTCATGAACAAGTTCGTTTAATGACTCGTTTATAGGTTTGTTTAGAAACTTATTTACTTTATTTGTTTACATTTTAAATATTGATGAATGTAGGGACTAAATTAACACATGATAAATTTTGAAGTTTAAACTATGAAACTTAAGGAGTTTAAGCACTAGTGGTTTAATTTTACCTTTTTTAACTTACAAATGAATATGTTCACGGATGTTAAATGAACATGATCACGAACATATAAACAAACGTTAAACGAATATGTTCGCAAAACTAAATGAACATGTTGACAAACATATAACCGAGCATGTTTACGAACGCTAAACGAACGGACACGAACACTTTCAAAAAGAAATAAACAAACACGAACATCTTCAAAAAGAAATAAACGAACACAAAGAAAACATGAAAACCTTTAAAAATAAACTAACGAACTAGGACACAACCTTATTTATTCAAGCCCGGCTCATTTATACTCCTACTCTCATTCAACCATTTTGAAAAATTAAACCTTTAATTGAGCATTTAGCTTAGCCTATTAGACTTGAAGACTATAATTTGAGTGATCCACTTACACTTAATTTAATGGACCAGTTAATTATAATGATTATTTTTTTTTGGATAGAAAGAGGCCTCATTAAAATCCTCCTTCAATCCCTCCATGTTATGCGAGTAACATGGAGGAACAACGAAGGAGGAAAAGAGAGCCAAGAAAACTTTTATTCACAAGAACTAGATTACAAGATTGAACAAACTCCTACACTTCCAACAGAAGAACATAAAACTTAACACAAAACATCCAACAAACAGGGAGGTACAATTCCTGTTAAACAACACAACAATAACCAAAAATCACCCTATCCCATCTTTAGCAAGTTTGTCAGCTTCCCAGTTTGCCGCCCTTGAAATATGCCTAAATATAATATCATTTCCAATCAAAAGCGAAACTATATCCTTCACCAAGGATAGATGCAAAGGAGGGCTTAAACCCGGATTCTGGATCCACTTCAGAGCGTTAGATGAGTCTGATTCCAAGATAACTCTCTGATTTGCGACAAAATCCAACTCCTCCATATGACAAATCCCTCTTTTGATAGCCAACAGCTCTGCCAAGATAGGAGGACCACCCCCTACTGCTTCAGAAAACCACTGAAGTAATAGACCTCTGCTATCTCGAAACAGACCACCAATACCTCTTTTTTCCCAACCCGAAACCATCGCTCCTTCTACATTTAACTTTAGAAACCCCTCCGGTGGAGGAACCCAGCAAGCAGGTTGAGAGCAATCCTTTCCTGATCTACCAATCGAATCAGTAATTTTCAAATCACCTACTAGAGAATCTAGAGGAATACCCACATCCTTGAAACGGGCACTAAACCAGGAAGCCACTCTAAATCTAACAATGAAAGATAATCTGACCAAATCCAACTTTCCTTTCTGAAAGATAATCTCATTTCTACACTTCCATACTGACCACATCACTGCCCTAGGAATGAATTTCCAAATCAAAGAGTTAGTCATAAAATCATCCCACAAAATTAGAAATTCCATGGTACACTTTGGAGTCACCAATGACACATTCCACATTTTCAAGAAGGAGGACCACAGACCCCACACAACCCTGCAATGCAGAAATAGATGGGAAACTGATTCCACCTCCCTACCACACAAAACACAACGTTGGTCAACAATCTCTGCAACACCTCTCTTTGCTAACTCCTCTTTAACCGGTACTCTATGTTGCACTAGTTGCCAAACAAACAATTCCACCCTTGGAGGAGCTAAACCAGACCAAATATTCTTATCCTAATTCACTTGATTCTGCTCAGAACCACCTTGTTCATAGAAAGCGTTTAAACAAGATTTAGCTGTAAAATTTCCTTCACCGTTCCCTAACCAAATCCAACAATCATCTTCAGTAGGAAAAGGAGAGGTATTATTCAACATAGAAATCAACTGCATCCACTGTTCTACTTCCCAATCAGCCAAATTCCTTCTCATTTGGATGTCTCACACCCAACCCGAAGCATTATTTACCCTAAACTCCTTCACTTTACCCGATTTATTAATTGATAGAACATAAAGTCTAGGAAACAACAATTTCAGGGGAACATCACCCAACCATACATCATTCCAGAACTGCACATATTCCCCTTTCCCCACCTTCAAACGCATATTCCTTTTAAGACACTCTCCAAAATCATCACTGTTGAAGAAGTTTTTCACCACACCTTTCCAAATCCACGATGCACGAGCTGGCACCGAATTCTCCAAAATAATGGACTTCGGATCCAAATTGTAGGCGGCACAAATCACTTTCTTCCACCAAGATTTCTTATCAGAAGAAAACTTCTAAACCCATTTTCCTAGTAAAGCTCGGTTTAAAAGTGCTAGATTAGGGACCCCTAGACCCCCCAGATTTCTTGGTTTAGAGACTGACTTCCAGTTGACCCAATGGATTTTTTTCTTGTCAATCGAATCCCCCCACAGAAATGAAGCCATGATAGAGTTAAGTTTAAGTATCACAGCAACTGGGATTCTGAACATAGACAGAAAATAGACCGGAAGAGAGCATAGCACCGATTTGACCAAAACCACTCTTCCCGCTATCGACAGAGAATTAGCTATCCAACCACTCAATTTAGCATGAAATCTCGCCACTATAGGATCCCACATAGCAGCCGAATTCCTCTTGAACCCCAGAGGCAGACCTAAATATTCAGATGGAAGATATCCAACTGAGCAGCCAATAACTTCAGCCCAATTAGTTAGCTCCCCATCTTCAACATTGATTCCAAAAATCCTGCTTTTACCTAGATTTAACTTCAGCCCCACCAGAAGTTCATAAATCAGTAACACTCTTCTAATATTCCTCAACTCACGAATGAAACCTTTACTGAAAATTATAAGATCATCCGCAAATTGAAGGTGTGACAGCTTGAATGCTCGGTCCTGCAGTCCTAAATCAAGCCCCGAAAATAATCCCATATCCACTGCTTTAGTTAACAGTAAATGCAGCAACTCAGTAGCCAAGTTGAAAAGCATAGGTGAAAGTGAACAACCCTGTCTCAGACCTCTGGAAATATAAAATTTCTCCGTAGGAGACCCATTTAACAAAACCGAAATCTCAGCAGTTGACATGCACTGGAACATCCACGACCTCCACTTTTCACCAAACCCCATTTTGCTCATAATTTGAATCAAAATTTTCCAATCTACCGAATCATAAGCTCTCATAAAATCCACCTTGAAAACTACTCCCTTCAGCCCTCTCTTCCTCCAAAAATCAATACTCTCATTTGCAATAAAAGAGCAATCCAAGATGTTTCTCCCCGGAATAAAAGCAAATTAGGACTGACTTATAATATCATTGAGATACAAACTCAATCTTCTAGCTAAGACCTTAGAGATGACTTTATAAAGACCTCCCACTAGGCTAATTAGCCTAAACTCTTCCAATCCCTCCGGATTTGCCTTCTTTGGAATAAGAGAAATGAAGGAAAAGTTCACCTCCGGCTCCCATACCTTCCCCACATAGAAATCCCTAAAAAACCGCATCATATCATCCTTCAATTTAGCCCAGAACTTCTTAAAAAACCCTAAGTTCAGACCATCCGGACCCGGAGCTTTGTTGATATCCGAATGAGCAATAGCTTCCCAAACATCCTCTTCAGAAAAAGACTTCTCCAAAGCTAAACACTGACCTTCGGACAGCTTGAGAAAATCCAGATTTAATTCCTCTGCCTCCAGGGTGTTTGTTTGATTATACAACCTCTTGAAAAACTCCACCACTGAAGCTTTAATTGACCTAGGGTCTTCAATAACTTCACCATCAACTTTGATAGCTTTTATGTAGTTTATCCTCCCTCTAATTGCTGCACTATGATGGAAAAACCTTGTGTTCTTATCCCCCTCCAATCTCCATTTCAATCTAGACTTTTGCATCCAAATTGATTCTTCCTTCTTTTATAACTCCCATAATTCTCTCTTTGCTTCAACAATAGAATTCATTGACACCAAAGAAGACCCTTGTTGCAATTTCATTTCCATATCCTGTATCACAGACTCCAAGGTTCTGATTTGACTTGGTAATTGAAGAAAACCCTTACCAGCCCAATTTTTTGCGACATCCTTCACCCGGTTAAGAATTTTGGAAATGGGTATCGAGTTTTCCTGTGTACCCAGATTGAACAGTTCTTTTGTCAACAGTTCACTAAACCCTTCCTCCTCCAACATATAATTAAACAGTCTAAACGATTTCGGCCCCCAATTGCACTCCCTATTCTC
The DNA here is from genome assembly GCF_006381635.1 of Hibiscus syriacus. Taxonomy (NCBI): domain Eukaryota; kingdom Viridiplantae; phylum Streptophyta; class Magnoliopsida; order Malvales; family Malvaceae; genus Hibiscus; species Hibiscus syriacus. Next base: position 607,613 of record NW_024063527.1, on the reverse strand, counting down.
CAGCAGAATGATATTATGATCAGAAATGGACCTAGGCTGCAGATTTTGGTTGATCTTTGGGAATTGCGAGAAAAAACTATTATCAACTAAAAACCGATCCAATCTCTCAAAAGTGGGAACTTCTCTATTATTACACCACGTGAACTGACCTCCCAATAAAGGCAAATCAATTAGATTTGCCTTAGAGACAAAATCTCGAAAAATATTCATCGACATCAAATTCACATCACCACCCCTTTTCTCTTCCTGCGTCAAAAAGGCATTGAAATCCCCACCTAAACACACTGGACAGTCCACCTGTTCCAGAAAGGAAAATAAATCCCTGAAAAATGGCTCTTTATCAGCCTCCACACTTGGACCATAGACATTTATGAAACAACAATAGTTTGGCATACCATCCAACCAACCCTTTAACGCCACAAATCTAGTTCATATGACCTTTTCCTTCACCACAAATACCTTCTGATTCCACATTGTTATTAGACCACCAGCCGAACCTACAGCAGGCACAACTGCCAAACCATTAAGGATTTTTCCTCCCATTTTCCTGCCTAACATAGTGCTAACAGTTTCCAATTTGGATTCTTGCAAAAATAAGATAGTTGGTTTTTTCTCCTCTACAAATCTCCTAATAGCACGAGCTTTAACCTTCCTACCCAGACCCCTAACATTCCAACACATAATGGACCATTCTACCATCAAATGCATTTTATGACCATAACCCCTGAACCAACTACCACCCCTCAAACATCTCTATCCTTCACCAAATGAACAACTTTGGTCAGGAATTCCTTTTCTCCTCCTTTAAACTTCACCCCCAATAAATTGGATACTTTCCAACACTCAATTGCTTCTGTCCTCCTCTGATTCTTTTCTCCTGCTCCAATAACATCATCCATACCATCACAACTTTTGGCAGCCCTCCTCCTAGCATAAACTTTATTATGATATCCACTTGCGACATTAATACCCGATACACTCCCCCCAAAAGGTCTTCTCTGTGATAGAGACACAGACCCATTCTGCATACCATATCCAACCTGTGTATCTGAAATTAAAGCCTCATTCTTATTCCCATTCTTATTTGCTGATGGACTAAAATGCTCAGGCCCAAATACTTCCCTCCTACCCATGTTGGAAATAAGCACATCGACCACTTTATCTTTCCCCGAGGTGTCTCCTTGTAAACTGACTACCTTTTTCCTCCCATCAGAAAAAGTCCCTGACACAGTCTGCTTGCTGCAACCTTCACCTAGTACTGTCCCCTCGTTACAAAGGTCAATATTTGAACTATCCTCGGCTTCAGCGCTATTTTTCAAATTTCCCTCATTCATTGGGCCACCTCCCTGTGAAAAACCTCGAACCCACTCTTCAACCCTGCTTCTAGAGTCTGACATCTTCTAAGAATTCAACTGCCCTTGCAGACCACCTCGATCCTCCCCTTTGCTCCCCTCTGACGAATCCTCCTCCCAAGGAACCACTGTTCCTCCTTGAGAACCATCTTCATCAACCCCTTCATCATCTTCCCCTTCTTCAAGCTCAGGGAAGAAATCATCACTGTTGTCTACCTTAATCTTGATAGTAAAGGACCTTCAAGAGTATTAAATATGACATATGGAGGGATGTCAAACGGACTTTCAACTCTTAATAACATCTGAGCCACCCTGCAATCAACTCTTTGAGCTCTCTGTTCTTTAATCTTCACTAATTTGCCCCATCTCGATGCCAAACTAGTAAAAAATGAAACTGACCAGCAGTTTAATGGAACGCCCATCATGGATACTGAACAGTAAGGTAATGGAACACCCTTCTCTTCGATCACAGGCTCCAACCTTTCAAACCAAAAGGACAAAGCTTCCCACTTATCTTCTATAGCTGCTTCTTTCTCCTCCACAGACCGGAAAACTACCAAACATGCATTTTTCGCATAACCCCATCTAACTACCTTAACATTGATTCCCTCTGTTCTCAATGCCCTTTGCACAAACTCAACCTCAAATATCGCTTTAACGATACCTGTTAATGAAGTCCTCAGCCATGATCTTTCCTCCAATGGAATGAAGAAATCCATGTCCTTCTTCTCCTCTCTCCTGTCCCCAAGGTTTATGGATTGCTGACCCTCATCTTTTTTCAAACCTACTACCGTATCCTTATATGTTCTGCCATCCTGGAACCTGTTCATCATCTCCTTCTTCCTAGCCCCAACCACTTGGCTAGATGCATTTTTCCTTTTCGAAACCTCGACACCTACACCTCCAGCCTCTACTACTCTATTGCGATTCAAGTTCCTCGGACCACTACTCCTCTGATATTTTGCATATGACACTAATATTCTCCTCCCATCAACAAGGACGTTGTTCATCTTCTCCTTAGCAGTAATCAAATCCTCCTTACTCGCAAAATGCACAAAGGCAAACGTCTTGTCCTTGTAGTTGGGTCTGCTATTAACAAACGGAATAAAAACTTTAATCACCTTACCAAAACGGCTAAAACGATCCCACAATACCCTCCTATGCACTCTCCTACTAAGATTGTCAACGAATGCAACCCACGATCCTCCTCCAGACACCACTCTATCTCCATCAGAAAGCACTTGTTGGTTGAAAGGCAGCATCTCTAATTATAATGATTATTCAAACACATATAATTTCAAGCAAATACATTCAAAATCATTATTAATTTATAACTAAATTGAAATATTCGCCAAACCATCTTTTTCATCACTAGTTTTATATGATTCATCCAACGTTGTTGGCTTAAACAACAAAGTGAACATATTTCGATGGCTTATTATTTGATACTATCGTTAGTAAAAAAAATCATATAAGCATATGCTCGACAAAAATACATTTATTTTGTTAAAAAAATTTCGTACATTCAGAGGAAAATACTTAAAAAGTATCGTATCATACGGTATTATATTCCTATAAATACCGTACAGAAGCTATGAAGGAAAGAAATTAACCAAATGTTTTACTATAACTAAGATCAAACCATGTCAATTGCTAAACTATGTCCAAATATAAGCTGCCATGTAGTTTATGCAAAGACTGATGAACAACTTAACAAGTTAGACCTGCAGTTTTGGAAACATCGACAATGGAAGTCTCAATTTCCTTTTTCATGCGATGGAAGTTTCGAATTTGCAAATAGAAGAATTTCTAAACAGGGATAGATCAAGAGAGGTTGACGGGCGATTGACCCTCTAAAATTTTATAAATTTGATCTTTTAACGTAAAATCTAATGTCCCTCCGATATATTTTTTAGCAAGGATACGAGGATATAACATGTCAAGGACCCTCCAAATACATAAAATAACCCTGAAAATTACGTGATACGTAAGTTACTTTAATAAGTTTTGTTCCCATTGATTTCACGATTAACGGCTAAGTGCCGTTATTCTTATAAGTGTCGTTATTATTATTGTTTTTTTTTACTAAAAAGAAGAGTCGTTATTTTTAATTTTTCTTAAGACAAATAATATATATATTTTTGTATGAACCAGTGACTTTGATGATAAAAAAATGATTGTTATTCTTTAAGGTCTTGAGTTCAAGCACCATGAATGTCAATGGTGTAAATGTTTAATGTTAAATAGTTAAGAGTTATCTTTAAACATATATTGCATTGTACTTACCTCAGATTAATATATATATATATATATATATATATATATTACAAAAAAGTTTAGGGTAAACTATATATTAAGTCACTTTACTATCACTCTTGTTTTGTTTTGATCACCTAATATTTTTTAATACTATACCTAAAGTTACATATTGGTTACCCGCTATTAAAAATTAAAGATGATATTGACATGTCTCCATAAGATAATGTCACATCATCGTTAAAAAGTAAAAGAAATTACCACATCAACATTTTTGTTCATTTCTTAACGATGATGTTGATGTGTCTCCATTGACCACTCACGTGTCGATTGAGATGGATGTGTCTTGGGATTTATATTTGTGAATTTTGAGGATTGAGACTACTAGTGATGAATGACAATGGGTGGATAGATGTCTGACAAGGGACGACCACCGAGTGGAGTTGATGATTTGGGATTAAGGATTTTGGGACTTTTTTTAAATTTTTTTAAATTTTTGAGTTTTTTAAATAATAATAATTTAAGTTTTTTAAATAATTTTTTTTAAAAAATATAAACATGTCTTGTGTCACGTTTTGAGCGGTTGACTAGTTTTCAATGGATTTTGTAACATTTATTATGGTCGATAAACTTAAAATGATAATATTAACAACGTTAGACACCTACATTTACCAAAAATTATCAAACACCTAAATGAGAAAAGAGATATAATTTGAACAATCTTTTTATATTAAGTCTTATACAAATAATATTTTTTATCTTAAGAAAGATAAAAAATAATGGCACTTCTAAGAAAAATAAAAAATTTAAGTACTTATGTTAGATACATCAATATCACTATTAATATTTTATCGGTGGATGATCAAATCATAATTTTAGGTATGATATTAAAAAAAATTAGTTGGTGATCAAAATATAACCAAAGTAATAATTGAGTGACTAAATATATAGTTTATTTTATTTTTTTATAATATAATAGTATTGCATTTAAATTATTATAAAAATTAGTAATAAAAATATTATAAAAATATACACAATTTTTACTTAAGAATTTTTTTTTTAAAAAAATGACACTTCTAAGAATAACAGCACTTAGCCGTTAATCGTGAAATCAATGAAACAAAAGCTATTAAAGTAACTTACGTGTCTCAAAATCATAGATGGTGCATTGTTAGGGGCACAATGTGGGGGCGGAGGAATTCCGTTCAACACTCACACCCGAGTTCGAATATCATTTAATTTTTTTTTTTTTTGGGTAACAAATGAACACTGTCAAAGCGGTGTGAAGAAAACTAAAAACGATCTGTTCTCTCTAAGTTGAGTATGCTGCAGGGCAGTGGGGGCTGCTTGAAAAACCGTAAGTCCCAGGCTATCATTTCCATCGAGGTGAGCTATGGCGTCGGCTGCTCCATTTTCTTCTCGTCTAACATATTAGAGATTCACTGTCTATTGGTTTCGAAGGATCTTTCGGATTCTACGGATAATTGAGGACTCGTACATGTGTGGACCATCACGAATTATATCCACCACTTCTTCATTATCAAACCCCACTTCAATTTCTTTGTATCCACTGTTCCACGCCAGATTTAAGCCGTCCCCCACAACTTAGCTTGAAAAGCTGAAAAGCAACCAATTTCACGATGAAATCCACCTAACCATTGTCCATTATTATCTCTAAGAACGCCTCCGGCAGTGGCTGCGTTGGTTCTTATGTTAGCTGCTCCGTCCGTGTTAAGTTTGACTACACCAGCTCTCGGTGGTTTCCAATGGAGCCTTACGCTTTGCTTAGGCCCCTGTGGTCGTTTGTTTCCGCTGCTGGTTTTAATGGTGTGTCCCTGCTGATTGGATTATTTTCAATGCCGACCTCACCTGCCCATTAAAAATGAAATTATTACGTTCCGAAAATGTGATAGCGGCCGTGATATTGCGGTTGCGCCACCGTCTGAAATCAATTTTTATTGGTTTTTGCGATGGGTCACGGATTCACACAAATCTTAGTCGATTGTGTCCGTAATTTAACGGGAAACGGATGATTGTACCGATAATGGGACGCAACAACCGCTATTCAACTGTGGCGTAGTTGTAACATCCTCAATACCGGGTTAGTGACCAAATTGTAATATTTCAGGATTTGGTGATTAAAATGGAATAGTTGAAAAGTTCAATGATTTATTTGAAAATATTACCTTAAAGATGCTAGTAATTATAAAAGGTATTAAAGGGTAAAAGGGTCATTTGACTAAGAAATGAATTAAAAAATGGGATATGGTAAGGATATATACACGTGGGAAGGAGAGATTTCTCTAGAGCTTTCTTCTTTCTTCTTCTTCTTCATACGTGAAAGAGAGCCAAACAAAGGTAAGCTTTCTGATATGTTAATTATTTGTTAATTTAAGGTTTGAGTTTTGATCGTTAGATGATAACTAAGCTTAAGGAAAGCTTAAGTTATCTTAAAATCAAAAGATAAAAGAGTTAGGGAATATTAAAGATTTAGAGTTCTTGAATGAAATTTTGATATAGAGTTGATAATTAGAATTGGAAGTTGGATTTGACTTGTCATCAATCTAGTTAAGACATATGAAGTGTTAGAAGTGGAATTAAATCATGTTGCAAAGTTGGTATAATTCTTGAATCTCATAAGGAGGATAAGATTTTGGGGTTTAAGATGAAATAAATGAGTATAGATTAGTTTAAATAGGTGTACAAGAGTTAAGAATAGAAAAAGGGATAAATATGAAGAGTTGAGAGAATAAAGAAGGGATTTTCGTGCTCAAAGTATCATTTTTGGGTTGTATGCATCGATGCATCTTCAAGCATCGATGCACTCTCAAATAAATGAACATCGAATGCAATTAGTGCATCGATGCACCTGCTTAAAATGCAAACATCGAATAGGATTTATGCACCGATGCATGGATAGTGCATCGATGCACCTGTCCAAGGATGCATCGATACATGGTGTAGTGCATCGATACATGGTGTAGTGCATCGATGCATGCCTTAATTAAAAGTTAAAAATGACTTTCTTCTAGCCTATGAAGTGATAGCTTAGAATATATCAATTAGTATATTGATATTTATCAATGTGTTATTATTATGTAGATATAGAATGAAAGCTTGTTCAGGAATAATTGAAGAATTAGAATCAAATCAAAGCAAGCAAGGCTAAGGTGAGTGCAATTTTATTCTACTTACGTTATCGAATAAGCATTGGCTTGCGATGAGCCAGTGACGGAGTTACTATGGTAATAAGTAACTCGTCAAATGTTATTTGATTTTTGAATTCTATGTATGGATGAGTATATGTGACATGATTTATATGATCCATATGATATATGATACTGAACTACATGAATATATGAGAATATTGTATCAGTGGAATGATAGGTTTGACATGTTATTTTATGTGATACGTGTTTAAATGATCACAAGACATGAGTTATATGAAAGAGAAAGTATACGTGTAACACCCCAACCCGTATCCGACCCGGATACGAATCCGAGGTGTCACATTAACCTTTTAAAACATGTACTTGTATAAAATAGTGAGTAATTTAAAACTTTTATAACATATAAATGACTAATTTACATAAAAGACATTTTCATTATTACAAAACCAATCAGAGCATGTATTTCACTTATTTATTTACATATAACTATTCGAAACATTTATAAAACTGTTCATAGCTTAAACAATATATTCTTTTGAAAACATGCCAACTAGAACTTTATATACTAAAATACATATTATTCACCTCTTTTCTGATCTGACCTTTAGTAAGGAGAACTGACATGTCTTGCTCCACATTGCTCTTTACTCTTCTCGAAACCTACGTGTAAATCACTTACACGCTAAGTCAAAGACTTAGTGAGGCATATAAACATATAAGGTAAACGGTAACTAATAATCATACCTAAACAATTACTACTATCATTTCATACCACTCATACTTTTACATGTAACAAATATATGCATACATATATGTCATTATCATTCATATCTTTTATCTCATGTTCTTATGATCTCTTATGTCCATATCATATAACATATATCATAACCAATTGCACTTATACATATCATGTCATGTAAACTATATATATATATACTATCATTGATTCCTTTCATCATATGATCTTATAAGTTACCATTTGTACAATCAATATCACACATGAAATTCCACAAGGAAACAAACATATTATCATATCACTTTATTAATATTATCTATTTAATAGCCCATGATACACATGTGAGAACTAAAGATATGCGAGTACATAGAGGTTGTGCACTAATGTTGTCACCACAGCTCATATAATTGCACCGAAGTACCACATATAATTGCATCGGAGTGCCACGTAGAATTACACCGTAATGCCATATAATAATGTCCATAAGGACCACATATCATTCTTTAAGAATCATATACATATACTAGGGATCAAGTATGTGTCTCACCAGACTTCACACATGTTCCAAAGAATACATATATGTCCCGAAGGACCACATATCATTCCTTAATAATCATATACATATGCCAAGGATCAAGTATGTGTCTCACCAGACTTCACACATGTTCCAAAGAATACATATATGTCCCGAAGGACCACATAGACCCTCGACTCTTGGCATGCCAACTATACCCCTAGCTCTCATGACACATAACATGGGCATTATCTTTTATATCCTTTTACATATTCATATAACCATATCATATATTCATATAATCTCATGGTTTCATTCACATATACATGTAATCACGTAGTTCATGTCAATTCTCATATGAGTTCATATTCATATAAATATAGGATTCACCCTCATGTATCACATATACTTTCTCTTTCATATGGCTCATAACATTTCTCATGTGTTCATATGACATGTAAATCATTGTCATCTTATCATGTTATCACATAAACATATCATCTTACAATACATACAAAACACATCAATACCTATATTCACATATACCTATCATTTCATTATCCTTATTATTATTCTTATCATCACCATTAATCCCTTTTACTTACCATATTCATATCAATAACACATATACTCATGCACACATATAAATCATAACAAATCCATACTTCTATGAATTCATATTTTTCACTATTGGAAATAGACTTATCACAAGTCTTATTTTCCCTTGAACCTCATATACTAGAGAATGTGCACTCACCTTAGCCTTGTTTGCTTTGAATCAATCTTAATCCTTAGATTGTTCCGGAACAAGCTTTATTCTATATATACATTATAATAATACATTGATACATATCAGTATACTAATTGATATTTTCTAAATTGTCACTTCTTAGGCTAGAAGAAAAACTCATTTCATCTTTTAATGAAGGTATGCATCGATGCACTGCATAGTGTATCGATGCATTCCCTATCGGTGTATCGATGCACTACCTGTGCATCGGTGCATAAAATACATTCGATGTTTTTTTATTACTGGATGCATCGATGCATGCCTTATGCATCGATGCACCAATTGCATTCGATGTTTTTAGATTAAAAGAGTGTATCGATGCACTACTTGTGCATCGATGCACTACCTGTGCATCGATACACCTTCAAACAATTTCTGGGTTTTAACCTTGATGCATCGGTGCACTATGAATATGCATCGATGCACTCTGCCCAGAATCCTCTTTTTGAACCCAAAAATTCATTCTTTTTTGGATTAAATCCTTCATATTTTAACCCCTTTCATATTCCTAACTTACATATACATACTTAAACTCATTAATATTCATTTATCTCATCTTTAACCTTAATATCCTCTCCTCTTTAGGAATTTCAAGAATCATACCCTATTTTCCACATGTTTCAAATCCAATTCTAACACTTAATACTTCTTAATTAAGCTGATGACAAGTCAAATTTAGCTTCAAGTTCAACTTATCAACTCTATTCTGGAAATTCACTCAAGAATTCCAAATCTTTAATCTTCTCTAACTCATTTATCTTTTGATTTTAAGAAAACTTAAGCTTTCCTTAAGCTTAAGTATCACCTAATAATCATAACCCAACTTTTAATTCAACAAATAACCAACTAATTAAGAAACTCACCTTTGAGCTAGAGCTTCACGCACAAAGAAGAAAGGAGGAGAAGAGAATTCTGGAAACATTGTTTTTGGTTTCCTACACTCCCACATGTAAAAATATATATATCCCCGCTATCACATTTTTAATTCCTTCAATGATCAAATAACCATTTTACCCTTTAGTTCCTTTAATAATTACTAACAACTTTTAGGAAATACTTCCAAATAAATCACTGAACTAATCCATTCTTCTACTTTAGTCACCAAATTCTAAAACTTTACAATTTGGTCACTAACCCATAGTTTGGGATGTTACAATACGTGACACGTGAAAGTGAATCATATGTTTACATGAAAAGTGACATGATAGTAAACTATGTGACGATATGCACATGTGATATGTGACAGAAGAAAAGTAATATGTGATCATAAGAGCAATGAAAGTGTATAAATGAAAAATGCCCATGTTATGTGTATTGAGAGCTAGAGGTATAGTTGGCATGCCAAGAGTCGAGGGTTACCTATGTTCTAAGGAACATATTGATAATTACTGAGGATCTTTATGACCTCTGGATAGTTACCGAGGATCTTTATGACCTCTGGATAGGTCCTTCGGGACATTTATACGAGCTGTGGTGACAGCATAGTGGTACACAACCTCAATAGACTCACGTATCTACAGTTCTCACATGTGTACCATGGGTTAATAAAGAGATAATATTAATAAACTGAATATGATGATATGTTTGTTTCCTTGTGAAATGTTATGTGTGATATATGATAGGTATATAAAAGATCATAGGAATAGGAGGTAAGAGATATGAATGATAATGACATATATGTATATATGTAATTGTTACATGGAAAAGTATATGAGTTGTGTGAAATGATGGTAATAATTGTTTATGTATTATTGCTAGTTAAAGTTACATTATATGTTTATTGCCTCACTAAGTCTGTGACTTAGCGTGTAAGTGATTTACACGTTGGTACCAAGAATCGGGAAGAACAGAAATAGAAGTGGCAAGAACAACAGCACTGCTAGAAGATCAGATCAGAAGTAACGGATAAAGTATGTCTTTTGTCGTGTATAATGTTGGCATGTAAGAAAGGTGTTAGTTACAAATGCTCTGATCAGTTTTGTCTTGTTTTGGTTAACTCGTGTACAGTAACAATGTTATTTTAATAAAGTTTTAAATTTCCATGGTTTTCGTCAAGAGTTAAAGTTTGAAAATTCAATGTGACACCTCGAACTCGTATCCGGGTCGGGTACGGGTTGAGGGTGTTACAATAGTTTTCTTTTGTTTTTGTTTCAGACGATGATGGGGGGGAGGAAGGGGGAGACATAACCATTTTTGTTTAAGACAATGATGGCAGAAGGAGGAAGGGGGAGGTAGAACCAGAAAGATCGGAGAAGGGAGGAAGAAAGGTTGGGGAAGGGGAGATTTATTTATTTTTTAATAAATTTTAAAATATAATTTTAAAAGATATATTAATTTGAGATCCCTCTCACTTTTAGAATTTATAATTTAATCTCTAGTTTAAAATGCAAAATTTATTTTTTATTTAATTTAGTCTTAATTTCAGTAATATAAATTTATGCAATTTAAATTTTACAATTTTATTTTAATTATATTTATTTTAGTCATTTTAGCGTAAGTTGTGTAACATTTAAAAAAATTCACGACAGTGATACCCGCAATAACCGCAATGACATCCGTTATGTCCGCAACCATGATAAATACGACACGACCGAAAACGTGAACGCGAACTCTATTTAAAACCCTGTTAGTATCCCAAAAAAGTGCCTCCAGTGGTAAGCATTCTGATCAAAGCCTGTAGAATTATGAAGATTAGTATTGAGCCACTCAAATAAAGGCATGGAATATAAATTATGTAAAGCATTAAGAGGAACACATTGCTCCAAACCATTCGCGCTTTCGGACACTCCCAAAGAACATGAGAGATTGTTTCATCACCCTCTCTAGACGTTGGACACGTTGAATCCATGGTCAATCCTCGTCTTGTTCGCTCAACATTCGTCATAAGGCGGTTGTGAAGAATAAGCCAAAGAAATTGACGGATCCTTTGCCAGCCATCGAACTCCCAGGCTAGATTCCATAGTTTATTTTCAGTGTCCCAATTGCTTCTGTTTAACACGCTAAAAGCAGTCTTTACCGTACATTTCCCACTTTGATGCCACCTCCACATAGGTAAGTCCTCGCCCAAGTCATCTCTCGGAACTGGAATAGCGTTGATGTACCTCACTGTTTCCTCATCGAAAAGAACTCGCAAATTATTTAAATCCCAATCCCCATTTCCCATGATAAAATCACGGACAGCAGCACAAGAGTCGATAGCATCTGGGACAAGTGTTACCTGCGCCAACGAATCAATTCCTGGCACCCACGAGTCAATCCAAAACCTCGTCCTCCTGCCATATCCGATGGACTAACAAACATTCTCACGGATAGAGTCCCACACACGGCTAAGCGATCTCCAAACAAAAGAGCAGTTCTTGGTTTTAAAGGTAATAGGGAGAGTCTCATTAATCTTGTATTTTGATTTGAGGACCTTGACCCAAAGCGCCTCAGGGCGCATCAATAACTGATAGCCCAGCTTAACAATGAAGGATTCATTTTGGCCTTGAAGCGATCTTAAACCAAGACCTCCATGTGTCATAGGTTGGCAGCAGGTGTTCCAATTAACAAGAACCATCTTCGATTTATCTTTCGATCCTCCCCAAATGAAACGGCGGGCAATTTGTTCTATTTGTTCACATACACCTTTAGGAATGATCACCGTTTGCATGAAATAGTTTGGGATTGTCATAAGGGAAGCCTTCGCAAGGGTCACCCAACCTGCCAAAGAAAGATTGAAAGTCACCCAATAGTTCAGCTTGTTACGGATTTTGTCAATAATGAACTGAAAAGTGCTTTTGGTCACTCTGTTGTGAAAGAGGGGCATGCTCAAATAAGTGCCAAGATTAATAGCTCATTGACACTCCAAAAGAGAGACGATTTTACCTGCATGATCATCATCCACATTAGTAGAAAAAAGAATTTAGTTTTGTTCGAATTTACCTTATGATCAGAGAATCTGCTGAATTGGTCTAGAATAGCTCCAACAAGGTTGGCTTGGTTATCAGTTGTCTTGCTAAGGAGAATTAGATCGTCTGCAAAGAAGAGGTGAGACAGGGGGGACCACCAATGGAAAGAATCATAGGATCCCAAAGACCGACGTCAAGGGCATAGTGGATGCTTTGCCCTAATCTTTCATGCAAAGGACAAAGAGATAAGGGAGAACGAACATCCTTGGCGGATGCCCCTAGTGGGTTTAAATTCTTCTGACAGAGTACCATTCCAGAGAATCTGAAACGATGAGGAGGTAACAGCTTCCATATCTTTAAGAGAATCTGAGAGGAAGGGCCACCCAACACTATCATAAGCCTTTTCGATATCTATCTTAAGTGTCATCACACTTTGTCTTCTCCTTTTTCCTTCTCATGGAATGAATAACCTCTTGGGCAACGAGAATATTATCTATGATATTGCGACCATCTACAAAACTAGTTTGATTGAAAGCTATGATCTTTGGAAAAACCATCTTGAACCTGTTGGCTATGATCTTCATCACCAACTTGTAGAAAACCGTGCAAAGACTGATTGATCGAAATTCCAAGAAAGTCTTCGGGTTCTCCACTTTCAAAATAAGGACCAGAATGGTTTTATTAAGCTCGGGGTCCAAATTGTTACCATAAAAAATCCCTTTGATCCAACTACAAACTTAACTCCCCACCGTATCCCACTGGTTTTGGTCGATGGAACAAATGGTTTCACTCCCGAGACAATTCATATAACCTATAAGTAAAATTTAAATTATATTTTTATGTATTTTTTATTGATAATTTAATTTTATAACTCTAAATTTTTAATTTTATATTATTGACATAAAATCTTATGTCGGTTACGAATATATGAGAGGAACTTTTAGTTTCTTCCCCCGCTTTGGGCTACTGGCAGTAGCTGGCCTTGGTGCTCAAGCGCCACAAAAAGTAAACACACAACACAAAGCAAGACATGCATGTAAATTAAAAGGTCTTTCATGCTGAAATTTTTATTCTGTACATCAATTTAACCCTAAATGAAGCAAAAGCAGGAAAGGGTATATTGAAAAAGGAGGAAGAAAATGAAGGTTATTAAACTATAATTAGAATGGTGTGGACTCTGTGGCGGATGCAAAGCATCCTCAGGGTTGGCACGTGTCTACTTTGAAATCCGAGTTTCTTTATATTAGATGTTCATTTTACTATAGGTGTCCATCCTGAAATTTTACTTGTGCCTACCCCATATGAAAAAAATTCAATAATTAATATATGTGTGCCTACACTAAAAAATATTTCTAGATTCACCACTAGATTTGGTTTTATCTGTATACACGAGAATAAATATATTTTGTATGTTGTTGACCGTGAATAATTGAATACCGACCAACAAATTTAACCAAACCCAACTAATCTCAATCATAAACTATGCCATATAGTATTGAAAGCTTCGATACAATGAGAAATGAGAGCCATTTTAAGTGGTTGCAGACTTGCAGTAATATCTTAAAAAGGAAAAAAAACAATTTATCCAACAGTGAAAAAACCATCTTCAGTTAACTAAACTAAAACCCTAACCATAAGACAGTTTTAATATATAGTTTAAATAATCAAAAACAATAATAATTATAAATGAATTGAAAATCTTCTCAAATTCCAATTCAGTAAAAGCTGAACAACGTGCATGCCATCTACTTGCAAATATTTGTATGCCTCGAGTCTTTAACTCTTAGCTCCCACTGATTGTTGATAATGCTCAATCCCACATAGTGTTGGAAATACTATTGGGAATGGTATTTAAGGCTTGATATTCCACTTCCTTGTTGAGTGATAGAGAACAAGGGGGGCTCTCGCGCACCGCCGCCGCCGTCCGTCCGTCTCGTCTCGGCTCGGCTCGGCTCGGCTCGTGGTCGTACGTGTCTTCGACACGTCCACGCGGATACTATCTTTTTAGAGAAAATTCTTGAGGAATTTCTCTTTGAAAGAAACAAATGGAAAATGTGAAAGATATCAACTGATATTTATAGGCTGCTGAGGACTGTTTGAATTTCAATTGTAAAGAGGAGACAAGTTGTTAATATCAGGAGTTATAACAGCTGAATAATGATACAATGAACCTGGACTATTTCTGAGTCAGGTTCATCTAGACGTTTCAGCTGTTACAAATAAGAGATTTAATCCTGAAATTTTATAGACAATTTTAACCCTATTTCTAGCCTATAAATAGAGAGCTGTATTCAGCTTCTCAACTCATTCAAAAACATTCACAATCCACTTACAAAGTGTTTTCCAAAGTTCTCTCTGTGAGTTCTCTCTGAGTGCTTTTCGATCAGAAGTACAATACCACCAGCAGTCCACTCCGGTTTCGGGTGTACGGAATTCGGAGCGACCGTGTTAACCTCGGGGGATGGTCCACCTACTGCAGCGATCACACACATTGGGGCGAATTCGTTTCTAAGGCAGTGGTTCTTACCACGACACGGTTTAAGAATTTGTTCTTCTTAATTACTGTTTATATTTCCAGTCAGTGCTAACGGTGTAGTTTTGCAGTTCATATATCCAACAATTTAGAAACGAAATTCCATAAACTGCAATCATGTCGACACCTTTGAGCAAACTCATTCCCGATCTTTCCAAGCTCGATGCACTTGATGGAAAGAACTATAGAAGGTACTCCCAAAGAATTCTGATATTCTTCGAGCAACTTGATCTTGACTACGTGTTGCTCAAGCCACAACCTACCATGCTGTCAACCCCAGCTGCCGGTAATGATGCGGATGCGGTACTCAATGATGATGCCTTAGCAACTGCCGTCGCCGCTCTCGCTACCTACGAGAAGGACAACAAGACGGTGCGAGGACATCTGCTCAGCCACATGTCAAATAAACTATTTGATATGTTCCTTAGAGAAAGGAGTGCCAAGTCTATATGGGACACTCTCGACAAGAAGTATGGTACGGATGATGCGGGAATCAAGAAGTACATTGTCGGCGAATGGCTCAAATTCCAGATGACAGACGACAAGCCAATAATAGATCAAGTCTATGACTATGAGAACTTAGTCGATGACATCATCGCTGAAGGGATGCAAATGTGTGAGGTGCTGCAAGCCAATGTACTCATTGAGAAGCTGCCCAAGTCTTGGTCTGACTACCGCAACTCTCTTAAGCATAAGAAGAGAGACATTTCGCTTGAAGAACTTGTGGGCCATATGAAGATTGAAGAAGCCAACCGTTTAAAAGATAAGCTTACTAATTCTATGAGTAATTTATCTTTTAGAGCTAACTTGGTTGAGTCTAAATTTAAGAAGATCATGAAACGTGGGAATCAAGACAAGAAGACGAAACCACAGAAGGCTGCCAACTTCAAGAAGTCAGGAAAGGCCAAACCGGAAGGAAAGACGTTCAAGTGTTATGTCTGCGGTTTACCCGGCTATAAAGCTTACCAATGCTAACACCACTCAGACCGCCAGAATGACAACAAGCCACAGATGCACGTTGTAGAAGAAGATGATGAGATCATTGCTGCGGTGGTCTCAGAAGTTAATCTGGTGGAGAACAGTTCAGAATGGGTAGTTGACACTGGCGCTTCGAAGCATTTCTGTGCAAGGAAGGAGTTTTTCACCGAGTTCGAGGATGGAAACACTGGTGAACGTGTGTACATGGGGAACTCTAGCAGCTCTGAAGTGTTAGGCAAAGGCAAGGTTTTACTCAAGCTGACTTCTGGTAAAACTCTGGCTTTAAATAATGTTATGTATGTACATGCCTTGCGTAGAAATCTGATAAGTGGTGGGCTTCTGAATAAGGCATGCATTAAATTAGTTTTTGAGGCAGATAAACTTGTACTTTCCCGAAATGGTGATTATGTGGGGAAAGGATTTTTAAGCAATGGTTTATTTGTCATAGAAACTCAATTTAATGAAAATAAAGCTACCACTTCTGCTTATATTGTTGAATCCATTGATATGTGGCATGCTAGATTAGGACACGTGAATATTCATGCTTTAAAGAAATTAATGAATATGAATAGTCTGCCTAAACTAGACACAACTAGCTTTAACAAATGTGAGATTTGTGTAGAAGCTAAGCATACTAGACCTCACTTTAAGACTGTTTCTAATAGAAAGACTGAACTGTTATAACTCATTCATACTGATCTAGCAGATTTTAGAAACACTGAAAGTAAAGGAGGAAAACACTACTACATAACTTTTGTAGATGATTATTCAAGATATACAAAAGTTTATCTCTTAAGAACTAAAGATGAAGCTGAAAACTTCTTTCTTATTTATAAGGCAGAAGTTGAAAATCAGTTAGATAGGAGAAACAAACGGGTTAGATCTGATAGAGGTGGTGAATATGGATCTAATTTTTTAAAAGATATTTGTGAAAATAATGGCATAATTCATGAAACATCAGCCCCCTATTTTCCTCAACAGAATGGTATAGCCGAAAGGAAAAATAGAACTTTAAAATAGATGATGAATTCTTTACTAATAAGTTCCGGGTTATCTGATAACATGTGGGGGGAGGCCATTCTATCGTCAACTCATATCTTGAACCGAGTTCCTCATAAGAAATTAGATTCTACTCCATATGAATTGTGGAAAGGATACGCTCCTAATTTACAATACCTGAAAGTGTGGGGGTGTCTGGCTAAAGTGGGCTTGCTAGACTTTAAGAAGTCCACCATCGGACCTAAAACCGTTGATGCAGTGTTTATAGGGTATGCTACGAATAGTGTTGCATACAGATTCATGCTTTTACAAGATTATTCTATTTGTGAGTCAAGAGATGTTGTTTTCTTTGAAAATACTTTTCCTTTAAAGGAACCGAGAATAAATATTGAAACACAAATAGAATATATTCCATCAACTTCTTCTAGTAATCCTGCTAAGTCTTCTGAACAAATTGATTTTGAGCCTATAAGAAGTAAAAGGCAAAGAGTTGAAACCTCTTTTGGACCAGACTTTATTACTTCCTTTATTTCTGAGATAAATGATTTAGACTTCATTTCAGATCCTATAGCTCAAAATTTTCTTTTAGATGAGGATCCTAAAACTTTTGAAGAAGCTATAAGATCTATCGATGCTAGTTTTTGGAAAAGCGTTGTTAATGATGAACTAGAATCGATAATGTCTAATCATACTTGGGAATTAGTTGACTTGCCTAAGGGATTCAAACCAATCTCCAACAAATGGGTCTTCCGGAAGAAACTAAGGCCAGATGGTTCGATTCAACGGTACAAGACAATGTTAGTCGTCAAAGGGTTCACTCAAAGGTTTGGTTTAGACTACTTTGATACATACTCTCCCGTTACAAAAATCTCAACAATTCGTGCATTATTTGCACTAGCCTCTATTCATAAGTTGCAGGTACATCAAATGGATGTTAAGACTGCTTTCTTGAATGGGGATCTAGATGAGGAGATTTACATGGAGCAGCCACTAGGTTTTGAGGCAACTGGTATGGAAGGCAAAGTCTATAGACTCAAAAAGTCACTCTATGGACTTAAGCAGGCTCCTAAACAGTGATATGAGAAATTTCATAAAACTATTCTTAGTTTTGGTTTTGTTGTGAATGGTTCGGATGCTTGTGTGTATTCAAAGATGTTTGAAACTGAATGTGTTATCATAAGCCTTTATGTTGATGACATGTTGATTTTCAGTTCTAACATTGAGTCCATTAACAAAGTTAAAAATTTCTTGTCTACTAAGTTTGAGATGACAGATTTGGGAGAAGTAGATGTAATCTTAGGAGTCAAAGTTACCAAAACTGAGAAGGGATTTTCTTTATGTCAAGCACATTATATAGAGAAAGTGCTAATGAAATTTGACAGTTTTGATGTCGTCTCTGTTCGAACTCCTTATGACCCTAGCATACATCTAGTTAAGAATAAAGGAAGTAGTGTTTCCCAAACTGAATATGCTAAATTAATCGGAAGCTTAATGTTCTTAATGAACTATACTCGGCCTGATATTGCTTATGCTGTGAGTAGACTAAGTAGATATACTCATAATTCGAGTGGTGAGCACTGGATTGCACTTAAACGCTTACTGAAGTATCTTAAGGGTACTGTGGATTGGAAACTTGAGTTTGTTGGCTTTCCTGCCGTACTGGAAGGATATTGTGATGCCAACTGGGTTTCTGATAATGATGAGGTAAGCTCTACGAGCGGGTATGTTTTTACTTTGGGTGGAGCAGCAATCTCGTGGAAATCATCAAAGTAGACTTGTATTGCTCGTTCTACCATGGAGTCAGAGTTTATAGCTCTTGACCTAGCTGGGCAAGAAGCCGAGTGGCTCAGAAACTTGTTAGCAGATATTCCGTTGTGGGGAAGACCGACTCCTCCAGTTTCATTGTTGTGTGATTCACAAGCTGCGATATGTGTGGCTAAGAACCAAGCTTACAATGGTAAGAAAAGACATATTCGCATAAGACATGAATCAGTTAGACACTTGATAAAGAATGGAGTGCTCTCTTTAGAGTATGTGAAGTCGGAAAGGAACCTAGCAGATCCACTTACCAAAGGGTTAAGTCGGAAGCTGGTCCTAGATTCGTCGAGAGGGATGGGTATAAAGCCCATTGGTTGAGGAATTCATGGTGGATACCCAACTTAGTTATCTAAGTTCCATGTGGTCAAACAAAACCATGGAAAGACTCATAGTGCACATTCCTACTGCCTATCCCTATGATGAATAATGTGCATGCCCAGGATGAGCTTAATTGCTCTTAATAAATTCATATCCCAGACTTTGGGTGGTCTTAGTGAGAAAGACTTGATGAATTTACCGATTTTGGCTGAATATCTATTCTTAATAAGTTCATAACCCAGAGTGAGTGGGTAGGAAATGATGAACTTACCGACAGAAAGGTTGAGTTTGTTAAACTCTTAATAAATTCAAATCTAAGTATTTGGATGGTTCTAGTGAGAAGGACTTATTGAATTTACCGATAAATGAGGTTGAATATTTATTCTTAATGACTTCTTAGCCCAGAGTTTGGGTGGTTCATTTATAATAAACTTGAAAAAAGTCATCATACCCTTTGTGAGGTTGAGCTATTATAAAAGCTCTTAATTATTTCATATCCCTTTTTAAAGGGTGGTTTATGTGGAGATAAACTTGATGAAATAACCTATGTAAGTGAGAAGGGTTAGCCGCCTTCTATGAAAAATGTTGGGCCATTTTTCTAGCACATTTACTAGAATCCTGAGGTAAGATGGCCAAATATATACTTTTGTATATATATATCGTACACATCGAGGACTCAGGTGGATGAAGGGGTTAGTTGTGTGTTATGAGTTTACCCTGATCTTAGAAAGTTCCGGACTAGTTTCACTTATCTAAGAGAAGGATTGCTCATCATCACTATGTACTAGTTCCAGATACTAGTGCTTAAGCAACTAATCTCGCTATTGCTCTTCTGGAAAGCTTGTTTTCGAGTTTCAGAAGATTTCTTTCGCATTAATGGATGAATGTTGGTAATGCTCAATCCCACATAGTATTGGAAACACTATTGGGAATGGTATTTAAGGCTTGACATTCCACTTCCTTGTTGAGTGATAGAGAACAAGGGGGGCTCTCGCGCACCGCCGTCGCCGTTCGTCCGTCTCGTCTTGTCTCGCCTCGGCACGGCTCGGCTCGGTTCGTGGTCGTGGTCGTGGTCGAGGTCGAGGTCGTGGTCGTGGTCGTGGTCGTGGTCGTGGTAATACGTGTCTTCGACACGTCCGCGCGTATACTATCTTTTTACAGAAAATTCTTGAGGAATTTCTCTTTGAAAGAAACAAATGGAAAATGTGAAAGATATCAACTGATATTTATAGGCTGCTGAGGACTGTTTGAATTTCAAATAATAATAGCTGAATTATTTGTTATCAGAAATTAAACAGTTTATTCCTAAATTAAATCAGAAACGTTAAGATGTACCTGGACTGATTTACAGCTTTGTACAGAGGAGACAAGTTGTTAATATCAGGAGTTACAGGAGTTATTTGATTTAATTCCAGGGGTTACATGATATAATTTCGGAAGTTATAACAGTTGAATAATGATACAATGTACCTGGACTATTTCTGAGTCAGGTTCATCTAGACGTTTCAGCTGTTACAAATAAGAGATTTAATCCTGAAATTTTATAGACGATTTTAACCCTATTTCTAGCCTATAAATAGAGAGCTATATTCAGCTTCTCAACTCATTCAAAAACATTCACAATCCACTTACAAAGTGTTTTCTAAAGTTCTCTCTGTGAGTTCTCTCTGAGTGCTTTCCGATCAGAAGCACAATACCACCAGCAGTCCACTCCGGTTTCTGGTGTACGGAATTCAGAGCGACCGTGTTAACCTCGGGGGACGGTCCGCCTACTGCAGCGATCACACACATCGGGGCGAATTCATTTCTAAGGCAGTGGTTCTTACCACGACACGGTTTAAGAATTTGTTCTTCTTAATTACTGTTTATATTTCCAGTCAGTACTAACGGTGTAGTTTTGCAGTTCATATATCCAACAATTTAGAAACGAAATTCCATAAACTGCAATCATGTCGACACCTTTGAGCAAACTCATTCCCGATCTTTCCAAGCTCGATGCACTTGATGGAAAGAACTATAGAAGGTGGTCCCAAAGAATTCTGATATTCTTCGAGCAACTTGATCTTGACTACTTGTTGCTCAAGCAACCACCTACCATGCTGTCAACCCCAGCTGCCGGTAATGATGCGGATGCGGTCCTCAATGATGATGCCTTAGCAACTGCCGCCGCCGCTCTTGCTACCTACGAGAAGGACAACAAGATGGTGCGAGGACATCTGCTCAGCCACATGTCAAATAAACTATTTGATATGTTCCTTAGAGAAAGGAGTTCCAAGTCTATATGGGACACTCTCGACAAGAAGTATGGTGCGGATGATGCGGGAATCAAGAAGTACGTTATCGGCGAATGGCTCAAATTCCAGATGACAGACGACAAGCCAATAATGGATCAAGTCCATGACTATGAGAACTTAGTCGATGACATCATCGCTGAAGGGATGCAAATGTGTGAGGTGCTGCAAGCCAATGTACTCATTGAGAAGCTGCCCAAGTCTTGGTCTGACTACCGCTACTCTCTTAAGCATAAGAAGAGAGACATTTCGCTTGAAGAACTTGTGGGCCATATGAAGATTGAAGAAGCCAACCGTTTAAAAGATAAGCTTACTAATTCTATGAGTAATTTATCTTTTAGAGCTAACTTGGTTGAGTCTAAATTTAAGAAGATCATGAAACGTGGGAATCAAGACAAGAAGACGAAACCACAGAAGGCTGCCAACTTCAAGAAGTCAGGAAAGGCCAAACCGGAAGGAAAGACGTTCAAGTGTTATGTCTGCGGTTTACCCGGCCATAAAGCTTACCAATGCCAACACCGCTCAGACCGCCAGAATGACAACAAGCCACAGATGCACGTTGTAGAAGAAGATGATGAGATCATTGCTGCGGTGGTCTCAGAAGTTAATCTGGTGGAGAACAGTTCAGAATGGGTAGTTGACACTGGCGCTTCGAAGCATTTCTGCGCAAGGAAGGAGTTTTTCACCGAGTTCGAGGATGGGAACACTGGTGAACATGTGTATATGGGGAACTCTAGCAGCTCTGAAGTGCTAGGCAAAGGCAAGGTTTTACTCAAGCTGACTTCTGGTAAAACTCTGGCTTTAAATAATGTTATGTATGTACCTGCCTTGCGTAGAAATCTGATAAGTGGTGGGCTTCTGAATAAGGCATGCATTAAATTAGTTTTTGAGGCAGATAAACTTGTACTTTCCCGAAATGGTGATTATGCGGGGAAAGGGTTTTTAAGCAATGGTTTATTTATCATAGAAACTCAATTTAATGAAAATAAAGCTACCACTTCTGCTTATATTGTTGAATCCATTGATATGTGGCATGCTAGATTAGGATACGTGAATATTCATGCTTTAAAGAAATTAATGAATATGAATAGTCTGCCTAAACTAGACACAACTAGCTTTAACAAATGTGAGATTTGTGTAGAAGCTAAGCATACTAGACCTCACTTTAAGACTGTTTCTAATAGAAAGACTGAACTGTTATAACTCATTCATACTGATCTAGCAAATTTTAGAAACACTGAAAGTAAAGGAGGAAAACACTACTACATAACTTTTGTAGATGATTATTCAAGATATACAAAAGTTTATCTCTTAAGAACTAAAGATGAAGCTGAAAACTTCTTTCTTATTTATAAGGCAGAAGTTGAAAATCAGTTAGATAGGAGAATCAAACGGGTTAGATCTGATAGAGGTGGTGAATATGGATCTAATTTCTTAAAAGATATTTGTGAAAAGAATGGCATAATTCATGAAACATCATCCCCCTATTTTCCTCAACAGAATGGTATAGCCGAAAGGAAAAATAGAACTTTAAAAGAGATGATGAATTCTTTACTAATAAGTTCCGGGTTATCTGATAACATGTGGGGGGAGGCCATTCTATCGGCAACTCATATCTTGAACCGAGTTCCTCATAAGAAATTAGATTCTACTCCATATGAATTGTGGAAAGGATACGCTCCTAATTTACAATACCTGAAAGTGTGGGGGTGTCTGGCTAAAGTGGGCTTGCCAGACTTTAAGAAGTCCACCATCGGACCTAAAACTGTTGATGCAGTGTTTATAGGGTATGCTACGAATAGTGTTGCATACAGATTCATGCTTTTACAAGATTATTCTATTTGTGAGTCAAGAGATGTTGTTTTCTTTGAAAATACTTTTCCTTTAAAGGAACCGAGAATAAATATTGAAACACAAATAGAATATATTCCATCAACTTCTTCTAGTAATCCTGCTAGGTCTTCTGAACAAATTGATTTTGAGCCTAGAAGAAGTAAAACGCAAAGAGTTGAAACCTCTTTTGGACCAGACTTTATTACTTCCTTTATTTCTGAGATAAATGAATTAGACTTCATTTCAGATCCTATAGGTCAAATTTTTCTTTTAGATGAGGATCCTAAAACTTTTGAAGAAGCAATAAGATCTATCGATGCTAGTTTTTGGAAAAGCGCTGTTAATGATGAACTAGAATCGATAATGTCTAATCATACTTGGGAATTAGTTGACTTGCCTAAGGAATTCAAACCAATCTCCAACAAATGGGTCTTCCGGAAGAAACTAAGGCCAGATGGTTCGATTCAGCGGTACAAGGCAAGGTTAGTCGTCAAAGGGTTCACTAAAAGGTTTGGTTTAGACTACTTTGATACATACTCTCCCGTTACAAAAATCTCAACGATTCGTGCATTATTTGCACTAGCCTCTATTCATAAGTTGCAGGTACATCAAATGGATGTTAAGACTGCTTTCTTGAATGGGGATCTAGATGAGGAGATTTACATGGAGCAGCCACTAGGTTTTGAGGCACCTGGTATGGAAGGCAAAGTCTGTAGACTCAAAAAGTCACTCTATGGGCTTAAGCAGGCTCCTAAACAGTGATATGAGAAATTTCATAAAACTATTCTTAGTTTTGGTTTTGTTGTGAATGGTTCGAATGCTTGTGTGTATTCAAAGATGTTTGAAACTGAATGTGTTATCATAAGCCTTTATGTTGATGACATGTTGATTTTCAGTTCTAACATTGAGTCCATTAACAAAGTTAAAAATTTCTTGTCTACTAAGTTTGAGATGACAGATTTGGGAGAAGTAGATGTAATCTTAGGAGTCAAAGTTACCAAAACTGAGAAGGGATTTTCTTTATGTCAAGCACATTATATAGAGAAAGTGCTAAAGAAATTTGACAGTTTTGATGTCGTCCCTGTTCAAACTCCTTATGACCCTAGCATACATCTAGTTAAGAATAAAGGAAGTAGTGTTTCCCAAACTGAATATGCTAAATTAATCGGAAGCTTAATGTTCTTAATGAACTATACTCGGCCTGATATTGCTTATGCTGTGAGTAGACTAAGTAGATATACTCATAATCCGAGTGGTGAGCACTGGATTGCACTTAAACGCTTACTGAAGTATCTTAAGGGTACCGTGGATTGGAAACTTGAGTTTGTTGGCTTTCCTGCCGTACTGGAAGGATATTGTGATGCCAACTGGGTTTCTGATAATGATGAGGTAAGCTCTACGAGCGGGTATGTTTTTACTTTGAGTGGAGCAGCAATCTCGTGGAAATCATCAAAGCAGACTTGTATTGCTCGTTCTACCATGGAGTCAGAGTTTATAGCTCTTGACCTAGCTGGGCAAGAAGCCGAGTGGCTCAGAAACTTGTTAGCAGATATTCCGTTGTGGGGAAGACCGACTCCTCCAGTTTCATTATTGTGTGATTCACAAGCTGCGATATGTGTGGCTAAGAACCAAGCTTACAATGGTAAGAAAAGACATATTCGCATAAGACATGAATCAGTTAGACACTTGATAAAGAATGGAGTGCTCTCTTTAGAGTATGTGAAGTCGGAAAGGAACCTAGCAGATCCACTTACCAAAGGGTTAAGTCGGAAGCTGGTCCTAGATTCGTCTAGAGGGATGGGTCTAAAGCCCATTGGTTGAGGAATTCATGGTGGATACCCAACTTAGTTATCTAAGTTCCATGTGGTCAAACGAAACGATGGAAAGACTCATAGTGCACATTCCTACTACCTATCCCTATGATGAATAATGTGCATGCCCAGGATGAGCTTAATTGCTCTTAATAAATTCATAGCCCAGACTTTGGGTGGTCTTAGTGAGAAAGACTTGATGAATTTACCGATTTTGGCTGAATATCTATTCTTAATAAGTTCATAACCCAGAGTGAGTGGGTAGGAAATGATGAACTTACCGACAGAAAGGTTGAGTTTGTTAAACTCTTAATAAATTCAAATCTAAGTATTTGGATGGTTCTAGTGAGAATGACTTATTGAATTTACCGATAAATGAGGTTGAATATTTATTCTTAATGACTTCTTAGCCCAGAGTTTGGGTGGTTCATTTATAATGAACTTGAAAAAAGTCACCATACCCTTTGTGAGGTTGAGCTATTATAAAAGCTCTTAATTATTTCATATCCCTTTGTTTATGTGGAGATAAACTTGATGAAATAACCTATGTAAGTGAGAAGGGTTAGCCGCCTTCTATGAAAAATGTTGGGCCATTTTTCTAGCACATTTACTAGAATCCTGAGGTAAGATGGCCAAATATATACTTTTGTATATATATATCTTACACATCCAGGACTCAGGTGGATGAAGGGGTTAGTTGTGTGTTATGAGTTTACCCTGATCTTAGAAAGTTCCAGACTAGTTTCACTTATCTAAGAGAAGGATTGCTCATCATCACTATGTACTAGTTCCAGATACTAGTGCTTAAGCAACTAATCTCGCTATTGCTCTTCTGGAAAGCTTGTTTTCGAGTTTCAGAAGATTTCTTTCGCATTAATGGAGGAATGTTGGTAATGCTCAATCCCACATAGTGTTGGAAACACTATTGGGAATGGTATTTAAGGCTTGACATTCCACTTCCTTGTTGAGTGATAGAGAACAAGGGGGGCTCTCACGCACCGCCGCCACCGTCTGTCCGTCTCGTCTCGTCTCGGCTCAGCACGGCTCGGATCGGCTCATGGTCGTGGTCGTGGTCGTGGTCGAGGTCGAGTCGAGGTCGTGGTCGTGGTCGTGGTAATACGTGTCTTCGACACGTCCACGCGGATACTATCTTTTTAGAGAAAATTCTTGAGGAATTTCTCTTTGAAAGAAACAAATGGAAAATATGAAAGATATCAACTGATATTTATAGGCTGCTGAGGACTGTTTGAATTTCAAATAATAACAGCTGAATTATTTGTTATCAGAAATTAAACAGTTTATTCCTAAATTAAATCAGAAACGTTAAGATGTACCTGGAGTGATTTACAGCTTTGTACAGAGGAGACAAGCTGTTAATATCAGGAGTTACATGAGTTATTTGATTTAATTCCAGGGGTTACATGATATAATTTCGGGAGTTATAACAGCTGAATAATGATACAATGAACCTGGACTATTTCTGAGTCAGGTTCATCTAGACGTTTCAGCTGTTACAAATAAGAGATTTAATCCTGAAATTTTATAGACGATTTTAACCCTATTTCTAGCCTATAAATAGAGAGCTATATTCAGCTTCTCAACTCAATCAAAAACATTCACAATCCACTTACAAAGTGTTTTCTAAAGTTCTCTCTGAGTGCTTTCCGATCAGAAGTACAATACCACCAGCAGTCCACTCCGGTTTCGGGTGTACGGAATTCCGAGCGACCGTGTTAACCTCGGGGGACGGTCCGCCTACTGCAGCGATCACACACATCGGGGCGAATTCATTTCTAAGGCAGTGGTTCTTACCACGACACGGTTTAAGAATTTGTTCTTCTTAATTACTATTTATATTTCCAGTCAGTGCTAACGGTGTAGTTTTGCAGTTCATATATCCAACAATTTAGAAACGAGCCATCCTCCTCCGACCATCAATGGCAACTCGAAACAATATGCGTCCACATCGAGACCGCCGTTGTGGCCGCGTCCTTCATCTGTGCATGCTACATTTACAACTCCGCCCATAAGTCCACCAAGGTTGAAAATTCGACGCCCCAACTATCTTCAACAACCATCGAATAAGCACCGATCTTAGAAATCATCTAAGATCCTCAGGCGTTTCCGTTCCGTTTTCAGGTCGTTTTTGATCATAACGCCGACATGCAAGATCCCGATCAGTCTCCACGGGAGCAAGTTACACGATAACCATATCCATGGAAGCACGAGGATGACCGGAACCCTTTTCGGATACTGTAAATCTAGAGTCATGCTTGCCATCCAAGAAAACTCAAGATGCCTCCCTATCTTAGTCCTTGAGCTTGCAATAAACACAGGAAAACTCCTCCATGATATGGGATTAGGGCTCGTAAGGATCACTCTCGAGTGCGAAAAGCGTCTGTACGAGAAGCTCAAGATCCTCGAAGAGCTGATATGGACCTTATATTGCAATGGTAAAAAAACTGGATACGCTGTGAAGTAGAGCCGATGGATGAAGATCTAATGGTGATGAAACGTTGCATCCTATTTCAATGGGTGCCGGCGTTATACCGGCAGAAGCGACGGAAAACCCTGACAGCGAGTTGACGTACATGCGAGCGCATTTCGAACTTGTCGTTAATTCTAAAGATTCGGAAACTTATTATATGATGAATCCAGATGGTAACTCCGCCCTGAACTTAGCATATTCTTTGTAGGATTGGATGAAAGAATCAAACATATGGCAAGTAAATTAGGGTTAATATGTAAATAGGCCCTTGAAACTATCTATATATCTAACGGATTTCGTAATTGAAATGAAAAATGGTTTGCAATTGAGCACGTAGAATTTATTTTCGTCAACCAATTAAGTTATCATTCAATAGAGTTTTATTAGAGAAAACTATTTGATCGAACATGAGACTAGTTTGTATTGATCAACCACTGAATCGATAAATTATTTTATGAACCTAACTCACCATATCATTCATGGTCCTATAGAATCACATCCATTAATTTTAAAATAACTTTTAAATAAATGTTCAATCCTTATTTATACAAATGAAAGAGGTGGAAAAATGAGATGGAAAAATATTATTGGTTGAGACCACAAATGATGTGGAAAAATTAATAGATGGACTCGGCTCACCAAGTTATCTGTGATCTCAAACAATAATAATTTTTCATCTTATTTTTTTTAATGTGAATCTTCATCTATTTATTATGTGTAAATAAGGAGTGAACAATTATTTGGAAGTTAATTTGAAATTAATGGATATGATTCACTAGTATCATGAATGACATGGCGAGCCGGATCTATAAAATAATTTTTTCTTCATTTAATATTTGATCGTTTTATTCTCTATCTTAAAAATTCGATGATCTTAAATTCATTAAGTGTCCTCAATTATAAAAGAGAATTCTGAGTTCGAGTGACTAGTCTACTACAACTACAAATATACGTGTTATCAATAAATTAATAAAATTTTAATTAAAATTATCTTATTATCCCTTTAAATTATTAAGAAAAACATTATCGTTATCCTTATCGCCCTCGACCCTAACCTTCACCAAAATTCCCACTCAACAACCAACGAGCTCCCCTTTTTAATGCCCACAACTCAAATTTTTCACCGTAAAAATTAAAAGATTTACTGTTTAATTTGAGTGGAAAAATCTTTTCTCTATCGCAATTTTGATTTGAAAAAAGTGTTTAGTATTCCTTTTAGTGGTAATGAAAACTTTGGGGGCTGAGAAGCAATACGGAACGCTCCCGATACTGATAGCAGACAAAAAACTAGGTCATCTTGGATAGTTTATTTAAAGGAAAAATACCCAATTCAGATCCAAATTTCGAAAATTTTGAAAACAGTACCTCTGCTTCTATAATGACTAACATTTATTCTCGCTCCAGTCCAGTGGTCACCATCAAAACCCCAGCCCTCGACCGCCTCCACCACGCTCAACCCCGAGTTTAAATTCACAAAATCCACACCATATACCTTATTCTTTCTAGGACCGACTCTTCTACATGATGGTAAGCGTAACCCTAATTTATTTATTTATTTATATAAAAAAAATTTCACTCTTTTTGATGAATCTCCTAGTTTTGCAGCTGAAATTTGTTATTAATTAACTTTCTAGGAAGCATTTAGGAAAGCCATATTGCAGGTTGGGCCGCCGGAAACATTTGCTCTTAAGACGGTTCAAGAGGTTATAAAACCTCAGGTATTTTTTTAATTATAGCATTGTTTATAAATCCTTGATTTTTGATGAACTTTAGTTTTGAACTTATGTTTATTCCATTTCCTTTGTATGAATCTTCCTTGCAATTCTTTGGTTTGTGCATTGCTATTATTGGGTCGTTTGTATAATTGCTATCCGGTATATTGACATGTCTTATGCTTTAGGAAATATTTCACATTTGTATGTAATAATTTATGAAAGGAGTTATGGTGGCGATGGGAGTGGAGATGGTGAATGGTTTTGAAATTGGGTGTTAGACTTGTCTCTTGCAAGAGATTTTAAGCTGTCAGTTGGGGGAAATAAAGTTAAACACTTGTGCTGTGAGATTCTCATTAGATCCCTGTGTTTATATGCTTCACAGAGTTTAGAATTTATGGATTGTTATTTCTTTTGTAAATAAAAACCAAGTTCACTATTAAGCTATTCTTCTGTGATTTTCTAGAGTTTGGTGTTGAGTTCCTTAAAAATACTGTAAATGTTCTGATGGCATGAATTCAGTGACATGTTGGGACTTAGGTGCAGATAAAGTACATACTGTTGATGCCATTCTTTTGATTTGTTATTTATTTGTTTATTTATTTTTCATCAGAAACAAACAAAGTTAGCTCAAGATGAAAATCAATTATTGGAGAACATGCTTCGGACCTTGCTTCAAGAATTGGTGGTATGTTATCATATCTAGTACAACATTCAATCAGTACATTTTAGTCATTCTTTTTATAAGTACATGTTCTTGGTCTTTACCATGTGTACATTGTATAATCTCATTTTACAGGCTACTCATATTTGGGTATTTATTAGTTATTCTCTTTAACGTACCTTTAGGTTGAGTGCTCTCTTTGTTATATATATGTATTTATTGTAAATATGATATGAAAGAAAAATAAGCCATTGCTTTATAGTTTATTAAACAATTAAAACACCGGGATGGGTTGGGCTTGAGTATCTTAATTATTTGTGACAGTTTTAGTTTATACTATCCTGGGTATTGGGCAACTCTTCCATGCTCAACGCCTCAACCTTCATTCTGTTTCTCTCTTTTCCCAATAATGTCAAGAATTTCCTTGGGAAGTATACTCTTTGCTTGAATCATCTAAAACTTAAACTTGTAACTATTGCTTGACATTGGTGCTGTCGTTGTTTGGCACTGCTACCTGAACTCGAGTTGTATTACTTTTCAATATCTTTATTCGAAGTATATAAGTTGTCTTTGCAGGTGATGGAAATCTTTAGTTATACCTATAAAGCATATGTGTTTGTCTCTTTTCTATTTGAATCCTAATGCATCAAATGATGGGTCACCATCTACCTTTTCAAACTTCAGAAAGTACATCAGGCAAGTCACTAGTGGTATCTTATTAAATATTAAAAAAATCAGTTTTTCTTATTGGTTATGTCATTTTAGTTAGGAAGACAGTAAAAAATCAGTTTTTCTTATCGGTTATGTCATTTTAATTAGGAAGACAGGAAAAGATTAATTTGAAGTACTGAGAATAAACTTAGTGGAAGTTTTTATGAGTTTAGAAATATATTACTCAATTCAAGTGGAAGGTGGGGTTGATGCTAAATTCTCTGTGCAGTCATCTGCAGTACAATCAGGGGAGGAGATAATGCTTTATGGGAAGTCAATTGATGATGAGGATGAAATGCAGGTGTAATCGACTTCTAGGTGAGTATGGTTTCCAGTTGTCATATCTGTTGTCTGTAGCCACTTATAAAATTTTTCAGTATTGCAGTGCAGTTTGTGTTACATTATAATTCCTTCGCAAATCCCCATTAGTCTAGGATTTAATGTTTGAAACTTAAGTGAAACTTGAGGACTTTGATATTTCTTCCGAAGTGTTTAACTGCATAAGATTTAAATTCATTTTCAAGTTACAAACAAGTACAAGCATAGTGCTACAGGCAGGGAGATAGCTTATTCATTCGTTGATGGTGGAAGCTATTTAGCTTGTGTATGGGAATTCTAATAAACCTAAATATACATATGAATACATTCAAATATGAATTATAAAGGTTTAGGCTCAGCAAAATTAAGGTTTTAGGCATATAAATTAATTAAGTTAATTACATTCTGTGATTGGACATTGAAACTTTGGCTAAAGTATGTAGGTCTGGTTAATTGAATTTTTAAGATCAACTTTGCTTTGGTATGGTTCTTCTAAATTGGTAAGAATTGGACTCGTCAAATTTGAAGATTTTAGGGTATAAAAGATGCAAAACGAAGGTCTCAATTATAGAAGAGGATGGTATTAGTTTTTTTGGGGCCTGTTTCCATGTGTCTTGTGAACACTAACTCATTTGTCAAGTTACATGAGTAATAGAAGAGCTAGAAAGAATGAAATAATGGATCACACATTCTATGGTTTGTGAACACTAACTCATTTGTCAAGTTACATGAGCAATAGAAGAGCTAGAAAGAATGAAATAATGGATCACACATTCTAAAGTTCTCTGAGATTCTAAATGGGCTCACATCCTGTTATAAATCATCTTAAATATATCAGACATTACAAAGAAACACATTTAGGAATAGAAACTCTGGTCAGAAAGTTGGATTAGGATTTTTTTGGTTGAAGTCATTACTATTAGAATTAGAAATAAGGCCTAGATCAAGTGAAAGAAGAACTATGTTTAGGACTCGTTAGCTTAATTTTACTCAAATAGGGAAGAAAAATGTCATAAATCATAATAACAGACCTGCTTCATGGCAGAATGTAAGCAAAATCTCTTGCACTATTTTTTTATAAGAAATAGGCCTCGTTAAACCCCCCTTCTTAACTGTTAAGCTACAAAGTATCTTAACGGGCATTGGAAGGAGGAAAAGAGTGCCCAAAATTTATTAATATCAACAAAGATTACAACCTAGGTAAAAACCCCCTAGATTACAACCTTACTCGTAGACACACCTATCCCATGAAAGGATAATAACACTCCCCACAAAAACCAAAAATCTCTTGCACTATAAACTCAAATAAACCACAAAATGTCAGGCTAAGTGCTCAGTGGCCTACAATACATACCTTCTCTTAAACCAAAAGGATATTTTTATTGTTGAAGTATGGGTACCCATGAACTTAGCTACTATCAGCTAGTTGAATTAATGCCATTGGATTCTCTAATCAATGATAAGTCGAGCACCACATCAAATTAGCTTGTTAGTTTACTGGTGGGTGAATCTGTGGCTTGATATCTAGTTAAAGTGAGTCTGTTTGGTACCTTTTCTTGAACCTGTGAGTTTTTCTTGGTTACTCCCTAATTGAACATACCTGTTTGGATGCATACCCATATTCTCCATTCACGTCTGGGTCTAAGTGACTCAGATTCTATTTCATTTTTTGTTGTCAAATTGGTTGTGCACTTCCATATTCTTGATTTGAAGGAATCAATTTGTTTCTTTTCCTTGATGATACAATGAAATCTTCAGTCAAAGTACTTCTTGCATGTGATGATATGGTGAAATTTATGTTGCACACAGTCTATATTTTACCCTGCTGTAATTGTGTCTCGTCTGCATATAAGTGTTTATTGGCTACCTAACTTATTTTTACTTTAGATTCTTGATTGCTTCTGCATTTTTTTCCTTGCCTTTTTAGTTTTACCTTTTCTTATGTTTCTGGAGGCTTCAAGAAAACAAAAGAAAGCCTGTTATGATAAAATAAACAGTGTAACCACTTGTGAAGTTATCTCCTAGAGACTTGTGAGGTTGAGCCCTATCATCCTAAATATTTAATATTTTGGCTTGTCATGCTGGATACTGGCAGTTGGTATATTTTGAACGCATTTTTTTAGCTTCTTCCTGTTTCCATGATAGCTTGGTGGGATAGTTTAATATTAGGGAATTTTATTTGTTTATATACTTGAAATTCCAATCTGTCTTTCCGTCACCCCATTTTTTTTCTTGCTTGTTCAATAGCTTGTCATCTCAACTTACACCCACATGAGTAGTTAGACAGATGTTTGCTTTTGAGTTGATATGCTGACAACAAACTTGTGATTGCATGATTTATTACTTTACTCGGATTTTCAGTCTACCTATTTCATTTGGTTAGATGTTGTGCTCTATCTTTGTGAGAAAGAACATGTTGAAGGTGGCATGATATTCCAACTTCTGGAGGACTTGACAGAAACGTCTACAATGAGAAACTGCAAAGATATTTTTCGTTATATAGAGAGTAAGCAAGAAATCCTGGGAAAGGTGCGTTCTTAAGATCAATTCAGTTTTTCATTTGGCTGTATATGCACACACACAAATAGGTAAAGAATTGGGAAGTTTCCATTCTTTTTTGATTGACTACTCTCCCTAATAAGCAGTGTCCCTATTATGATATGGTCAATATTTATTTAAGAAAATTCCTGCTTTGTTTTACAGCAAGAACTTTTTGCTCGTGGAAAACTTGTCATGTTGAGAACATGCAATCAACTTCTTCGTCGACTGTCCAAGGTAGTTATGTGCTTATGAATTTCTTTCTTCCTACATTCTTTCTTTTGACAAAGCAATCTATAGTAGTGACAAAACTAACCATCAATGCTCTCATGCATGCATGTCATGCTTCTGACTTACAAGTGGTGCACTTTCTACATTAGAATTTGTATAAATCTGTTTCCTTGAAGGAAAGTAACATCCATTTTCAAATCTCATTTTAAATTTCATTTAGCTACTATTTTGATTTTGTGGTATTATGTAATATCTGCTTGCTGATTCCATGTGGAAGATTTGTCTACTTCTCATTACCTAATAAACTGAAAACGTCATCATGCACAGTGGTGGCCAGAAATTTATATTACGTAGGGTTTTTTCCAAAAATTTTGAGGTGTCGACTAACATCCCGTTCTAAAGGGTGGCTCTACTCATGATCTTGCATGAAATCCCTAACTGTTTGATACCACCAAAGTTACTGGATCGAAACACCATGAGATCACTTTGGTGGTCTCTCTATGGTGTTATATTGTTTGAAAAGTGATCTTTCTTTCTCGTGCCTTCTGTGTTTTTATTCAATAAAGCACAATATTAAAAAGAAAACTGTTTGATACATTTTCTTTATCAAGTTCTAAGGTTGTTTAATTGCGATATGATATCGAAAAGAAATACCAATCTCTTTGTTTTAAGATGTCTGAGAATTTTAGAAGCATGTAGAAGAAATCCATCTAACCGGTCGGGATATGGTGTTGAGTTACATTTTATATAGATTTATAAGTTTAATTTGAAAATTTTATTCTGACTGGTTATTACATTAGTTATGTCAATTATATATGTTTTTCCCTCTAGAACCATGAAAATAAGTATGTAGGGATAATTACCTATGTAGAATGGCAGTGCTTATGCAGCATTTATTTTGATGTGGATACATCAATCCTGAAATATGAAGTTAATTTGTTATTCTAATTCACTGGAACTTGACATTATAGGCAAATGACGTGGTATTTTGTGGGCGAATCCTAATGTTTCTGGCTCATTTCTTTCCATTGTCTGAACGTTCAGGTAGTTTATATTAAGCCTCATTCCACTCTTAAATTGTTATATCAGGTGCTTACTTTTGGTTCCTAAAATGCTTGCAGCTGTTAATATAAAGGGAGTTTTTAACACATCAAATGAGACAAAATACGAGAAAGACCCACCTGAAGGTGCTTTCTAGTGAATACTTGGTTTGGGTGACTTGTAAAATGTTTGTATATTTTGGCTCTCAGGGTCAGCTCAGATTTTAATTTATGTGTTTCAGGGATTTCTGTTGATTTCAACTTTTATAAAACCTTATGGAGTTTACAGGTTAGTTGTGCCACTCAGAACTTTTTCCGAGTCTTAGAATATTTTTTGCAATAGTCCTAAGCTTAACTTTTTTTGATATAAGTAATCTTCAGAGCTGCTGATGTAGGTGATGTAGTCATTAGGTAGTATAAGTTGTCTTCTATTTGTGAAATTCCAGTATTTTTAAAACAGGAAGTGAGGAAGGATAATAGTTGACTTCCTATGCATGTTTCCAGGGATGGGTCTACATAGGGTCTTGTGGGGGAACTTTTAAATATAGAAAAATTCAGAAGTTTAGTTAACATACCAATCCCCCCTCCCAACACCCTTCCCAACACAAAATTAAGGGTTTGATGAAAAAATAGTAGTGCCCCCAAAACATTGGAAATTTTAATGAAAAGCACAGTTTTGCCCCTACAAAATTTAGAATTTTAGTTGAAATGATAGTTTTACACTTACAAAATTTAAAATTTTAATTAAAATAATGGTTTTTCCGATTTAAATTTTGAGCATTTAATTTTTTTTTCGAGTTAATAAAATATTTTAGCCTTTTATTATTGTCTAAGAAATATAGAAATGTGGAGATTCTTGTAATAAAATATAAGTGTTCATTCAGATTTTTTTTGGAACAACTGTTCGTTTAGATAACTTTGCCCCTGTGACCTGAACTCCTACATGGTACACTGATAGCTTGTGGGAAATTCAATTGGTTTGCCCCAAATTCACGAGATTATATTCCTTGAGTTTCTTTTTTAGGGAAAAAAATTCCAGTTCTAAAATGGTATCCCATGAATTTTGTTTTTCTTAAACAGCTCTTTTATAAGATCCAGCCCTCTTTCTTCCCAGCAAAGTTTCTACCGTTGCGCTGAATAACAAACTTGCATCCTGGATAAAAACAAAATTATAAAGATTTTGTCATTTGTAATCTTTTTCAGGAATACTTTTGCAACCCTGCTTCCCTTTCAAATGCTCCTATCAAGTGGCAGAAATTTACGGCTAGTTTAATGGTATACCCTTTTGTGAACGAGGTTTTTTGGATCTCTGTTTCACTTTGTTGCCCAGTCAATCAGTTTTGTTCAGCTAACAAAACTTGGTGATTTAACTAGGCCATCATTTATTTAAACTTTTGAGGTGTGCAGGTTGTGTTAAATACATTTGAAGCACAGCCTTTGAGTGAGGAAGAGGGGACAGAGAACAATTTGGAGGAAGAGGCAACCACTTTCAACATAAAATCTTACAAGCAGTAATTGATGGGCTTAGAGGTGAGTGGCTCTCAGAATAAGATTTTTATTATGGAGTACACACTTTTAAATTTGTTGCCCTTTTGAGACCAGTTAAAAGATCCAAGTTTTCGACGCCACATTCTTTTGCAGTGCCTTATACTATTTGACTATCTGAAGGTATTTCTATATTGGTATCTTTCATGTATTCAATAAGTTGTTTTTCTTCCATCCGTTATTGTAATTGATAAAATCATTCGTCTGTTGTGCAAGGCTCCTGGAAAGAATGATAAAGATTCATCTGAAAGCATGGTTAGTGATTTCTTTATGTGTTATGTTGTGTTTTTGGCAATCTGCTAATGCCTCTTTGCTTTTCTTAACATCCAGAAAGAGAAATTAAGTCTTGTGAAGATCGAGTGAAAAAACTACTGAAGTGACTCCTCCTAAGGGGAAAGATTTCTTCATTGTATTGAGCATATATTAGACGTGAAAAAAATTGGGTAAAGCCTGAGTTCTTTATGCTCCTTGCTTATCCTCGGGAGTGAGGATGGTGTTGCTCAGATATTATTCTGAGTCCTTGTGCTCTTAGGTCTGGTGGAAACGTGATGGCTGTCAACCATTTGAAAAGCAGCCAATAGAGAAGAAAACTGTTCATGATGGAGCTAAGAAACGGTATGCGAGTGCAAGTTAATATTTATGTTTATTTTAAATTTCCTCTAACGTTTTTCTGTCTGTAGATAGTGTATTTAAACCAGGAGGTGCAAAGAAATACATATTTCTTGCTCAGAACTTTCTGTGTTCTATGATCCAATTTGCCTCCTAGGTTTGGGAACACTTTGCGCGGCTAATCATGTTATTTACGTAGTTTAAATATCTGCCATGCTGTGGTCTCACATTTTACAAAGTATATCTTCTCCAATTAACAGTCGGCCGAGGTGGAGGTTGGGGAATAAAGAACTCTCAGTTGTGGAAGTGGGCAGATCAGAATCCAGTGGTACTTATCAACTCATTTCTTTTAATTTTTGTACACAATACGAGTCGGAAAACTGTTATTATCGTATTGATAAACAATATTAACCATTAGACAATCTTATTTGTGATATGTACTGAAATTAGATCCATGACTGACTTCTACACGTCTATGCTGATACAAAGCTTATTTTCCTTAAAGTATTCATTGACATATCCCGTGAACATGGGAATTTTTGTTTTGGTGCTTGTTTATCCTCCTAGTATTCCAAATAGTCAAATCATAATATTTTATGACTGAATTCTTTCTTTTTTTTTATTAATAGGCTTGTACACAAAGCTAATGCTACTGTACTAATGTGTGTGGGTGGGTGGGGGAGGGGTAATATAAACTGAAAGGCTGTTCTCAATTAGTTCTTCAGAAGTTCAAAAGCGACAAGATATTTTTATCAATTTGTGGTGTTGATCAATTTATGATTTATATTTTCTTTTGAAAGGAAGAAAAACATGTTCCTTGTGAAATAATGAAGTATTGGAAAGGATCATTCTTGACATCTTGAACTCTTAAGCCACCATATTAGTTATTCAAATCTTTCTGGCATCCGGTCAATGTCAAAAAAATTAGAGGTTTGGTTACTAGTAGTCATAAAGAGTAGAAGTGGTCTGGTCATGCATTTATCTTTCTTGGGTTTTTCAGAGCTTTACATTTTTTTTTGGAAGCCAGTATCCGTTAGACCTTGTATTTTGTTTATTTTTATTAGGTTTTGTTTTTGTTGTTACAAACTTTCTCACATAATGTTACTGCAGTTTGAGTTTTAAATGGCGCGCATGGAGTATTTATTTCCAAATAGATTGATAGAACAAGGTTTGATCTGTATTATTGTAGTCAAAAGAGCATTGAAGTCATTTCTTTTCCTGTATTAGTTTTGAATTTTAAATTATTTTATGTTGCGGTGCATTATTCTATAGACTTCTAAATTTGTAAAATCTATTTTGGCACATCCAGAATGCTTTGACCGATCCTCAACGTGTTCGAA
Source organism: Hibiscus syriacus (assembly GCF_006381635.1). Lineage (NCBI taxonomy): Eukaryota > Viridiplantae > Streptophyta > Magnoliopsida > Malvales > Malvaceae > Hibiscus > Hibiscus syriacus. The sequence continues at coordinate 569,131 of NW_024063527.1, read as the reverse complement.
CTCCTGCGATCATAGATTACTGGAAACCCTTGGCTGAAGATGTAAGTAAACTTATCTGGTTCTTCAAGGCTGATACTATAATTTACTTGAACTGTCTTTTAGTATATTAGGAGATTATGAGTCTTGTAACTGTTCTCTTGGTGCTGTTTTTTCTTTCAGCATGATGTTATAAATAAAAATAATAATCTCTTTCGTGAACTTACAGATGGATGAATCTGCAGGAATAGAAGCTGAATATCTCCACAAAAATAACAGAGTGAGTTTGATTCTCCGGGCCTAATGTTCGTTCAGACCCATGCCCATACCCATATGGACACATTATATACATGCATGGTGTGCATGTTGGATTGATTATTATCAATGACAGTGAATCTTGGACCTTTTTACGTAAACTAGTCAATGGCCATGGAATTATTCATTAGATGCATATGGTTTTACTTTTGGTATCGACAAACCTACCAAGACTCATTTTTCTTACCTTAAAAGAAAACGACTTTTTTTATTGAAATAAAAAACTAAGATTTTCAAATGGTTGTATTTAGATATCAATATGAGATCACACTATTGTAATCAATGTAAACGTAAGATACTGAATTAAGTAGAGATGAAGTTGAAGCTTTCAAATATTTTTTTAATTGCAGGTTTATTGCTGGAAGGGCCTTCGTTTTTCTGCTAGGCAAGACTTAGAAGGGTCTCTAAAGTATGTTATATCTACATATGAAGAGTTTTCAGTTATAGTGGTTATATTGCAGATCCTATTAAAATTCACTGTGTTGATTGCAGTTCACTGAACATGGTATTGAAGGAGTTGTCCCGTTGGAACTTCTGCCCCCGGAAGTGCGATCAAAGTTCCAAGGTAAACCTAGTGACCGGTCGAAACGTGCTAGAAAGGAGGAGACGAAGAGTGCTTCACATCAAGTTGAGGAAAGTCAGGTATTTCCGTCTTTCGTTTTTTTCATCATCTCCAGAATCAGCTTTCTCAGTACTTCTAAACAGCATAATCCATATAGTTCTTAAAGATGCCCTTGATCTTATTCTTTTTTGGCTTATGTTCATTGTGATGATTCCAGTGTGAAAATTTTCTATAATTATTTTCTTGGAGATGGTATTTCGCAGAATACATTTATTGAGGGTCAACTTTAGGCTTAACACAGCATCACAGAAGTGGATACAGAAGTAGAAACACTTTTATGGCACTCCGAGCCGAAAAGATGAACATTATTTGGTCATTCGGTTTTGTTTTTGTTTCCTTTTTACCTTTTTTAAAAAAAAATATTTTTCCCTTATTTGGCTTTCGTCTAGATTGCAACATCAGCAAGTGAGATTGAGGGAGAAGGAAACAGAGGTGATATGGAGGCCTCTATAGCAGTGATTGATACCGATGTCTCTGCCACAACGGGAAATAATTCCCAAGGGGGCACACCAACACCAGAACCAGATGAACATCAAAAGCAAAGCCCTGATATAGATGTTGGCCAAGAAGCTGGACAAGTAGAAGCAGATGCTGAAGTCGAGACCGGGATGATAGACGGTGAGACGGACCCGGAAGCCGAATCTGATCATGTAGGATGAGATTCAAGGTATGAAGAAATAGTAGTGCTGTTTTAGTCGTTCATCAAGGGTTCTTAACACTAGATATTGGGGATTTTCTTTTAAATGGAGTATATGACTGGACTTCAATCCTAGTTTGAACTTTCAATTCTGTAATTATTGTCCTTAAAGATAATTATTTTGGGGAAATTTGTTGTTTAGAACTGAGAAAAAAATTGAGTTAGTGAACTATAATTATTTGAACTAAATTGAATTCTAGTTTTTATATGATATAAATGTTTATTTTCGAGTTAGTGAAAATTAATATAAAAACATTTTCTTCTTGATTTAATTCAATTTTTGGTATAACTATCATTATCCGATCTATAAATCGTTAATTCGGATCGGGTACCGCAGAGGCAATAACGACCTTTTCAATCAAGTTTGTTCTATTTACAATTGTCAAGATTCGAATTTCTAATTTTATTTACAGGATCTAATGTACTAATTAGTTGTTAGTAATTTAATTTAATTTTTAATGAAATCGACGCAGCCGCAATTGTGCAACAGATTCAGTAGTACCAATCCAACTTGTCTTCTGTCCGTTCCATATTAGATGATGCTGACGTCTTTTAGACACAACCCTGGTTTCATGTTCACTGACATTCGTCGCTCGGCCAATTCTGTGGCTCATGTTTTAGCATCTTTAGTTTTTAGTTCTTCCTTTACTGTTTCTTTTTTGTCTTATTATCCGTTGTGTTTGAATTATGTGATTGTAAATTATGCTATTTTAAATTAATGGAGCTGGATACTCTTTTTTTCCTTATTAGATTTAGAAAGAGTTTTTAACGAGGCTCCGATTATTTTTAAAAAAATCAACTTTTAATAATTCAAAATATTTTTATGAAATAATATTTTTTTGAATTATTAGAAGTGAATACACATCTTAGTACTTAACTACTTAAGCTTTGAACTCTTAGAAGAATAACATTCACACAAACCGACACAACTTTATACCGCCCCACACCCACGCGAGTCCCTCACTCTTTGCCGTCCCTCGCCTTTTAATTATCTCTATTTCACCTAACATCATCTCCATTTTATAAATATCAAACATTTATATTTTTTATTTTATAAAACAATCATATTTTATACAAAAAAAATTAATTATTGAAAAATATTAAAATGAATTTAAACAAAGTTAAAGTACAAAAAAGTCTAGACTGATTCTTATTTATTTATTATAATACATTTATTTATTTCTTTTTAAAATCAATCTCTTGTTATTGAAAGAATAAAATTAAATAGTGTCTACGAACAAAACAAATTAAATTGAGAGAATCATTTTTATTTTTGTAATATCTTGTTGAGTTAATCGATTGACGAAATCGGCTAAAAGGGAGGTGAATTGACAATTAAAATTTTGTGGAAGCTTTTGCAGAAAATTGAAAGTAATTGCACAACGATTTAGAGTGGTTCGACTTTATCAACAAAAGTCTACGTCTACTACCTTAGATATACACACTAAGGATTTTCCAACAAATTTACTAGTTTTGTTCTTTCTTTTGAGGCCAAAGAGATAACCTTACAACTCCCTCGAGAATATACCTCAATTCTTGAGAACACTCTTTTTCTCAAAGAGAATATTACAAATTTACAAACTCACAAGACAAATATGTTTGCATAATTCTATAACAAAAAAATAACACTCAAGAATAAATACAATTGAGCACAATAAGTGTTATTGAAAGCAAAATGAATATTGAATGAAAAATAGGCTTGAAATGCTTAAACTTGATTTTGATGCTTTCTCTTTGATTCTCTCTTTATTCTAGTTGCTTGATGTTTCTTGTTATTGATCAGTGGCTTCTAAGCTTGTTTAAATACACCTTGAATCACTTCTGAATGTTGGGGATGATTAGTGGAGTCAATAGAGCCGTTTAAATGTGAAAACAATTAATTAAAGCAGTTGGGAGTGTCTATGAATTTTAAGATTTTACAAATGATTTTCTAAAAGTATATTCGATTTAATTACTCGAATATCAAATTATTACTCCAAGTCTTTTAAGATCAATTTCAAACCTTACTAAATGTGTAAAATTATGTTTTATACTTAATATATTTTTGAAACAATTTTCACAAAGTATTTTGAACCAAAATCAAGCCTAAAATCAATTTTTCAGAGTGATGCACCGATGCACCAATTCATGCATCGATGCACCATGAATTAAATTGAACATCGAATGCATTTCATGCATCGATGCACATACCATGCACCGATGCACTGAGGATGTTATGAAAACATCGAATGCATTTGCACCAGTCATGCATCGATGCACTCTGACTATTTTGAAACATCGAATGTTTTCAACATATCTGATATAAATTAATCAATTAATATAATAAATATTGATAATTGTATAAAAAAATAAAATTAAATAATATCGAAAGTAACAAAAACATGAGATTCAAAACACTTTTTAATTTAGATTGAAATAAATATAAGATTATCTATTTAAAGATAATTATGTGCAAACCTATCGTAACGGCGGGAACGTGAACCTTTACCCAAGCGGGAATCTTCGTCACGGCTAGACGTCAAACAATTTTGGCGGTAAAAATTCAGTTACAGAATCATGACGTGTCAAATCGTGATTGGATAGTGATGAATGTCATGTGATGGTGCATGTCTATTATGATGTTATGTTGGTTTATTTCCCCGCGCTAAAAGGAAAATCCTTTCTCTCCCCCCAACCAAAAAAAAAGGCCCAAAGTTAAAAGAGAGAAAAATATAATAAAATAAAAGAGAAAAATTTAGGGTTCTTTTGTTCTTAACTAAAATTAGAAAAAAAAAAGAGATTATTATTTTCTTTCTTACTGGGTTTTCTTCTTCTCGATCCATTCAAAACGCTATGTTTTGTGTGGTAGATTAGGAGCTAGGGTTTTGCTTTTCTGGATCTGTTACATCTGTAGATCCAGGATTCCAATCGAATTCAAGCTTGAATTTTGTAAGTTTTCTTTTACTTGTGTTTTAAATTTTTCACTTGGCATTCTTCAAAATCATTTCTCCATTTCCTGATGAAGAAATGATTTTTACCCTTTCTTTTTTTATTTTTCCTTGTAAGATAGCTAAAAAATTGAACATTTTGGCATACAAATTTATTTTGCAGTGGAAGTTTAAGTTGTTATGTATTTGTATATTTCTTCAAATGAGAATTTTATAGTAAAATTGTATTTGTTTTCTTTTGATATTTAGTGACGTTAATAGCTTGCATAATCTTGAATATACTGATTATAAGTTATTGTTAGAACTGTAGGAGGGATCAAGTCCACTTTTAGGAAATTGATGAATATGGAAGACATGAAGCCTTCAGTAACAGCTTCTGGTAGCACGGATGGCCATGCCATTGAAGCTAGTTTCATGATTTGTGCAAGGTAGTGATGTGTTCTTTCAGTAGTATTATTTCAAATACTTGTTTCTTTTTGTGTGTGGTTTTTTAGTGTTTGTTTTCATGGTTCCAGAAAGGGTTATCTATGGATGAGAAAGCTTGCTCAAATGCTATGAAGCTATTCAAAGAAACAAAACACCTTTATCCTCAAACGTTTCTGCAATTGGGAGTGGGACAGTGGTTTTCTTTAACTTCCCTTTCAAGGAAATTTACTAAAGAGAATTGCATTTAGATGAACTGACTTTGTTGCATTTATTCTGGATTAGATGGAAGAAGCAGAGCGATTTTGGTATTCATTTATTTTATATTTGCTCAAGCGGCAGAGCAAAATAATTGAAGAAAATATGCAACATGAGTCTGAAAAAAAAATGTGTTTTCGTTATGCCAGATATTGAGAGCTACAAAGATGAAGTATGATGCTGTTAATTTTACGTACACAATGGTAGTTTTTTCTGATCGGTAACTGTTTCAATGACAGCGAATTTTTATTTTCTTTTGCAGTAATATGGATTTTTTAAAGAGTTGCCTCAGTTTGCGGTAAAAGGTGGTTCTGTTTTAAGTAACATGTATGGTGAAGATTGGGAGAGTAGACTTGAGGTATTGAAAGAATATGGATTTATGTATTAACTTGTTTTCTTTATATATATATTTTAAAATTGTTTGGCCAACATTGCTTCTATTTGATACCCTGCTTATGGTACTTTTATCAATTAGGCTAAGGAGATGCAGGCCAATTTTGTGCACTTGAGCCTTATAAGCAAGTACGTTCCCTTCTTTATAACCTATTGTAGGTTATAAGATGATATGTCTAAATAGCTTTGTAATGGAATTAGCATTTCTCTTTTATCTTAATAGAATAATGCTTGCTAAATTTAATGGGTTACTTGTAAATGCATGAAATCATACTAGTAAAGAGTTATATATGTTTTACAAGGTTTCAGATTCGCAGTGCTTATGTTTTCTTCAACCTTGCTTGAAATATGCAAGAGCCCCCCCCCCCCCCCCCCAACAACACACACACAAAAGAGTAAAAACTTTTAGTATTTGTTGAAACTAGGAAGTAAAGAAGGGAATTTCTGGAACAGAGAAGTTTGTTCTCTTATTTTTCTCTCTCAAATACACAGGGTAAGTTCTATTAAATAGGCAGATTACAACGGAAATACTAACCTACTCTAAGATACTAACTTAGAGTCCTATTAAGAGTTAACTTATCTAGTCAACATTCTATCTAATCTTACTTAGATAAGGTATAGAGTACAAGTTAAATAATATATAAAAAACTTAAATACAGACTCATTAGGACACTTATTCCAGACTCATTAGGATGTTATATGGCTATAATTTACAGTATTTTCCTTCAAGCAACTGTATCCTCAAAACCTTATTTTTCTGGTTAGTTTGTACAATTTTCCACATTGTAAAGTAAATAACATCTCCATCTTTCTATGAAATAGTATAAAAGGTCATACAAGCGTGCATTCTGGGAAGTCTTCTTGACAAGTGATGCAAATATTGACAAGAAGCAAAATGCTGCCAATTTGCCGGATTATTTATCAGAGTGCCATCGTTTTGGGTGGTTACTGTTTTTGGCGCTCTGTGTGCATGCTTTCTGCCGTTTTAAGGACCTAGTGACGTGCACGAATGGTTTTGTTTCTATACTGGTCAGTTATGCTTTTCTGTTACTTTCTTACTAGTTGATTGTAGTAAGGCAGACTTGGTTTTACTAAGGAATAACATTTCATCCCTTTTTTTCTAGGGAACCATGTTCTTTTTTATAGTAGTACAGATAGTGGGTTAATTTAATAATTATCAAATGAAATGCAAACCTTGAAAGTTACTTTTAAATGTGCTTTGCAAGATTCAACTCAACTATGCTTGTCTTTGATTCACTCTATCCTTGTACATTGCTAGAGCATCAAGCAATAATGCAGAGGTTAATATTTTCTTACAGTTTATGTGATTTTAACAGGCTATTTTGATTATACATATTCCAATTCGCTTCAGGAACTTCAAGATTAGTGACTCTCCACATTTTGGTAATTTTCTGCTCTTTTATGGAAGTCAAATTTTTAGAAGTGTCTTTGATAAAGAGAATGCATTGTGATTCTTTGCTGGTCTTTTTCTTTTATTTTTTCCAATATTCTTCTCTAGCGTTTAGTCCTTACCCTTTCTTACTGCTTGATTTCTTCATGTAATCATTCAGTTAAGAAAGGAGACAAAGGTGTCGACTTGCTAGCATCACTTTGCAACATTTATGATGCTTCAGAAGATGATTTGAGGAAAACAATGGAGATGGCCAATAAGTTAATAGAAGATATATTGAAAAAAAGCCATGTGAGTGCAAAATGGAAACACTGGAAAGTATTGATACTGGTTCGTCATTTAAGTCATGAATGCAACTTTGGCAGCATGCTTTTGTCAGTTTTGCTTTTAGTTTATCTGATCCTTTTTTATGCAGATGGCTTGATCTATTTTGAAGGTTTAATGGAGGAACAATATCTTTCATCCAGTTTGAATATTTTAGAAACAGATTATGATGATGCAATTTGTAATAAAGGGGATCTGGATGAGAGGGTTTTTGTAAATGGAGAAGATAGTTTACTTGGTTTAGGGAGCTTGTCTGGAGGGGCTATGAATGTTACTGGTATCAAGGTCTGTTTCAAATTTGAGGAATTGTATTCTCCCCTTTGGTTTTTATGCTGTACATGGTAGTCCCTTTATCTAAGAAAGTTGTTTATTCTGTTTTGAGTAGAGAGGAAACTTGATTCAATGGCCTCACCATCAAAGTCAATCTCTAGCCCAATGTCTCCTTAACGGCCTCCTGCATCTCATGCGAATGGTGTCCTCGGTCCACCGAGTGCGAAGATGGAAGCTACGCCAGTCAGCACTGCAATGACAACTGTGAAATGGCTTCGTTCTGTTATTTGTCCTCTTCCTTCAAAACCTTCAGCTGAGTTGCAGCGTTTTTTATCATCTTGTGATAAAGATGTTACCAATGATGTAATATGTAGGGCGCATATAATATTGGAGGTGATATTTCCTAGAAATCATGAATGTAGTGCAACTGGAAGCCTTCAAAGTGTAAACCTGATGGTAATATATGGATGGAACAACGAAGACTAGAGGCACTAAAGTTATACTGTAGGGTTTTGGAAGCTATGTGTACTGCAGAGGCACAAATATTACATGCAGCTAACTTGACCTCTTTATTAACTAATGAGAGGTTTCATAGATGTATGCTTGCTTGTTCTGCTGAACTAGTGCTGGTAACACATAAGACTGCCACAATGTTGTTCCCTAAGGTACTGGACAGGACTGGTATTACAGCCTTTGATCTGAGCAAGGTGATAGAGTGTTTCATTAGACATGAGGAGTCTCTGCCTAGAGAATTGAGGCGGCATCTAAATTCTCTGGAAGAGAGGCTTTTGGAGAGCATGGTGTGGAATAAAGGCTCCTCAATGTACATTTCTTTGATAGTTGCCAGACCTTCCCTATCTGCTGAAATAAATCGTCTTGGCCTATTGGCAGAGCCAATGCCATCCTTGGATGCAATTGCAACGCATGTAAGCTCTTCTGGAAGTACTCCTCCAGTGCCTACTTTGCAGAAGCACGGAACATCAACAGGTAATGGTAGCTCAATCTTATGCGTGCAACATTTTGAGCTTTGTTTTAGTACTTTCTGGCTCGAATACATTTTCTTGTTTAATATTGTAACTTATGTTATGGAATTGATTATATTTGTTTTTTCCCTCAAAGTGTTAAATTTAATTGTATCCTGCACTTAATTTACATAGTCATGTTATTTATTTGTTTATTTATTTTCAGGTCAAAATGGGGATGTCAGGTCTCCCATGAGGCCATTTGCAGAGTTTAGAAGTATTTTGGTTGAACGGAACGCTTTTACATCACCAGTGAAGGATCGTCTATTAGCATTAAGCAATCTTAAGAAGGCTCCTTTACAATCTGCATTTGCTAGGTATTGTGTGTTGTGAGTTCTAGGGAAGTAGAAACTTGAACTAATTAATTGCATGGCTTAACTGAATTCTTTGGGGTCTTTGTTTTGTAGTCCAACACGTCCCAACCCCAGTGGTGGAGAAACATGTGCTGAAGCGGGAATAAATATATATTTAGCAAGGTATCAAGACTTTCTTACAAAGCTACGGTGTGCTTATATACTTATATGGTTCAAACCTTCTATGTAAAATGTAAATATCCCATGATATATTTTTGTCGTTGCAAATTGCCCTTGAGTACAGACTATTGAATTTGATTTAGGTTCTGCAATTATGATCTAAACTGTGTCTAACATGTTGCTTGCTTTGCTCTGCCTAGATTAATAAGTTGGTTACTGTAAGGACTAATGGCATGGTGAAGAGAATACAATTGTCTCAGCAGATTAGGGAGAGTGTATATTCTCTTTTTCAGAAAATACTTAACCAGCGGACTTCTCTGTTCTTTAACCATCATATTGATCAGATCATCCTTTGTTTTTTCTATGTAGTTGCAAAGGTCTGCTCCTCTTATGAGATCTTTTTAGCCACTGTTAAATTTATCTGCATTGCTTCCTCTTTCTGAACGATGGCCTGCAGATTTCTCAGTTGCGTCTGATTTTCAAAGAAATTATTTGCAACTATAGGAAGCAACCACAATGTAAACCGCAAGTTTTCCAAAGTGTCTTTGTTGACAGGTCATCCGCACGACCAAATGGGGTACAATATCTCATCTCTACTTTCTTTCCCTGCTTTCCAGGAGATCTAACCATTTAATGATCTATAAACAGAGAACCGGGCAGGATAACATTGATATCATTGCATTCTACAATGAAATATTCATTCCTTCCATAAAGCCTTTGCTAGGAGAACTTGGCCCTGCTGGAACAACTACAGGAACAAACCGAATTGCCGAAAACAACAATAGTAATGATGGTAAATGTTTCATTTTTTCCCCTTATTGTACCCGTGGGTTTTGGAGTTATATTCTGTCCTTGTTGCTTGCGCATGCCATCTAATTTTGTTTATTCTGTCTTCATTGCCTAATTAGGTCCATGCCTGGATCTCCTAAAGTTTTCCTTTCCCATGTCCCCTGATATGTCCCCAAAGAAAGTGTCTGCAACCCACAACGTATATGTGTCTCCGTTGCGGACATCCAAGGTACTAAAATCCTTTTTTCTCCTCTCCACCGACTTACTAATTTTCCATTTCTAGAAAACCAGATTTGTACATTTAAGATTTTACCAGCCTCCTGGAGCAAGCAGGAAAAAATTATTTTATTGCTCAAAATGATCGCCACAAGAAATTATTTACTGTCTAAAAATACAGAACTCTTAAAAAGGCCAATGAAAAAAAACTTTAATTTCCGGTATTAAGTTCCATGAATCTGGTAGAAAAAGTTGAATCTAGGGTTCTGTTTTTTGATTGACTGAACTAGGTATTGTAGGAAATTCTTTGTTTTATTTCCTTTGGTATTATCTTAATCCTATGTTATTTGGACTTAGGTAGTGTCTGATATGAGAATGTTTCTTAAATGGGAATAATCAAAATTTTCAAGTTTTCCATGTATATTGAATTCCTTTGAAGGGTTTATCCTTGTAAACATCTTTAGATATACGTGTATGACTATATACATGAGACTGGTGCAGAACATGAGTATTTGAAGACAAATGAAGTGTAGTTAACATAGTTTGAATCCGTGGTTACGTAGAAAAAGAAGTTTGTGCGCTATTTTATTAATTAGATCTTGTTTTCATATACATGGATGCTCTCGCATAGCTCTGGAAGCTACTATGTTTGTGTCTGGGAGAGTACTTATGCTTTTCAGAGCCCTTCGAAGGACCTAACTGCTATGAACAATCATTTGAACGGGTATTCTTCTCTTCTGTCCCTGGGTAGTAATTTTTTAAAACATAGTTCTTCCTGAGCTAGTGATGCATTGCTTTATTGCTTTTAGTAGCCCGGAAGATCAGAGGGGCACTCAACATTGATGACGTTGATGTTGGGTTGGTTAGTGATTCTATGGTTGCAAATAGCCTGTACTTGCAGAACGGGAGCTGCACATCTTCATCTGGTGCACCTTTAAAATCCGAGTGTAGACATCCGTTTTGTCCGGGATATAATAATTATATTATTAATATTATTAATACTGTTTATTTTATTTCTTATAGGCCCAATTATACGACAACACTACAATTGGCAAATGGAGACTCAATCGAAGCAAGCCCGAGCCAAGGCCATCAAAGATTCTAGAGGTCAATTATCTTGTTCTTCAACCGTTGCCACGTGCCTGCAACAAATAGAAAAGGGAAGTGAGCAGATAAAGGGAAAATGACCACAACGTGGGGATGGGGGAAAGAAACAGTTTGTATGGGCAGTTTTTTATTGGCAATTAAGGACGAGAGGAGGGGAAAAGAGGAGATACACAGACAAACAAAGGAAGGAATTAGCCGAGAGGGGCAACGGCAATTAACCGAGAGAAACAAGAGCAGAGACCATTAGTGGAAAAGAAAAAACTCTTTTTCATTCGTTTTTACACAACATAGCAAATGATAATAACAGTGTGTAAACTTCCTTTCCCTGTATTCTAAGAGCAAGCGATGTATTTCGAAAGCAACACAAGCAATTCATAAGCAGGTTTTTCTTTATTCTATTAATATCATTTTTTTTCTTCCTTTGAAATACCCAGCAATGTATGTGGTTTGTAATTTTTCTTTTGAAGCATAAAATAAGAAGAGGGGTCGATTTACCTAGTTAAGGTGTCGGTCATCGGAGTTGAGACCATCGGAGTGAAGAGGCTCGAACGATTGAATCCTACACCAAATAGGGGTTGTCTTCTTTAATTTTCTAGAGTATAGGGATTAAGTATAGTTTCGATTTTGCTTACCTAGTTGAGTTGGGTTCTCGCCGCAGTAATGGAGTCTCGGTTGTGCATGAGATGAATGAGAGTCGGGGAATAAGAGTAGAAGAGGGGGCTTACGGTTTTTGAAGGGTAAAAAATAGGAGGTTGTGTTTAGGCTCAGTTTGGGGTCGGTTCTAATTGTCTCACCCTCCGACGTTTTTCTGCTGGGTTTTGGAAATGATGGTGACCCCCTCGTTTTGTCGAAAGTGGGAGAGAGGGGTGGGGAGAGGAACATCTATTAGGTTTAGTTTTATAAATATTAGGAAATTTGGATTAATTATTTCTTGGTCAGTGAATCTTAGAGGTAAAATTAAGTTTAGGTTCTCTACATGTTGATTGTTTTATCCCGATTTGACCATCTTTTTTTTTATTTTTTTATTGATCCAAATGCATTAGTTTACTGTGTACATATCCATCTCTATTAGTTTATCTTTGTAAGTCAAGCAATTTGTGTTGAAATCCTTTTGCTGTTAATGGTTCATTCGAATTTAAACAGTTGTTGGGTTATGGCTTATCCCTCTCCTTTGATGTTTGTAGGTAATTTAATATGTTTATAAAATGTAAATAAATATATATGTCCATATCATCTATTTCATGTTTATCTAGCAGTGTTGTATGCATGGCTTTCTATATTATACCTATATATATGTGTGATGTATAGTATAATATAATATAAATATATATATGTATACATACTGACATGTAAGTAGTTATTTTGTATCTCGTGAATGCATGTGTAACGTATAATTATATATACGTATGTGTTGAAAACATTTTTGATATTTTGATATAACAAGTTAAGTTAAATGAATTTTAAGATTTCACAAATGATTTTACAAATTCGATTCAATTAACCAAATATCAAATTATTACTCCAAGTTTTTCAAGATCAATTTTAATCCTTACTAAATGTGTAAAATTGTGATTTGTACTTAAACTATTTTTGAAACAATTTTCACAAAGTATTTTGAACCAAAAACAAGCCTTAAATCAATTATTCAAAGGCATGCACCGATGCATCAGTACATGCATCGATGCATCGATGAATTAATTAAACATCGAATGCATTCTATGCACCGATGCACTCTCCATGCATCGATGCACTCTGAATTTTCAAACATCGAATGCATTTGATGCATCGATGCACAAGACATGCATCGATGCATCAGGCTATTTTTCAAACATCGAATGCATTTCATGCATCGATGCACACTTGGTGCACTGATGCATCAAGTGTTCCAACGGTCAAATATTTGAATTTTACACGAATGCACCGATGCATACTTGATCAGCATCGATGCATGAGACGCTCCACCTAGAAAATTAATTGTTTTCACACTTAAACGGCTCTATTATCCCCACTAATTATCACCAACGTTCAGAATTGATTCAAGGGGTATTTAAACAAGTTCTGGAGCCATTGATCAATAACAAGAAACATCAATCAACTAGAATCAAGAGAGAATCAAAGAGAAAGCATCAAACCTCAAGTTTGAGTATTTCAAGCCTATTTTTCATCCAATATTCATTTGCTTTCAAGAACACTTTGTACTCAATTGTATTTATCCTTGAGTGTTCTTTTCTTTGTTCTAGAATTGTGCAAACATCTTACCTTGTGAGGTTTTCTTGTAAGTTTGCAAATTTGTAATCTTCTCTTTGGGAAAAAGAGTGTTCTCAAGAGTTGGGGTATACTCTTGAGGGATTTTGTAAGGTTATCTCTTTGGCCTCAAAGAAAGAACAAATTAGTGAATTTGTTGGAAAATCCTTAGTGTGGATAGCTAAGGTAGTGGACGTAGACTTTGTTTGAGAAAGTCGAACCACTGTAAATCGCTGTGCAATTACTTTAAATTTTCTGCAAAAGCTTCCACGAAATTTTTAATTGCCAATTCACCCCCCTCTTGGCCGATTCCGTAGATCGATTAACTCAACAATTGGTATCAGAGCCTCATCATTGAAGGTTTAATCGCCTCTTGAGTCGATTCGGGAAGAGTTACATCGATTACCAAGTCATCAATGGCCTCCACTTCAAATTACGACTCTGGTCTTGATTCGATGCCGTCAACAAGCCCCTTTCTTCAATGGAGCTAATACGCCTATTGGAAGAATAGAATGATGTACTTCATTCAAGCAAGTGACATGGGAGCATGGAATGCCGTAGAAGAAGGATACATCAAGCCTAAGGTTGTGGAGTGAAGGAGAGACAAGAATGTTCCAGCTCAACTCCAAAGCCATCCATATTATTTTTTGTGCTCTTGGACCAGATGAATACGGAAGAGTTTCATCGTGTACAACCGCCAAAGAAATATGAGACAAGCTTCAAGTCACACATGAGGTACATATGAGGTAAAGAAATCAAAATTAGTATTCTAACGCATAGCTATGAAAATTTCAGGATGAAACCAAATGAAGACATCAAAGCTATGACGGATAGATTTTCAACGATTGTCAATGGTCTCAAATCATATGGAGAGATCATCTCAAATGAAAAGCTTGTGAGGAAGTTAGTCTACTCCCTCCCAAAATCATGGCAATCAAAGAAGACGGCAATCATCGAGTCTAAGGACCTATCGTCCTTAACTCTTGAAGAACTTATCGGTTCACTCCTCACTCATGAGATGATGCTCGAAGATGAGGTGGACCTTGATAAAGTTAAAGAGACACCAAAGGAAAAGGAGAAGAAGAAAAATATTGGAGTTGCTCTCAAATCCACAAAAGATGAGAGTGATTCTAATAATGATGATGATGACGAGGAAATGGCATTGTTTGCCAAATGGTTCAGAAAAATGATGAGACCTTACCAAGGAAGAAAATTCAAATGAAACAAAGGCCTCAAAAATGAACCAAAAGAGAAGGACCCGATCATTGCTATGAATGCAAAAACCAGGGCATGTCAAATATGATTGCCCACAATTGAAAAGAAAGGGTCAATCAAAGAATAAGTACAAGGCTCATGTGGCTACATGGAGCGATGAAGAAGGTTCCGATGAAGAGGAACAAGAAGTAGCAAACTTGTGCTTGATGGCATTCGGGGAAGATTCTAAGGTAACCTCTAACTCATCCGATTTGATGATTTATCTTATGATGAGTTATTTGAGGAGTACAATGGGTTGGCTTCGGATTATGAGAAATTGTTTTTAAAATATAAAAATGATGTTTCAAAATTGAAAATTGAAAACAAACTCATATCCAAAACCAACAACGATCTTGAAAGTAAAATCAAAGATTTACAAATCAAACTAGAAGAGTTTGAAAAGAAAAATTTAGATTTGCAAAATTTACTTTCAAAGATCAATGATGATCATCAAAAGAAAATTGATGATCTTAAAACTTCTTTTGATAAAGTTGGAACAAAACATTTTGAAAAGGTGGAAATTCAAAATCCAACTTTGTTAGAAAAAGTTGTAGAAACTACAATCATAGAGGTCCCCAAAGAACCTCTAATGGAAAAATCATTAGAAGTATGTGGGTTCCTAAAGAACTCATTACTACTAAAGATAAAGATATCCTACACAAATGGATACCTAAGGGGACTAGGATTTTGGAAACTAATGAATATGGACCCAAAAGAATTTGGGTACCAAAAATCAAAAATTAATCTATGTTTGTAGGGAAAGGAGCATTGCTACAAGGCACGGGAAACAAATTCAAATTCATGGTACCTTGATAGTGGATGCTCAAGACATATGACCGGAGACAAAAGCCGGTTCATTGAGCTTAACGCCAAAATGGAGGAGAAGTGACTTTTGGAGACAATTCAAAAGGTCACATGAAGGTATTGGTACAATAGGTATACCTCTTCCATACAAATTAAGAATGTTTTATATGTGAATGGATTAAAGCATAATCTATTGAGTATTAGTCAATTATGCGATAAAGGATTCAATGTCTTATTTGAAATTAATGGTTGTAAAGTCATTGACATTGCATCTAATCGGATTATGCTTGTTGGTCATAGAATAGGAAACATTTGCATGGTGCATTTAGATTCTATGATATGACTAATTTATGCCTAGTTGCTAAGGATGAGCATGATAGTTGGTTATGGCATAGGAGACTAGGTCATGCTAGTATGAGTGTTTTGCAACGGTTAATTCAAGGAGACTTAGTAACAGGGTTGCCTAAGCTTAAATTTGATAATGATAAAATCTGTGATGCTTGTGCTAAAGGAAAACAAAACGAGTTTCTTTTAAATCTATTAATGATGTATCAACTAGTAGAGTATTACAATTGATCCATTTAGATCTTTTTGGGCCAACTAGAACTACTAGCTTGGGAGGAAAACAATATGCATTTGTCTTGGTAGATGACTATTCTAGATACACTTGGGTTCTATTCTTAAGTACTAAAGATGAAGCATTAGAAAATTTCATCACATTTTCAAAAATAATCCAAAATGAAAAAGGTTACTCTATCACTAGTGTTAGAAGTGATCATGGAATGAATTTGAAAATCTGGATTATTGAGTTTTGTAATTCTAATGGTATTAGCCATAATTTTTCAGCACCTAGAACCCCTCAACAAAATGGAGTTGTTGAGAGGAAAAATCGAACTTTAGAAGAAATGGCTAGAACCATGCTTTGTGAAATAATTTGCCAAAATATTTTGGGCGTAAGCCACAAATACCGCTTGTTATGTTGTAAATCGAGTAATGATTAGGCCAATTTTAAAGAAAACTCCATATGAAATTCTCAAAAAAAAAAGCCTAACATTAGCTATTTTCATCCTTTTGGATGTAAATGTTTTGTTTAAATAACGGTAAAGAAAATCTTGGCAAATTTGATGCTAAAAGTGATGAAGGAATTTTTCTGGGTTATTCCTTAAATTCTAAAGCTTATCGTGTATTAATAAAAGAACTTTAGTTGTAGAAGAGTCTATACATGTTGTTTTCGATGATAATCCCCTTCCAAGGAAGGATTCTTCTGTTAATGATGATGTAGGTATTGCACAAGCAAATGACGTTAGACATGATGTTGGAGAATCATCATCAAAGGAAGAAACAAAAGATGAGGAAACATGATCCCCTCGAGAATCCAACCATTGAAGAAAGGGAAGTATCTTTTCCAAGAGAGTACAACTATGTCAAGGATGGTGAAATTATAAGTGATCCATCAAAAGGGGTAACTACTCGATCTTCTCTTAGAAATATCTGTAATTATGTTGCATTTATTTCATGCATAGAGCCTAAGAACATCAAAGAAGCATTAAAAGATGAATATTGGATTATGGCTATGCAAGAAGAATTAAATCAATTTGAGAGAAGTAAAGTATGGACATTAGTTGAAAGGCCTAGTAATAAATCTACTGTAGGTACTAGATGGGTTTTTAGAAATAAACTTGATGAAGTGGTAATATAGTGAGGAACAAGGCTAGACTTGTTGCTCAAGGCTATACTCAAGAAGAGGGCATAGACTATGATGAAACATACGCTCCGTAGCTAGGATGAAGCAATTAGAATGTTATTAGCATTTACATGTTTTCATGAATTTAAATTATATCAAATGGATGTTAAAAGTGCATTTTTAATGGTTTTATAAAAGAAGAAGTGTATGTGGAACAACCTCCAGGTTTTGAAGATTCAAAATTTCCAGATCACGTTCTTAAATTGACAAAAGCTCTTTATGGTTTAAAACAAGCTCCTAGAGCTTGGTATGAAAGATTGTCAAATTTTTTAATTGAAAAAGGTTTTCAAAAGGAAAGGTTAACACTACATTGTTTTTAAAACATAAAGGTAAAGATTTATTAGTTCAAATTATGTTGATGATATAATATTGGCTCTACTAATGATGTTCTTTGCCAAGAATTTTCTAAGCTAATGCAAAGTGAGTTTGAGATGAGCATGATGGGGGAGCTTTCATTTTCTTGGGACTCCAAATCAAGCAAAGAAAAGATGGCATCTTCATTAATCAAGCTAAGTACGTCAAAGATATGCTCAAGAAGTTGGACTGGAAAATGGGAAACCTCATAACACTCCAATGAGCTCTTCAACAAAGCTTGACTTAGATGAAGGATGTAAATGTGTAGATGTTAATTATATAGGTCAATGATTGGCTCTTTGCTTTATCTAACTGCAAGTAGACCGGACATTATGTTTAGTGTTTGCTTATGTGCTAGATTTCAATCATGTCCTAAGGAATCACATTTACTAGCTGTTAAGAGAATCTTTAGATACCTTAAGGACACTCCTAGTTTAGGACTTTGGTATCCTAGAGACTCTAGCTTTAGCTTGCATGCCTTTTCTGATGCGGATTATGAAGGATGCAAATTAGATAGGAAAAGCACCTCCGATACTTGTCAATTCCTTGGAAATATGTTGATTTCTTGGTTTTCAAAGAAACAAAATTGTGTTGCATTATCTACCACTGAAGCGGAATACATTTCAGCCGGTAGTTGTTGTGCACAAGTTTTATGGATGAAACAACAACTTTTTGATCATGGAATTGAAGTAGGTACCATTCCTATCAAGTGTGGCAATATTAGTGCTATTTGTCTCACTAAAAATCCCATCCAACACTCTAGAACTAAGCATATTGAAATAAGACATCACTTCATTAGGGACCATGTCACTAAGGAAGATGTAGTTCTAGAATTTGTTGATACTTGCACCAATTAGCGGATATTTTTACAAAACCCTTAGATAAAGAAAGATTTTGGACACTTAGAAGAGAATTAGGTTTAACTGACCTATCTTCACTTAGTGTTTAAAATAATTTAGCACTTTTAATAAATACTGAAAAATGCTTATAATAATAATTTTTGATTATATTCTTGCTATTAGTTAAGGGGAGTTTATGATTCTTAATAAAAATTAATTTTATGTTCAAATAAAGTTTGAAGATTAATTTGATTGATTGAACATAATTAATTTTTGATATATGAGTTGCCATTACCATTAGAGCCAAATTATTTAGCATTTTAAGTGTTTAAAACGGATTTTTGACATTTTTGTGCTTCATGCACCGATGCATTTAACAATGCATCGATGCATCCTTGAATATGCATCGATGCATAATACCATGCACCGATGCATCCGTCGGGTTTTAGGTTTAAAATCTTCATCTTCTTCATTTTTCTCAAAACCTAAAACATAAACTCACGGCCGTTCGTCCCACTCTCACCTCAAATCTCTATTTTTGCTCAAAATCTTCGGGAAAACATCGGATTCTTCAAGTTTTTCATCCTACAAACCTGCTACACTCATTAAATCGCGCAAAACATCTCCTCATTCCCCTCAATCCGAATTTTTCAAGGTATTTTCACAAAAACTCTATTTCATTAAATTTTTAAACTTAGGACTAGTTTAGATTAGTTCTAGTTTGAAATAATTATCAGGCATTGGCTATATGATGATTCTAAACTAGTTTCTACAACGAATTTCATCAAAAACGCATATTTTTTCAAAATTATTTGGAAATTTCGAATTTAAAAAAAAATTATTTCGAAAATTATTGATTCAATTGTGTTGTTTCATGAAAATTATGGTCTTTGATATTAATTTTAAATAGTTTTCAAAACTTTGCCCATTAGGATTATGTTAGAGAACCTTGAATTATTGAGGACTCATTTGAGTTTTGGGATTGAATTTTGTGCATACATGTGTTTTTAAATTGCAGGTGATATTTCTTTTCCGATTTCCCTAACCATGTCTAATCCCAAACGCCCTAGATCATCCTCGAGTCGGTCTCACCAAAATCGTCCTCCCGCTCCTAGACCTCAAAATCCATCCAATATTCCTTCATCCCTCATTAGTACTTGTTTTAACATGCCTGAAAACCGTAGGGATGAATTATACTCTAGGTACATGAACTCCGTCCAATCCTATCGTATTAGGGAAGAGCGTATTCCTTCTCTACAAGCTATGATAAAACTTGAATTTGAATACCTCTCAATTCTTCGTCGATGGAAGTTTGATAAACTATTTTCTCTTCAACCCATCGTCTTTCACCAACTTGTCCGCATCTTTTATTCCAATGCGGTTTGTATTCAGAACACAACTCAGTGCGGTACTATAGCGATTAGATCCTATCTTTTAGGACAATATATCACTATTACTTCTGAATCCATCGCATCTCATTTTGGTTTAGATGACGAGGGTTTATTTAATGAGAAGGAAGATGTGGAATATCCATATCTTCCTAATGCTAGTGTCAGTACCTTTAGGTCTCACCACGATCGATTTCTTCACTTAATGATCTCTTGGTGGTTTAGACCATCCGCAGGTCGGTACTCCACACTACGTACTACAGACTTATGGTGGATGCACTGTATAAAGAACAAAAAGAAAATCAATTTTCCACATATTGTCTTTAGCGCGCTTGTCGATATCATAAACATCATTCCCTCAAAGCATGTAGAAACCCTACCTTATGGTTGTCTACTAAGCAATTTGTTTATCAAACTCGGCCTAGATGTCTCCCTTGACAATCCTATTCCGCTCCAAAACCCAATCAATATCACATCCTTAAAGAAATCGGATTGGAAATTGGATGAGAACATCGTACTATGGTGTTTTCGACCCGGTAAGCAAACCCCGGGAGCTAGTTCTTCACGAGCTGCTCCTAGTTCTTCTCGTGCTCCTCCTCCTCCTCCAGCTCCTGACACTGATAATGATCCAGAGCTTCAAAGGCTTATGAGAGATATTGACGAGGAAGTACCAGCTCGGCAAGATGATCAAACGCCACCTTATTTCCAATCTTTTCTAGAGTCGTTTGATCTGCGTTTTGCTTCCATGGAGTCTACGATTACTGAGTTTCAGAGGGAGATGCGTGATCGTATGGATGCTCTTACTCTTGAAGTTAGAGCTCATTATCCTCCTCCTCCTCCCAATTCCGCTATGGATGATTAAACGTTATTTGATGATATTTGGTTTTAAACTTTAAGAACTTGGATTGTTAAACTTTTTGATTTGAATGTTTATGTTTGTTTGGATGTTTGGATGCTTGAATGTTTGAACTTAATTTTAATATATTTGGTTTGAATTTTATTCATTTTGCATCATTAGATATATGACCAATTATGCCATTTCACATTTATTATGAATATTGTTTATGAAAACTGATGGCTAATCTCTCTTTTGATTGTGATCTTAGCAGCTTATTATTAATAAATCAATTGGCTAATGTTTTTCAAAATTCTTGTTTAAAACGTTTATATAGAGTCTTTTTGATTTAACAAAAAGGGGGAGAAAATTTAAGATGTGCTATAGATGTGCTATAGTAAGGGGAGTAAGTTTTTCAAAATCGATTTTTAAAAATAATTTCTTAAACAAATCTTAAAATTATTCAAATGTTTTGTTATATCAAAAAGGGAGAGATTGTTGAAAACATTTTTGATATTTCGATATAACAAATTAAGTTAAATGAATTTTAAGATTTCACAAATGATTTTACAAATTCGATTCAATTAACCGAATATCAAATTATTACTCCAAGTTTTTCAAGATCAATTTTAATCCTTACTAAATGTGTAAAATTGTGATTTGTACTTAAACTATTTTTGAAACAATTTTCACAAAGTATTTTGAACAAAAAACAAGCCTTAAATCAATTATTCAAAGGCATGCACCGATGCATCAGTACATGCATCGATGCATCGATGAATTAATTAAACATCGAATGCATTCCATGCACCGATGCACTCTCCATGCATCGATGCACTCTGAATATTTTCAAAACATCGAATGCATTTGATGCATCGATGCACAAGACATGCATCGATGCATTTGATGCATCGATGCACAAGACATGCATCGATGTATCAGGCTATTTTTCAAACATCGAATGCATTTCATGCATCGATGCACACTTGGTGCACTGATGCATCAAGTGTTCCAACGGTCAAAATATTTGAATTTTACACGAATGCACCGATGCATACTTGATCATGCATCGATGCATGAGACGCTCCACCTAGAAAAATTAATTGTTTTCACACTTAAACGGCTCTATTATCCCCACTAATTATCACCAACGTTCAGAATTGATTCAAGGGGTATTTAAACAAGTTCTGGAGCCATTTTGATCAATAACAAGAAACATCAATCAACTAGAATCAAGAGAGAATCAAAGAGAAAGCATCAAACCTCAAGTTTGAGTATTTCAAGCCTATTTTTCATCCAATATTCATTTGCTTTCAAGAACACTTTTGTACTCAATTGTATTTATCCTTGAGTGTTCTTTTCTTTGTTCTAGAATTGTGCAAACATCTTACCTTGTGAGGTTTTCTTGTAAGTTTGCAAATTTGTAATCTTCTCTTTGGGAAAAAGAGTGTTCTCAAGAGTTGGGGTATACTCTTGAGGGATTTTGTAAGGTTATCTCTTTGGCCTCAAAAGAAAGAACAAATTAGTGAATTTGTTGGAAAATCCTTAGTGTGGATAGCTAAGGTAGTGGACGTAGACTTTGTTTGAGAAAGTCGAACCACTGTAAATCGCTGTGCAATTACTTTAAATTTTCTGCAAAAGCTTCCACGAAATTTTTAATTGCCAATTCACCCCCCTCTTGGCCGATTCCGTAGATCGATTAAC
Source organism: Hibiscus syriacus (assembly GCF_006381635.1). Lineage (NCBI taxonomy): Eukaryota > Viridiplantae > Streptophyta > Magnoliopsida > Malvales > Malvaceae > Hibiscus > Hibiscus syriacus. Next base: position 546,742 of record NW_024063527.1, on the reverse strand, counting down.
TCAACAGTATGTCATATGAGTATCTTTCATAATAGGTAATAGTCATTCGTCCATAATGTGTTTATGTCTAATTACATTGGCTGATTTAATGTGTAAAATATAGTGAAATTAATTGGTTGTTAACACGTAGATTTAATTGCATGTATCTTTAATTTCTGATGTATGAAACTCTCATGTGCATAACTTGACTTATAAATACATAATCGGACTAAAGGTAATACCCTTTTAATTTAAAATTATCTTGAGTGGCCCTGTCTTAACTGATTAGAGGGCCGTTTTGACGATTTTAAATTAAAAGTGTATCCCGAAAGTGAAACAAAAAAATTGATTCGTCACCTAAAATTTGGGAACGAAAGAAAAGGAAATGTTCGTTTATTTAAATTTATCGAGAAAAGGTTGTTATAGCTTTTAAGATCTGGTCTCAATATTTGTAAACAATCGAACATTCTTTATCTTTCTAAAACGACTTGGTAATTTTAATTTAATTTATGTAGGTGCTTTTGAATATTATTAAATTCACATCTTTTTTTTATGGGATCAAAAGCCAAATTAAGTTTGAATTTGTAAAATTCATTGCAAAGACGTTAATTAATCGATTAGGTACCGATTTAGGGCGTTGTGGGGGTACTAATCCTTTCCCATATGTAACCGACTCCCGAACTCATTTTTTGGTAACACAGACCTCAATTTGTTGTTTTAATTAAAATTAATTATTATTTAAAATGACAAAGTTTTTTTGGGTGTCCAACCACACCCTAATCAAAGATTGGTGGCGACTCTTCGAACCGTATTTTTCGATCGTAAAGGAAATCCAAAATTTTTCGAAACGAGAGGTCTTTTAAATCACATTTGTTTTTAAATTAAAAAGAGGTAAATTAAAAATTAATGTGGTTCTCACTTTCTCACTTTAAAGAAAAAAATCGTTTCGACAGCTTGGCAACTCTGCTGGGGATGTTTTTTTAGAGAGTCATGCCGATATTCGATTAATTAATTGTCTTTGCAATTGAAAGTTATAAATTCGTTTTAATTTGGTTTTTGATCCCTTGTTTGGTTTTTAATAAGTTTTGTTTATATTATGATTTTTAATTTAATTCGATTAACAATTAAATAGTTGTACTGATCTGTTTGTTAATGGTTTCAGATTAATTGTATGCTTTGGGAATTGATTTTGAGTATTTTTTTATTGTGTTGTTTTTTTTGCTTTTCCTCACACACTGCACAGCTGTATTATCATAACATGAGCTAAAACCCCGCTCCGTCCAAATTAAGTAGGAGTGAGAGACTATGCCCTCGTGTGGTTTTCACCTCCGCATGGGATAGTGGATCCCTCTTGGAGCTCACGCCTTATGGTCCTCATGATGGTAATCACCTCTGCATGGACATAAGGAGTTGTGTTCCCTCGAAATTGAACTCAATCCCCTAAAGCCTGTGATGGGCCAAGATTGAGGGTTCGACAGCCCAAGGGGGCACCAACAAGGACAATTCGAGAACCTATTACTTTAGAACCGAACCCAACATATAGTAAACATAGAGCCCGAACTTAGGTCGAGCCTAACCCGAACCTTAAGAGTCCCGTGAGGAGGGTAAACAAGGAAAAGCTTTTTGAGTCATTTATTTTCGTTTTTCGAATAAATGCATGCGAACTAGATATCATGCGGTTAGGTTTATTTTTCGAACAAGCATGCGAATTAGATATCATGCGGTTAGGATTTCTTTTTTAATAACAAAACATGGGGGTAGATATCATATTGGGTAGAATCTACTAAAACATGATTTGGGTAGCCAGCATGTGAGGGTAGGTTTTATTTAATGATTATGATACTTATTATTTTGTTGCTGATATTATGTGTACTAACCCATTTTTGTTCTATGTCTATTTTATTTTGATTTTATTGCATTCGCATCTTCATGTCATCACAAGGTGTTAATTCGCAAGTGATTGACTAATAAGAAGGCTGGACATATTGAGACAAGAAATTCTCAACCATGTAGTCAAAACCGAGAGATCCAAAGATGTTCAAATGATCCATGAAGAAGGACATCCGATGAATGAAGAAATCTGAAGCTGATTGAAGACTTCCTTTAAAAGAGTGAAGGCCAAGATATTCCCTCAGAAGATAGATACAGTTATACCAAGGACAAGAAGACCCTTCCCAAAGACATGAAGATCACTTTGTATTGAAAGTAAAATGGAGACCTCAAGATTCAATTTAAGGACATCTGGCGTCATCAAAGGTGATAAAGTACGTCGACAGCTTTGGGTGCAATATTAGATTCCATGAAGAGTATGACTCAAGGAAATGAAGAAATGAAGAATCACATTTATATTTTTGACTACATGGTGTACTGAATTCTTGTTGTCTAAATGAAGGTTGTTCTATGGTGGTCACTTTTGGAATTAACACCTTGCGTATTTGCATTTGTATTTGCATTCTTATTAGAATTAATTAATTTATTTTGTTATTGTTGATTTTGTCCTTTTGTTATCTTATTTGTACTAACATGTTTTTTATGTTGTTTTTCTCTTTGTCTGCATTGCATGATCATGACATAATCAAAAGGTGTTGATTTGTGAGTGGTCATTATAGTAAAAGGTTTTCATGACAGACAAGGGGCTTCGTGATCAAACAGACTATAACACAGTCAAGAAATGGCATCCTGAGAAAGCTTCGAAAACAGTGGAGAGTTGCACACATAAAGATCATATGTCTGACGAAGAGCACACTGAGATAAGAGAGATAAAAGAGCAAATGTCCAAGATGATGGATAGAATATATGTTTTGTCCAAAGGAAGAGACTTTTACCAAAGAAAAGAAAGAACTCAATGAAAACAATCTCGAGGTGTCATGTAACATCCTCCATGTCGGGTAAGTGATTAATTTGCAAAGTTTCAACATTTGGTGATTAAAGTAGAATAATTATATAGTTTAAAAAGTAAGGTTAGTAAATATGAAATTAAGGTGAGGACCAAATGGTCATTTGCAAGGAATTTCTAATTAAAATAAAAATGTTATGGGGTATATGAGACCCACGTGTAATATTAGGTTCCAGAACCCTCCCATTTCTTCTTCCTTCTTCCTTATTTTCTTCTCTTCCTTCTCTCAACGTTGGGCTTGCAATTAAAGGTAAGAAACTGAACTTGGTAGTTTCTTTGATGTTTTAAGATTGGAAATGGAAGCTTAGATGTTATATAAGCTAAAGGAAAGCTTATAGGACATTAAAACCACAAGATAAGTGATTTAGAGAAGGATTTGGAAAATGAATTTTTAGATGAAATTTTGATATGGATGAGTTTTGATGTTTGAATCAGATTTTTGACTTGTCAAGAAGCTAACTAAGAAGTATGAGGTGTTAGAATTCAAATTAGAACATATTGGAATTTGGGTTGGATTCTTAAATGCTATATGGAGAATTAGATTTCTAAGTTTTAGAGGTATTTAATGGATAATAATTAGTTTAAGTAAGTGTATGAGAGCTAAGAGTAGTAAAGGGATTGAAATATGTATGTTTGAGTTGAAATTAGATGATTTTCGGGCTAAAAATAGGATTTCTGGGTTAGGGGAATCGGTACCCATTCAAGGGGAACCGATACCCCCTCAATGAAATGAATTTCCAGAATGCTAGAGGGGAATCGGTACCCCAGGGGGGGAACCGATACCCCTCATCGTATATGAAATTCCAGATTGCTTGAGGGGAATCGATACCCCTAAGGGGGGGGAACCGATTCCCCCATGAGAAAAAGAAGAAGAAGGAAAAGAAAGCAAGACTAAGCTATAAATTCTTTAAATTAGTAAGCTATTAAAGCTTAATTGCAAGACATAGACGTCTGATGATCATCTTAAAAATTATGTTTATGTAGATACCGAGCCTACTCGAGTTCGGGAACAATCTACAAGTAGAATCGATCGAGGAAAAGGCAAAGAAGTATAGGTGAGTGCATATGCATAGCATGAATATAGTAGTATATTCAGTTCTAGACTTGTGATAAGTCTAGATTCCATATTTTGACATATGATTACATTTCATATTATGATACATGACATGAATTTGTATTAAATGTATTACATGACATGAATTCATATTATATGTATTACATGACATGAATATGCAGAAAAAGTTATATGCACTATGTGATAAAGGTATGTAAATGATATGCCTATGTGTTAAAGGTATGGAAATACTATGTCTACGCGATATGAACTACGGGAAATGTATAAGCCCATGTTATGTAGATGAGAACTATAGGTATAGTTGGCATGCCAAGGGTAGAGGGTATACTCGGTTCTTTAGGACATATTTATATCCTTTGGAACCTGTGTGAAGTCTTGAAAGACACATACTTGATCCATAGTATATGTATATGATTCTTAAGGAATTCTACGTGGTCCTTATGGACATAATTCTACGGGCACTTCGGTGCAATTCTACGGGCACTTCGGTGCAATTCTACGGGAACTTCGGTGCATTTATACGAGCTGTGGTGACAGCATAGTGCACAACCTCACATTACTCAAATACCTTAGGTTCTCAATATGCTATCATGGGCCAATAAACTTATTAATACAGAATAATGAATGTTACAGTCATACGCTTACAGGTATGGATATTGATAAGTATACTACATTGATTAGTTACATGTTTGCATCTCATCTCATATGATCCTGACATTTTCATTTCAATACATTGCCTTGTATTATTATTGCCTCACTAAGTCGATGACTTAGCGTGTGAGTGTTTCACACGTAGGATCCGGGGAATTAGACAAGACAGGTGAAGCAGCTTGACAGTATTACTCCTGCAACCACCAGATCAGAAGCAACTTAATCAGTAGGTCATTTTGTTATGTAAATAGCAGTTGGCATGTAATTAAAGGGTTAAGTTGTGTATGCTCTGAATATTTTTGTAAACTTATATTACAGTATGTATATTATTGTATTTTCTTAATACAAGTCCCAATATTTTACTATTATTTATTTCAGTTGTGTTTTAAAGTCAATGTAGTATCTCTGACTCATATCCGGGTCGGGTATGGGTTGGGGGTGTTACATTTAATGGTATCAGAGCTATGGTTTAGCCGATTCTAGGCATAAACCAGAGTCTATGGAGTCTGTAAATGGAATACATGCCAACAAATAGCGAGAACTTCTGATCTGGTATAGTATGAGTATGCTGTTTTGCTAATAGAACAATGTGTTTATTCTTATTAGATGTCCGGACATAATAGCTCCCGAAGTGAAGCGGGAGAAGATAGGCATGCTGAAAGCAGTAATTCACCTGCCCTGGCCAGGCAAGGTGAAGAACAGGCATCTCAAGGAGTGCCTGTACAAGATCAAGATACGTTCTTCAGAACGTTAGACGCTATTCTGACGCGTCTTCAACCTCCTGTTCCACTAACTCCAAGAATTAATGTAGCAAAAGAGTTGAGAAGTTTAGGAGCTCCCGAATTTAAGGGAGAAGCTGAGGAAGGTCCGGTGTCAGCGGATCTTTGGTTGAATGATTTGAAAATCATGTTAGATGGTCTCCACTGTTCCGAAGTGGAGAAATTAGATGGAGCTGTGTCTTTATTAAGGGGTCAGGCGAGGATATGGTGGACGAATGTCACCATGAGGATGTCAACCGACCAGTTGACTTGGTCTTTGTTTTTAGATGAATTTAAAAGCAAGTATATTGGAGATCAGTTTATCCGCCAAATGAAGCAGGAATTTATGAGTTTGAAGCAGATGAGCCGCTCTGTGTATGAGTACGAATGTGAGTTTAATAAGCTGAGCAGGTTTGCAGCTGAACTTGTGCCTACTGAAAAAGATGCTTGCGAGTGGTTCGTGGAGGGCTTGCGCCCTAGACTTAAAGAAATGTTGATAGTATTAAACTTGTCCTCGTTCCAGGAGGTGATCAATCGTGCAAAAGCTCTTGAAAGGGCTCAGAATGAAAGATTTGGGGACTTGAGAGTTCAGACATCAAAGAGGATGACTACTTATTCTGGTTCAACACCAACAAAAAGGGGAAGAGACTCGGGATTTCGATCACAAGCTAGATCAGAATCAGTTGCATCGTCTGCTAGGGGAGCAAGTCAGGCAAGACCTAGACAGACGCAGTCAGTGGAATCTGGTGTTGGGAGATCTACTCCGGGTCAAGGGAGACAGTGTCAGCAGTGTGGGAAAAACCATTATGGAACTTGTCGTATGGCAGCTGGACTTGTTTTCGATGTGGAGAGGCCGGACATTTTGTCCGTGATTGTCCATTGATTATTGGTGAGCCGGCACCATCTGGAAGAGCTGGTTCTTTCTCACAAAGAGGACGAGTAAGAGGCAGAGGAAGGAACCCGTCTGAATTCTCTGCTCAACCTGAAGTTCGATCCACTGCTCGAGTATACAACCTAAAGACAAGTGAAGACCGTGATGACCCTGATATTATAGCAGGTACTTTTCAGTTGTATGATAAATTAGTATTGGTACTGATTGATCCGGGTTCTAATTATTCTTATATTACAAGTAAGTTAATAAAGGAGTTGGGGATTTCCTTAGAAGCTACGAGTAATGAGATGATAGTAACAACTCCGTTAGGCCAGAGTGCCCGGGTGAATAAAGTCTGTAAGGGGTGTCCCATAAAGGTTCAGGGAATTGAATTCCCTGCTAATCTGATAGAATTACCCTTTGACGAGTTTGAAGTGATTCTGGGAATGGATTGGTTGTTCCGGTATTATGGAGATGTTAGTTGCAGATTGAAAAAGGTAACTCTGAAAAGTCCAGACGGAATAGAGATAAGTGTGAGCAGTGAAAAGTTTAATCCTTTAGCAAATGTAATATCAGTGATGTCTGCCAAGAAATTATTGCTACAAGGATGTCAGAGTTTTCTTGCAAATGTGATTGATTCAAGAGCTCAAGAGAAAAGGTTAGAGGAAATTCCAATAGTTCGAGAGTTCCCTGATGTTTTTCCTGCTGAATTGCCAGGATTACCTCCGGATAGAGAGGTAGAATTTCAAATAGAAATAATGCCGGGAACAGCTCCGATAGCAATGGCACCTTATCGAATGGCTCCTAAAGAATTGCAAGAGTTAAAGAATCAATTACAAGAGTTGCTAGAGAAGGGATTTATCCGACCAAGTGTATCGCCTTGGGGAGCTCCGGTGTTATTTGTTAAAAAGAAGGATGGATCAATGCGTCTTTGCATTGACTATCGACAGCTCAATAAGGTGACCATCAAGAACAAGTATCCCCTTCCGCGCATTGATGATTTGTTTGATCAACTAAAAGGAGCTTCGGTATTTTCGAAGATTGATCTACGTTCGGGTTATCATCAATTAAAGATCCAGGAGAAAGATACTCCGAAGACAGCTTTCAGAACGAGATATGGTCATTATGAATTCATAGTAATGCCATTCGGAGTAACGAATGCACCTGCTGCTTTCATGGATCTTATGAACAGGATTTTTCAGCCCTACTTGGACCAGTTTGTTGTTGTCTTTATTGATGACATACTGGTGTACTCGAAATCCCCTGAAGAGCATAGCACACATCTGAGGATCGTCTTGCAAATTTTAAGAGATAAAAAGTTGTATGCCAAATTGTCCAAATGTGAGTTCTGGTTAAAGGAAGTAATTTTCCTGGGGCATGTGATCTCGGCAGTTGGGATTAGAGTAGACCCTCAGAAAGTTAAAGCTATAATGGATTGGGAAGTTCCTAAGAATGTGTCTGAAGTTCGGAGTTTTCTTGGACTTGCCGGTTACTATCGAAGATTCGTTAAGAATTTTTCGATGATTGTGCTGCCTCTAACAAAGCTAATGAGAAAGAACGTATCATTTGTTTGGACTTCTGAATGTCAAGAAAGTTTCGAAGCTTTAAAGAGAATTCTGACGGAAACTCCGATATTGGTTCAACCGGAATCTGGCAAGAATTTTGTAGTATTCAGTGACGCATCCCATAACGGGTTGGGGTGTGTACTAATGCAAGAAGGAAAAGTGGTAGCGTACGCATCGAGACAGTTGAAACCACATGAAAGGAATTACCCCACACATGATCTAGAAATGGCTGCTGTAGTATTCGCTCTCAGGATTTGGCGTCATTATCTTTATGGGGAACGTTGCTACTTATATACGGATCATAAGAGCCTGAAGTACCTGATGACTCAAAAAGAATTGAATTTGAGGCAACGTAGATGGGTAGAGTTCTTAAAGGATTACGATGTGATAATTGACTATCATCCCGGAAAGGCTAATTTAGTAGCAGATGCTCTGAGTAGAAAGACGTTTGCAGCTTTACGAGCTATGGATACAAGATTATCTTTAACGGGAGATGGTGGTCTTTGTGCAGAATTAACCCTTAAACCAGCATGGTTGGAACGAATAGGAGAATTGCAAGGTAAAGATGAAATGTGTTTGAAAAGAATTGAGCAAGTAAAGAACAAAGAGATTAAAGACTTTGAGATTAAGTCAGATGGAAATCTATATTGTAAAGGAAGAATTGTAATACCCGACAATGAAGACTTGAAGAAAGAAATATTAACAGAGGCTCATTGCAGTCCGTTAACGATGCACCCGGGTGGAACCAAGATGTATATGGATTTGAAGGATCGATTTTGGTGGTTAGGGATGAAACGAAGCATCACAGAATTTGTGTCTAAGTGTTTGATATGTCAACAAGTCAAAGCCGAGCATCAAGTTCCATCAGGATTATTGCAACCGCTGTTCATTCCTCAATGGAAATGGGAAAATGTTACGATGGATTTTGTTTCGGGGTTACCCTTGACTCCGAACAAAAGGGAATCAATCTGGGTAATTGTTGATCGATTAACTAAGTCAGCGCATTTCCTCCCTGTTAGAACGGATTTCTCTATGGAAAAGTATGCAGAGCTGTATATTAGAGAAGTTATTAGATTGCATGGAGTACCTGTTTCCATAGTCTCTGATCGGGACCCCCGATTCACTTCTAGATTCTGGAAATCTTTGCATGGAGCGTTGGGGACTCGTTTAAACTTTAGTACGTCTTTTCATCCTCAGACTGATGGGCAATCAGAGAGAACTATTCAGATATTGGAAGATATGTTGAGAGCATGCGTAATGGAATTTAAAGGATCATGGGAAAAGTATTTACCGCTGGCAGAGTTCGCTTACAACAATAGTTATCAGTCTAGTATAAAGATGGCCCCATATGAAGCATTATATGGAAGAAAATGTCGTACTCCATTAAATTGGTATGAACTCAAAGACCGAAGTGTTCTTGGTCCGGATTTAATTCAAGATGTAGAACAGAAAGTTCGAGAAATTCAGCATAACCTCAAAGTGGCCTCTGATCGGCAAAAGTCCTATTCGGATCTTAAAAGGAAAGAAATTGAATTTCAAGTTGGAGATAAGGTGTTTTTAAAAGTGTCTCCATGGAAGAAGGTGTTGAGATTTGGTCGGAAAGGAAAATTGAGTCCTCGGTTTATTGGACCATATGAGATTGTAAAGAGAGTAGGACCTGTAGCATATCAGCTAACTTTACCACCTGAGATGGAAAAGATACATGATGTTTTTCACGTTTCAATGCTTCGAAGATATAGATCTGACCCTTCTCATATCGTGGCACCAGAAGAGATTGAGGTTCGTCCTGACTTGACTTATGAGGAAGAACCGATTCAAATTTTAGCACATGAAGTTAAGCAATTGAGGAACAAGATTATTCCTTTGGTCAAAGTATTGTGGAGAAATCACAGAGTAGAAGAAGCAACGTGGGAGCGTGAAGAGGATATGCGACATCAACACCCTCATTTGTTCGTGCAATGAAAATTCGAGGACGAATTTTCTTAAGGGGGAGAGATTTGTAACATCCTCCATGTCGGGTAAGTGATTAATTTGCAAAGTTTCAACATTTGGTGATTAAAGTAGAATAATTATATAGTTTAAAAAGTAAGGTTAGTAAATATGAAATTAAGGTGAGGACCAAATGGTCATTTGCAAGGAATTTCTAATTAAAATAAAAATGTTATGGGGTATATGAGACCCACGTGTAATATTAGGTTCCAGAACCCTCCCATTTCTTCTTCCTTCTTCCTTATTTTCTTCTCTTCCTTCTCTCAACGTTGGGCTTGCAATTAAAGGTAAGAAACTGAACTTGGTAGTTTCTTTGATGTTTTAAGATTGGAAATGGAAGCTTAGATGTTATATAAGCTAAAGGAAAGCTTATAGGACATTAAAACCACAAGATAAGTGATTTAGAGAAGGATTTGGAAAATGAATTTTTAGATGAAATTTTGATATGGATGAGTTTTTGATGTTTGAATCAGATTTTTGACTTGTCAAGAAGCTAACTAAGAAGTATGAGGTGTTAGAATTCAAATTAGAACATATTGGAATTTGGGTTGGATTCTTAAATGCTATATGGAGAATTAGATTTCTAAGTTTTAGAGGTATTTAATGGATAATAATTAGTTTAAGTAAGTGTATGAGAGCTAAGAGTAGTAAAGGGATTGAAATATGTATGTTTGAGTTGAAATTAGATGATTTTCGGGCTAAAAATAGGATTTCTGGGTTAGGGGAATCGGTACCCATTCAAGGGGAACCGATACCCCCTCAATGAAATGAATTTCCAGAATGCTAGAGAGGAATCGGTACCCCCAGGGGGGGAACCGATACCCCCTCATCGTATATGAAATTCCAGATTGCTTGAGGGGAATCGATACCCCTAAGGGGGGGGAACCGATTCCCCCATGAGAAAAAGAAGAAGAAGGAAAAGAAAGCAAGACTAAGCTATAAATTCTTTAAATTAGTAAGCTATTAAAGCTTAATTGCAAGACATAGACGTCTGATGATCATCTTAAAAATTATGTTTATGTAGATACCGAGCCTACTCGAGTTCGGGAACAATCTACAAGTAGAATCGATCGAGGAAAAGGCAAAGAAGTATAGGTGAGTGCATATGCATAGCATGAATATAGTAGTATATTCAGTTCTAGACTTGTGATAAGTCTAGATTCCATATTTTGACATATGATTACATTTCATATTATGATACATGACATGAATTTGTATTAAATGTATTACATGACATGAATTCATATTATATGTATTACATGACATGAATATGCAGAAAAAGTTATATGCACTATGTGATAAAGGTATGTAAATGATATGCCTATGTGTTAAAGGTATGGAAATACTATGTCTACGCGATATGAACTACGGGAAATGTATAAGCCCATGTTATGTAGATGAGAACTATAGGTATAGTTGGCATGCCAAGGGTAGAGGGTATACTCGGTTCTTTAGGACATATTTATATCCTTTGGAACCTGTGTGAAGTCTTGAAAGACACATACTTGATCCATAGTATATGTATATGATTCTTAAGGAATTCTACGTGGTCCTTATGGACATAATTCTACGGGCACTTCGGTGCAATTCTACGGGCACTTCGGTGCAATTCTACGGGCACTTCGGTGCAATTCTACGGGCACTTCGGTGCATTTATACGAGCTGTGGTGACAGCATAGTGCACAACCTCACATTACTCAAATACCTTAGGTTCTCAATATGCTATCATGGGCCAATAAACTTATTAATACAGAATAATGAATGTTACAGTCATACGCTTACAGGTATGGATATTGATAAGTATACTACATTGATTAGTTACATGTTTGCATCTCATCTCATATGATCCTGACATTTTCATTTCAATACATTGCCTTGTATTATTATTGCCTCACTAAGTCGATGACTTAGCGTGTGAGTGTTTCACACGTAGGATCCGGGGAATTAGACAAGACAGGTGAAGCAGCTTGACAGTATTACTCCTGCAACCACCAGATCAGAAGCAACTTAATCAGTAGGTCATTTTGTTATGTAAATAGCAGTTGGCATGTAATTAAAGGGTTAAGTTATGTATGCTCTGAATATTTTTGTAAACTTATATTACAGTATGTATATTATTGTATTTTCTTAATACAAGTCCCAATATTTTACTATTATTTATTTCAGTTGTGTTTTAAAGTCAATGTAGTATCTCTGACTCATATCCGGGTCGGGTATGGGTTGGGGGTGTTACATTTAATGGTATCAGAGCTATGGTTTAGCCGATTCTAGGCATAAACCAGAGTCTATGGAGTCTGTAAATGGAATACATGCCAACAAATAGCGAGAACTTCTGATCTGGTATAGTATGAGTATGCTGTTTTGCTAATAGAACAATGTGTTTATTCTTATTAGATGTCCGGACATAATAGCTCCCGAAGTGAAGCGGGAGAAGATAGGCATGCTGAAAGCAGTAATTCACCTGCCCTGGCCAGGCAAGGTGAAGAACAGGCATCTCAAGGAGTGCCTGTACAAGATCAAGATACGTTCTTCAGAACGTTAGACGCTATTCTGACGCGTCTTTAACCTCCTGTTCCACTAACTCCAAGAATTAATGTAGCAAAAGAGTTGAGAAGTTTAGGAGCTCCCGAATTTAAGGGAGAAGCTGAGGAAGGTCCGGTGTCAGCGGATCTTTGGTTGAATGATTTGAAAATCATGTTAGATGGTCTCCACTGTTCCGAAGTGGAGAAATTAGATGGAGCTGTGTCTTTATTAAGGGGTCAGGCGAGGATATGGTGGACGAATGTCACCATGAGGATGTCAACCGACCAGTTGACTTGGTCTTTGTTTTTAGATGAATTTAAAAGCAAGTATATTGGAGATCAGTTTATCCGCCAAATGAAGCAGGAATTTATGAGTTTGAAGCAGATGAGCCGCTCTGTGTATGAGTACGAATGTGAGTTTAATAAGCTGAGCAGGTTTGCAGCTGAACTTGTGCCTACTGAAAAAGATGCTTGCGAGTGGTTCGTGGAGGGCTTGCGCCCTAGACTTAAAGAAATGTTGATAGTATTAAACTTGTCCTCGTTCCAGGAGGTGATCAATCGTGCAAAAGCTCTTGAAAGGGCTCAGAATGAAAGATTTGGGGACTCGAGAGTTCAGACATCAAAGAGGATGACTACTTATTCTGGTTCAACACCAACAAAAAGGGGAAGAGACTCGGGATTTCGATCACAAGCTAGATCAGAATCAGTTGCATCGTCTGCTAGGGGAGCAAGTCAGGCAAGACCTAGACAGACGCAGTCAGTGGAATCTGGTGTTGGGAGATCTACTCCGGGTCAAGGGAGACAGTGTCAGCAGTGTGGGAAAAACCATTATGGAACTTGTCGTATGGCAGCTGGACTTGTTTTCGATGTGGAGAGGCCGGACATTTTGTCCGTGATTGTCCATTGATTATTGGTGAGCCGGCACCATCTGGAAGAGCTGGTTCTTTCTCACAAAGAGGACGAGTAAGAGGCAGAGGAAGGAACCCGTCTGAATTCTCTGCTCAACCTGAAGTTCGATCCACTGCTCGAGTATACAACCTAAAGACAAGTGAAGACCGTGATGACCCTGATATTATAGCAGGTACTTTTCAGTTGTATGATAAATTAGTATTGGTACTGATTGATCCGGGTTCTAATTATTCTTATATTACAAGTAAGTTAATAAAGGAGTTGGGGATTTCCTTAGAAGCTACGAGTAATGAGATGATAGTAACAACTCCGTTAGGCCAGAGTGCCCGGGTGAATAAAGTCTGTAAGGGGTGTCCCATAAAGGTTCAGGGAATTGAATTCCCTGCTAATCTGATAGAATTACCCTTTGACGAGTTTGAAGTGATTCTGGGAATGGATTGGTTGTTCCGGTATTATGGAGATGTTAGTTGCAGATTGAAAAAGGTAACTCTGAAAAGTCCAGACGGAATAGAGATAAGTGTGAGCAGTGAAAAGTTTAATCCTTTAGCAAATGTAATATCAGTGATGTCTGCCAAGAAATTATTGCTACAAGGATGTCAGAGTTTTCTTGCAAATGTGATTGATTCAAGAGCTCAAGAGAAAAGGTTAGAGGAAATTCCAATAGTTCGAGAGTTCCCTGATGTTTTTCCTGCTGAATTGCCAGGATTACCTCCGGATAGAGAGGTAGAATTTCAAATAGAAATAATGCCGGGAACAGCTCCGATAGCAATGGCACCTTATCGAATGGCTCCTAAAGAATTGCAAGAGTTAAAGAATCAATTACAAGAGTTGCTAGAGAAGGGATTTATCCGACCAAGTGTATCGCCTTGGGGAGCTCCGGTGTTATTTGTTAAAAAGAAGGATGGATCAATGCGTCTTTGCATTGACTATCGACAGCTCAATAAGGTGACCATCAAGAACAAGTATCCCCTTCCGCGCATTGATGATTTGTTTGATCAACTAAAAGGAGCTTCGGTATTTTCGAAGATTGATCTACGTTCGGGTTATCATCAATTAAAGATCCAGGAGAAAGATACTCCGAAGACAGCTTTCAGAACGAGATATGGTCATTATGAATTCATAGTAATGCCATTCGGAGTAACGAATGCACCTGCTGCTTTCATGGATCTTATGAACAGGATTTTTCAGCCCTACTTGGACCAGTTTGTTGTTGTCTTTATTGATGACATACTGGTGTACTCGAAATCCCCTGAAGAGCATAGCACACATCTGAGGATCGTCTTGCAAATTTTAAGAGATAAAAAGTTGTATGCCAAATTGTCCAAATGTGAGTTCTGGTTAAAGGAAGTAATTTTCCTGGGGCATGTGATCTCGGCAGTTGGGATTAGAGTAGACCCTCAGAAAGTTAAAGCTATAATGGATTGGGAAGTTCCTAAGAATGTGTCTGAAGTTCGGAGTTTTCTTGGACTTGCCGGTTACTATCGAAGATTCGTTAAGAATTTTTCGATGATTGTGCTGCCTCTAACAAAGCTAATGAGAAAGAACGTATCATTTGTTTGGACTTCTGAATGTCAAGAAAGTTTCGAAGCTTTAAAGAGAATTCTGACGGAAACTCCGATATTGGTTCAACCGGAATCTGGCAAGAATTTTGTAGTATTCAGTGACGTATCCCATAACGGGTTGGGGTGTGTACTAATGCAAGAAGGAAAAGTGGTAGCGTACGCATCGAGACAGTTGAAACCACATGAAAGGAATTACCCCACACATGATCTAGAAATGGCTGCTGTAGTATTCGCTCTCAGGATTTGGCGTCATTATCTTTATGGGGAACGTTGCTACTTATATACGGATCATAAGAGCCTGAAGTACCTGATGACTCAAAAAGAATTGAATTTGAGGCAACGTAGATGGGTAGAGTTCTTAAAGGATTACGATGTGATAATTGACTATCATCCCGGAAAGGCTAATTTAGTAGCAGATGCTCTGAGTAGAAAGACGTTTGCAGCTTTACGAGCTATGGATACAAGATTATCTTTAACGGGAGATGGTGGTCTTTGTGCAGAATTAACCCTTAAACCAGCATGGTTGGAACGAATAGGAGAATTGCAAGGTAAAGATGAAATGTGTTTGAAAAGAATTGAGCAAGTAAAGAACAAAGAGATTAAAGACTTTGAGATTAAGTCAGATGGAAATCTATATTGTAAAGGAAGAATTGTAATACCCGACAATGAAGACTTGAAGAAAGAAATATTAACAGAGGCTCATTGCAGTCCGTTAACGATGCACCCGGGTGGAACCAAGATGTATATGGATTTGAAGGATCGATTTTGGTGGTTAGGGATGAAACGAAGCATCACAGAATTTGTGTCTAAGTGTTTGATATGTCAACAAGTCAAAGCCGAGCATCAAGTTCCATCAGGATTATTGCAACCGCTGTTCATTCCTCAATGGAAATGGGAAAATGTTACGATGGATTTTGTTTCGGGGTTACCCTTGACTCCGAACAAAAGGGAATCAATCTGGGTAATTGTTGATCGATTAACTAAGTCAGCGCATTTCCTCCCTGTTAGAACGGATTTCTCTATGGAAAAGTATGCAGAGCTGTATATTAGAGAAGTTATTAGATTGCATGGAGTACCTGTTTCCATAGTCTCTGATCGGGACCCCCGATTCACTTCTAGATTCTGGAAATCTTTGCATGGAGCGTTGGGGACTCGTTTAAACTTTAGTACGTCTTTTCATCCTCAGACTGATGGGCAATCAGAGAGAACTATTCAGATATTGGAAGATATGTTGAGAGCATGCGTAATGGAATTTAAAGGATCATGGGAAAAGTATTTACCGCTGGCAGAGTTCGCTTACAACAATAGTTATCAGTCTAGTATAAAGATGGCCCCATATGAAGCATTATATGGAAGAAAATGTCGTACTCCATTAAATTGGTATGAACTCAAAGACCGAAGTGTTCTTGGTCCGGATTTAATTCAAGATGTAGAACAGAAAGTTCGAGAAATTCAGCATAACCTCAAAGTGGCCTCTGATCGGCAAAAGTCCTATTCGGATCTTAAAAGGAAAGAAATTGAATTTCAAGTTGGAGATAAGGTGTTTTTAAAAGTGTCTCCATGGAAGAAGGTGTTGAGATTTGGTCGGAAAGGAAAATTGAGTCCTCGGTTTATTGGACCATATGAGATTGTAAAGAGAGTAGGACCTGTAGCATATCAGCTAACTTTACCACCTGAGATGGAAAAGATACATGATGTTTTTCACGTTTCAATGCTTCGAAGATATAGATCTGACCCTTCTCATATCGTGGCACCAGAAGAGATTGAGGTTCGTCCTGACTTGACTTATGAGGAAGAACCGATTCAAATTTTAGCACATGAAGTTAAGCAATTGAGGAACAAGATTATTCCTTTGGTCAAAGTATTGTGGAGAAATCACAGAGTAGAAGAAGCAACGTGGGAGCGTGAAGAGGATATGCGACATCAACACCCTCATTTGTTCGTGCAATGAAAATTCGAGGACGAATTTCTTAAGGGGGAGAGATTTGTAACATCCTCCATGTCGGGTAAGTGATTAATTTGCAAAGTTTCAACATTTGGTGATTAAAGTAGAATAATTATATAGTTTAAAAAGTAAGGTTAGTAAATATGAAATTAAGGTGAGGACCAAATGGTCATTTGCAAGGAATTTCTAATTAAAATAAAAATGTTATGGGGTATATGAGACCCACGTGTAATATTAGGTTCCAGAACCCTCCCATTTCTTCTTCCTTCTTCCTTATTTTCTTCTCTTCCTTCTCTCAACGTTGGGCTTGCAATTAAAGGTAAGAAACTGAACTTGGTAGTTTCTTTGATGTTTTAAGATTGGAAATGGAAGCTTAGATGTTATATAAGCTAAAGGAAAGCTTATAGGACATTAAAACCACAAGATAAGTGATTTAGAGAAGGATTTGGAAAATGAATTTTTAGATGAAATTTTGATATGGATGAGTTTTTGATGTTTGAATCAGATTTTTGACTTGTCAAGAAGCTAACTAAGAAGTATGAGGTGTTAGAATTCAAATTAGAACATATTGGAATTTGGGTTGGATTCTTAAATGCTATATGGAGAATTAGATTTCTAAGTTTTAGAGGTATTTAATGGATAATAATTAGTTTAAGTAAGTGTATGAGAGCTAAGAGTAGTAAAGGGATTGAAATATGTATGTTTGAGTTGAAATTAGATGATTTTCGGGCTAAAAATAGGATTTCTGGGTTAGGGGAATCGGTACCCATTCAAGGGGAACCGATACCCCCTCAATGAAATGAATTTCCAGAATGCTAGAGGGGAATCGGTACCCCCAGGGGGGGAACCGATACCCCCTCATCGTATATGAAATTCCAGATTGCTTGAGGGGAATCGATACCCCTAAGGGGGGGGAACCGATTCCCCCATGAGAAAAAGAAGAAGAAGGAAAAGAAAGCAAGACTAAGCTATAAATTCTTTAAATTAGTAAGCTATTAAAGCTTAATTGCAAGACATAGACGTCTGATGATCATCTTAAAAATTATGTTTATGTAGATACCGAGCCTACTCGAGTTCGGGAACAATCTACAAGTAGAATCGATCGAGGAAAAGGCAAAGAAGTATAGGTGAGTGCATATGCATAGCATGAATATAGTAGTATATTCAGTTCTAGACTTGTGATAAGTCTAGATTCCATATTTTGACATATGATTACATTTCATATTATGATACATGACATGAATTTGTATTAAATGTATTACATGACATGAATTCATATTATATGTATTACATGACATGAATATGCAGAAAAAGTTATACGCACTATGTGATAAAGGTATGTAAATGATATGCCTATGTGTTAAAGGTATGGAAATACTATGTCTACGCGATATGAACTACGGGAAATGTATAAGCCCATGTTATGTAGATGAGAACTATAGGTATAGTTGGCATGCCAAGGGTAGAGGGTATACTCGGTTCTTTAGGACATATTTATATCCTTTGGAACCTGTGTGAAGTCTTGAAAGACACATACTTGATCCATAGTATATGTATATGATTCTTAAGGAATTCTACGTGGTCCTTATGGACATAATTCTACGGGCACTTCGGTGCAATTCTACGGGCACTTCGGTGCAATTCTACGGGCACTTCGGTGCATTTATACGAGCTGTGGTGACAGCATAGTGCACAACCTCACATTACTCAAATACCTTAGGTTCTCAATATGCTATCATGGGCCAATAAACTTATTAATACAGAATAATGAATGTTACAGTCATACGCTTACAGGTATGGATATTGATAAGTATACTACATTGATTAGTTACATGTTTGCATCTCATCTCATATGATCCTGACATTTTCATTTCAATACATTGCCTTGTATTATTATTGCCTCACTAAGTCGATGACTTAGCGTGTGAGTGTTTCACACGTAGGATCCGGGGAATTAGACAAGACAGGTGAAGCAGCTTGACAGTATTACTCCTGCAACCACCAGATCAGAAGCAACTTAATCAGTAGGTCATTTTGTTATGTAAATAGCAGTTGGCATGTAATTAAAGGGTTAAGTTGTGTATGCTCTGAATATTTTTGTAAACTTATATTACAGTATGTATATTATTGTATTTTCTTAATACAAGTCCCAATATTTTACTATTATTTATTTCAGTTGTGTTTTAAAGTCAATGTAGTATCTCTGACTCATATCCGGGTCGGGTATGGGTTGGGGGTGTTACATGTCAGATACGCAAGGGATTACTTTAGAACCTGCTGATTCTAGCCAAAATGAGAAACCACGCACAATCATTATTCGTATCAACAAGTTGTTTGGAAATGCCAAGGAAATAGTGGCAACTATAGAAGTTCAGAAGGATGAAAAGAAGACATGCAGTCCAAACTCGTTGGTGTTTGATAGTCTATTCCCAGCATCAGGGGAAATAAAACTGGAAACTCCAGTTCAACTCAAGTTGAGAGGTGGATCTCGTTGTGATTCCATCCCAATATCATATAAGGAATTGTATGATGAACTGTTAGAAGCCCGAGAAGTGGCACCGCATTATGTGAAACCTTTGCAACTTCCATATCCAAGTTGGTATGACGTCAACGTTCGTTGTGAATATCATGCTGGAATTCAAGGACATTCTATTGAGAATTGTTCTACCTTCAAACGTCGAGTCCAACTTCTTCTAGATCATGGAGTATTGGAGTTTGAATTGAGAGGACAACCCAGTTTGAAAATAGATTATCCTGTTAAGTTTGAACCAAAAGTGACCGAAGGTAAGGGTATCAGTGAGGACATCCAGGAAGAAAATTGTTTGCCAAAATACGAAGCTCTGATTCGTCATTTGAAGAGTGAAAATGATAAATTGAGCAGAGAGATGGAAGCCATGCGAGATGATTTTCAAAGGATCAGTCAAGCTTTTAAATTTGTTGGTATGGGAAATGTCCCAGATGAGTGGATAACAGGAGTCGCTAAACTGAAGAATGACGCTGAACAGTGGAGAAGGAATTGTAAGGTGCACGAGGGTCGAGTCGAGAAGTTTTCTCATGATTTACAGATTGCAGAAAGAAGACGCAATATAGCTATTGATAATTTGGGAAAATATCAAACCGAAAATCAGATGTTGAATAAGTCCATTGCCAATATGGAAATTTCATATCAACGCCACAAGCGGGAGAATGACGCTGATCTAGAAGCCGTTAGAGCCAAGAACAACAAATTGATGAAGATTATGGATGATTGTAGTGATCTTATGCAAGAGCTTCATAACCACAATGATTTTCTTGCAAGGAAGATTCAACAGCAGTGTCTACAGCTCCGAGAATCGGCACTCAAGATAGAGAAAAAAGATAAAATCATGAAAGAAGCTATGACACAAGCAAGCGATGTTGCTCACAAATGGGTTGATTTAGCTGGCTTTGCAAGAGAATTAAAGCAGATTGACAACTCGACCCCCGAGCATGAGTGGAAATTAAATTGGCTTTTTAAGGAGATAGAAAAGTTCGGAGTGAAAGCTGTCCATTATATGTAAAGTTTGTTTGATGTATCGAGACCTTTGTGTTCAATGAAAGTTGTTTTAAGATGGTCACTCTGGAATGACACCTTTTGTATTTGCATTTGGCATTTGCATTTACATTGTATGTATTTATTTAAGCATTTTACATGCATTAATTATAAAAACACAAAAATAATTTATGGAAGGATATGTGACAGTAATCACAAGATCCTCCATTCATACTACTTCCTCATCATCGTGAATAAGCAAATGGAAGCAATGGAGCAATCTCATAAGGGATCACAAGATCAGTTGCAAGAGCAATTAGTCGGGTCACAACAAGATACAAGGAATCAAGCATCGGGTTCTTTGCAAGGCGTATCGAATCAAATGATCCAGGTACTGGTACCACAGGCTGCTGGTAAAGAGAAAATGAAGGATAAAGGAAATCAATCTCATCAGACTGGAACATCAAGAGTGATAATTTTCCCTGGAGCATCTAACTCAGACCTAGGGATGAGCCTCGTCAATTTTGAGCAATTTGAAAACAAATTCAGGTGGTTGAATGAAGCCATTAAAGATATGAAGGTTGTTAATGCCCCTCACAAGGAGTTAGAAGCTAGAGAACTCAGTTTGGTCCCTGATTTGGTTATCCCACGTGAATTTAGGGTGACTAATTTTGAGAAATATGATGGCACTAGTTGTCCCATAATTCATCTGAAGATGTTTTATAGAAAGATGGAAGGGTACCTAAATAATGACAATATGTTGATTCATTACTTCCATGATAGTCTTGCTGGGCCAGCTATAGTATGGTATAACCGTTTGAACAAAGAACAGATCAAGACATGGGTCAATCTAGCTGATGCTTTTTTGGGACAATATCAATATGTTAAAGGCTTAGCCCCAAAACGTCATGACCTTCAAAGGATAAGAATGAAAGCTACTGAGAGCTTTAAAGAATATGCCCTAAGATGGAGATGAGTGGCAGCACAAGTTCAACCTCCTTTGTTAGGAGAAGAAATATCATATATGTTTCACGATTCTCTTTCAGCTCCTTTCTTTGAGTTAATGCTGGGAAAGTCAATGAATAACTTCAAGGATCTTATGATAGCTGGGGAGTTAATTGAGGATGCAATCAGCAAAGGAAACTTGAAAGACACTTCTAAAAACCCAACCGATCAAAAGGAACAAGCTGATGAGGTGAATGAATGTCACGTCCAGAGCTCTCAAAGCCATAAAAGAAAAGGGGCAGTGGGTTACTCGAGACGTCCAAAGAAAGTCCCAAGATCAAAAAATGCTTTGAAAGTGTTCCAAACTCCTATCTCATATCTGTATCCCCATTTGATTGAAGGTCAATACCTTACACCGAGGCCAGTGAAAGTGCAATCAGACCCTTCTGCTCATAGATATGATCAAGATAGTGTCTGTAATTTCCACTTTGGGGCATTGGGACATTCTACGAGAAACTCTAGGCCGCTGTTAAAGGAGATAGAGATGCTTGTGGCAAATGGGACGTTAACAGAGGAATTGGTGGAACAGTGGATGACGAGCTCGAGTGGGGCATCAAAGAGCAATATGTAACATCCGTTTGAGTTAAATGCCACGACATTAGATGGGTAATGGGGCATCCTAGGTAGGAAGAAATCATTTCATTCTATCATGAAGCTTTATTCAATCTGCATCATGTTTGAACTTGTTTTTCATCATTTCTCAGTTTTTTTGTAATGATGTTTAAATGAATTCATGTTACTTTAAGGATGGTGAGCATTGAATCAAATTTGCAACTTGATATTCTTTGAATATCAACTGAATTAAAAAACTCTGTAAATGGTCAGAGTTATTGTTCTTTGACAAAGTGACATGATTGAAACCTGATAAAACAAGGACCCTGGACCTTACCCCCAGAATATATAATCGAACACCATACCTTTTCTTGTAGGATATAACTTTCTCCTCTTATAAGGGAATGGACAAGAGGCTTGGTATTCAGGTATGCATAGGAACAGACAACATGAGGCATCTTTTGTGTATGATGTTACAAAACTGACTAGATTTCACTTCTGTTGATGACGTTCAAGGATGATTATGATATTTACAGATGGAATAGTCGAGTAGGTGAATCTAGTTTAGGTCAGTTGCTTGGAAATTGAACTCTAACGATGAAATTTTCTGACTTTCAACAACACCTAGACTATGACAGGTTCTTCTTGACAAGCTTAAGAAATTGGACCCGTATACCCAAATTATAATATTATATGTATACAATAAAGCTTGAGCTGTCCCTCTAGAGCAATTGGTTAAACGCCCTGGCTTTATGGACATAATTTAGCTAGCCTAATAAAGGTGATGATATTATATATATACAATAAAGCTGAGCTATTCCGCTAAAGCAATTGGTTATAGAGGAAACTCGAAAGCCCTGGCTTTATGAATAGATTATATTCAAACCATGACCTTGATCGGGTACCTGGCAATTTGGTGTATGCTCCACTGTGATTGTCAAGTCAAAGACTTTGTGATGAGAAGAACCCTTCAGCTAGCCCGATAGAGGCAAATTACAATAAAGCTGATTTCAGCTAGCCAGACAATGGCAAATTAAATCAATTTTATGAATAAGGAGATTCGGTAAAAATGGACTAAGGGAGTTAAGGAACACCTGTTATAGTCAATTTCACACGGGCACTCAGGAATTTCATTTTTTAGACCGATATTCCTGCACTACCTGTAACATCCCAAACTAGGGGTTAGTGGCTAAATTGTAAAGTTTAAGAATTTGATGAATTAATTAGAAGAATGGAATAATTCAATGATTTATTTGGAAATAATTCCTAAAAGTTGTTAGTAATTATTAAAGTAGATGAAGGGAAAAATGGTCATTGAACAAAGATAATATTAAATATTAAATATTAATAAATGGGTATTATAATATATAAGAGGTATGATTGAAGAGATAAGTTTTAGACTTATCTTCTTCATCATCTTCTTTCAAACGTGAAGAGCCAAGCTTGCAAAGGTGAGTTTCTTTGTTAGTTGGTTATTTGCTAAATTTATGGTTGGGTTTTGATCATTAGATAATAACTAAGCTTAAGGAAAGCTTAAGTTATCTTAAGATTGAAAGATAAAGAAGTTATGAAAGATTAAAGAAAATGAGTTTTTAAAGGAAATTCTGGAAAAGAGTTAATAAGAGATTTTTAAGATGGAATTTGACTTGTCATCAATAAGAATAAGAGATTTATGAAGTTAGAAAAGATTTATAACAAATTTGAAAGTTTAGTAAGATTCTTAATTTTAAGAATCTTGATGAAATATGGAAGATAAAAATGATTTATATGGGCATAAGTTGGTTTCAATAATGATAGTTGAGTTAAAGTCATAATAGGGGATCAAAATAGAAGAATTAAGGGAAGAGTTGATGATTTACGTGTTAAAATGTCAGTTCTGAAAATGTGCATCGATGCACATTCATTGTGCACCGATGCATCGATGATAAATACCATAAATTGTTTAAGATGCATCGATGCACATGCAGTGCATCGATGCATGATTTTAAATAGAAAACATCGAATAGGATTTATGCATCGATGCATAAGGAGTGCATCGATGCATCCCCATTAAATAAAAACATCGAATGCATTTTATGCACCGATGCACAAGTAGTGCATCGATGCATACATTCATTGATAGAGGAAATGGGCTTTTCTCTTAGCCTAAGAAGTGACAGTTTAGAATATATCAATTGGAATATTGATATGAATCTGTGTATTGTTATGTAGAGATAGAAAGTGATCTGTTTCGGGACAATTGAGGAATTAGAATCGAATCAAAGCAAAGCTAAGGTGAGTGCAATTTATTTTGTACTTATTTTATTGAATTAACATTGGCTTGTGATGAGCCAGTGATGGAGTTACTATGGTAAGAAGTAACTTCTAAATTGTTATGTGATTACCATGTATGCATTAATACATAGAAATAGATGGATGCTATGTTATATGATTTATATGCTTAAGTGAAAATGCAACATATGATATATGTTATTTGACATGACATGCATGGTTACATGAAAGAAAGCTATGTGACTACATGTATATGTGAAAGAAGCTATAAGCTTATATGCACATGTGATATATGTGATATGAATTACATGAAATGATTTACATGAATACATGTATATATATATAATACATGTGATATGATATGAGATATATGGTTACACATACATGTGGTATGTGACAGAAGAGAAAGAACAAGTGATACGAAATGTATAAATAAAAGCCCATAGTATATGATACGAGAGCTATAGGTATAGTTGGCATGCCAAGAGTCGAGGGTTTTACCTATGTCTTTCGAGACATATGGACAGTATACCTATGTTCTAAGGAACATATGGACAGTTTACCTAGGTTCTTCGGGACCTATGGATAGTTGCCGAGGTTCTTTATGACCTCTGGATAGTTACCGGGGTCTGTGTGACCTCTGGATAGGTCATTCGGGACATTTATACGAGCTGTGGTGACAGCATTAGTGCACAACCTCAATGTACTCACATACCTCTATTCTCAATAATATACATGGGCAATGAAATTGACAGACAAATGAAAGTGAAAGTGATAAAAGAAGGTAAGTTGCATGTGTGCATTACCTGATTGTATATTGTTATCATACAATAGATTCATGCATATTGATATGTCATGATTCAATGATATGAATGCACATACATGAATTATATGATGTTATGTGTGTTTCTGGGTATAGTGATATATGTGTTATATGATGAGTATATGGTAAGTGGAAAGGATTATTGATAGTGTTTGCATATGTATGTCTTTTATGTATATGAAATGATATATGGTTATATTATATGTTTTATATGCCTCACTAAGTCTATGACTTAGCGTGTAAGTGATTTACACGTAGGTACCAAGAAACGAGAAGTGAAAGAATAGAAGTGGCAAAGACAGTATCACTACTAAAAGATCAGATCAGAAGTATTTGACAAAGTATGTATTTGGTTATGTATAAAGTGTTGGCATGTAATAAGTCATTAAGTACGAGCACTCTGATCAAGTCTGTATTTTGTTTTAAATAAAGTTTTAAATTTCCCGGGATTTTTCTTAAGAGTCAAGATTTGAAAAGTCAATGTGACACGTCGGACTCGTATCCGGGTCGGGTACGGGTTGGGGGTGTTACATTTAATGGTATCAGAGCTACGATTTAGCCGATTCTAGGCTAAAAACGAAGTCAAAAGTGTTTTAAAAAGTATACATGCCAACGAAATAGTGAAAACTTCTGATCTGATAGAAAGTAAGTATACTGTTTTGCTAATAGAATGATATGATTGTATTTTATTAGATGTCTGGACAAGACAACTCCCGAGACGTAACGGGAAATGATAGATTAGCTGAAGGTAGTAATTCACCTGCCCTGGCCAGGCAAGGTGAAGGACAGACACTTTCTGGAGTGACTGTGCATGACCAAGACGTTTTCTTTAGAACGTTAGACGTGGTGTTGATGCGTTTCCAATCTCCTGCTCCTTCCATTCCGAGAAGGAATATAGCAAAATATTTAAAAGGATTAGGAGCTCCTAAATTCAAAGGTGAAGTTGAGGAGAGTCCTGTTGAAGCGGACTTTTGGCTCAATGACGTAAAGATTATGCTAGATGGACTTCATTGTTCTGATATGGAAAAGTTAGACGGAGTAGTCTCCTTGCTTCGTGGACAAGTGAGAATATGGTGGACGAACGTTACTCTAAGAATGACAAGTGACCAAGTGACCTGGTTCTTGTTTTTAGAAGAGTTTAAACACAAGTATATAGGAGACCAGTTCATCAAGCAAATGAAACAAGAATTCTTGAATCTGAAACAATTGGATCACACTATATATGAATATGAGTGTGAATTCAATAAGTTGAGTCGTTTTGCGGCTGAGTTAGTTCCAACAGAAAAAGATGCATGCGAATGGTTTGTGGAGGGCTTACGCCCGAGAATAAAGGAGATGTTGATTGTGTTAAATCTGTCCTCGTTTCAAGAGGTAGTGAATCGTGCAAAAGCTCTTGAAAAAGCTCAGAATGAACGTTATGGGGATCAAAGAGTTCAATCTTTTAAAAGAACGGGGCCTTTATCGAGTTTAGTATCACCCAAAAGAAGTAGAGATTCTGATTTTTGATCTCAAGCACGGTCAGAGTTGATGACATCCTCTGCTAGAGGATCAAGTCAGATGAGAGATAGACAGACTCAATTTGTAGAGTCTGGTGATAGAAGAGCACAATTGAGACATTGTCAGAATTATGGAAGATATCATGGTGGGATATGTAGAATTAAATCTGGAGCTTGTTTCCGATGTGGGGAAATAGGACATTTCATGAGAGATTGTCCATTGAAGGACAGAGAGCTTGCACAATCAGAACGATCTATTTTGATGTCTCAAAGAGGTAGGGGTAGAGGTAGAGAAAGAAGCTATGTCATGATTGATATGTCATGATTCAATGATATAAATGCACATACATGAATTATATGATGTTATGTGTGTTTCTGGGTATAGTGATATATGTGTTATATGATGAGTATATGGTAAGTGGAAAGGATTATTGATAGTGTTTGCATATGTATGTCTTTTATGTATATGAAATGATATATGGTTATATTATATGTTTTATATGCCTCACTAAGTCTATGACTTAGCGTGTAAGTGATTTACACGTAGGTACCAAGAAACGAGAAGTGAAAGAATAGAAGTGGCAAAGACAGTATCACTACTAAAAGATCAGATCAGAAGTATTTGACAAAGTATGTATTTGGTTATGTATAAAGTGTTGGCATGTAATAAGTCATTAAGTACGAGCACTCTGATCAAGTCTGTATTTGTTTTAAATAAAGTTTTAAATTTCCTGGGATTTTTCTTAAGAGTCAAGATTTGAAAAGTCAATGTGACACGTCGGACTCGTATCCGGGTCGGGTACGGGTTGGGGGTGTTACATTTAATGGTATCAGAGCTACGATTTAGCCGATTCTAGGCTAAAAACGAAGTCAAAAGTGTTTTAAAAAGTATACATGCCAACGAAATAGTGAAAACTTCTGATCTGATAGAAAGTAAGTATACTGTTTTGCTAATAGAATGATATGATTGTATTTTATTAGATGTCTGGACAAGACAACTCCCGAGACGTAACGGGAAATGATAGATTAGCTGAAGGTAGTAATTCACCTGCCCTGGCCAGGCAAGGTGAAGGACAGACACTTTCTGGAGTGACTGTGCATGACCAAGACGTTTTCTTTAGAACGTTAGACGTGGTGTTGATGCGTTTCCAATCTCCTGCTCCTTCCATTCCGAGAAGGAATATAGCAAAAGATTTAAAAGGATTAGGAGCTCCTAAATTCAAAGGTGAAGTTGAGGAGAGTCCTGTTGAAGCGGACTTTTGGCTCAATGACGTAAAGATTATGCTAGATGGACTTCATTGTTCTGATATGGAAAAGTTAGACGGAGTAGTCTCCTTGCTTCGTGGACAAGTGAGAATATGGTGGACGAACGTTACTCTAAGAATGACAAGTGACCAAGTGACCTGGTTCTTGTTTTTAGAAGAGTTTAAACACAAGTATATAGGAGACCAGTTCATCAAGCAAATGAAACAAGAATTCTTGAATCTGAAGCAATTGGATCACACTATATATGAATATGAGTGTGAATTCAATAAGTTGAGTCGTTTTGCGGCTGAGTTAGTTCCAACAGAAAAAGATGCATGCGAATGGTTTGTGGAGGGCTTACGCCCGAGAATAAAGGAGATGTTGATTGTGTTAAATCTGTCCTCGTTTCAAGAGGTAGTGAATCGTGCAAAAGCTCTTGAAAAAGCTCAGAATGAACGTTATGGGGATCAAAGAGTTCAATCTTTTAAAAGAACGGGGCCTTTATCGAGTTTAGTATCACCCAAAAGAAGTAGAGATTCTGATTTTTGATCTCAAGCACGGTCAGAGTTGATGACATCCTCTGCTAGAGGATCAAGTCAGATGAGAGATAGACAGACTCAATTTGTAGAGTCTGGTGATAGAAGAGCACAATTGAGACATTGTCAGAATTATGGAAGATATCATGGTGGGATATGTAGAATTAAATCTGGAGCTTGTTTCCGATGTGGGGAAATAGGACATTTCATGAGAGATTGTCCATTGAAGGACAGAGAGCTTGCACAATCAGAACGATCTATTTTGATGTCTCAAAGAGGTAGGGGTAGAGGTAGAGAAAGAAGCTATGTCATGATTGATATGTCATGATTCAATGATATAAATGCACATACATGAATTATATGATGTTATGTGTGTTTCTGGGTATAGTGATATATGTGTTATATGATGAGTATATGGTAAGTGGAAAGGATTATTGATAGTGTTTGCATATGTATGTCTTTTATGTATATGAAATGATATATGGTTATATATGTTTTATATGCCTCACTAAGTCTATGACTTAGCGTGTAAGTGATTTACACGTAGGTACCAAGAAACGAGAAGTGAAAGAATAGAAGTGGCAAAGACAGTATCACTACTAAAAGATCAGATCAGAAGTATTTGACAAAGTATGTATTTGGTTATGTATAAAGTGTTGGCATGTAATAAGTCATTAAGTACGAGCACTCTGATCAAGTCTGTATTTTGTTTTAAATAAAGTTTTAAATTTCCCGGGATTTTTCTTAAGAGTCAAGATTTGAAAAGTCAATGTGACACGTCGGACTCGTATCCGGGTCGGGTACGGGTTGGGGGTGTTACATTTAATGGTATCAGAGCTACGATTTAGCCGATTCTAGGCTAAAAACGAAGTCAAAAGTGTTTTAAAAAGTATACATGCCAACGAAATAGTGAAAACTTCTGATCTGATAGAAAGTAAGTATACTGTTTTGCTAATAGAATGATATGATTGTATTTTATTAGATGTCTGGACAAGACAACTCCCGAGACGTAACGGGAAATGATAGATTAGCTGAAGGTAGTAATTCACCTGCCCTGGCCAGGCAAGGTGAAGGACAGACACTTTCTGGAGTGACTGTGCATGACCAAGACGTTTTCTTTAGAACGTTAGACGTGGTGTTGATGCGTTTCCAATCTCCTGCTCCTTCCATTCCGAGAAGGAATATAGCAAAAGATTTAAAAGGATTAGGAGCTCCTAAATTCAAAGGTGAAGTTGAGGAGAGTCCTGTTGAAGCGGACTTTTGGCTCAATGACGTAAAGATTATGCTAGATGGACTTCATTGTTCTGATATGGAAAAGTTAGACGGAGTAGTCTCCTTGCTTCGTGGACAAGTGAGAATATGGTGGACGAACGTTACTCTAAGAATGACAAGTGACCAAGTGACCTGGTTCTTGTTTTTAGAAGAGTTTAAACACAAGTATATAGGAGACCAGTTCATCAAGCAAATGAAACAAGAATTCTTGAATCTGAAGCAATTGGATCACACTATATATGAATATGAGTGTGAATTCAATAAGTGAGTCGTTTTGCGGCTGAGTTAGTTCCAACAGAAAAAGATGCATGCGAATGGTTTGTGGAGGGCTTACGCCCGAGAATAAAGGAGATGTTGATTGTGTTAAATCTGTCCTCGTTTCAAGAGGTAGTGAATCGTGCAAAAGCTCTTGAAAAAGCTCAGAATGAACGTTATGGGGATCAAAGAGTTCAATCTTTTAAAAGAACGGGGCCTTTATCGAGTTTAGTATCACCCAAAAGAAGTAGAGATTCTGATTTTGATCTCAAGCACGGTCAGAGTTGATGACATCCTCTGCTAGAGGATCAAGTCAGATGAGAGATAGACAGACTCAATTTGTAGAGTCTGGTGATAGAAGAGCACAATTGAGACATTGTCAGAATTATGGAAGATATCATGGTGGGATATGTAGAATTAAATCTGGAGCTTGTTTCCGATGTGGGGAAATAGGACATTTCATGAGAGATTGTCCATTGAAGGACAGAGAGCTTGCACAATCAGAACGATCTATTTTGATGTCTCAAAGAGGTAGGGGTAGAGGTAGAGAAAGAAGCTATGTCATGATTGATATGTCATGATTCAATGATATAAATGCACATACATGAATTATATGATGTTATGTGTGTTTCTGGGTATAGTGATATATGTGTTATATGATGAGTATATGGTAAGTGGAAAGGATTATTGATAGTGTTTGCATATGTATGTATTTTATGTATATGAAATGATATATGGTTATATTATATGTTTTATATGCCTCACTAAGTCTATGACTTAGCGTGTAAGTGATTTACACGTAGGTACCAAGAAACGAGAAGTGAAAGAATAGAAGTGGCAAAGACAGTATCACTACTAAAAGATCAGATCAGAAGTATTTGACAAAGTATGTATTTGGTTATGTATAAAGTGTTGGCATGTAATAAGTCATTAAGTACGAGCACTCTGATCAAGTCTGTATTTTGTTTTAAATAAAGTTTTAAATTTCCAGGGATTTTTCTTAAGAGTCAAGATTTGAAAAGTCAATGTGACACGTCGGACTCGTATCCGGGTTGGGTACGGGTTGGGGGTGTTACACTACCTTTGTTAGAGGAGTCTACGAGGCTTGAACAAATGGAAGATTTCAGATAACTGAAATAGAAGTGTTCTAGAAAGTCTAGTAATTGATTATGCAAGTTGCGTCATTTTATCCGTATCCGATTAAAATACCAAGCCAAGAAAGAGGTGCATGTTAAAATGTTCACGAAGACTGAGAAAGAAATGAAATTTTGGTGGTCAAAACCTTTAAAAAAAAAAAAAAGCCAACCTGAAGCCAACTCATCAATTTTGGCACTTGTTAAAGAGTTATAACTCTGAAAACATTAAAAAGAGCTATTGATTCTTTTTTATATTCTTTGAACTCATGTTTATGATTTGATTTAATTGTGAGCTTGAATTAAGGGGCAATTTTTTTATAAAATTCTTTCATTCTTTGATCCCTAAAATAAGAGAAAGAGGAAAACATTTTCAAACAGGACAGTCTTAAATGTCAAAGGTCCTTGAAGCTGGAAAGATTCATTCTGCTTCTGTTGTAGAAAAAATAAATGATGCCAGAATAATGAAACATTTCACAGTATTGAAAGCAAGTAGTATGAGAGATTAGAAAGACTAAAGAATAAAACTTGTTACATTTCTTTGTGACGTTGCCAATTACCCATCAAGAAGATGGTGATTTCATTATTCAGAAAGGGCACATATTACAGCTTGTATAAAATGCAAGACATTTTGTTAGAAGAATTGGTCAATTCTTAAGTGTTTATGACAATGTGAAGAGACTCCTTCAAACTACTTGACAACACTACTATGTAGTGACACCAGAATGAGAACATTCAAGTTAGGATATGTTGGGCACAAAGAAATACATGATTACCCACATTGGGCCATGACTAGAAACCCATATCATATTGGGATGACAAGATTCAGACCAAGAAGATATTGAGAATGAGTCTCACGACTTGAAGTGTCAGGGGAAGACCGTGAATTTGAGTAGAGCTTACCTTGTAAAGCAAATCAACCGAGCATCAATCAATGGCAGAGTCATAAAAGAACAACTCAGAAAGCGTAATTGAGTCAAGGAC
The DNA here is from genome assembly GCF_006381635.1 of Hibiscus syriacus. NCBI lineage: Eukaryota > Viridiplantae > Streptophyta > Magnoliopsida > Malvales > Malvaceae > Hibiscus > Hibiscus syriacus. The sequence goes on along the minus strand of NW_024063527.1, from coordinate 514,937 downwards.
AGAAACGGGGCAACACAGTGGTATTTCTGATCATAGCAAGAAGTTGAGAGAGAAAACAATTTCTCCAAAATGAAGATAGAAAACGAAGACAACAAGAAGATAGAAGAAGATCAGAAGGCTCTTAAAAAAATGCAAGTTGGAAATTATGAGTTGTTATACGGATATCTAAAGCAAACCCCGGAGAGGAATGATCAAGTAGAAGAAGATTAAGTTTGCCACTTTGAGGTCAAATGAAGATGAAATCGACATTTATACATTCATGAGAACATCATTTGCATAAAAGAAAATGCATTACACTGGTACATTTAATTGCATTCGTGTTTCATGCATAAATACATGATTTTGATAGATCTTCCAATGAAAAGAGAAGATGCAGGATGTTAAAATCCCGACGATTGAAAGGTAGAAGTCAAACATCAAATACAGGGAATCGTGTTTAGAGAGAGAACCTGAGAAACACAGGGGTCAATCAATTGGGGAAGCATTACTTTGAAGCGGGGCACGTGGCCCGACCATTGAGTAGTTTTATGAAGTGATGAGAAGAATTTCTCATTAAAATATGAAATTTGAGATTTTGAAAAATAAGAAAGGTTTCTTACCCAGTAAACGATTTAAGTCATTCGGGCCATCCGTAAAACCTTCGGGTAGGATGTTTTCACATGAATTTGAAAATGAAAAACGATGTTTTGAGAAGATGAAATTTTTGAAAACAAAGAATGCGATTTTCAAAATTTCACAATTTATAAGTCCTTCGGGCCATCAATAAGTCTTTCGAGCATGACGCTTAAATCCTTCGGGTCATCTGTAAGCCTTTAGAGCAAGATGATAAGTCCTTCAGGCCATCCGTAAAACCTTCGAGTAGGATGTTTTCACATGAATTTGAAAATGAAAAACGATGTTTTGAGAAGATTAAAATTTTGAAAACAAAGAATGCGATTTTCATAATTTCACAATTTATAAGTCCTTCGGGTCATCAGTAAGTCTTTCGAGCATGATGATGAAATCCTTCAGGCCATCAATAAGTCTTTCGAGCATGATAATTAAATCCTTCGGGTAATTTTTAAGCCTTCACGGAAGAGTAGTGAAGCAAATCCGTCAGTAAGTCTTTCGAGCATGATGTGAAATCCTTCGGGTCATCAGTAAGTCTTTCGAGCATGATGATTAAATCTTTCGGGTCATTTGTGAGTTTCTCGAACAAGATGATAAATCCTTCGGGTCATCCATAAGACCTTCGGGTAGGATATTTTCACTCCAAGATGATAAGTCCTCCGGGCCATTTTAAGCCTTCTCGAGTACAAAGAAGTTGATCAATTGATTAAAAGGAAATGCGCACGAGAAGTCATTAACCGATTCAAAGTCCCAGGAAACGATAGGTTCAGATGGTAGTCGAGTCCAAGAAGATTCTTATATCTAGTTGTTGCGAGACAAGATCCCGCAAGAGAAATGGATTCTCAAAGATTCTCTTAAATTTTAAATTTTTCGAGTATAATGTTTTTCAAATCTGTAAGCATACATTAATGAGTGACAACGTTTGTTTTTCAGGTTTAACCTTCGAAGTTGAGCCTTCATGAAAGAATAATGAAGCAGAATCACACCAGAAGAATGTTTGAGTTCTACTCCCTGAAGCAAGAGGGAGCGAACCCGTAGGCAGAAGATTGTTCAAGTTTTACTCCCTGAAGTAAGAGGGAGCGAACCCGTAAGCAGAAGATTGTTTGAGTTCTACTCCCTGAAACAAGAGGGAGGAAACCCGTAGGCAGAAGATTGTTTTAGTTCTACTCCCTAAAGCAAGAGGGAGCGAACCCACTGGTCGAAGATTGTTCAAAGAAGAGGGAGCAGATCCCTCATCAAGTTTCAAAGCAAGGAGATGGAACTGGACGAAAACATGTTGTCTTTTTTATCTTTGCCCTATTCTTGTTAACACAAGAATGAGCAAAGAGGGGCAGTTGTAGACATCCGTTTTGTCCGGGATATAATAATTATATTATTATTATATTATTAATATTATTAATACTGTTTATTTTATTTCTTATAGGCCCAATTACACGACAACACTACAATTGGCAAATGGAGACTCAATCGAAGCAAGCCCGAGCCAAGGCCATCAAAGATTCTAGAGGTCAATTATCTTGTTCTTCCTCAACCGTTTCCACGTGCCTGCAACAAATAGAAAACGGAAGTGAGCAGATAAAGGGAAAATGACCACAACGTGGGGGATGGGGGAAAGAAACAGTTTGTATGGGCAGTTTTTTATTGGTAATTAAGGACAAGAGGAGGGGAAAAGAGGAGATTACACAGACAAACAAAGGAGGGAATTAGCCGAGAGGGGCAACGGTAATTAACCGAGAGAAACAAGAGCAGAGACCATTAGTGGAAAAGAAAAAAAACTCTTTTTCATTCGTTTTTACACAATATAGCAAATGATAATAACAGTGTGTAAACTTCCTTTCCCTGTATTCTAAGAGCAAGCGGTGTATTTCGAAAGCAACACAAGCAATTCATAAGCAGGTTTTTCTTTATTCTATTAATATCATTTTTTTTCTTCCTTTGAAATACCCAGCAATGTATGTGGTTTGTAATTTTTCTTTCGAAGCATAAAATAAGAAGAGATGGGTCGATTTACCTAGTTAAGGTGTCGGTCATCGGTGTTGAGACCATCGGAATGAAGAGGCTCGAACGATCGAATCCTACACCAAATAGGGGTTGTCTCCTTTAATTTTCTAGAGTATAGGGATTAAGTATAGTTTCGATTTTGCTTACCTAGCTGAGTTGGGTTCTCGCCGCAGTAATGGAGTCTCGGTTGTGCATAAGATGAATGAGAGTCGGGGAAGAAGAGTAGAAGAGGGGGCTTACGGTTTTTGAAGGGTAAAAAATAGGAGGTTGCATTTAGGCTCAGTTTGGGGTTGGTTCTAGCTGTCTCACCCTTCACAATCGGAGGGCTTAACTGGTGGTGGCCGACGTTTTTCTGTTGGGTTTTGGAAATGATGGTGGCCCCCTCGTTTTGTCGAAAGTGGGAGAGAGGGGTGGGGAGAGGAACATCTATTAGGTTTAGTTTAATATTAGGTTTAGTTTTATAAATATTAGGAAATTTGGATTAATTATTTCTTGGTCAGCGAATCTTAGAGGTAAAATTAAGTTTAGGTTCTCTACATGTTGATTGTTTTATCCCGATTTGACCATCTTTATTTTTTATTTTTTTATTGATCCAAATGCATTAGTTTACTTTGTGTACATATCCATCTCTATTAGTTTATCTTTGTAAGTCAAGCAATTTGTGTTGAAATCCTTTTGCTGTTAATGGTTCATTCGAATTTAAACAGTTGTTGGGTTATGGCTTATCCCTCTCCTTTGATGTTTGTAGGTAATTTAATATGTTTATAAAATGTAAATAAACATATATGTGTATATCATCTATTTCATGTTTATCCAGCAGTGTTGTATGCATGGCTTTCTATATTATACCTATATATATGTGTGATGTATAGTATAATATAAATATATATATGTATACGTACTGACATATAAGTAGTTATTTTGTATCTCATGAATGCATGTGTAACGTATAATTATATATACGTATGTCATATGAGTATCATTCATAATAGGTAATGGTCATTCATCCATAATGTGTTTATGTCTAATTACATTGGATGATTTAATGTGTAAAATATAGTGAATTTACTTGGTTGTTAACACGTAGATTTAATTGCATGTATCTTTAATTTCTGATGTATGAAACTCTCATGTTCATAACTTGACTTATAAATACATAATCGGACTAAAGGTAATACCTTTTTAATTTAAAATTGTCTTGAGTGGCCTGTTTTAACTGATTAGAGGGCCGTTTTGACGATTTTAAATTAAAAGTGTATCCCGAAAGTGAAACTAAAATATTGATTCGTCACCTAAAATTTGGGAACGAAAGAAAAGGAAATGATCGTTTATTTAAATTTATCGAGAAAATATTGTTATAGCTTTTAAGATCTGGTCTCGATATTTGTAAAAAATCAAACATTCTTTATCTTTCTAAAACGACTTGGTAATTTTAATTTAATTTATGTGGGTGCTTTTGAATATTATTAAATTCACATCTTTTTTTATGGGATCAAAAGCCAAATTAAGTTCGAATTTGTAAAATTCATTGCAAAGACGTTAATTAATCGATTAGGTACCGATTTAGGGCGTTGTGGGGGTGCTAATCCTTCCCCATACGTAACCGACTCCCGAACTCATTTTTTGGTAACGCAGACCTCAATTTGTTATTTTAATTAAAATTAATTATTATTTAAAATGACAAAGCTTTTTTGGGTGCTCAATCACACCCTAATCAAAGATTAGTGGCGACTCTTTGAACCGTATTTTTTCTATCGTAAAGGAAATCCAAAATTTTTCTAAGCTGTAGATGCTTAATTTGTCTGGGGCCTATATCATTGGCAAATGAAAGCAGTTCTTGGGAGTTAAAAACCAGAAAAAACGTGGAGGGTCAGTTTTTATCAGAATTAACTGCCATAGAAAATTAAAAGGAGAAAGAGCATTGTAAACAGGGGACATCAAAAAAAAATTTACACAGAGAAGAGGAGAAATTAACCGAGAGCAAAAAAAAAACAAAAGAACCTCCATTGTTTCTTTTTACAGAAAGTAGATAGCAAAACAAAAAAACATTATACTGTTTTTTTTTCTTCTTCAATTTGAAAATCAAAGGAACGGAAGAGTTCACTCGTTTCAACGAATCAAAGCAATACAAAGTGGAATTCAGTTCCTACAAGGTTTTTGTTTTCTTTCCTACGATTACATTAATATTTCCATTCATCTATTTTAATTTTTTTTTATAGATTAAATGCAAATTGTAAAGTATTAAAACATAGATATATACTCGAAGCAGTAAATGCATGACATTTTTTTCTGTTTGATTATTATCTATGGAGGTATCAAGATAAAAAATATATATATAAGTAGGGGCTTTAAGTTTACCTTAGCGTTTAGAGCATTACGCATCATTGAGGGGTCGAGTTTAACGTTGAAAGGGAGTGTTCATCGATTTACCTTATTCGTCGGAAGTGTCGTGTGAGCTTCGAAGGGTATGTAACGCAAGAGGATAACCGGTGATGGCCAAGCTCCAGTCATGGGTCTGTGGAAATGAATGGCGCCGCGTGAGTGGAGAAAATGGAAAAGTGAGGAATGGCTAAGTGTTTCCTGCGTGAGTTTGGTTTAGGTTTAGATTATTTAGGTTTTATATTAGATGTTTAGGGTAAATTAGCTCCTAGTCCCCAAATCTTAAGCATCCTTTATAAATTTGCCACCCGGGAGATTAATTTTCGAATTTGACCCTTTTTTTTTGTTGTTTATCCCGATTTCATCATTTTCCAATTTTAGTATTAGTTATAATTTTGTTGAATTATTTAGGTGTAGATCCATTATATTTATGTGTGTTGTATTTAAGTCCATTATGTTTATGTTTGTTTTTCTTTAAGTCTTTGTTTTAATTTTTTAATTAGTATGTTTAATTTTATGTGTATTTAAATTTAGTCCTTATTTTAACATGTATATATACACTTTTTAAATTTATAGTTTAGCATGTTATGATTTTGTTTTTATATTTGAGTCACATTTTGTACATTAGGTGTTAATATGCGTAATTTATGATTTTTAATTAAAATATACGTACGTAATTTTTTGTATGTCATATTGTATGCTATTTTTTAATTATGTTTAATTAATTTTGGCATGACATTTTTTTGCATAATTTGTATGATACCCTCATGTGCATAACTCGATTTATAAATACATAATCGGACTAAGGGTAATACCCTTTTAATTTAAAATTGTCTCGAGCGGCTTGTCTTAACTGATTAGAGAGTCGTTTTGACTATTTTAAATTAAAAGCGTATCCCGGAAGTGAAACCAAAAAATTGATTCGTCACTTAAAATTTGGGAACGAAAGAAAAGGAAATGTTCGTTTATTTAAATTTATCGAGAAAAGGTTGTTATAGCTTTTAAGATCGGATCTCGATATTTGTAATTAATCGAACATTCTTTATCTTTCTAAAATGACTCGGTAATTTTAATTTAATTTATTTGAGTGCTTTTGAATGTTTTAAATTTACATTTTTATTTTATGGGATAAAAAATCAAAATAAATTCGAATTTGTAAAGTTCATTGCAAAGACGTTAATTAATCGACTAGGTACCGTTTTAGGGCATTGTGGGGGTGCTAATCCTTCCCTGCACGTAACCGACTCCCGAACTCGGATTTTGGTAACGCAGACCTTAATTTGTTGTTTTAATAAAAAATATTTTTTATTTAAAATAACAAACAATTTTGGGTGCCCAATCACACCCTAATCAAAGATTGGTGGCGACTCTTTGAACTGTATTTTTTTTCGATCGTAAAGGAAATCCAAAATTTTTCGAAACGAGAGGTTTTTAAATCGCATTTGTTTTTAAATTAAAAATCAGTTGAAAGAGGTAAATTAAAAATTAATGTGGTTTTTAAAATCTCACCTTTTCACCATTAAGAAAAAATCGTTTCGACAGCTTGGCGACTCTGCTGGGGACTTTTTTTTAGAGAGTCAGGCCGATAGTCGATTAATTAATTATCTTTGCAATTGAAAATTATAAATTCGATTTAATTTGGTTTTTGATCCATTGTTTGGTTTTTAATAATTTTTGTTTGTATTTTGATTTCTTTAATTTAATTCGATTGACAATTAAATAGTTGTACTAATCTGTTTGCTAATGGTTTCAGAATAATTGTTTGTTTTAGGAATTTATTTTGAGTGTTTTTATGTTTGTTTTTTCGCTTTTCCTCACACACTGCACAGCTGCATTATCATAACATGAGCTAAAACCCTGCTCCGTCCTATTTAAGTAGGAGTTAGAGACTATGCCCTCGTGTGGTTTTCACCTCCGCATGGGATAGTGGATCGCTCCTGGAGCTCACGCCTTATGGTCCTCGTGATGGTAATCACCTCCGCATGGACATAAGGAGGTGTGCTCCCTCGAAATTGAACTCGATCCCCTAAAGCCTGTGATGGGCCAGGATTGAGGGTTCGGCAGCCCAAAGGGGAACCGACAAGGATAATTCGAGAACCTATTACTTTAGAACCTAACCCGACATATAGTGAACGTAGAGCCTGAACTTAGGTTGAACCAAACCTGAACCTTAAGAATCCCGTGAGGAGGGTACACAAGGAAAAGTTTTTTTGAATCATTTATTTTCGTTTTTCGAATAAATGCATGCGAACTAGATATCATGCGGTTAGCATGCGAATTAGATATCATGCGGTTAGGATTTATTTTTGTGAATAACAAAGCATGGGGGTAAATATCATGTTGGGTAGGATCTGATAAAGCATGATTGGGTAGCCAGCATGTGTGGGTAGGATTCTTGAATAAATTATTATTCTGACTTAATTGCTTTATGTTTACTAACCGATCTTTTGTTATCTTTGCCTTGTTTCTTTTTTGTTTTGCATTGCAAGATCCATTACATGGTGTTGAATTGGGATCAATGTCCATATAGAAGGCCAGTAATATGGAACGAACGGTTCAGAAAGAGGTTGAAGACAATGCATATGTTTTGAGGTAGTCGGAACAGTCCCAACTGACCAATGGGGATAGCGTGATGCTTGGATACGTGTCGGAGTTATTTGGTTATACTCACATCAACGTGCGTCAGAATGATCTAAGTGAGCTAAATGAGATATGGGGAAGATGGACAGTAGCCGATAAGGAGATGTTTTATCAGTTGTACGGCGATATTTCTTATCTTCTGGATGTTCCTATTGACCGAAATATGTTTAGAGCGTTGGCGTAATTCTGGAACCCGGCTTACACCTGTTTCACATTTGGTAGAGTGGATCTAACACCAACAATAGAGGAGTATCAAGCTTTGGTCCGTTGTCCGAGGTCCCAGATAGATAGAATATATACCAAGCTGCCAGCCACTCCTTCATTTTAGAAGAAATTACTATTGATGACAGGAATAAGTGATGATTGGGTAGTCAGAAACATTAAGAAGAAGGGAGACAGTGAGTGCATCTCTTGGGCTGCTCTGAAAGAAGTAATTGCTCATCATCTTGATAAGATAAAGAAGCTTGACTTGTTTGCTTTAGGGATTTATGGACTTGCTATTTTTCCAAAGGTGTTAGGATATATAGACGTATCAGTCGTTGACCTGTTTGAAAGATTAGACAAGCGCGTGGATCCTGTTCCAGCTATTTTAGCTGAGACGTTCCGGTCTTTGAGTTCTTGTAGGCGCGAGGGAGAATGACGCTTTATAGGATGTGCACCGTTGCTGTTAGTGTGGATTCTGAGTCATTTCAAACATGTCGAAAGAGCACCAAGACGAGTGTTTCTAGAGGGGTTTTCGCCTTTGAAAGATTTTCTTTCTAAAGAATGGCCTGAGGGCTTTACCGAAGAAAAATGGATGGTTATCTTCAAGGATATCAGAGATGGAGATATTTTGTGGCGAGCTTCGTGGAATACCTCTTCGGATATACTTTACCGATGTGGAGAGCGAGATTGGGTTCCTTTGCCAGGTATATGGGGTTATGTTGGGTATGCACCGCTACTAGTTTCCAGACAGTATGGATCGAGGCAGTTCATTCCAGCCACGTGGGACTTGGTAGGATCGGATTTTGCATTCAAAGGAGATCAGTATAAGGGTAAAGTTAAATGGGTTGCTGAGGCCTGGAAGCAAACTCGTCGCGTGAATTTGTTCACCTATGATCTTGAGTTATCTCAAGAGTACGAGCAGTGGAGAAGCGGTCGAGTAAACGATAACATCCCGATAGTGAATCCTGAAAATATTCAGCCGGTGGAGGAACAGATGAGAGTGGTGCCATCTCCATTAGAGTTAGCCAAGCGCGATTTTGAAGCAGAACGGAGACAATGGAGAATGGTTTTGCAGAAACTGGAAGATGAAGTGTATCAAAAGGGATTGGAGATCGACATTCAGAAGAGTAGAGCAGATTGAATTGAAAAAGTGGAGAAGCAACTTCGACTAGATTTTGACGATCTTCGGTCAACTTATCAACGAATGGTAAAAGCTCAGGTAGGTTCTAGCTCGAGTAAGTCTGTCGAATTGAGGCAAGAGGTGGCGAGCCTCAAAAGAGTAGCCGGAGAGAGTCAAGAAGAGCTCAAGCAAAGCATGCACCAAGTGAAGATTTTATCGAAAGAAAAGGATTCTTTAGAGCAGCAGTTACAAGAGAGTTAAGCCCATAACGGGAAGTTGAAGGAGAGGATTTCAAGTTTAGAGACTACATTACGACAATACCGAAACAGGGAATGTAGCTCAAGCCGTGGGGAAGTTGAGAGTTTGAAAAAACAAGTGAGTGAGCTTGAAGCCATGGTTCAAGATTTTCAGAGGCAAGCAAGTGAGCTATCGATAGTTCCTTATGAGGGGGATATACAGTGGCGTTTTCGATGGGAGTGAGCTCAGGTGAGAGTTAAGCAAAGAGAAGATCTTATTGCTTGTTACCTAGGACACACGCGGAGAATAGCTCAATATTTGGTCATTTTATCCGAGGAAGCTACTGATGTGACTGAAGAACTGGATCCCGAGGCTGAAGAAAACCAGAAGATCGTGGAGTTACTAGCACATATACAGCAAATAGGAGAGATGGTGTAGATTTATTTGTGATATGTTTCAACTTTGTAATTGAACGTTGTTCTAATATAAAGAGTTGTTCTAAAGAGTCGTTCCAGGATCAACACCCTGCATTTTGCATATGCATTTTTAATACATTTAAATTTTTGCATCGCATTTTATTCATTCATATCATATGTTTCATATTCATTAATAAATATCAGCGATAACAAAATGACTCTGTGACAGAGTAATACTGGAAAATCCCAAGCATATCTACAGAACCAGGAAGAAAGTTATGGAGGGCAAACTTGCCCAAATTGAGAAGACTCAGTTGGAGTTACAAGATAATATCAAGAAATCTAGAACATGGGAAAAGCCCTATGCCAGAAGTTGTAACTGAGGACCCACTTCATCATCCAGGGTTAACCCCAGAACAATCTCAGAACGTTCAAGTGACCCCTATTCATGTCGGGAAGGTGCACATTAATCCAGTCGGTGCTTCTGTTAACGTACAACCTGGATCTAGTTCATATCAGGAAGAACATCAATATCATCAAGTTCCGGACCTTGATGAAGAAGCCAAGAAGGACCAAAACAATCCGTTGGAAGAGAAATGGAAGTAGTTAGAAAGAGAGGTTAGAGCCATGAAGGAAGATACCAGTGTCTATGGATTTGACGCAAAAGAGTTAAGTCTAGTTCCTGATCTGGTCCTGCCTCCAAAGTTCAAGGTTCCTGACTTTGAGAAGTTTGATGGTACCAGGTGTCCCTCTGCGCATATTACGATGTTTTGTAGGAAGATGACCGGATACATAGGGGACGATCAATTGTTGATACACTGTTTTCAGGAAAGCTTAACTGGTTCGGCAATCCGGTGGTATAACCAGCTGAGTAGAGTTAATATTAAATCGTGGAAAGACTTGGCTAAGTCATTTCTTGAGCAATACAAACATGTAAAATATGTTAGGCCCAACAGGATGATGTTGCAAGGAATGGAAAAGAAGTCTAACAAGAGTTTTAGACAATATGCTCAAAGATGGAGAGATGTAGCAGTGCAAGTCCACCCGCCATTGGAAGAGGAGGAAACAAATATGCTTTTTGTCAACACCTTAAAGGCTCCTTTTTTCTCGCATCTTATCGGTAATCCTTATCGAAGTTTTGCTGATGTAGTTACGGCGGGGAGAAATGATTGAAATGGCAGTTAAGAGTGGAAAGCTCGATGGAGGAGAGTCTAGTAAGAGGCCACCAACGAGGAAAAAGAAAAACGAAGTCAGTAATGTGAGGCAGTACGATTATAATGTGAGGCAGTATGATTATAATAACATCACTGTTTCCCGTCCTCAAGGAGCAGAGTCGTCAACACAAAATGATAATAGACAAGGGGCAAGGGACCAGAGGAGAGAGAGGCCTCAATTTGACCCCATCCCGATGACTTATAAGGAATTGTTTCAGATTTTGTATGATCGGCATGTGGTTTTACCGTATCACGTGACACCAATGCAACATCCTTTTCCCAAATGGTATGATGCTAGTGCCCAGTGTGAGTACCATGCAGGGAACCCTGGGCATTCCATTGAGAATTGTACTACTTTTAAGAAGGTTGTTCAAGCTTTGAGAACGAGGAATGTCATCAACTTTGGTGACAGTGAGCAGCCAAATATAGCTCAGAATCCGTTGCCAAGCCATGCAGGGGCAGGAGTTAACGCGAATACTGAAGAGAAAGGAAAGAGAATTGTAAGGAATGTTGGTGAGGTGGTATCACCCATGAGTTGGGTGTGGTGCCAGATGGTCAAGGTTGGATTGTTGAAGCCCAGTTTGACGGGTGAACAGTTTAACAGTGGAGAGGTATGTCAGTATCATAACAGTGAAGGACACAGTATTCAGTAATGTCCTGACTTCCTATCTTTGGTACAAGACATGATGGACAATAAAGAAATTGAGTTCCTTAGAGAGATTGCTGAAGAAGAGGAAGCCGAAGTTTGCGCTTCAGAATGATCGTCTAAAGGGGTATACAATGCCAGTTGTCCCCTAATTATTACTCCCAAGAATCGAGTTACTGAGAATGTAGCCCCGAAAGTGGTTATTACACCTCCATATCCATTCCCATATCGGGATAATAAACAAGTGCCTTGGAGATATGATTGCCAGATGGGAGATGTAACAAAAGAAAATGAGGAAGTAGATGAGGTGGGACGCTTTACTAGAAGCGGTAGGTGTTATTCTCTTAATCCACCTAAAGATTCTGAGAAGAAGGTTGCAGTTGATAAGGGGAAAAAGGTTGATGTGCAGATAGAAGAAGATAAGCCTGTTATCAATGAACCAGTAACCGAGAGTGAAGCGGTAGAATTTTTGAAGTTTCTGAAGCATAGTGAATACAGTGTTGTGGAACAGTTACACAAGTTGCTTGCCCGTATTTCTGTTTTATCATTACTTTTGAGTTCAGAGGCCCATATAAATGCTCTGTTAAAGGTTTTGAACCAGACTTTTGTTCCGAAAGAGTTGCCCATTGAAAAGTTAGATCGTTTAGTTTCCAATGTACAAGCTGATAATTTTTTATCTTTTTCTGAGGATGAAATCCCTTCTGGGATGATGGGTAGTCAGAAGGCTTTGCACATTACAGTTAAATGTAAAGGGCATGTGTTGTCCCGGGCCTTGGTTGATAATGGTTCAGCTTTGAATGTGATGCCCTTAGTGACTCTAAAGAAGCTTACATTAGATAGTACACTTATGAGAACCTGTCAAAGTGTGGTTCGAGCTTTCGATGGGACTAAAAGAGAAGTGTTGGGCAAGATTGATGTTCCTCTGAATATTGGTCCAGCAACTTATGAAGTGAAATTTCTCGTAATGAAACATTATGCCTACGTACAATTGTTTTTTGGGAAGGCCTTGGATTCATCAGGCCGGTGCAGTTCCGTCCACATTGCACCAGAGACTGAAATTTGTGATTGATGGAATGTTGGTATGTATTCATGCTGAAGAGGACATTATTGCTTCTGTTTCTACTACTGCTCCGTACATTGAAGTGGATGAGCAAGCGGTCGAGTGTTCTTTCAGATCATTGGAGTTTGTCAATGTTACGTTTGTGGCTGAAGGCATGAAGATACCAAAGCCTAGACTGTCAAATTGTACCAAAATAGGACTCAAGCTTACCCTTGGAAGAGGAGCAAAAGTTGGGAAAGGGTTATGAAGTCAGTTACAAGGACTGGTGAATCCAATATGCCCTGTTACTAAAAGAGATCGATTTGGTTTGGGGTATCAGCCAACTCCGAGGGATAAGCTGAGGGGAATTAAGAAGGGTCAGGAAATGAGAAAGGCCAGACTAGCTGGTGAAGACCTTAGCTGGGAACCCATGATCTTCCCGCCGTTGAGCAGCATTTTCATATCTGGGGGACATATGTTTCAAGGGAATTCAAGGAACACTGGGGTGATGGTTGAGAATGCCTTGGGAGATTTAGGCATTAACGTTATAACTGATGATGGGTTTGAGGAAATGAGAGTTATGGGCATTTATCCTGCACCGCCGGGCTTCGTGTTGGACAATTAGACCGCGGAAGAACTGCCTGTAGTTTACAAATCTTTTACAGAGTAATGCACTGGAACTTTCTCCCTGTTGTTCATACCCTGGGGCAATAGGTGATTTTATGTAAAGGGTTAAGATGTTTGTTTTTTCTTGCTTTCAATAAAAGATACATTCTGTTAGTTCCAAATGGCAAACATTCTCCCATGCATTTCATTCATTCATTCTTTTTTATATATATGTATGTATTTATTTCTTTCTATTTATTTATATGGGAAAAGATCCTCCCATATGTATATATGTATATATATCTTCTCTTTCATTATTTTTTCAAGAGCTCAGATATCAATAATATGAATGCTAATGATTCTGACCCGGAGATTGATTTCGAGAAGCCTATATGTCAAGGGGAAATCGAGGATTGTGATGATGATGAGGGATGTGAGCTACCTTCTGAATTGCTGAAAATGGTGGAGAATGAAGATAAGCAGATTCTGCCTCATAAAGAGCCTACCGATATTTTGAATTTGGGGACAGATGATGATAAGAGAGAAGTAAAGATTGGTATCACTCTGTCAGTTGGAGGTCGACAAGATCTGATAGAATTGCTTCAAGAATACAAAGATGTGTTTGCTTGGTCATACGAAGATATGTCGGGTTTAGATACAGAACTGGTTGTTCACAAACTGCCAATAAAGCCTGAATGTAAACCGGTACAACAAAAACTGAGAAGAATGAGACCCGAGATGCTGCTCAAGATTAAAGAGGAAATGAAAAAACAGTTTGATGCATGGTTTCTTAAAGTGGCTAAATATCCTGAATGGGTGGCGAATATTGTCCCAGTACCGAAGAAGGATGGGAAAGTTCGAATGTGTGTCGACTACAGGGATCTCAACCGAGCTAGTCCAAAAGATAATTTTCCTTTGCCATATATAGACACGCTAGTGGATAATACTGTTGGAAATTCTTTGTTCTCTTTTATGGATGGTTTCTCTGGCTACAATCAAATTAAGATGAACCCTGAAGATATGGAAAAAACGACATTCGTTACCATGTGGGGAACGTTTTATTATAAAGTAATACCGTTTGGATTGAAGAACGCCGGGGCAACATATCAAAGGGCCATGGTGACGTTATTTCACGACATGATGCATAAAGAGATAGAAGTTTATGTCGATGATATGATTGTCAAAGCTAAGACAGAGGAATAACATATTGGGAATTTGAGAAAGCTTTTTAAAAGACTAAGAAGATGCCAGCAAAAACTCAACCCAAATAAGTGTACTTTTGGGGTGATATCTGGGAAGTTATTGGGATTCGTAGTAAGCCAAAAAGGAATTGAAATAGACCCAGATAAAGTAAAAGCTATTCAAGACTTGCCACCCCCACGAACACAAAAAGAAGTCAGAGGATGTTTGGGGAGATTGAATTACATAGCTCGGTTTATTTCGCAGTTGACTGAAAAGTGTGATCCCATATTCCGCCTTCTTCGTAAGAATAACTCAGGGGAATGGAGTGAGGATTGTCAAAGAGCTTTTGAAGCAGTGAAAAGATATATGTCGAGCACTCCAATCTTAGCGCCACCCATCTCAGGCAAACCCTTGATTCTTTATTTGTCAGCTTATGAAAATTCAATGGGGTGTGTGCTGGGGCAACGTGACCAAACTGAGAAGAAAGAAAGGGCTATTTATTATCTCAGCAAGAATTTAACTGAATGTGAGACAAGATACTCACACATTGAAAAGTTGTGTTGCGCTTTAGTATGGGCTACCCGAAGGCTTAGACAATATATGTTGTATCATACTACTTGGCTTATATCCAAGCTTGATCCCTTGAAATATTTAATGGGTGTGCCTGCATTATCTGGAAGATTAGCTCGTTGGCAGATCTTATTGTCCGAGTTTGACATCCAGTATGTAAACCAGACGGTAATTAAAGGAAGTGCTATAGCGGAATTCATTGCAAGCAAGGCTTCGGAAGAATATGAGTCGTTGAGCTTTGATTTCCCAGATGAAGATTTAATGGCTATTTCGGTAGAAGAAGCATTTGCATCCACTAGCAAATATTGGAAGTTGAACTTCGATGGTGCTTCAAATGCCATGGGACATGGAATCGGGGCAATTTTGGTCTCACCAGAAGGAGAGCATTATCCTTTTACCAGTCGGCTTAATTTTGATTGTACAAACAATATGGCCGAGTATGAAGCTTGTGTTTTGGGTCTTAGAGCTGCTGTTGAACGCAAAGAAAAATGCTTAAAGTATATGGAGATTCAGCTTTGGTAATATACCAGCTCAGAGGGGAATGGGAGACAAAAGATCCCAAGCTTGTAGAATACCGTAAGTTGGTTATGGAACTTGTTGAAGAATTTGAAGAAGTAACTTTCAATTACCTTCCCAGAGAAGAAAATCAAATAGCAGATGCCTTAGCCACACTGGCAGCGGCATTTAAGATGAATGAGCATTCAAATATGATGCCCATTGAAATAAAGGCTTATGAGTATCCAGCCCATTGTTTTAATATTGAAGAGGAAAAAGATTGAAACCCCTGGTATTATGATATCTTACAATATATAAGGTATCAGAGTTATCCAGAACAGGCCACTGAGAATAATAAGAGAACCATTAGAAGAATGGCATCAGGGTATGTGCTTGATGGTGAGACTCTATAAAAGAAAAGTCTGGATCAGGTCTTGTTAAGATGTGTGGACGCGAAAGAAGCCAAATTGATTCTTGAAGAAATGCATGAGGGAATATGTGGTACCATGCTAATGGGCATGCTATGGCCAGGCAGATTATGAGATTTGGGTATTATTGGTAAACTATGGAAACAGACTGTATCAATTATGCCCGAAAATGTCACAAGTGCCAAATTTATGGAGATAGGATACATACTCCTCCTCATCCGTTGCACGTAATGACAGCTCCGTGGCCATTCTCAATATGGGGCATGGATGTTATTGGACAAATTTCGCCCAAAGCTTCAAATGGTCATCGCTTCATTCTGGTAGCCATAGATTATTTCACCAAGTAGATAGAAGCGGCTTCTTACGCAAATGTTACTCAGGCTACAATATGCAAATTCTTAAAGAAGGATATCATTTGTAGATATGGTTTACCAGAGAGGATTATCTCCGATAATGCGTTGAATTTAAACAATAAGATGATGGACTCGGTCTGTAAACAGTTCAAAATAAAGCATCCTAATTCCACCACTTATCGCCCAAAGATGAACGGGGCAGTAGAGGCGGCTAATAAGAACATCAAAAGGCTCATAGAGAATATGACTGAAACCTATAAAGATTGGCATGAGAAGTTGCCATTTGATCTGTTTGCCTATCGAACTTCTGTACGAACGTCAACTGGGGCAACTCCATTTTCTCTGGTATATGGGATGGAAGCTGTCTTACCTATTGAGGTGGAAATTCCCTCACTTCGAATTTTGTCAGAAGTAATGCTCGATGAGGCATAATGGGTCCAGGCTAGGTATGACCAGTTGAATTTGATTGAAGAAAAGAGATTGAAAGCTATTTGTCATGGTCAGATGTACCAAAAATGTATGATACGGGCACATGGTAAGAAAGTTCACCTTCGAGAATTCCATGAGGGAGATTTGGTGCTTAAAAGGATTTTGCCTATTCAGAAGGATTTCCGAGGAAAATGGATGCCCAATTGGGAAGGACCTTATGTTTTCAAGAAAGTCTTTTCTGGAGGAGCTCTAGTCCTAACTGAAATGGACGGATCAGAATTACAATATCCAGTGAATTCTGACGATGTTAAGAGATATTTCACTTGAAGAAGAAATAAAAGAGAAAAAAGAAAAAATGAAAAAAAATAATAATAAAAATGAAAAGAAGAAAAAGAAGAAAAAAATGAGAAAAAAGGAAAATGATGGAAAAAACGAAAAGGAAAAAAGAAGAAAAATAGAAAATGAAAAAAGAGAAAAATAAAAAAATTAAAAATAAAAGAAGAGTTCAAGATGAAAACCCGAAAAGGGCGTCTTGAAACCAAATGTGGTCTCAAGTTGAAAACTCGCAAAGGGCGACTTGAGTTGAATTTGAAATTCAGAATTCGCGCATAGTGGAGGTTCTGAATCAATTTTGGAAGTGGAAAGAGCTCCTGATATGGATAGTAACAATGACAGTTGGTGATCAGGGATGAGACTAAAGATTAATGAGTCTCGATTGAAATAACCAAGAGAAATTGAATGCACATGAGATTCAATACTGGTTTAGGGCATCCAATGATAGAGATTTGGGAGTTTAGAAGTAACTTCATACTCTTAAGCATCATAATTTTGGAGATCTTTTTGACAGAAGCTACACTCGAGACATTCTAACGATGTGCCAGTTCAAAGCATTTGCATTATTGATATTTGAAGGCGCCTACTCTTTTGTTCTTTTAATGTTTCCAGTTAAAATTTGCCATTTAGTTGCCTAAATTTCTCTTTATTTATATAAATAAAGAGATGTCTTTCCTTGTTCGTTTCCCTTTTGTAAGCATCTTATTTTGAAAAGTTAAAACATATAGCTTAACTTGAAGTACATGAGATCATTTTGTATTATTGTGCAAAAGGTTTTGGAAAATGCAGGTATTCTGAAGCTGATGATGGTTTTAACATGTAAGCTTATGTGGTTACGGGAAAATGAAATCTTGAAATTCATAGAAAATCTCAGCCATGAGAAGAAGACCCAAATAGACTGTCATTAATTAAGAAGTTGGTTATGGGTACTAGTGGGTTTCCAGAAAAGAAAGAAGTCAAGGTCCTGTTAAGTCGAGAGATATAGAATTGAGATTGTTAACTGGGGTGAACTGGTCAAATGTTCTATACCCAAGATGAAACCGAGTTCCATCGAGATCAAAAGGAGATAGAGTTCATTCGAAGAAGAAAATGCATCAAATTGCATAGTTGTATACATTATAGGCATGAATAGAATCATGACATTCATAATTGCATGATGACTTAAGCAGTTACAGGTTTCCCAGGGATAGTTGAAGATATTGAAGCATCGAGATGAACATAACTGGTTTGGAGATTTTGAAAAGAATGATGTTTATACGAAAACTGAGCCAAAGCAGATTCACGTATCCAATGGTTTCCAGACAAGTTTTCACGATGGAGATGGATTTTCAGAAATTTTATCAAATTCTAAATTTTTGAATATAATATTTTCAAACATACATTAATGATTGGTAATGTTTGATTTTCATGTTGGACCTTCGAAACAGGTCAATCTTAAGCCTTCATGGAAGAGTAATGAAGCAAACCATTTGTAAGCCTTCACGGAAGAATAGTGAAGCAAACTCATTTTATGAAGATCGAGTTCTATACTCTCTGAAGGAATAGGGAGCGGACACATTTTATGAAGATCGAGTCCTATACTCTCTGAAGGAATAGGGAGCGGACACGTTTGTTAAAGATTGAGTCCTATACTCTCTGAAGGAATAGAGAGCGGACATGTTTATTGAAGATTTTCTGAGTTCTATACTCTCTGAAGGAATAGAGAGCGGACCCGTTTTATTGAAGATTGTTCAAGTCTTATACTCCCTGACTAAATAGGGAGCAGACACGTTTGCCGAAGATTGTTTGAGTCTTATACTCCCTGAAAGAATAGGGAGCATACCCGCCATTTGAAGATCTTTTCAAGTCTCGCTTATCCTGAAATAGCAGAGAAGCGGATTAATCTTCTGAAGTTCTAATGGCCGGACAAACTTGATCATCTATTGATCTTTGCTCTATTCTCGTTGCACAACAATGAGCAAAGAGGGGCAGCTGTAGATGCTTAATTTGTCTGGGGCCTATATCATTGGCAAATGAAAGCAGTTCTTGGGAGTTAAAAAACCAGAAAAAACATGGAGTGTCAGTTTTTATCAGAATTAACTGCCATAGAAAATTAAAAGGAGAAAGAGCATTGTAAACAGGGGACATTAAAAAAACATTTACACAGAGAAGAGGAGAAATTAACCGAGAGCAAAAAAAAAAACAAAAGAACCTCCATTGTTTCTTTTTACAGAAAGTAGATAGCAAAACAAAAAAACATTATACTGTTTTTTTTTATTCTTCAATTTGAAAATCAAAGGAACGGAAGAGTTCGCTCGTTTCAATGAATCAAAGCAATACAAAGTGGAATTCAGTTCCTACAAGGTTTTTCTTTTCTTTCCTACGATTACATTAATATTTCCATTCATCTATTTTATTTTATTTTTTTTATAAACTAAATGCAAATTGTAAAGTATTAAAACAGAGATATATACTCGAAGCAGTAAATGCATGACATTTTTTTCTGTTTGATTATTATCTATGGAGGTATCAAGATAAAAAATAGAAATAAGTAGGGGCTTTAAGTTTACCTTAGCGTTTAGAGCATTACGCCATCGTTGAGGGGTCGAGTTTAACGTCAAAAGGGAGTGTTCATCGATTTACCTTATTCGTCGGAAGTGTCGTGTGAGCTTCGAAGGGTATGTAGCGCAAGAGGATAACCGGTGATGGCCAAGCTCCAGTCATGGGTCTGTGGAAATGAATGGCGCCGCGTGAGTGGAGAAAATGGAAAAGTGAGGAATGGCTAAGTGTTTCCTGCGTGAGTTTGGTTTAGGTTTAGATTTAGATTATTTAGGTTTTATATTAGATGTTTAGGGTAAATTAGCTCCTAGTCCCCAAATCTTAAGCATCCTTTATAAATTTGCCACCCGGGAGATTAATTTTCGAATTTGACCCTTTTTTTTGTTGTTTATCCCGATTTCATCATTTTCCAATTTTAGTATTAGTTATAATTTTGTTGAATTATTTAGGTGTAGATCCCTTATATTTATGTGTGTTGTATTTAAGTCCATTATGTTTATGTTTGTTTTTCTTTAAGTCTTTGTTTTAATTTTTTAATTAGTATGTTTAATTTTATGTGTATTTAAATTTAGTCCTTATTTTAACATGTATATATACACTTTTTAAATTTATAGTTTAGCATGTTATGATTTTGTTTTTATATTTGAGTCACATTTTGTACATTAGGTGTTAATATGCGTAATTTATGATTTTTAATTAAAATATACGTACATAATTTTCTATATGTCATATTGTATGCTATTTTTAAATTCTGTTTAATTAATTTTGGCATGACATTTTTTTGCATAATTTGTATGATACCCACATGTGCATAACTCGATTTATAAATACATAATCGAACTAAAGATAATACCCTTTCAATTTAAAATTGTCTCGAGCGGCTTGTCTTAACTGATTAGAGAGTCGTTTTGACTATTTTAAATTCAAAGCGTATCCCGGAAGTGAAACCAAAAATTTGATTCGTCACTTAAAATTTGGGAACGAAAGAAAAGGAAATGTTCGTTTATTTAAATTAATCGAGAAAATGTTGTTATAGCTTTTAAGATCGGGTCTCGATATTTGTAAATAATCGAACATTCTTTATCTTTCTAAAATGACTCGGTAATTTTAATTTAATTTATTTGAGTGCTTTTGAATTTTTTAAATTTACATTTTTATTTTATGGGATAAAAAATCAAAATAAATTCGAATTTGTAAAGTTCATTGCAAAGACGTTAATTAATCAACTAGGTACCGTTTTAGGGCGTTGTGGGGGTGTTAATCCTTCCCTGCACGTAACCGACTCCCGAACTCGGATTTTGGTAACGCATACCTTAATTTGTTGTTTTAATAAAAATTAATTTTTATTTAAAATAACAAACAATTTTGGGTGCCCAATCACACCCTAATCAAAGATGGATGGCGAATCTTTGAACTGTATTTTTTTTCGATCGTAAAGGAAATCCAAAATTTTTCGAAACGAGAGGTTTTTAAATCGCATTTGTTTTTAAATTAAAAATCAGTTGAAAGAGGTAAATTAAAAATTAATGTGGTTTTTAAAATCTCACATTTTCACCTTTAAGAAAAAATCGTTTCGACAGAAACGAGAGGTCTTTTAAATCACATTTGTTTTTAAATTAAAAAGAGGTAAATTAAAAATTAATGTGGTTTTCACTTTCTCACTTTAAAGAAAAAAATCGTTTCGACACCGAGCAACATGAATCTTAGTGCAGCACATGTATTCCTTGTAAATTCTGCCCCTCTTCTTCGCTTCTACGAATGCAAGTTCAGCACACAGGGTACGAATGAGCGGTGAGTTAGCCGCCACCTCCGCTATGTGTTAACGAATGTTAGCTAACAGAACCTTGAAGCTTGGTGGCCTACTAACAAATTGAATAAAATTTTGGCTGTTTGTAGCCAAATAGCAGTGTTTGATCACCGTTTATTGGAATTGCAGTGGCCTTCAGTGTCAAGGGGTAAATTTCTTTCGTTAAGTTTTAGATGTTTTGGAATTCAACTTCTAATAACAAAAACAGAAGTCCACAATGAAGTTAAGTATTGACTGAAGTAATCGAATAACAAAAACAAGATCAAGCTGTGCTAACATAACCATTCAATGCTGAATTGTACTCTTTTTTTTATCTCAATTGCTAAAGCATTAAAAGTTGGTATAGAAAAGCAAACAGCTGCCCTTCCTAAGAAGATGGAATATCTCAGTAAAGATACAAGTCCTGAAGCAAACCCAAATCTGACTTTTCAAAGTTTCAATGTGCCTGTGAATGGATGCAACCATATCTAAATATGGGTTGAGACCAAAAGGCAATGGGATGCTTATCAACACACCAATGTACACTATGCATTTGTTATTTGTTCCATCCAAGCAGGGATGGACCTAGGGGAGTGGGTGGGGACGGTCGTCCTCTTTTAAAATCTAAAATTATCATATTTTTATTGAAAATATGTTTTCTTCTTCTTAAAATTTTATAGGTTAAAATTTACCCTCTAACTTAAAATTATGCATCCGTCCCTACATCTAAGAGTATAATACATAAGAAGAATGTAAGATGCAAAACATGGGAGGGAGGGAGGGACTAAAGCAAATCAATCAGTTGAAATGGGAAAAATCTCTGTAGTTTGCTCTGATATTTTCGACCAATGAGTAATTGGTGTCCAAGTGAAGAAAAGCATAAACGAGAAGTTGCGGCTGAAAATCAAGAAAGCTTCTAGGTTCAAAGGTCAGGGAGATCTTCGGGTTGATGCCGCCGAACACTACTCGAAGATTAAAAAACCAACACTAGCATATTCGAGATTTTTTATAGGATTGATATAAATAAAATTATAAAGTAAGCACGATCAACAAACGATTAATAAAAGAAAATTCAAAATTTAAGATGATTACTCTTCTGTCCTAAACAAAACATGAATACAAGGAAACAATCTCTGCCCCACCATTGCATTAACCCTGATGTTGTTAGATAAGTTTTAGTTTTGAGGAAGCAAAATGAAGGAAGCCTTCGCCTTCAATCCGTAGCAGAATTACCATCCCCCCCCCCCAAAACAACTAATTCTTTTGGGGGCAGATGTTTAATGCTCCTTTAGGAACCATGAGTTAATCATCCTTTACATCCAATTAGCCCCGGTCATAATAACGAATTTAAAAATATTTTTCAAGGCAAATATATATTAATAAGGGATAATATAAATTAAAATCAGAGTAAGCACTGTCAAGCATGGATCCGCCAGCTCGGCCATATACTTGTCTTGTGATCACTGTAATTGTTTGACAAATTTGATGGGATAAAGGTTTTAAAAAATTAGCTAGTATGGGGTGTTTGAGAAAAAATATTTTCTCAATTACGGTAAAATAATAGAATATCAACTTAAAAGACATCGTGTCTTCCAAACGTCTTTTTAAAGATATCAGATAATCCAACCGTCTTCCTCGTACATTATTAGTTTCATCCTAATTGAGAAAATAATTTTCAACTGTATTATCTAAGAAAATTTGTCATCCTGCTTTAACTGGGATCTCGATGGCTAGCCTGCTTCAAAGAGGTGGCATATATCTTCAAAACTTTGATAATTCTTTATAAAAATTACCTTGAAATTTTGAGAATGAGAAAATGATTTACAGGAAGAACTATAAAATACCACTTTTAATTAACATTTTTGGATCCGTGTAGTTAATTTGATTCAATAAATAATTAAACTTTCTCTAACTACACAAATCTGAATTATTAAAAAGAAAGAAAGAAAAATAAAAAACACTAAAAGAAACGGGTTGGTGAGAGGAGAGAGAGAGAGAAAGCCATAACATCTGAAACTCAATTAGAAGTCACTTCTCTATTATGTTGGAGACAGATGCATGCATTGCACAATTTGGGTTGTGTTCTATTATTGTGCCTGTTTATGAATCCAGGCATCTATTGGTAGATGTGTTTATCTCCAAACTCGTTCATGATTAACATTAGTTTATTTATATAGTTAATTTAAATAAAATATTTATTTAATCCCTAAATCCAATTAAAATTATTGTCGACGTCCGTCACTATTTTCTATCACTGTTGGTTGTCGTCACCAGTTATTGTTGACTGTAATCGCTAATGATCATTAGACCCTAAAACTTTTAGTTTACTAATTTTTAATATCTTAAATGTGAATCGTTTGTTTCATCAAAAAAATATATCAAATATCATAAATCTAATCTAAAATCCTTCAAATTTTTGTAAAAATAAATCATAATAATAAATTTCTTGTTACATTTCTTTTAAAATAAGAACATCAAAAATTTAAAACTATATCATAATCTAGATATAAATTTATATCATGATACATTTATGCTAACAAGGGTTGGTTCAAGTAGTATATAACTTGATATCGTTTAAGTAAAGTCTCGAACTTGAATCCTTGTGTATGCAGAATATCCTTGTTGGGAGACTCACCCACCAAAGTCAGTGTGTGTAACACGAATTTATTCGAATTAGTTAAGACTAAGCCTTGAAACTGGGAGGACAAAAAAAAATATTATGATACATTTAGTACAACGATAGTACTTTAATTTATATAAAATTTATCAAAATTTTATATTATAATATCGATAAAATTATAACTTACAATTTATCAAAATCCGCCGATAAAGTTGGTATGATTGCATATAATTTTTTTCATGGTTATAAATTTTGATTTTTTGTATTTCTTATTTAAAAAAATTTAACGATAAATTTAATATTATAATGTATTTTTAAAATAATATGGAGGGCTCTAAACTACATTTGTAAAATTTAAAATATTTTTCAATAAAACAAACATCATATTCATGTTGAGAAAGTAAAAAATGATTGAATTGGAAACATTCATCTGACGATGACAAGCAACGGTGATGAATGAAGGCGAACAACGAAGACCTTGATGGGATTTAAGTATCAAATTGATATTTTATCTAAAGTTCAATAGGTTAAATTAATATTTTATCTAAGGTTTAGGGTCAAATTAATATTTATCTAAGGTTTAAGGTCAAATTAAATCAATATTTATTAACATATCATGTCATCAAACTGACGATAGTTGATGGAGCAGTGACCAAAATATAATGAACCAATAATAGAAATGACAAAAACATTACTTTTTCAAAACCAGTGACTAGAATAAGACAGATAAAAAATAAGGAGACCATTGTGTAGTTTACCCTTGTATGTTTTATTTTAAGAATGAATTCCACCACAAGTGGATCTTCCATTTTTCTATCTAATATCCCAAAAGCTGCAGCAGCGTCTCCACCACTTCAGAAACAAGAACGAGAAAGAAAGCTTCTTTATTCATTATTCTATTCTAGATTTCCATTGGTGCACAAATCTGGCCGTAACTATCCAATTATTCTAATCACACCATCAAAACTCAAACCTCATCACACGTTTCTTCTGTTAAATCTCGTCCATTGACCCTTCTATATATATCAGCGTAAGTACGTTATCCAGGGCGACCGGAGAGATTTTAAGAGATCGGAGAGCAATGGAAGCTGTTGTAGCCGCAAAACCGGTGATCAAAGTGGCTTCACTTTGTGAGTCTTTAAGGAAAGGCTCTTTTAACAGAGGCTTAATTCAAACCGGCAAGTGTTTTCGGTCCGTCTTTAATTTGTTTCTTTCGGCTTTGGGATTTTCATTTGGTTCTCTGTCAATGTTGATTTTTGTTTTTGTATTTCAGCTTTGGAGATTACTAAGGAGTCCATTAATGGGATTCAGATGGAATACATCGACATTTCAAGGAGTCCATTAAAGAAATTATATAAAAAAATTCTAAAAAATAAAAGAATTTGAAAATTTCAAGGATATCTGATCTCACCTCCTCCATCCATCATTCATGTTTATTTATTTATTTTTTTAAGGTGTTTATATGTAATTTTTGTGGACATGTTGATTTAACTTTTACAAATGCGTTTGTTTAATATTCATATTTAACGTTTGGAAATATGTTCATTAAAATGTTGAAATTACACCACTACTCGTTAATCTCCCTCCTCTTCGCTATTTGAACTCCAAACTCTTCGGTATTTGAACTCCAAAAGAAATAAGGTAAACTATTCAGTTGACCACTTAACTATTTAATCCTTTTAATTTTTCCATTGATCTTTCAATTTTATCAATCACACCACATAATATTTAGTTGTTTCAATCAAGTCACTAACTGTTAACAGTTGACGAAAATGATGCGTGATAGATAAAAAGAATTGTCATAATTATAGTTATGTGGCTTGATTGAAACAATTAAATAGTTATGGTGTGATTGACAAAATTGAAAGATCGATGGCAAAAGTCAAAAGTAAAAGGGCTAAATAGTTAAGTGGTCAACTGAGTAGTTTACCCAAAGAAATATAAGGTTAACAAGTAAATAAACGAACTTATTCATAAACATAGACTAATCGAACATACATCGATGTTATGTTTGTGTGCTTATCAGATAAAACATAACAAATTCTGTTTATACTTGTTTATTTAGCTTAATAAACGAATATCTATATAAGATGAATAACTATTCATAAATTTTGATTAATCACTCTATATCAAAGCAAGCTATATCACATTACGTTATTATGTGCCCCATTCTAGCACCTCTGAAGAATGCAATTGACTGTGCTTCAAGACTACCAAACGTATGGGGAGATAAAGCGGCTGCCATCATAAGCGCCGGAGGAGGCTTCGGTGGTGCTCGGTCGCATTATCATCTTCGACAAATTGGGATTTATCTCGATCTCCATTTCATCAATAAGCCCGAGTTTTACTTGAACACGTTTCAGCCTCCGGCAAAGTTTGATAGCGATGGCAACCTTATCGATCCATCGTCGAAGGAGAAGATAAAGGAAGTTCTTCTATCCTTGCAAGCATTTACCCTGCGACTCCGAGGTAAAAACTAAGTAGACAAATCTCCATCTCGATTGTTCCTTTGTTACTGTGGCGGATAGAATTTGCTGTGATTTTTGGATTTCCTATTGTAATGGTGCAATTTGATGTACTAATAACCAAATCCTACTCGGACAAGGGAAAAAAACAAAACTATACACATTTGGCAGTCCATTGTTTACGAGCATTGCGCCTATGCGTTGAATCGATTTCTCGACGATATAAAATTCCAAGCATTGGTTCGATGATATAATGTAGACGAAGAGTTGATTCACAAAATCCAACTCAAACGATTCTAGGATAAGATTCTAACTTATCCCAATCAACATGTTAAATTCTAACTCAGACGACGACACTAATTTTTTAACGAAAAAAAGATGAGTCCACCAATTTTTTAACAAAAAAAATATGAGTCTAAAACATATAAATATTCAGATGATCATTTTATAACTTTTAATGGTCAAAAACTCAACAAAACAACATCCTATAGTTGGGAGATTTGTAACTTTTAATAGTCATAGACTTAACAAAACAATATCATATAATTAAAATATCATTTTATAATTTTTAATAGTAAGAGATTCAATAAAATAACATCTTATAATTAAAAACGATTTGCGTATTTTACCCAAAAGATATAACATGATTAATAATTTGGCCAAAGTGGTTAAGTGAGCAATCTCCCCCCACTTAATTTACTCAGTTTGAATTTTATGATAGATAAAATTTATTTCTTTTAAATTTTAATCGTGACATAATCTAAATAGTTGTAATTAATTTTATAAAAAATTAATTTTAACTAATTTAACAAAAAAATCTAATATGATATGTCAACTATTTAATTAATCACATCTGATAATGTCACATAAATATTTTATTTCACATAAATTTATTCAAATAATAAGAAGTATGATCATCAATTAGCTAACGATTTTAATTTTAAAAAATATTTTAACTAAAAATTAAAATATTAATATACTATACTTAAATGATTACTCATTCAAACATTAAGATAAATTTTAATTATGAAAAATATTTTATAAAGAATTATAGAAAAATACAACAAAATCTAAAAAAAAAAAACAATATAAGAAGAATGGTTGTTAGTTAACGACAATGAAAGAGTAATGTACTAAAATTAGTGCTAAAATGGGGAGATATTCAGACACTAAAAATGGCGATCAAATCATCACCACTCTTTCTAATTCGACTCCCTCTCCAACTGTTTGGTTTGCTAGACATTTTTGGAGCCAAATCCGTGAATCTAAGAAATTAGGTTTTTGTTCCAACCAAACCAGAAAGTACCCAGAAACAAAGAACCAACAAAAAAGCCATTCATTTTACCGAACTTCTTCAATACAACAGATCCCATTTCTTTGTAAATTTGTTTATCTTTTTTTTCTCTCTTTTTTTTTAAATCTGAAAACACCCATTTTTTTTAATTTTTTAACAAAATCAGAAACAAAAGAAAAAAAAAATAAAAATAAAGAAGATTGAGTTTTTTCTCCCCTTTTTGTGTTGATTTTGTTTTATGTAGACGATTACATTCCGTCCTTTTTCCATCTTCAATGTGAGGTTCCAGAGATGTTTTTCTTTGTTTTGTTGGTCTTCCTCAAAACCCCACATTGAGAAGAAACACGGATAGAGACATATTTTTTTGATTATTGGGTTATTTTTTGAAAGAAAAAGGAATGCAGAGTTTGAAGGAAGATATAGCCTTTGTTTGCTTACACATAGAATGAGCAAAAAGCTTGGCTTTAGAAAGGCCCTGGAAACTAAAGTAAAGAAATCACAAGTAGCAGCAAAGAAGAAAGCAATAAGCATATTTACAGCAATGGCTGTTGCTCATGTCGATGAGGAAGAGGCTGGTTCCGGTGAAGTTCGCTATGTTGAAAAAGTCCTCCCAAAGGGTGACTTTTATATAGGTGAATGGTGTGATGGTTTGTCTCATGGCAATGGAAAATATTTATGGACCGATGGATGCATGTATGTTGGTGAATGGTTTAAAGGGAAGATCATGGGAAAAGGGAAGTTCTGTTGGCCTTCAGGTGCCACCTATGAAGGTGAATTCAAGAGTGGTTTTATGGATGGCCAAGGGACTTTTACAGGTTTTTCAGGGGACTCTTATAAAGGTTCTTGGGTTATGAACCTTAAACATGGACAAGGGGTTAAGAATTACTACAATGGGGATTTCTACGAAGGCGAATGGCGAAGCGGATACCAGGAGGGACGAGGGAAGTACCAATGGCAAAATGGGAATCATTATGACGGTGAATGGAGGAATGGGTTAGTGAATGGGAATGGAATATTGGTGTGGAGTAATGGCAGTAGTTATGAGGGTTCTTGGGAGGATGGTTTTCCTAAAGGAAATGGGACTTTCATATTTCCAGATGGGAGTTTTTATGTTGGCGTTTGGAGTAAGGATGGTAAGGATATGAATGGGAGTTATAATCCTTCGGATTCTTCAACGGAGAATCCAAATTGGGATCCTCGAATTGTATGTTCGGAGTATTTGAAAGATTGTAAGATATGTCCAGGTGAGAGGATGTCAATCTTGCCATCAAAAAAGATACCACATTGGCCTGGAATGAGGAAAAGTACTGATGGGAGGCAAAGGAGAATGTCGGATGGGAAGTTGAATTGTCCAAGTTGGAGTTCTGATATGTATGATGTTTCAGCTACTAGTGAAGGGGATTCCAAGGATGGTGATGATGGAATTGAAAGTCTTGTCTAGAAGATTCAATTTCAAGAGGGAGTTGCATAAGGTTTAAGATGATGACAAAGAGGCAGGGGCAAACAATATCGAAAGGGCACAAGAATTATGAGCTAATGCTCAATTTGCAACTTGGTATTAGGTAATGTACTTTCCTCCGGTATTGAAATTCGAATGTTGTTCGAACGTTGGTTTTTCTAGGTAGGTGCACTGCGTTAATGTCAATATCACTTGTTTTTGGCATGTGCATTGCCCTTTAAACTAAGCATGTCAAGTTCATGGAGTCTTTATTCCCTTATTTACTGTTGTCATTTGACTCATTTCATTTGCTTTAGAGGGTCATCACTTGCAGTTCAGTTTGAATTGAAGATTTTTTGATCTCCAACTTGTTTCAGTATTGAGATATATTGGTTTATGTTGTTATCATGCACGTATTGATTCTCTGGTTGTATTGTAGACACTCAGTTGGAAGACCTGGTCCAGCTATATCCCTCGGCTTTTGATCCTAAGGAAAAAATATGGACCAAATTTTCACCCGAAGGATCCAAGCACACTCCGCCTCATCAATCTAGCGAATTCAGGTGGAAGGATTATTGCCCACTTGTGTTCAGGTTAGACTGGATCATCTACTTGTTCACAACAGATAAACATTCTTTGCAGAACAATTTAGTCTTATGGTACAACTACTTTAGGCACTAATGAAGGTAGCTTTTAAGCAAATGGAAACCTACTAAGCAATTCATTACATGGTAATGAAACTAGAACTATATCATATGAATTTGGAACCATATTATGCGGTTACAAGTAGTTCCTAACATGTAATTTTTTTTACATTTTCAGAACCCTTAGGAAATTGTTCGATGTGGATGCAGCTGATTACATGATTTCGATATGCGGGAATGATGCCCTTCGGGAACTATCATCGCCCGGAAAAAGTGGAAGTTTCTTTTACTTGACCAATGATGACAAATACATGATAATGACGATAAAGAAGGCAGAAGGAAAAGTAAGAGTCAATTGTTCTTCCTATTGCACTTTTGCTGTTGAATTCAGAAATTATAATGTAGCTTTGTATTCAACTGCAATTTCTCGTAGATTTTGTATTGGAAACAAAACTTTTATGTGTCATAAGGGTCATCATAAATCTTTAAAACTTTTTTCTAGATGACAATAATCGGTCTCTCCCCATTCATTTCATCATGAAATTTCAAGTGCTTTAAATGTTTACGAATCCTAGTGAAGACACTTTTCAGGTGCTCATAAGGATGCTTCCAGCCTACTATAATCATGTTCGGTCCTTTGATAACACTCTAGTCACCAAGTTTTATGGTCTTCATTGCGTGAAATTAACCGGGACATCTCAGAAGAAGGTAATGTCAATGTTACGAAACTTTAACTTACAGCATAAAGCCTCAGAAACCATTCTCATCCATTGTTCATATGGGATCAATGAATCAGGTGGTTTGTTATAATGGGGAATCTATTATGTACTCAATACACCATTCATAGGCGCTTTGATTTGAAAGGTTCATCCCATGGTCGCACAACTTTTGAACCTGAATCAGAAATTGATCCGTCAACAACCCTCAAAGACCTTGATCTCAATTATTTATTTCGGTTGGAGAAAATATGGTTCGAAGAGTTCTGCAGGTGATTATCTTTTCTAAATCCTATTTCCTTAATAGGTTCATCATTTCTTTAACCTATATTACTTGAACTCGGGTGTGAGTGTTGGATATGGGTCTGCGTACAAGTTTTATCGAAAATTATGGTTAAGCTGCAATTGGCAAGACCAAACTGTTGTAGGATATTGCAGAGGGTTGAAATTTATAGTACCTTCATAACTTTTGGGGTGTTAAGCATGGACTTTTCAACTGTTCTTTTCTGAATCAAGTTTCCCTTCATGAAGGCAAGTTGATAAAGATTGCGAGTTGCTCGAACAAGAGAGAATTATGGACTACAGTCTTCTAATCGGTTTTCACTTTCGAGAAGTTCCCACGCTCTTACTTCTGGAGCTGTCTCACCTACTGGTTATTTCTAATGATCTCTGGTATTAAAATGTTTTGGGACTTTCATACCAATGGCTGCTTAACCGAATAGGATATGTTTCTGGATCTACTTGCAGGAAATGGAGACCATGAAAGTGAAGAAGCTCCACGACTATCTCAAGCTGGAAAGGATCAGGCGGATAGTGAACCCCCAGGGTAAGATGAATGATTTTGTTTTCGAACACTCATTTATAAGTTACACATTTTCAAATGGTTGCAAATTGACGGTTGATCTTTCAAATTGATAATGCAGGAGATCTATTCGATTAGGTATAAACATGCCTGCACGGGTTGAAAAGATGCTGAGGAAAAATGATGAAACTCA
The DNA here is from genome assembly GCF_006381635.1 of Hibiscus syriacus. Classification (NCBI taxonomy): domain Eukaryota; kingdom Viridiplantae; phylum Streptophyta; class Magnoliopsida; order Malvales; family Malvaceae; genus Hibiscus; species Hibiscus syriacus. The sequence goes on along the minus strand of NW_024063527.1, from coordinate 483,540 downwards.
GCTTGTTGGGGAACCGACTGGTGTATGCTATGATGTTATCCTCTTTTTCGGTATAATCGACATCCTACAAGACTATAAGCTCGAGCATGCATATAAATCAATGCAATACGATCCAACTTCGATTTCAGCTGTCGATCCAAAGCAATACTCAAAACGCTTTCAGGATTTCATCTTCAAAGTTTTCGTAGAGGACACATGAAAATATACATTTGATATAGACCTTCAACTTGGAACCAGTGTCCATTCATGTATATTTGATTGTTTTCCAGATATGCGAGTGCTTAAAAGCCAAAAGGTTATCATTTTCGATCATGTGAACGACCACGGAGGACGATCTACAACGACACAGGACACGCCTTCATACCTCGGGATTAGGTTATTGCCCTCTCTTTTTCTCCCTTATTCTAAAGTTGCAGATAAAATATATACATATATATATATATGTTATGTTATAGTGACAGGTTTAGGTTAATACAAACCAGTCACTAAAGCTTGATTCAAATGTAAATGAATTGAAATGGTGAAAACATAGACATTGGGATTGAGTTATTTCTTGGAACTGAAAATTATTTGGGTTCAGCTTCAAATAATAATGCACAGTAATTGAAAGGGGCTGACCCCCCCAAAATTTTAGTTTGCTTATGTGGAAGATGAAAATGTTGTGCTTCTCTTCTATCATATTTAATCCCTTTAAATGTCATTTTTGACCAAAATTCAAAGTTGGTATTTCTTCAATTCTCCATTAAAGGTTACTAAAATCATTAATTTAAAAATCCATGCACCAAATTGGACTTCTTAGACCACAAGAAATCACCTACCTGCGTTTCAAGTTTCTGAAACATCAAACATGCATGTTATACCCAACAAACAAGAAACTTAGAATCATAAACACTATCCACAAGCATCAATCTAAGTTAAAAAGAAAAAAAACCTTCAAATGATTTATCATACTAGCTAATTCACTTTTAACATTCATCATTCACAAACCACCAATTTAACCTACAATGATTACCTATTGGAACTCTCGTTAAACACGTACAAAAAAATAGTTTACAAGCATCAACAATCATACACCCCATATTTCACAAGCATCAATATAAGTTCTCGGGGATGGGGAAGAAGAATCCACGGATTCAACCCCATATTTCACCGCCGAACTTGAATTTTCTCGAGAAAAATGCAGCACACTTGGCTTTTGATCTCTGATCCAGCAAGTCCAAGATACAGTTGTTTCGAACATCTAGTATCTTCTTCAATATCAAGTTCCTACATGCAAGGCCAAGCTGGGTGAAGTAGTTGTTCGACAAGGACAAATTCTGAAGTTTTTGGAGTTTACAAACGATTTCGAGTACTTCCCCATGGAACTCATTGCTAGCTAAGTTGAGTGGCTCAATGCTTTTCAAGCACCCGAACGAGTGTGGGAATCGTTCCGTCATCGAACACGGTTGCTTGACTCAGGTTACCAATCTCGTATGGCGAACATCCTGTAAGCTGATTGTTGAGGAAAAGCACTTCGAGTAAGTTTTAAGCTTTACCGATACTTGTCGGAATCGGACCACTGAACTTCTCGTTTGCAAATGTGTGGTATAAGACCGGCGTGTTGCCCAGATTCTCGGGTTGTGTTGATTGGGATGTACTAAAGTAATAATGTTACAGATACAATGTAGGACAATCAATGGTGTGGTTATTTGAAAGATGATGAAAAAAGAAGAAGATAAAGAAAGGTGGGAAACGGGAAAAGAGTTAATCAAAAAAATATTTGTTTGAAGTCGAAGTACAGTAAATGTGGCTGTAAAGTATGACATTAACATTCTATGTAATAACTATTAACTGCGAGTGATCAATTAATTATAAATCAATGACGTTAATGATTAATTTATTAGTTTTGAAATTTTAATAAAAAAATTACTCAAAGATTAGTGACTATTTATATATTTGAACCCAATTCTATTACGTGGAGAAGAGTGATGGAAGTAAATGATCGGTTTTTGAGAAAAATCACCGTTGCCAAGGCCCGGAAGAAAAAGGGATGGTGAGGGAAACAGGATTTGATATTTCAGTTGCTAGTGAAATAATGGCAGTTTTAGCCTGACAACATCTCTTGCTGATATGAGAGAGCGGCTCGGAAAAATGGTGATTGGAAATAGCAAGGCTGGTGACCCTATAACTGCTGATGATCTTGGTGTCGGGGGTGCTTTAACATTGTTCATGAAGGATGTCATTAACCCTACTCTGATGCAGACCCTCGAGGGAACCCCTGTTCTTGTACATGCTGGTCTGTTTGCAAACATTGCTCATGGTAATTCATCTATTGTAGCTGATAAAATTGCATTGAAGCTGGTTGGACCGCGAGGGTTTGTGGTCACCGAAGCAGGTTTTGGTGCCGATATTGGAACAGAAAAGTTCATGAACATCAAGTGTAGATACAGTGGTCTAAGACCTCACTGTGCTGTTATCGTGGCAACAATAAGGGCCTTGAAAATGCATGGTGGCGGACCAGAAGTTGTTGCAGGGAAGCCTCTCGATCCTGCCTAGTTAAACGAAAACGTTTCTTTGGTTGAAGCTGGTTGTGTTAATTTGGCCAGGCATATTGTAAACACTAAGGCCTATGGTGTAAATGTTGTTGTCGCTGTGAACAAATTCTCGACCGACACTGAAGCAGAAATGAATGCTGTTATACATTCATCTATGGCCGCTGGGGCATTTGATGCTGTAATCTGTACCCATCATGCTCATGGTGGTAAAGGAGCAGTTCGTTCCTTCTCCCCGTCTGTTAGTTTCCGTAAAAGCATAGTGATGCAGTCAAAGGCGCATATAGAAATAGAATTACCTACTCTGTCTTGCACATAGCATCTCTTTTACGTTATTCGTACTCTGGTTTGTCGGATATGAGTTTGTGTCCAACAGGTGTGTCGGATATTCCCATACCAGTGACCGTAATATGTTGGACATAGGTAGTTAAAGAAAATACGAAGAGTTGGAGCAAAGAACCAATGCTCTGTGGTTTCCATCTTTTAAATCTGCAATTTCTTAATGTGCCATTTACTCTAGACATTAATCCAGATCTGACTTCATTGTTTACCACCGAGACACCGGATTTCTTTGTGAAATTCCTCCACATTCTGGGTCATCATATTTTACTAAATCGAAAAGCGCCTTGGACCATTTGAAATAGGTTCTTTTAAGCGAAGTAATGAGGTTAAATCGTTCGAGCTTTCTACATTTGAGTTACACTTCGAGTTCGGATATATTTCCCTTTCTACCTGTTACTAAATAGGTGCTTTGTATCTAGTTATGTAAAACCAGTCTCATGAAGTTAACGTGAAGTTTTCAGTGAGTAACAACTTTTATTTTTGTCAGGTCGAACTTGGAGTTGCAGTTCAGAAGGCCTGTGCAAGTGTGAATCAGCCACTAAATTTCCTGTATCCTTTGGATATTAGTATTAAAGAGAAAATCGAGGCGACTGCAAGGTCATACGGTGCCAGTGGGGTCGAATACTCCGAACAGGTAAACTCCTAATACATCTTTAATCGATTTCTTCCACGACAACCCTTCCAAGCTAACGTGGCTTTGATCTTGCGCACATCATTACTCGAATTTATTTACTGTCTATCAGAGTTCTCGTCTTTTTTAGTTCGCATGAGTTCTGTTCCTTATTCCGTTCGGATTTGTATTGCATATTAAATGTTCCAAACTCACCTCAGGTCTGTTTTTTGATTTTTTGGATCACGGAGTGCAAAACCGAAAATATCCAAATTGAATTCGGGTTTAATGACCAAGTATATTCAAGAACTGATCAACAGTTTCCCCATTGACATGATCATTATTTTGTCCTCAAATCAGGCTGAGAAACAGATTGAGATGTACACCAAACAAGGGTTTTCCGGTCTGCCGATCTGCATGGCGAAAACACAGTATTCGTTTTCGCACAATGCGGCACAGAAGGGTGCACCAAGCGGATTTAGCTTACCGATAAGGAATGTGCGAGCCAGTATAGGAGCCGGTTTCATTTATCCTTTAGTTGGTACAATGAGCACGATGCCAGGACTACCAACAAGGCCATGCTTTTACGAAATCGATCTCGACACCACCACCGGAAAGGTTGTTGGTCTTTCATGAAAGCTCCATTGAAATCTCGCGAGAGATCAAGTTTGATTCTCTGAGAGACTTTGCCTGAGGGCTCGTTGAGTACGTGCATGAAGCGATTAAGCTTGAACTCGATATGTCATGATTCTTGGTATTTCTGTTCGTTAGCGTTTGTAGTTGTGAAAAGTACTGAATCTGGGTTTTAATCATCTCTTTCAGTCTGGAATAAAATCTATTCTTTCTCTTTCATGGGGTTGTGCTGATTCAGTAAGCTTTGCTTCTTACTGTTGGCAGTGGACGTCTATTTTATCCAGCTTATAAAAATGAACAGCTCTTGCAGTTCATATTTGGAATACATGCTAGTGTTTGTTTGCGTTTATGTAAGGCTTAAAAAAATCCTAATAATTTTATCAAGTGTGTAACTTTATAGAGTAAATTAGAAAATATTTTAAGTTAAAACCAAAAATATTATATTTTTATAATAAATTATGTAAATTTTATAATTATTTTAATTATAATTTAAAAGGTTATTCTCAAGAAACTCGTATAACATTTCTTTATGTATTGAATTTATTATTAATTGTATAAAATTTTAAAGTGGATAATATAATATTTTAAGTTAAAATTTATCGTATAGTGTAATATTTTCGATTAAAACTAAAATTATTATCAATCTTATAACTTTATAAGATGAAAACACACATTATGGGGTAGAAATCGTTGACTAAGTCCATATAAATAGTGTATTGAATCATCTAGAATTTCCTAATGTGTGATGCGTGTCAGCTAGTAGAGTAAGAATATAATACCGTTAAATATCGACTCAAATTCTAACTAAAATATAAGTTAAAGATTATTTAGTGATTAAATTTATTTATGTAATAAGTATTTTAAGTGAATAATTTTGTTTCTTATAATACATATAAGATGTTTCCTAAACTTTAGAACTATGAGAGAATTATCATAAAAAATATTTTGTTGTAGTATCTGTAATTTTTTGGAGTTTATGCTCGAAAAATTAAATTTTAGAGAGTATTTTGGGATACAAAATATTTTTTATATAAACTTGGTATTAAGATATATAAGGTATTATATATTTATATTTTTTATGGTCTCTATATCTATAATAAATTATTACTTTTTTCATATGTAGAATACACATAATTGAATCACATCAAAATGTCTTGCACATGTTTTATTTTAATTTTTTTTTTTTGCTTGTGAAATTAGAAATTTTAAAAATAATGATGGACAAAGAAGACGTTGGAAACCTAATAATTTGAATTTCCTGTCCAAAATCTCAATAAAAAGGACCCACAGATGTTCCCTTCAAAATAAACGAATTACTGTATTAAGTCAATTGAAAAGGCCCACAGATATTTTGTTTTTGCTTACTTGTTTCCCCCAAAGGATCCTTGAGCAAAGTTAAATCAATTGAGAATTTGTAAAAGTAACTATCTTTTGAATTATCCGTTGGAAGAGAGCAAAACTCTTAGTTTTTGTGGTCGTGAGATCGAGTCTTACGGTGGGTAATTTATAATTTTGACTATCGGAGGTATTCCACGGAAGCTGCTTTCAACTTGACGTTGGGGGCAGCCTACTATCTTACCTCTCCCTCTCCCTATCCCTATTACAAATAAGAATAGGATCAACTAATTTTAAAAATAACCATTTTTATAAATTACTAAATAATATTGTAAAACTAATTCCATGACATTTTTTATTTTTTAAAATAAGTTAAATGACCAAAACAAAAGTGATAATTATGTATAGGTTGAGAGAGAGAGAGAGGGGTGCATGGAAAAGTCTGAAACAGTAGCCTTCCGTAAAGCGAAAAGGCCACGTTGATTTTCTTATATCCATAAGCACTTATCGAAGGGTCCAAGAGAATATTACAGTTAGTGGGAGAGAAAGAGGAGAAAATGATTAAAAAATGGAATACTGGGCATCATCTTTGCTTCTTGTTCAATTCAAAAATCAACCTAGAAAATCCTGCAGATTCTGTATGATATCTGCTGGATCTTGCTTTACAAACTGTTAGATTTTCTTCCATGGCCGACCTTTTTAAAGCTCACCTTTCTGCTTCCTCCTCATCCAACCTTCTTCTTCTCCTCCTTCCCCTTTCTGGGTTTTCTTTGTTCAACGATCATGGGAATGACAACTCAGTCTCAGACTCAGTTCCATGTTCTTGCTGTTGATGACAGTCTCATTGATAGAAAACTTATCGAGAAGCTTCTCAAGACCTCTTCTTGTCAAGGTAAACTTTTTTCTTTCTGCAGAACAGGTGTTTAACTGAACTTGTTTGATTCGGACACAGAACATGGGTTGTTGATGTTTGTGTTTTATTACAGTTACTGCAGTTGATTCTGGAAGCAAGGCTTTGGAGTTTCTTGGATTGAATGACGAGAGTATTGACAACGAAGAAGAAGATGATCGACAAGTGGGAGTGAATTTGATCATCACAGATTATTGCATGCCTGGAATGACAGGCTATGATCTCCTCAGAAGAATCAAACAATCTTCTTTTAAAGACATACCAGTTGTTATCATGTCTTCTGAGAACATCCCATCAAGAATCAACAGGTTTGTGTAACATTTTAAAAAAAGGTTAAATCTTTTCTTTCTCATGTTTGATTGATCATAATCTGACGTGAATTTCATGACAACAGATGTTTGGAAGATGGAGCTGAAGAGTTCTTTTTGAAGCCAGTTCAATTATCAGATGTAAACAAGCTGAGGCCTCATCTCATGAAAGGAATTGGATCTGAAGAAACGCGATCAAACATTAATAAAAGGAAGGGCTTGGAAGATATTCATTCCCCCGGTAGAACAAGAGCAGGATACAATGAATTGGAAGTTGTCTGATCTGCATACCCTGGGGGAAATTTTCTTGGTTTTCTGGATACAAAGTGGGATGAAGGGTTGATGAGATCCAAACTTAATGAACCAATTCTACACAGCTCTGGGTTCTTCCTAGTGTCAGATTCTTTGTTTTACACAAAATCATGGTATAGAATTTTGATTCATGTTAGAGATGAGGGAGAGCTACCTGATTATGCTTTAGGGTTACATGGAATCTATGTTTCCAAATGTAAATCAGCACAAGGGAAATTATAAACTCAATTTTGTTGCTTCATCAACAGATTCGCATTCTCTGTGCTTGTGTCAACACTTTCAGTTTTACTTCTCTCATCCTAATGTGTTTCAAATGAATCTAGATTACAACCATAAGCTTGAAAAAAAAGGATAAAGCATGACAATAAATGTAAATTGTATAACTATTTTAGTTGTAACTTAAAATATTATCATCAAAATATTCTTTAACCGAAAAGATTATTAATTGTGTAACTTTTACCGATGTAAATCAACATTATTATCAATCTTTTGGGATGAGTCTAAAATACAAATGTATGTCTGAAGACTATCCATCCAAATGTTGTAATTCAAGATTTATGCCTGAAGGCTGTCCTTATTTTTCAAATGTTCTAGTGACACATATCAACAAGATGTTTAATTTTCTGTATGAATATTCTCGAGGTATTTTAATTGCTCCCTTTTTTTCCAGTTTCTCAGTAACCAAACACTATTTATATGTTCTGTAAAAGGCAACGATCAGGGGAAAGAAAAGTTTAAACAAGATTCATAGGGAATTTTCTCAAGAAGTAAGAAATGGTAAATTAGTATTGATTATAATGATGAAGTTTTAAACTTCCAAAACTGGATTACATCCCATACAGGTTCATCATAGAAAGCTACAAGGAACTATGAGCTTAATTCATTCTGCTCTCCAGGTCATTGATTTCGTCCTTGTGATTTTCCATCTTCTGGCTCGATAAACATACAAGGACCCAGAAAATGAACCTCCTTGAAATGTGGACCCACATTTTCAATTCCTAGTATTAACATTTTTTTTAATTTATTTCCTCAACTTTATAAAAATAATTTAATTCTTTGATTGACTTTCTTTTGTAAATTTTTTCTTCCCACTAATTTATTAATTTCCTTTATGCTCCTATCAATACAACAACAACAACAAAACCCTATTCACATGTGTAATGGGATAAGGGAGGTAGGGTAGTAGGATCCCCAACGCAGGTTGAGAGCAGCTTTCGTGGAAGACCTCCGGCAGTTAGAAAATTAAAAATAAAGATAAAATGCAATGTATGTATAAATAAATAAATAAATAAATAAATACATAGTTGAACAATCTTCATATGCAGTCTACATCTGCGTGTCTGTAATGGGAAGTAATCCCTGCAAATAAATCCACGCGTAAAAAGCTCTGTATATAGACAGAAAGCGTAAGATCGGACTATACTCCTATCAATAATTAATCCTAACAGAACTTTTATTTACAAATAACACTATATAGGGGTATATTATAATTTTTATATTATTTAATTTATTAAATAACATACAAATCTTACTTTCACTCATGAAATAATATACATATATATATATGATTAGAAAAAGTTATTTAAATTAAAACCAATATGTACTTAATATTATAACACAATTACAATTAAATTTAAAGAGAAACTTCATCAACTCAACTAGCTTCTACTCGAGTTGAATTTCATAAATTTGATTTGACTTTACAATTTTCAAAATAACATTTGAATCATAAATCATGTCACTCCAACACATAATTTTTTAACTTGATCAAATACTTTTCCAGACTTATTTTCATATAAGAGAACTACCGATTTCCACTAATGCTATATAATTTTCCAGATATAATGTCTTACCATATGATTTAATTTAACATTTGATACATGCAAACAGATCAAGTGGTCTTAGTGGTAAAAAAGAATATATTGAGTTCGAATAGCTACATCGTAAAAAGTATTTACATTATCAATTGGTTAATTTTTTTTAAATAGATATCGTATTCACATTATAAATTATTTGAAAGATGCTGTGATATGCTGAAGGAATTTTTAATTAGAAGTTCCATTTACATTGATAATAGTGGGAAGTGTGGATCTAGAAACCCAATCAAATTTCTTACATGAAAATGGAAGAAAACATGAAGTGGAACTGCCAGAGTTGTATTACTCAAACCTCAGATATAAATCTCATATACTTTACCTGTCTTATTTAATTAAAAGAAATCAGCATTTAAAGAAAGTAGCCACATCTGAACACAGCTTAAAAGAATGAAAAGCCCAAATATCACAGGTCAAACTCAAACGTATAAATGATGACTAAGCTTTCAAACATTCTAAAAAAATACATTATTGCAAAACTCAAAAATACCATTTGCTAAGTGATGCCATCTCACAAAAAAAAAAAAAGGCAACAAAACTAAAAGGAATTGGCAAGTGACCTGATGCTTTTCCACTTTAGTTAAATGGCAGCATGACTTACAAAAGTTTCTAAAAACCATCGGTTTATTGAGGCAGTTGGCCATGTGGTGGATGACCTGATGACTGTGGTGGAGGCAGCATACCAGATTGACCACCCGACTGCAAAAAGTGTAAGAACAACAGGTTAGTATTCTTATGAACTCAAGTGAAATAGATGATATTGTAAACATATAACACAATAAAAAGGTGGAATTTGAACAATACTGTCGATGCATGACATCGAAGGAAATAGGATGCCTACTACCCCGGTTATTAACTGGTCGAATAGGCTCAAACAAAAGGGCAATCATTCAGAAGGAATGTTATAATTTTCACTAGGCTATTCATTTTCTCAAACGAATTGCAAGAAAGGGAGCTTTGAGAAAGAGACGAATCACTATAGCTATTCAATTAGCTAGTTTGAGGAATGGCTGGTACTCCAGATAAATTAAAAATGGAATTGGTTTACCTGGTAAGGATTGAACCCTGGCATCATTGGCATCTGCCCACCCTGTCCGCGATTGAATGCTCCACCCTGGGGATACATTTGGCCCCCACCCACATTTGCTTGGCCCTGCATATTTTGCATACCATTTGGAAAACCTCCAACTGAAGGGCACCGCTAGTGCATTGGATTCACCCTAAAATGGCATTGTGGCATCGGAGGAGACATCTGATTCATTGTACCTTGCATACCCTAAAATTGTGAAATATTTGTTACCACCTTAAAATTGTCTCCGATGAAAGAGTGAACACAAAGAAATCACTTACACCACAATTTACAGAAAATTTTACCACAGCAGCTCGACACATATATTCAGCATTCCCATATCTGATAAAATTAAATCCTTTCTTATTCCACTTCTCAAACCCTAGATTATAGAATTTCTATTTGATAACAAATATTACAGTGGTACTGGGAGCCTAATGATTTGAAACTGAAAACAATACTTGCTAAAAGGAATCATATGATGTAAAACTATGTGAAAGATCATACCATTGGACCAGGCATCGGCATTTGATGTGATGAATGTGAAGGCAAAGATCCTGACATTGATGATGGTCTCGGTGAAGGGACACCATGGGGAGGCATTTGTGGTGGAGGGCGTTGTAAATGAGGATGTGGAAGCATGGGCATATGAGATCCAGGCCGTAGCTGTGGCATTTTCGGAGGTACAATAGGCCTAGGAGGCATTTGCTGTTGTAGTAACTGTTGTTGAATCTGCTGAGGGGTTTGTTGATATCCATGCTGCTGATTGCCTGCAAGAAGAGATGCATGCGGTCCAGGAGGAAGAGGAGGAGCTCCAAAAGGCATGGAACCTGAAGAGGCTGCTTTTGGTCTTCCTTAGAAGACCCATCAAGAGACATCGCAACTCCAATACCAGGTATTGTACCCTCATTTCGAGTAAATCCAGGTGCAAACAGTCCTGGTATGGGGAAGAGATGAAAATGGTAAAGACTGAAGAGCACCGCATTAAGTAGAAACCTTGGTTCTGTCCCATGTTATATTTATCACGAGCAGTATATCCTGGTCTATTTCTGCACCAAAACTTTGTCATGTGACCATTGCTACCACTGCATGATTATGCATATGAGTTAAACACCTGAAGGTCAGTTTGGCATATAATTTGCAGATGTTCTCAAACAATTTCATTAAATTTCAATCTCAAAAAATCAAACATGATACATAGTCAACACTCGTTAGCATTCAAAAACAGTCCATCATATCAACACTAACAAGCATATGCATTAAAACTCTCTTAACTGTTAAAATTATACCAATTAAATGCAAGGTATTCGCCAAGAGGCAAGCAGAATAATTCTGTAGTAGACTGAGTTTACCTGCATAGAAGATATCCAATAGGATGTCAAGCAATATCCCACACGCTATTAAAATGAGCATTAGGAATTTCCACCTGCGGAATTTAACGCCTGTACATTAAGAATGATATTTGGCAATTGTAAGTTAAAAAACCCCCATGCATCAGTAATTACATACAACTGCAATAAATGTATTACAAGTATTTGAAAATAAAGAAAAACCAAACTCGCTTTTTGATACGGAATTATGTGTTGAATCTTATTCAAGAAAGTTTGGGTAGCAGATGAGCATTTCTATAGGCAAGCATAAAACGAATTACAATATGAAAAATTAATCAAACAAAAAAAGATAGCAAAGCTGCCTTTAGCGAAAATTTTTGTTCCTTTATATTATTATCAGGCTTATATAACTATGATTTTAAACTCATCATCTACAACCTGTGAAGTTTTCACAAGGTTTGATGTCTCTCCTAATTGGTCTCACAGACCAACCTAATAATCTGACCTGACTATATATACCTCAAAAAAACGGCGGGGTGCGGATTGATCAAGGGCGTGAAGGTGAGGATAAGCGAGCTGCATTTGACTCTCATCCAATTTACGGATGATTTAATATTGTTCCTGGATAACAAAGTGGAGTTCTTAAAAAATGCAAAGAGAATATTTAGAGTTTTCGAAGCACTTCCGGGCTTAGATTAAATCTTCGCAAAACAAAGTTGTATGGGGTTGGGTTAATATGGATGATGATTGTATCGCGGATTGGGCGGATAAGATTAAGTGTGGGTGGGGGAAATTGCCAACCACCTATCTGGGATTTCCTCTTGGCCGATCGAAAAATTCTCCTGAAATTTTGGAAGCCTGTCATGTATAAAGTTACAAAGCGCCTTGAAAGTTGAAAAGGAAAACTATTAACTTTCAGTGTCCAATTAACTCTCGTGAAGACGGTCATCGCAAATTTACCAGTATACTTCCTCTTTATTTTTTAGTTGCCACAAGTTGTGGCTATGAAATTGAACAGTATCATATCTAAGTTCTTATGTGGCGCAAACAGTGGAAGTCCTATACATTAGGTTAATTGGGAAAGACTATGTAGGCCAAGAATGCAAGGTGGACGGGGGCTAATTGATATCCGACTGAGAAATCAATCTCTACTAAATAAGTGGATATAGAGGTTTGCCGCATAACCCAAATGCTTATGGAGAGAAATTGTAGAAGCAATGTATGGTTCTGAGCAGGATTCACCGATTCCATCCCAGAGGCCACCGTACAAGTTGTCTTGGGTTTGGAGAAGCGCTGTGCAGCCTCTTAATAAAACCGACGATTTATTTACAAAGAATCTGAAACTCTCTATAGGGGACGGTAATTAAATAGATTTTTGGAACGATCACTGGACTAGAGATCTATCGTTGAGGGAGGCTTTTCCAAGGGTATTCGGTTTAGCATTTAAAAAGAGGGTAACGTGGTTTAGTTTGGTAATAGAATCAGTGGGAGATGGGAGTGGAACATAAAGATCAGGAGAATGTTATACTCATGGGAATTCAGTTTGTGGGATGACTTCATTCGAACATTAGATAAAGCAGTCCAAGGTAGCACTGGAAAGGACAAAGTTCGCTGGTTAGGCTTCCCAAGCGAAACGTATACCCCTAAATCCTTCTACTCAAATGTAGTATATGACGAGGAGGTGCAAGACAATTTTTGGAAGATGGTATGGTCAAACTTAGCTCCCACAAAAGTGGAGATTCTTGTGTGGAGAGCTGTGTTACAAAGATTACCGATTCTTGAGAAACTAGGTAAGCGGGGAATCGTTAATCCGAAATCTTGTGTTTGTGTGTTGTGTAAAAAGGAAAGAGAATCAGTGAATCATTTGTTTTGTCAGTGCGAGGTAGTTTGGCTAGTTTGGATGAGATGGTTTGCACTGTGGAAACTCCATGTTGCGTGTCATGGGAATACAAGAGCTTTTATGTCCCTCTGGGAAGGCTTACCGATTAATAAAACATATATGCCAATATGGAAGCTAGCTTTTTTTTTTATTTGTTTTGGTCGGTCTGGTTAAGCAGGAACGACGTATTGTTTAATAAGAGTTTGTTTAATGAAGATAATTTATTTGAATCAGCCATAGCTAGAATCGAGTGCTGATGCAGTTGGAAGTGGCCTGAATGCTGTCAATCAATAGGTGACTTCAGAAGAGCTACAAAGGAGTTCATCTCAGTCAGGTGAAAATAGAGTGGTCCTGTAGGTGGAGGAAGAGGCCAAATTACTAAATATCTAGGGGTAAAATCTCCAACATGATAGGGTTGCGTTGTATGTTAAGAAATAAAAAGAATGATAGGGTTAAAAATTGTTGGGGAGTGTCTGGTTGTTGGTTTGCTATCTGACGGTGCTGCAATGCCCCAACTTTTTTGGATTGCTATCATTTCATTTAGAGGTCTCGGTTGGAAGGATTTTATCCGACAGTGGATGGAGCCATTGTTACTTTTCTGGTCGAATGAGGTGGTGGAGATATGATGTCTATCTTTGTAGATAGATTGCTATTGTGGTGTCAAACTAATGGTTGGATGATGTGTGCTTAATAATTAGGAGCATTGCTGATGTAGGTTGGATAATCAATGCCTTTGTGACATTGACTGCTTGTACAATCGATTAATGGGTTGCTACCTAGGTGTGGTTTTGTGTCTATATTTTATGTTCCACTCAGGTTTGGCACCTTCTTTTGGTATAAGTCTAGTGGGATGCATGTGGTAGATATGGTTGTAGTATATCTATAGCCTTTAGAGCATGTGGGTTTGGATTTGTCCGTATCATTCGAATTCTGTTTATTTTTTAGTGGCTTTAGTTTGTGGTACTCTTTTTATTTCATTTAAAATAAAAGAGATTTTTTAATGAGGTATCGACCATTGTCGTTGTTTTTGTATGTTATCATGCTTTAATTACCTACAAAACACAATTTTAAAAAAACAAAATTTAATATTATAATTAAAATAATTAAAAATAAATAATACGACAATACAACATCAAAAGTTTTGTGATATAAACATAGTTTATTTTTTTCCCACTAATGTTGAATTACTTTTTGTTTACTTACATATGGATAATTACATGAAAAAGAGTACGCTTATCTAATATAATATTCTCCTCTAAATAAGAAAAATCAGTCATTTCATCTAAAAGCCAAAAAAAAAAAGAAGTTTTATCCGTTCATTTGGTTTATTCCAATTCCCACACAAAAATCCATTGCCTTTAACAAATTCAAAAGCATCAAGTTGTTCAATAAATAAATAAATAACCTTTTCAGCTTTGACTTCAAAGAATTGTTTTCCATTTTGTCTGCTGAAAATTTTTGCAAAATTCAAGCTTTGGGTCTTTCTGTTTTCAATCAGATCTGATCATGTTGAAGGTCAAATTTGATTTGATTCCTTGAAAAACAGGGCCTTGGAATTTTGCAATATAATCATCAACTTGTTGTTTGAATTGTAATGGATTTGGATGATTTCAGATCAGTTCTTGAAACAGCTGGTGTTAATGTGTGGAGTTTTATAGACACGGCAATCATGGTAGCTTCTTTGGATTATGGCCAAGAGCTGAAGCAAAGGAGAGATGGGATAGTGGAGAGGCTTTATGGTACGTCCATGGTTACCAGGTGTAAAAGCTGTGATTTTGGTGAGAGGTCAAATGGATATCAAGTAAATAAAGAAGATCTCCCCCATGAAGCTAAAGGAGGAGGAAAAGGGTCGCCTTTTACTCCTCAATCAGATAAAGATGATGATTTGGATCCTTATGGAGGCTTGTTTGATGATGAACAAAAAAGGGTTCTTGAGATTAAGGAGCGTCTTGAACTACCTGATCAGGTATTTGCTTTTTTCCTGCAATTCTATTGTTGATTTGATGAATTGTTTTGGATTTTGATTTGAATGAATATATGTTTTTAAATGGTTGTACAGTCTGAAGATTCTTTGGTTGATTTACTTCAAACCTTGTCAGACATGGATATAACATTTCAAGCTCTCAAGGTAATAATTATGTGGGACACTTTTTTTGTTTAATTTCCTGTTTAGTTTGATTTTAAGACCGTTGGCATGTTATGATTCTATCTTCAGGAGACCGACATCGGTAGATACGTTAACAAATTGAGGAAACATTCATCAAATGATGTTAGGAGATTAGTGAAGCAACTTGTCAGGTTTTAATGGACTTATGGAAGTGACATATATGTTAAAAAATTTATCAATGAAAGTGTGTTATATGATTATATTCTTTGTTTCTTCAGGAAATGGAAAGAGATTGTAGATGAATGGGTGAGGGTGAATCAACCTGGGGAACGTCAACCTGCTGGACTTATGGGTAAAATTGTTATCTAAACTGTAATATGGAGAATTTCGACATGTCACTAAAGTTAAAATGCCTATGAATATTGTCTACTAGCAGATGGAGATTCACCGCAGCAAAAGCTCCCTCAAAATGATCATCAACAGGTTAAAGAAGATGTTTTTCCATGTGAATGTTGTTTTGAAATTCTGCCTTATTTTTTTGTATCTTTCTGAGATTCTGTTCTGTTATAGGTTCCTGATTTTGCATACTCCCCAAACCCGCGCAGTGAGTATGGTATCTGATTCAAAGTTGGATATGATATTTGTATCTTTCTTTTGTGCTTCAATTAATCAACCTTCTTTTTATTGTCTTTCTGTATGACAATTGACAGATGGGAGTTTTGGTTTAGACAAGAAAAATTCAGAACCTGAAAGGAAGCCAAAGTCGATCCCTCCTCCCCGAAAAGATCCTCCATCAAGACATATTCACTCAACTCCTCCACGAAACGTACAGGTATTAGCACATACCTTATTGGAGCTTCTAATTGCATCATTGCTTTGTTGACGGACATGGAGGTCTGATACCAAATCTAGATAGCAAATGTTTTTCAAACGATTTGTTGACGTGAAACCGGTGTTTTGACAAATTCCCATGATTCTGAGTTTTGGATTCTCAAGGAGAGAAGTTATTATATTAGCAGAAAGGCAAAGGGAAACCTCAACTTAATTTAACCATTTTAGTGTTGCCGGTTGCCCAAAGGGTTTGGTTTGATGAGCGTATATTTGTATAGACTTTGTCATGCTTTTTGTTGAATCACCTTTCTGGGGGTTTCATAGAGGCAGAGAGAACAAAAGGAAAGCAATTTTGACTCTGAAAGGCTGGCTTCTTCAAGGAAAAGGCTTCAAGAAAGTTACAAAGATGCTGAAAATGGTTTGTTTTCTTCTCTTCTTTCACAATTTACTTCATCTTGAATCTCTCACTTTGGGTTCATACTAAATGTGATTGTCTGCACTTTTTGCGTGCTTTTTGAAGCCAAAAAGCAACGAACGATACAAGTGATGGACATTCACGAGCTACCAAAACCCAAGAATACCTTCTTTGCCAAAAACAAGGGAGGTGGTCCTCAAGGGAGGCACTGGTGATTGGTTGAATGAATTCAGATTAAACAGCATCCTATCTTAGGTTGTTGATTTCTATGCTGTGAATGTTGTATAAGATAGGAGTACTCTTCCTATCTTTTATAGGCTATCTTTCCATGTTCTTTCACGGATATGTACCGAACTATTTGTCAATCATTTGAAATTCTTGAGGGCCATGGACGTCCATAACCATTCTATTGGGGCTGAACAGTACTTCTTTGTTTGAACTTGTTACCCCTTCCCCCACCCCAAATGTTCGATGTTTTTGATTTGTAATATATGTTAGTTTTCTTAGAAGGTAACTCGTCTTGGAAATTTGTTTCTATCATATTTATCAACTCAAGCTGACTCAACCTCGATGATAATAGCTGATATAATAGGCAAACTGATTGTTTAAGTTTATGAATACTCCTGGTAGCAATACTTTGTGGGGTATGGTTACAAGGAAATTTGACTTTTGATTTATTTATTTTGTGCTACCTTTTAAAAGTTCTGTAAGATACTCGGGAATAAGGATTTTGATTCAATTGCGGAATACCATCTGTAAGTCGTTGATATGTTGTGCAGAGAAACTTCTTTTTTTCGAAAAGCTTTCCACCATGTTTATGTTTAGAGCTGTTTTTTCTGAATTTCTAGCTACGATCCTCAGGTGGCAGGGAAACTTGTGGACTTATTATATGAAACGTATTATGAAAATGGCATGGGGCAAACTAACTCAAGTATTCAGAATTTGTGACCAGAAACCTAATTAGATTATGGGTATGGAGAGTTCAACTGATGTTGTGTTTCATTTTACTGTTAATCCTTGCTTGTTATATGATAAGGCTACTTAAATTGCATCTGTAGAGAGGGTCAAGGGGACTCTGCGATTAATACAAATGTATAGGAACAGTGAGGCCGATCTATTGTATGTATCCTCTTGTCTGTGGTCATGCATTTTCATTGATGACTTTTAGCTTATTTGTTTCCAGTAGTTGTTTGTACTTCTAAGGATGCTCCAATCAAGCTTGTTATTACCTCTTTAACTGCAGCATCTTTGCAGTCATCCCAGTACTTTTGTTCCCTATTTTGCGTGGACTCACTGGTAGGTGTTGGATATGGGTATTTGTCCAACAAGAATATACCCCTGTAGCCTTGTCTGAATACAAGTCGGATGCAGTCGTCGGACATGGGCACTTTATGGAAAATGAAGAGTGGAAGCAACATAGTTTGTTCCCCTTTCTGCAATTATATTCTTTTTATATAGTTTACCTACTTTTTTCTCGGTGATCTCATTTTGTGAGATTTTACTCACTTGAAACTGAATGCTTAGGAAAACATGACTTGTTTTCCCATCCGCAACCGCCAAACCATAGTATTCCCCTGGAGCAAAACAGAAGAAAAAGAAGAAATATCAAACATACTTTTGCTTCTCTCTGCCTTTCTGTTCTCTCTAAGATGATGTTTCGTTAAATCATTTTTCTTGTTAGTTTTGGTTGCAGGTGGTGCAGATAATGGCCAATTTTCACTATGTTTTAAGAGAGAGAGAGAGTAATAAGCCTCTTTGTAAGTGTTTTGCATCTTGATGAAGCGCTCAATTGTGCTTCGGCCCTTGTTCTATGACCGTAACTGACAAGAAGTGGCCTTCAGCTTGTTATGCTGGTTGGTGGATGTAATCGATCAAATTCTATGGTTCTCTCACCATAATCTCAGTAAACTTCTTTTCTTTGATGAATTCTTGTTTTGTCTTAAGGTAGCAATTCCATACTACATTTTGCTTAAACTATAAACATGCATGAGCAATAAATGTTGGGGAACCTATCGATGACATCCATGATTTATATATTTTGTGAAGTTCAATGCATAAGATTGTTGACGACTTGAACTTAATTACATGAGTCATCTATGACTTGCATTGAACTGATATTTTGCACAATGAGCAAATGTTATGACTTTATGAGGAATTAAAGTTCTAATATAATATCAGTTGCTCATGTTCTTTTACCAGAAATATGACTCAATGATTTTCCCTTCTATTTTGCTTATTCTTTCTTTATTCCCTACAAATTTATTTTTGCATATTAATCCCTCGTCAGAGTAAAGTTCTGTATAAATATATTTTTCCTTTTGACAATAATATATGTGTGCAAGTCAAATTTATGTTACTTGGACTCAATCATGGGTGTTGGACATGGGTATATGCGTCCAATAAGTTCAAATTCTTTCAAGATTTTTATGTATTTGGAGTCTTTGGAGGATCATGCCCTGACAATCATGTCAAGATGTGTCAGTTTGCTCTTCATGATAAAACATAACATTTTTTGACATTATAAAGTACTTGCACCTATTGTTGAATGTCTGATGGGATGCAGGTATACTCGTCTTACCCTGGCTTCGAATCATATTTATTTCACTTTTCTTTGATGAAAGTGAGAAAGAAAATACCTCGAGTTAGATTTTCTGAATTGCTATACTATCATATTCTTTTGTTCCTCGAATTTTTCTTGGCCTGCAATTGCTAGTTGTTTCTTGTTTGACAGTGGAGCCCTAACGGGTGCCCATTATTCTTGCCTAGATGTGTCTACTGGATCGACTCTCGACAATTGCTGGATTTCTACACCATCAGGGAACGGAGTCATCATTTGTTCTTATATGGATCTACTGAAGTGTGTACTACATATTTAACATGTGACTAACCCCATTGCAGCGATGTAGGGCTTGGTCGAAGCTTTGTTTTCGATGTTTCAGGAAGCTAAGTGACATTTTATATGGAGAAATGATTCAAGTAGAGATTAAGGAATTGTGCTATGATGGTTTTGGTTACGGAATCAACTTGGAAAAATGAGGGGATGCATGTGCAGATGTTGAGCAAACTTTGCTGTGGCTTTGATTGAAACTTAGAACTGCATGATACGGAAACCCGTGTAGCATGCAGGACTTGGGAATTTAATATATGTAAATGATTTGTTTTCCGGATTCTTCCTTCTGTTACTTGTATAAACATAAATACTATAAATATATTATACGTTTTTGACACGATCATGTTGGATTTCTGCAGGAAAAAAAGCTATGCTCCCATGTATTGAAGGAGAACAATTCTGAATACAGGAGGTGACCTCGATAGCAAAAGAAAATATTATTTTTCTTAGAAGATTTGGATTGTTGTATCTACAAAGTATGTATATTATCAATAAATTAAGAAAAATTCTCAACAGATACGATAATTATAGGATAAAATACATAGATGGTCTTCCGATTTTAGGGTGTTGTTTTGTTAAGTTCCCAACTATTAAAGGTTATAAAATGATCTTCCAATTATAGAGTGTTGTTTTGTTGAGGTTAAAAGTTACAAAATGGTCATTTGAATATTCATATGTTTTAAACTCGTAATTTTATATTAAAAAATTGACGGTTTGTTTGAGTTGGTCGTTAATATTTTAATTGGAATATGATATAAGAGTGATAAGAATTTTATAATATCTCAATCAATAGTTTAACATCCAACTTAAAATGTAGTCGATTTTTCAACAAGAAATGATAAATTTAGAACATATAAATAATCATGTGATCATTTTTTAACTTATAATAGTTGAGATTCAATAAAAATAATGTCCTATAGTTGGTGGGCCAATTATCAACTTCTAATGAGACTTGACAAAACATCACATTATAATTGGGATGTCATTTGTGTACTTTACTCGTAATTTTACGAAGATTCAGATTTCCTAAAGTGTTCTCTTTCCATCCAAGCTTTGAGAAGAACCGGGCATGATTTCAAAAGCAAATAAACGATTTAATATTAAATATAAATTACGTTAGTAATCTAAGAAAATGAAAATAACATACAATCCAATCTGATGGTGATCGGTAAATAACATATAACATACAATGCCTTTGGCTATGGCTACATTGGATTTTCATCCTATACAAAAGCAACCAACATTTAGGAATTGAATTGAATTCCCTAATCTGTATAGTTTCACCGACAGAGATAGAATTGCAATTCAATCCAGTTATTTGCAGTCAACATCAAACCAGAAATAGAGACTAGTTCGAGCATAAATCACCCGAACTCGCTGTAGTGCCAGATCTCCACTGGTCAAAACAGCTTTTGCACCTCCTTCAATCCGAGTGTGAGATACAGAAACGCTATCTCAAGTTGCAAGGGAATATCCCGCTACCGGCTGTACTCACAATCGGGCATGATAGATAGTTCAACAGGTTTGACTCACACTGAAGTATGCACTCATCTATAATTAGCCTTCCGCTCCTATGAAGCAAGCAGCAACCCAGCTCCACCTTTACCTTTAAGTTTGACAGCTTGCAGGTTGATAAAAACTCCAATGCACCGCTCCAGCAAAATGAACAGGCATACACATGGTTGTTTTGAAAGATAAAGGGGAAATGGAAAAATGGATACTTGGGACCTAATGAGAGCCATCTCCAGATTGTTGAATATCTATGTTCTTTCATGGCAGCCAGACATGCAATTTGCTGTCCTAGTTTTATTATAGATCGTTGGAAAATGAATTCCAGCCAATCCATTCTTAATATCGTGGCTGCTAATTTCCAACAATATGGCAGTGGCTCGAAACAACGTTTCTAGATATACGATGTATTAACCTCTCAACAAATCACCATTCAATATATACGGCAAAAACATATTCAGAAATTTTGCAAACCTGTCTGAATCTCGCAAACAGACGAGAGTTGTTTCATCAGGAAGCTCACCTCCGCCGATCTGAAGAAAGTTGATGTAGACTTGTGACAAAAACAAAAGCTTTTTTGCTGCAATAATAACTAAAAGTTAAATATTAGTTCTCTTCTCATGGCCTTGATATCTCTTTACCAGGAGACAGTTACATAGCACCGAGTAGGGGATGGGGAAAGAAACCTTTAAGAGAATTATGTTAAATAATCAGAAGGGTTTATAATTTAGTCCAAAGGGATTAAAAGAAGGTAGTAATCTGAGAGTTACCAAATGCCAATAATTGAATCGAATATGACGTTATTACTAAAATGCAGTTATTATTGAGGAAACAGTGATCGAGGTGGGATTACCAGCAAAGTTCATTCATTGGATAATGGTATGTGTTATCTTGGTTTCCACTCAGGTTCTTTGGAATGGTGATGTTACTGATAGCTTTCAATCGTCGAGGGGACTGAGGCAAGGAGATCCGCTATTTCCTTACTTGTTCGTCTTGTGTATGGAAAGGCTTTCCCATACAATTAATAAACGAGTAATGGATGACTTGTGGAAACAAATTCGCTTCTCGAGGAATGACCCGGGGATCTCGCACTTATTTTTTTTTGTAGAATATCTGATCCTTTTTGCGGAAGCGTCGATTGATCAAGTATTGGTAATTAGAGAAGTTACGGAAAATTTTTGTGCTTGCCAGGACATAAGGTGAGTGGCTAATACTCGATCAATCGACGCCAAGAGAAGTTACGGCTAATACTTCTCTAAAAATTGTGAAGATGCCAAGAGAAGTATGATTGGTCAAAGTTTCGGGTTTGAGGTGGTTAATGATCTAGGGAGGTACCTCGGTGTTCCCCTGCTCCATAGCAGAGTGACTAATGCCACATATAGCTATCTTATCGAGAAAGTGGAACAGAGATTATCAGGATGGGCTGCGAAAACATTATCTTTTGTAGGACGGATAACCCTTGCTAAGGCCGTGTTACAAGTCATTCCATCCTATGTTATGCGATCGAATTGGCTACCAAATGGTGTCTGCATTGCTTTGGAAAAATTGATTCGACGCTTTGTTTGGAATGCGAAGGAGGGATCAAATACGCTTGCCTTGGTTAAATGAAACACAGTTAAGCGTCCAATTGCGAGTGGTGGCCTAGCGATAAAGGATTTGGAGAGTCAAAACAAAGCGTTCCTTTTGAAAATCGGAATGCAATTGGTTCAAAGAAGCGACAAGCTATGGGTGCGGGTGCTCCGAACCAAGTATCGATGGTCTAGTGACATGCCAATTATCTCAAAACGAAGGAGATGCTCCAGACTGTGGAAAGGCTTGGAATGTAATTGGGAGAATATCCAATATAGCATATTTTGGAACATACATAATGGTAACCGGATTGACTTTTGGAATGATATTTGGTTGTTTGATACGGAACCTTTGAGGTGCCGGAGCATATATGTCACAATCTTTAAAGGCTTAATACTAAAATAAATGCTTAAACTATACCCTAAAACTCAAATAGGTGTATAAACTAATTTTCATCTCATCCAGATACGTAATGTTACAACCATTATCCGTTTAGGTGTCCGGATTGTCAACGACATTAATTTCTGCCGTCAAGTGACACGTGTCACAATCTTCTGATTTTGAAATTTATTTTTTAAATAAAATATTAAAAATATTATGATATTGATAAAAAAAACTAATTTTTCTTATATTATAAAACAGTTTCAAAATCTCAAATCCTAATCTTAATCCGCCGCAGCCGCTATTTCTGGCCATAACCACCACCATCGACGTAGTCCCTGTCATCCTCCTACACCGTCGTATTTTTCGCCGATTGGCTGTTGGAATCACATGAAATCGCGATTTTAATCTTAGGGTTCGAGCGGTTTAAAACGTTGATTCGTTGTTGATAGGCCGTCAATCGGTCACGAAATCATGGGGTTTTTGGTTGCTAGGGGAGGGGAGGTCGGGTGGAGCTTCGTCGACTGCAAAATGTAGCGGCTGACGTGAGTTTAGGGGTTGAAATGAAGGTTTTCAAAGTTTTGGGTTTATTTCAAATTTTGTATTTTCTATTTTTTTTAAAAAAATATAATTTTATTTTTTTAAAATTTTAAATAATTTTTTTAAAATTACTAGATTGTGATACATGTCATTTAATGGGAAATGAACACCGTTACCAACCCAAACACCTAAATATGTTATGTTTATAATGTCAAACACATATATAAGACGAAAATTAGTTTAGACACCTACTTGATAAAAACGGTATAATTTGAACATTTATTTCGATATTAAGCAATCTTTAAAATATGCAACTTCTTGTCACTGCATGCAGCATATATGAAACTTGATACAATTATAAACAAACAAAATCTAGAACATATTCTGTGCCTGCCACGTTTTACACTCCTTGTTAGCAATGATTTCTTGTCTATGGATATATCCTTCACTGATCTCAGCAACACAAACCCACCGCCTTTGCCTTCATGACTTTTTATCTTCTTCTTCAATCAAACCCCAAACCAGACATTCACACTCTTTTCCTCTTAAACCCCTTCTCAATCACACCTAATCGTGATTATTAATCAAAGACTTTATATTAGTTAATAAGTAAATGGATGTCAATGTAAAAGGAATCAGAGTTTTTCAAATGTCAGAAAGATGTTGTGGGACAGTATTAGCCTTGTTATCTTAAATCTTTTCTACAGTGATTTTTCGCACAGAAATCAAATTAGGATATTAAGTATTTAAATTTAAAATCTAGGATGGACAAAAATCTTATTAAGTATTCCAAATTATGAAATATCCTTCATGAGACTCGATTCTACGATCTCAAAATTAAAAATTTGGTGCTCTACTAACTGAGCTGGATGGTCATCTCTGATTTAATCAATAATGATTTCCGTTATTGACTATGTAATAAAAGTAATCCATTGGTTAGAATCAAGAACCAATCCATGCAAATGTAAACTTTTTCTAAGGAATAATTATGAATAAATAAACAAAATGATAAAATTCCACGTTACTCATTAATTCACAGACATTCTGGTAACCCAACTTTGTCCTTTTTGACCAAAAAAATAAAGCAATTTTGTCGGCGTAGTTGACGACTGATATACAAAGGAAAATAAAACCCAAGGGTTTAACAGGTCTTAAAGAAGCTTCTGGCGTTAACGAGTCAAGACTAAATTAAAAATAAATATTATAATTTAAGTGGTTAACTCATATAGTTTTTTTTCTTTTACTTTTACTAATTATTTTAGTTAAAAATTAACTGGCGAAAATAGAAAAAAAATGTGTTCTACATACTATCGAATTTTAGATTTTTTTAAAGAAAAAACTTACAAAAAAATAATAAATCTATAAAATAAAGACAGATAGTGATTGAATTATTTATTTACGTCAATTATCAACACAAACGATGAACAAATATATGAAAACTAAATGAATCAGTGGGTTAAAAAAAAAGAAAACAAATTTGAAGAAAACACAAGTAGAGCAAGGCAAAGGGAGAGATGGGGAGGGATTGATGGTGACTTTTACTGCTAACAGTGATAGTTAACTAATTAAATTGATGTTCAAAAAATTGAAAGAAAAGGAAATATTGGAATATAACTATTGTTTGACAAGTGTAATCTTCCAAATCTGATTTTGAATATTCAAAGGATTTATAATGTTATACTATTAGAGTATTAAAACGATCAATAAATTAAACAATTAAATATTTAAGTCATAATTACTAAAATCGCATCTCAAATCATTTGTGTAAGAAAAGTCATAATATATACGTTAAAATAACTATACAAAGTAGAAGCTCCGAAATTAGTTCAAATGTAAATCAAAATAATAATAAAGTTTACGATCCAAAATATAGTAAAGCCTTATGAATGTATGTGTTCACTAAAATCAATCAGGGTATTGTGCTCTATGTAAGAGTATTGAAAATCTCTCGACGACAATGCTCCTTTGACACGAACATAATCTACTAGTATGTACACGAAAACAATTTGAACGTTGAGTTTTACAAACTGAATGGTATACATCTAGTAGATATACTTCATATAATTCATAAACATAAATACGCAAATCAAAGGTAAAGAAAGAGACATGAGTACAATCATCTTAACGTGTTGACAATCGAGTTAGGCTAAATTCTCTTCTAATTTACACGTATTACTTTTAATTTGCTTGTTTGGGAAGAGAAGTAGTGAAATTGTGCTGTATCTTAGCTATATCATTGATCTAAAGTTCGTGTCCGCCAAATAAAAAATGTGATTAAAGTAGTTGGAAAATGTTGATGTGAAAACACTTTATCAAGTCGTTGCCGAGTATGTTGATGTTTTCAAACAAATACGCGTTATAATCTTTACTCTCTCTTTTTATCTGAATTATAATCATCAATCAAATAATGTCTATTTTAATGTCTATCTTTTGAGAACGTCAGAGTAAAATATGCATGCAGATTTGAAGAGTCTACGTGTTAGGTAACCTGCCCAAAGCCGTAGCTTTTAATGAGGATGGAAAAAATTGTGTATATAAGGCAATGGGGTCTGTTCCCAACCCAAAACCCATAACATAACTTCAATTCTTAATACTAAAATGGGTTGTGCTTGTTGCTTTTCTAAGTTGTGTTTGTCTTTACTTCTCCTTGTGGTTGTATTGGGAAGCAGCGATGCTCAACTTTCGACCAATTTTTACTCAAAATCATGCCCAAACTTGCTTTCCACTGTCAAATCCTCTGTGAGGTCTGCTGTTAACAGAGAGGCTCGTATGGGTGCTTCTCTTCTTCGATTGTTCTTCCATGATTGCTTTGTCAATGTAATTCTTCTTCTAATCCCCCTAGTTTATATTTCATAATTTGACTTGGTCCTGTCATTTTAATATGATTTATCATGGTAGGGATGTGACGGATCATTGCTACTCGACGACACGTCGTCCTTCACCGGAGAGAAAAACGCTAATCCGAATCGTAACTCGGCCCGTGGATTTGACGTCGTCGACAACATCAAGTCGGCAGTTGAGAATGTTTGCCCTGGTGTAGTTTCTTGTGCGGATATCCTGGCTATAGCTGCTAGAGACTCTGTTGAAATTGTAAGTCCTCTTAGTAAAAGGTTTCAAATAAGCAAGTAATTGGGGAGAATAACCCTGTTTTTGATCTGCAGTTGGGAGGTCCAACCTGGAATGTGAAACTTGGAAGAAGAGATGCTCGAACGGCTAGCCAGTCCGCTGCTAACAACGGAATTCCTCCGCCCACTTCGAACTTGAACCAGCTCATTTCCAGGTTCAATGCTCTCGGACTTTCCACAAGGGACTTGGTTGCTTTATCCGGTTTGATCTCTCTCCTGCAACTACACTTTATGTTTGAACTGTTAGCATAAATCGAGCATAAACGCGGCAGAAAAAAATCTATCATAAATACCTTTCACGTATTTCCTCATGGCATAATCAATATCCTGAAGGTCTCGAGTGTTCAGGGTCACACACAATTGGACAAGCAAGGTGCACATCATTCAGGGCTCGTATATACAACGAGAGCAACATTGACACTTCCTTTGCTCAAACAAGGCAAAGAAACTGCCCAAGAGCGACCGGCTCAGGGGACAACAATTTGGCACCCCTTGATGTCCAAACTCCCACGTCTTTCGACAACAATTACTTCAAGAATCTAGTCGGTAACAGGGACTTCTCCACTCCGATCAACAGCTGTTCAACGGCGGATCAACCGACTCGATTGTGCGCGGTTACGGTAACAACCCGAGCTCCTTTAACTCGGATTTCGTCTCCGCGATGATCAAGATGGGAGACATCAGCCCCCTAACGGGATCAAGCGGAGAGATCAGGAGGAACTGCAGAAGGGTGAACTAATGATAAATGGGGTTATCGATGTGCTTTTGCCTATGGGAACTAAAAGAAAATAAAACAAGTGGGAATTTTGTTTCCTTACAAGCGGTTGTTTGTTCGTGACAGTTAAGATTATGAAATAGGTTTTGTGTGTCTTTTGTGTTTAATTTCTTCCACAAGTGTTCAATGGCTTAGGTCTTGTTGCTGGGACTTTGTTATAAAAGAAGTAATAGAAATATAATTATTCCCATTTATATCTTTCAAGTTAGAAAGATCGTTTTTTTACATACAAGTTCCAAGATATCGACATGCACATACACCTTACAGATATAATTATTTAAATTCGAGTTTTATAGGTAGAATAACATTTTATTTTATCATTCAATGATTCAAAACCTATCATATTTTTTCTTTTGTTTGAATAAACATGCACAAATTGTATGAACAATAATGCTTGAACTCAGATCACTTAAGGAGATATAAAATCCATTATCATTGAGATCGTTAAATATTATTTTTTATATTTAATAAATAAAAATATTTAACATATTCATATATTCAAATAAAATTTTAAATAATTAAAATTCGGATATTAATAATAAAGGTGATAAACAAATTTATCTTTTAGTCCAAGAGTCCATTCTCACTAAATGCTAAACAAGGCCACCATACATGATCTTACCCATTCAGTCAAAATTGAATCAAAGCACAACAACTGTAATGTTAAAGTTATTTATTTTTAGATTTAGTATAGGATTTTATTTATTTATTAGGTATTTTACTAGAAATTTATGTACATTTCTTTTTGTTGATTATAATTTCATCAATTCTAAATTCAAATTATGTTTTTTTTCTCGAATTTCAAAATATTTTGTTCATTTTACCCAAAAAAAAAAATAACATGACTTGTTTTTTCATATATGTGCTCTGTGGGACGGATCTATAGAGGGAGTGGGAGAGACTCTTGCCCCTTCCAAAATTTTTGGTTTAATAACATTTTAGGTCCTTATGTGTTTGTATTGAAGAAAACTTGGATTTTTGCCACCTCAAATTTTAGATAGATTAAATACATAATTTCTTATTATTTTGAAATTTAATATCTTACCCCTCCCAATATTTAGGTGGTGTTTATTTTTACAGAGGTAAAAGGTCTGCAGTCTGCGGACCACATCTGCAGGCATCTGCAGCAGAAGAGGTGGACCAAAAGTCTGCAATCTGCAAGAAGAAGACTGTTTGTTTTTTAACGTCTGCAGACTGCTAAAATGAACTGAAATAGAAATAAAATGATTTTTTAAACTTAAAAGAGTTTTGCAATACTGAGATTTAAATAATTTTAGTTTTACAATACTGAAATTTAAATAATCCATACAACTATAATAATAAATTATTTAAAATAAATCAATCCATATTTTAAAATAAATCAATCCATACTAATAAATTATTTAAAATAAATCAATACATACAACTACAATAATAAATCAATCCATATTTTAAAATAAATCAATCCATACAAATAAATTATTTAAAATAAATAAATCCATACTAATAAATTATTTAAAATAAATCAATCCATACTAATAAATTATTTAAAATAAATCAATCTATATTTTAAAATAAATCAATCCATACTAATAAATTATTTAAAATAAATCAATCTATACAACTACAATAATAAATCAATCCATATTTTAAAATAAATCAATCCATACTAATAAATTATTTAAAATAAATCAATCCATATTTTAAAATAAATCAATCCATACTAATAAATTAATTAAAATAAATCAATCAATACTAATAAATATTTAAAATAATTATTTTAAAATAAATCAATCTTATAATAATTTATTTTAAAATAATTTATTTTATAATAAATTATTTTAAAACAAATTATTTTATAATAAATTATTTTATAATAAATTATTTTATAATAAATTATTTTATAATAAATTATTTTATAATAAATCATTTTATAATAAATTATTTTATAATAAATCATTTTATAATAAATTATTTTAAAATAAATAACCTTATTAAATTATTTAAAATTATTTTAATAAATAACTATATTTTATAATTGTTCTTGAAGAGGTTTGAAGACCTTTGAAGACATAAAATCATGTCTGCACCAAAAAGAGCTCGCGCAAACGTTTGAAGAGTTTCTGTCTTCTAAAAAACAAACAGTCTACAAAACCTAATGTCTGCGCGACGCAGACATTGGTTTGAAGAACTTGGACAGTGAAAACAAACTAAACCTTAATATTGGTTTCATCCCTATGTCTGTGACGTGGCAGGCATGAATTTGCATATTCTTCTTGCAGCGTAAAATTTTCTTTCTACATGAACACATTTTTTCTATTTTAAGAAAATAAATGAAAATGTAACTAAAATATACTCGTGCATGCATTGTTTGTAAAATATTAAAATATATACAATTATTTTCGTACAAAAATTTTAATTTTAAATGATATTTTGTATTTTAAATAATAAATTTCTATTTATATTATTTTGCTTTGTAAGGAATTTCTTGGTGCTATAAAGATTAACTTATGATTTCTAGATGCGATCCATATCAACTATCAATCAAATTAATCCGTCCCATATCAACTATTAATAAAATTAATCCCTTTTCAAAAAAAATGTTAATAAAATTAATCTGTCATCGAAATGTAAATATTCTATGTTATTTATAATTTATAAGGAGTAAAGTTATAAATTTTTAAAATTTTGATTATTTAATATTTAATTATTTAAAGAGGTAGTGTTCCCTAAAAAATTATATCAATTTATATTTTCTTTTATTCACACTTTTATACAAAAAAAAATACTTATCTTCTTGAAAGACCCCGAACTTCTAATTGATCTCTAATAATGAGTTTAGATACGCTTCCACTAATTTAGTATTCTAATTTTAATGATTTAACATAACTCTTATATTCAATCTTATATCAATTATATTTTAGTTATATTTTGATTACATCATGTAAAATTAATGTTGTTATATATTTTAGAGTTTTTTAATTTCATTAATTTTGAAGATTATATTTTTCAAAAATTCAATTTGAGCATCACTTAAAATTGTTGGTGTAACACCCCAATCCGGATATGAGTCCGAGATGTCACATTGACTTTTTGAAATAATATTCTTACAAAATAACAAAACATTTGAACTCATATTAAGAAAATATAATAATATATTATTAAATTATGCTTCATAATAAAAATTTAAGTCAAAAACGTATTTATGAACAGTATAATATGGTATGAACAATACCATGAACAGTGCCACAGTGTACCGATGCATTGCTACAGTGCATCGGTGTACAAAATTTCGAATATAAATTTTCAATGCAATGCTACAGTGACTTTCGTAAAATGTACATAAAACTCGTAAAAATTTAACCGTTCATTACTATACATTTACATTTACATAACTACGTTTAAAATATTACAAAACTCGATCAGAGCATAAATACTTAATTTACCGATTATGTTTACATGCCAACCTATTTAACCCATAATAATACATACTATTTAATCTATTTCTGATATGACCTTCAAGTGGAGTTATGTTGTTCTGCATAACTTATAATGGATCTCTCTGTTGTTCAATACCTACGTGTAAAACACTTACACGCTAAGTCATAGACTTAGTGAGGCATAATAATAATAATGAGAATAAAATATAATGAAAATGTCATAATGAATTGCAATATCATGAAATCATATATTCAATCCATGCAAGTCACATAACCATGTATCTTACATGTAATCTTATCAAAATAACCATCATGAATTCATATAATAAGTTCAATATGTTCAATAGCCCATGATACAATACTGAGAACCCGAGGTATGTGAGTACTGTGAGGTTGTGCATAAATACTGTCACCACAGCTCGTATAAATTTGCACCAAAGTACCACGTAGAATTTGTCCCGAAGTACCGTGTAGAAATTTGCACCGAAGTGCCGCGTAGAATTGCATCATAGTGCCATATAATGTCCCTAAGGACCACATAGAAATTCATTAAGAATCATATACATATATCAAGGATCAAGTAGGTGTCTTAAAAGACCTCATACATGTTCCAAAGAATACATATATGTCCCGAAGGACCACGTATAATTTTATCCCGAAGGATCGCGTAGACCCTCTACTCTTGGCATGCCAACTATACTTATAGTTTTCATCTACATAACATCGGCTTTCACACTAATATATTTCTATTTATATTGTTTTGCTTTGTAAGGAATTTCTTGGTGCTATAAAGATTAACTTGTGATTTCTAGATGCGATCCATATCAACTATCAATCAAATTAATCCGTCCCATATCAACTATTAATAAAATTAATCCCTTTTCAAAAAAAATGTTAATAAAATTAATCTGTCATCGAAATGTAAATACTCTATGTTATTTATAATTTATAAGGAGTAAAGTTATAAATTTTTAAAATTTTGATTATTTAATATTTAATTATTTAAAGAGGTATTATCCCTAAAAAAATATATCAATTTATATTTTCTTTTATTCACACTTTTATATAAAAAAAACTTATTTTCTTGAAAGACCCCGAACTTCTAATTGATCACAAATAATGAGTTTAGATACGCTTCCACTAATTTAGTATTCTAATTTCAATGATTTAACATAACTCTTATATTTAATCTTATATCAATTATATTTTAGTTATATTTTGATTACATCATGTAAAATTAATGTTATTATATATTTTAGAGTTTTTTAATTTCATTAATTTTGAAGATTATATTTTTCAAAAATTTAAATTTGAGCATCACTTAAAATTGTCAGAATCATTTCTCCTCTATTACTCATGTAGGGATGGACATGAGACTCAAACTCGACAGGTTCTGATTCGACTCGATCCGACTGGATTTTTTTTTAAAAAGATTGGGTTCAGATCAGGTCGAGTTTTTTTAAAGGTTGTGTACGTGTTGGGTCGTGTTCGGGCTTAGGGTGAAAAATCCCCGACCCAACCCGGTAAAATTGTAATTTAACCTTATATATTTAGGGATAATTACAATAATATCCTTCTATATATTATTTTCTTTTAATTAAACTCCTATTTTTATTCAATAAAAATAATATTTTTAATAAATATATTATTTCGGGTCAGGTCTTGTCAGGTCTAGATTTTATCTCAAAAATCAAGTCGGGTGGAAGGTGTATATTTTCAGGTTGGATTCGGGTCAAGTGTAGGATTTATAATTTTCGGGTCCAGCCGAGTGGATCGAAAATCTGACCCGACCTGACTTATGCAGATCCCTATACTCCTATCATATATTCCAAAATCAAACTATAAATTAATTGAATTAAGTTTTTCTTCTTTTTCTAATTCTTTATTATTCTTCAGTATAATTAAATTATCTTATATATCTATTCTATTATTTAAGAAAACTAATCTTTTAAGTTTATGGTTATTTCTCTTAACAATGTCATCTTGAAGATTTAAACATGAATTATCTCTTTAGGAATAGGAGTGAACATTCAACCATAATGAATCGAGAAATTTTAAGTTAATCGAATTAGTGAATCCTACATTTATCATTTTAGTTTTATTTGTTAAATTTTTAAATCTAGTCAAATCGAATAAAATGTTAATAATTTAAACATTGGTGAGAATGTGACTAGATCAAGTAAATTTAATATCATATGTATTTAAAAATCACTTCAAAATAAAATAAGACAAAAAATATATTAACATGATAAATTTGATTTAATAATTTATTTTAAGAATTTAAATTAATTATTTTGGAATAACTTTTAATAATTTAATACATAAAAGTAATTTTTTTAAATAAAATATTTTTTATTCTTTTTGTTAAGTCTTGAAAGGGATCAATGTGTAGAATTTTAAAATAAAGAGAAATTTAAAAAAAAAATTATATCAATTTATTATTTTTATTAAGATTTAAAAGGGGATCAATTTGTAAAATTTAACCGAATTCAAACTTAAAAAATTAAATAGTTTAAACAACTTGGTTTAATTAATTTTTTTTAATTGAATCAAATTGACATGAATCAAACTACCTCAATGGTTAAATGAAATATTATTATCCCTAGAGGTCCTAAATTTGAGCATTAACAACTGTAAAATATTTGAATTTTCATTGTAAGATGATTCAGAATGTTTAATACAAATGCTATTACTTATAATCCATCTTAGATTCATAAAAAAAATTGAATCAAAATTCTATTCCTTTCAAATTAGGAGTACAATGCATATTCTGATTTCACTAATCCTTGTTAGTATTTTTTATTAGTTTGATGCTATGTAAAAAATAGACAATGAAGGCAGTATTTAGTAAATTAATGGATAACACATGGCTATTTAATGCAATTAATTTGCCAGTAATTTTATTTATTTATTTATTTATTTATTGAGAAAACAAGGAAATTCAATCTCATTGAAGACCTAACTTGTAATACCCAAAATTTGTATAGTGACTAAAATGTAAGATTTATAAGTTTAGTAGCTAAAGTATAAACTTTGAAAAGTTTAAGGACCGAAATTGTAATTTTTAAAAGTTATATATTTTAGACCGTAAATGAATAGTTTGGCTTAAAACAATGATTTTTGTGGGAATCAGATTTTCGGTACAGGATTTGTATTAAAAGTTATAAAGCGATAAAGTTCGGTATTGAAATCGGATAATCGGATAGAATCAGAATTTTACGAAAATTTGAAGGATGTTATAAAATGATTGGAAATATTATTTTAATATTTTAGATCAGAGAAATTTGTCTCAGAACAGTGTAATTTTTCATATTTAACCGAACAGTGGAATTTTAGTGACTAAAATGCAATTTTCAAAAATTGCATAGCCAAAGTGAAAAAATCAACACATTTTTAGCTATTCTTCTTCATTTGGCCGAAACTACAAGTTCTCCCAAGGTAAGATTTTGATTTTGATTTTTGAAGCTATATACTTGATTTTTGAATTTAGCTATTAGATCAAGAATTAATCTACATGAAATTCTCTATCAATTGATATAAATATTTCATGGTGAAGATGATTGTGTGATGAGATTTGATGATTAGGATTTAAGGAGGGCTTAGTGATCTTGAAGAATTGATGAAGGATTTTTATGTTTTTGATGTTAGTGATTATTTTTAAAGCATGTATGATGATTAAAATTAATTGTACATACATATATAAGGTTTAGCTTAATTAGGGTTAGTGGAAGTGTTAGGATTTTGATTCAATTTGATGTTGTGATGATTGGAAATGCATGAATTTAATCATAGGAGGTTGAATTCATGCTTGAAATTGAACAAAAAGTCCCCTTAGGTGACATGAAGCATTCGGCCATAAGGAAGAAATTGGGGGGGGGGGAATGTTGAAAATTTTCCTATGGATTAGAAATGATATTAGAAGTATTATATGTGATTTGGAGATTGATTTGGATCAATTTGGAACATTGAAAGTGAAAAGGTCTAATTTACAAGTTCTTGGAATTGTGGGATATTACTGTAAGAATGCAATATTTGAAGGGTTCAATTTTTATTTTTGATATTTGTAATGTTGGAAATTAAGTTGGAAAGTTGTTTGGAACCAAATTGTAAATTTGGTAAAAATTAGAAGTGGAATTCGAAAGGTCCCAAAACCTTGGGAACTTGTTTGCAAGTTATTAAATGTAGAGGTATTATTCGGGGTAAATTATTGAACGCTGGAAAATTTATTAGTATGCTGAATTTTGAATTAAATATTGAGTTGGGGTTGAATTACAAATTTATAAAGTTAGGTAGTTGAAAGTCGAAAGTTTAGGGAAGTTTGGGTTGAAGTTATAATGTTTTGAATGTTGAAGTATTGAGTTTGGTATTTTATTAAAGTGCTGAAATTTTAGTAATTAATGTGCAATGATCATAATGGTGAAGGACCATTATGAATTAAATGAAAAGGTTGAGGTGAATTCTAAAAAGAATTCATAATTTGTGTCTTACTTGTATAAATCAGCTTATGTTAGTACAATACTAATACGTAGTTCGAACATTTTGTGTTATTATTTGGTATTATCAGACTACGATAAACCTAGCAATCTAAACGATCCGAAAGTAAAGGACAAAACTTGTGACTAGGATTATTATATACAATTTTTGTAGTGAGGCTGTAATACCCCAAATTTTGACCAGTGACTAAAATGTAAAATTTGAAAGTTAATGGCTAAAGTATAGAATTTGAAAAGTATAGAAACCGAAGTTGTACTTTTAAAAGTTATATAGTTTAGCCTGTAAATGAATAGTTTGGATTAAAACATATATTTTAGCGGAATTTTATAAAACAGTAAAGTTTGATATTGAAATACAATATCCGGATCGAATCATAAGTTTATAAAAATCTCAAGGGAGGTATATTGGGGTTGGAAAAATTATAAGGATATTTTTAAATAGTAACAATTTAAATTGGATTTGTGGAATTTGGTGAGAATTGCACGATAAAGTGAGATAGTGCAATTTAGTGGTTAAAATGAAATTTTGGAAAATTTGAGGGTCAAAAGTGACAATTTAGAGATGATATTTGATGACCATTTGATAATATTAAAGTAGAGATAATGGAGTGACATGTGTGTAATTTTTGGAAGTCATTAATGGAAATTTAGTCTTTTGACCCCAAATAAATAAAAAATTAGTTTTAAATTGTTTTTAAAGGCCCAAGTAGGAGATATTTTGTGAGAATTTTCGTGAAACTCCTCTTATCTCCTCCAGCAAGTTGCCGAAACCATAGCCAAGGTGAGCCAATTTGTTTTCTTCCATTTTTGATCAAATTTAGTGAGTTTTTGGACTAAAGGGTGAAATAAGAAAATAATCCCCATTAAATTCTCTACAAGTTGGTATAATTATTTCATTGTTTCATGGCTTAAATTATTAAAGTGGTGATTATGGTGGATGAAGGGAAAATTAGAATTAAATGAAATAAAGTTGAATTAAGATGTTAGGGGTGTTGTGGAGTTATAATTAAGCAAGAAGGTGGAATAAAAAAAATATTATTGGAACGATTGGTTTAGTAATTCGGCCAAGGAATTACATGAAGGAAATGGTGAAGTTGGAATTTTAAGTTTTGCTTTAGTGTCTTGCAGTTTAACATGAGCGCCATTTCATTTGTTTTGATATGTGCGTAAATGTGATATAGTTGTTTTACCATGAAATATGGTTTTTACATGAATAAAAAAATTCTTGATTCGGCCAAACAAGGAAAATTAAAAAAAATATTTCAAAATTTCATATGGTCTATAAATGATATTAGAAGTATTCTATGTGATTTGGGAGTTCATTTGGATCAATTTGGAAGCATAGATAAGAAAAAAGAGCTAGTTTCCAAGTTTTGAGAATTTTGAGACTTTATTGCAAGAATGTAATTTTTGAAAGATTTAATACTGATTTTTGGTACTTGAGATGCTAAAATTTAATTTAGAAAGTTGATTTGAGTTAAATTGCAAAATTTTGGAATTTTTAGGTTGGAATTCGGAAAGCCTTGATAATGGTGGGACTTGGGTGTTAATTTTTAAAGGTAAAAGTACCATTTGGGTGAGTTAGAATAATTCTGGAAATTTTGAAATAATGTGCTGATTTTGGAGTTTAAGTTTTAAGATGGGATTGAATTTCAAGTTTATCAAGTTGTAAGGTTGAAATTGAAAAGCCTAAGAAAGTTTAGGATGAAATTGTAAGCTTTTGAATGTTGAATTATTGATTTGAACTTTTATTTTAGTTGCTGGAAATTTTATATATTTGATGGGAAATAATCATAATAGTGAAGAGCTATTATGAAATTAAAGGAAAAGTTGAGTTGAATTCTAGAAAGAATTTAAAATATGTGGTTAGATTTTATAATTCATAAAAGTTGAAGAATCATGCTGAAAATAATTATTTATGGAATTGAATAAGTATTTTGATAAGTTTGAAGTTATAATGGAGTTATGAGTTTGGTTGTTATCGATTTAGTTATCGATTTTATTATATAGATTTTCAAATGTTAAAACGAGCTTATATTAGTACGATACTAATATGTAGTTTGAACAATTTTTTTTTATAATTTGGTATTGTTAGACTACGTTAAATCTAGCAATCCGAACGATTCGAAAGGAAATGACAAATCTCGTGACGAGGATTATTACATACAAGTTCTGTAGTGAGGCAAAGGTGAGTGCAATTTATTTATTTATTTATTTTTGATCGAGGACGACTTGCGATAAGTCAACCTCATTCAAATTTACAATATGATTTATAAAGTTTATAAAGAATATTTTTATAATATTCTATATCAGTTTATGAATGATTTAGGGTATGAACTGCCCAAACATGATATTTTTTATTATGGATTTAATTATGGTATATGAGCCCATTGCATGTATAATGAGAATTACTGGTACACTTGGCATGCCATTAGTTGAGTATTATCAGCTTTGGTACATTCGTGTATCAATGTTATCATATCAGCTTTGGTACATTCGTGTATCAATGTTATCCTATCAGCTTTGGTACATTCGTGTATCAATGTCCAGCACCATTGGTGCTTATTCAGGTTATGATGGCACTGAAGTGCATTATATCTCAATATCAGTTACGATTTGCACCGTGTTGTGCATAGTGCGCACCTTACTCACGTATCTTATGTTTTTATAAATATGCATTGGGCTATGAAAATGAATATGCAAGTTGTGAATGATTTTCAGTTGACATAAAGCATGATGTGCTTATTTTATTAGATATGATTTATCTGAATTTTCATGAGTTCATGATTTAAAAAGAAATTTCAGGTCTTAGTGAAGAAAACGACTTGGATAAGTTGGTTTTCCAGTTTAATGTTTTAAGTTGAATTATTTTATTTATGTTTATGATATTTTCATATTTTACTCACCCTAGATTATTACTGCCTCACTAAGTTATACTTAGCGCTTGATGATTTTCATGCGTAGGTTCTAATAAGGATAAGTACGATCAGTAAGGAGCTATCGAAGCATCTTTCTGGAAAGACATACATATCATCAGTATCAGTAAGACATATATGATGTTTCTTTTGACTTATAGTGGCATGTATAATTATGTCAATAGTTTCTAATTATCATAGTTATTTTAAATAATTTGTAATAATAAACTAGAACTATTTAGTTTATTTTACTTAGTTTAGTTTTATCAGTATCTATGCATGACAAGAATTTATTACATTATTATGTTTTTTAAAAGATTTTACGAAAAGACATGGTTTAGTAAAATTACTGAATAAATAATGAATTTATTTTCCTGTAATAAAGAAATAAATTATAAGTTGAAATATACTTTAAAATATATTTTTAAAGTTAGAACAAGAGTGTTTTCAAAAGAAACAATTTTTTACAGAAATTTTAGTTCAGTAAATGTTTTCAAGTTGATGTGACATCTTTGACTAATATATTGAGACATATACGGGGTTAAGGGTGTTACATTTATTGGTATCAAAACTACAGATTTAGCCGATTCTCGGCCTAAACCGAGCCTATAATATGTCGGAAATATGTACATGCCACTAGGATGTCGAAATTACTGGTATGGTATGATCTGATGATTTTATTTATGATGTTGCTCCTTACTAACATAAATTTTTGCTTTTGTTTAGATGTCGGGTTCGGAAGGCATAAGACGGGCCACCGAACAAGAGGTTCCTGAGGGAATCGGTAGTGGGAGTAGTAACGAGGTAGAGCACGTACCCCAACGTCAGGGAGAACATGTACCTCAGGAAGTACCCGCTCCAGATCAAAGAACGTCCTTACAAGCTCTAGAGGATATCTTAGCTCGATATCAGCCGGCAACAGCCCCTTCCCTTCCTCCGCCTCCACCTCCTCCTCCACCTCCTCCTCCAGTTCCAAGA
Source organism: Hibiscus syriacus (assembly GCF_006381635.1). Taxonomy (NCBI): domain Eukaryota; kingdom Viridiplantae; phylum Streptophyta; class Magnoliopsida; order Malvales; family Malvaceae; genus Hibiscus; species Hibiscus syriacus. The sequence continues at coordinate 444,459 of NW_024063527.1, read as the reverse complement.
ATATCGGTTCCGAAAGAATTAAAAAGTTTAGGAGCTGCAGAATTTAAAGGTGAAGCAAATGAAGGCCCAGTAGTGGCAGACATGTGGCTGAATAATGTAAAAATAATGTTGGACAATCTTCATTGTTCGGAGGATGAGAGATTGGGGGAGTAGTTTCATTGTTACGAGGTCAGGCTCGTATATGGTGGACGAACGTGACGACACGTGTTCCTCCAGATCAGATCACATGGTAGTTTTTCTTAGAAGCATTTCAAAAGAAATATATCGGAGAGCAATTTATTACTCAGATGAAGCATGATTTCTTTAATCTGATCCAGGGTGGTAAATCTGTTTACGAATATGAATGTGAGTTTAATAAACTTGCTCGAATTGCCTCAGAGATGGTTCCCACCGAGAGAGAGATATATGTCAGAAATTTATTCGAGGTCTCCGGCCCAGACTTAGAGAACTTTTGTTGGCTGCGAACTTAACCACTTTTCAGGAAGTGGTAAACAAAGCAAAAGATTTGGAAATGGCGCAAAATGAGAATTTTATGATAGAGCGGAGACAACAATCTAAAAGATCAGGAGCATCATTCTCATCTCAATCTAAAAGAGGTCGAGGTTCATGTTATCAACACCAGAGTAAATCCGAAGTTGGTGCACCTAGTCGCAGAGGATCCGAGGCTAAGGAAAAAGGGCGTCAGGTACAGACAATGACTACAAGAGCTGGCAGATCAGCTCAGTCTCAGGGAAAACACCCATTATGTCCACGGTGTGGAAAGAATCATTCTGATGAATTTAGAGCGGGATCAGGAGTTTGTTTTCGTTGTGGAGACGCAGGTCATTATATCATAGATTGTCCAATGGCAGAAGAGAGATCTGTTCAAATAGAGAGATCAGTGGCAATGCCTTAGAGAGGTGGTCGAGGCAGAGGTAGAGGGAGGGGATATTCAGATACAACCTCTCAGTCTGATATTCGTGCTCCAACGAGAATTTACAACATCAAGACTAATGAGGATCGTGACGATCCAGAGATCATAGCAGGTACTTTCTATCTTTTTGATAAGCCTGCATTTGTTTTGATTGATCCAGGTTCTACGCATTCCTATGTTAGTTCGGAATTAGTTAAAAATAAGAATATTCCATTAGAACCCATCAATAGTGATATGATAGCTATAAATCCATTGGGTCATAGTGCTAGAGTCACGCAGATTAGTAGAAATTGTCCGATAAAGATTCAAAGGGTTATATTCCCGGCGAATCTTTTGGAGTTACCGTTTGATGAGTTTGAAATTATATTGGGCATGGATTGGTTATCTAGGCATTATGGTTGGGTAGATTGTCGCATGAAGTGATTATTTATAAAGGATGTAGAGAGTAACGAGATAATAGTAATTGGAGAAAAAACGAGATCTTTGCCTAATGTAATATCAGCAGTGACGGCAACGAAAATGATGGAAAAAGGTTGTACAACTTTCTTAGCAAATGTGATTGATACTCGAGCATCTGAAATTCGATTGGAGAATATTCCAACGGTATGATAATTTCCAGATGTATTTCCTGATGAATTACCTGGATTACCTCCTGATCGAGAAGTGGAGTTTAAAATTGATATTTTTCCGGGCACTGCACCTATTTCAATGGCTCCATACAGGATGGCTCCAACGCAACTCAGAGAATTAAAGGCACAATTATAGGAGCTATTAGATTGAGGTTTTATTAGACCGAGTGTATCTCCTTGGGGTGCACCAATACTTGTTGTTAAAAAGAAAGATGGCTCGATGCGATTATGTATAGATTATCGTAAACTGAATAAGGTGACGATGAAGAATAAATACCCTCTTCCAAGGATCGATGATCTGTTTGATCAGCTCAAGGGTGCTTCAGTATTTTTAAAAATTGATCTTCGATCAGGGTATCATCAGCTAAAGATAAAAGAGGAAGATATTCCAAAGACGGCTTTCAGAACTCGATATGGTCATTATGAGTTTGTTGTGATGCCGTTTGGACTAACCAATGCTCCAGCAGTATTTATGGATTTGATGAATCGAGTTTTTCAGTCATATTTGGATCAATTTATGGTTGTGTTCATTGATGATATTTTGGTGTATTCTAAGACTATGGAAGAGCACGACACACATCTCCGTATCATACTACAGACGTTGCGAGATAAAAAGTGATATGCTAAATTGTCAAAATGTGAATTTTGGCTGTCAGAGGTTGTCTTTCTGGGTCACGTGATTTCAGCAGAAGGAATCAGTGTAGATCCCAAGAAGGTGCAACCTATAGTGCAGTGGAAACCTCCACAAAATGTTTCGGAAGTCCAAAGTTTCTTGGGGTTAGCTGGTTATTATCGGAGATTTGTGAAGAATTTTTCAATAATTGCATCTCCACTTACCAAACTACTTCGAAAGGATGTAACATTCGTTTGGAATGAAAAGTGTCAAGAAAGTTTTGAGAAGCTTAAAGAGATTATGACTAAGGCACCGGTATTAGTACAGCCAGAGTCAGGAAAAGATTATGTAACATACAGTGATGCGTCCCATAATGGTTTGGGATGTGTTTTAATGCAAGAAGGTAAAGTGGTAGCCTATGCTTCAAGGCAATTAAAGACGCACGAACAAAATTATACGACACATGATTTGGAGCTAGCAGCTGTAGTGTTTGCTCTGAAGATATGGCGCCACTATTTATATGGTGAGCGATGCTATATTTATACAGATCATAAGAGTTTAAAATATTTTCACTCAGAAAGAGTTAAATCTAAGACAAAGGAGATGGGTTGAGCTTCTCAAAGACTATGATGTGATTATTGATTATCATCATGGGAAGGCTAATGTGGTAGCTGACGCACTTAGCCGAAAAACCTTTGCTGCTATGAGAGCGTTAGATGCACAACTATTAATGGAAGATGATGGTGCATTAATTGCAGAATTGAGATTGAGACCTACCCTATTGGATCGTATCAAGGATCTTCAGAATAAAGATAAGAAGTGTTTAGATAGAATGGAGCAAGCAAAGAAAGGAGAAATGGCATATTTTAAAATTAAGCCTGATGGATGTTTGTATTATCGGAATCAAATTTGCATACCTGATGACGAAGAACTGAAGAAATATCTTCTTTCTGAAGCTCATTATAGTCCTTTGACTATACATCCAGGAGGAAACAAAATGTATCAAGATTTAAAAAAGTCGGTATTGGTGGGCAAGTATGAAAAGAGCTATCACTGAGTTTGTTTCTAAATGTCTAACCTGTCAGCAGGTAAAAGTAGAACACCAAGTACCTTAGGGGTTGTTGCAACCTATCTCAATTCCTCGATGGAAATGGGAACGAGTTACCATGGATTTTGTGATAGGTTTACCTTTGACACCCAGTAAGAAAGATTTGATCTGGGTGATAGTGGATAGATTGACAAAGACATCACACTTTATCCCAGTTCGAGAAGATTATTCTATGAACAAGTATGCTGAGTTATATATTAGAAAAATAGTACGACTTCATGGAGTACCCATTTCGATAGTTTCCGATAAAGATTCGAGATTCAATTCGAGATTTTGGAAGTCTTTGCATGAGGCATTGGGAACCAAACTAAAATTTCAGCACATCTTATCATCCTCAGACAGATGGCCAATCTGAAAGAACTATTCAGATACTTGAAGACATGTTAAGGGCATGTGTTATTGATTTCAAAGGATCATGGGAAAAGTATTTGCCTTTAGCAGAGTTTGCTTATAATAATAATTATCAATCAAGTATCAAAATGGCTCCTTTTGAAGCATTGTATGGAAGAAAATGTCGAACGCCACTGAATTGGTACGAATTAAAGGATCGAGATGTAATTGGTCCAGATCTAATTAAGGAGGTGGAAGACAAAGTGAAAGTAATCCAAGATAATCTCAAAATAGCAGCAGATAGACAGAAAGCTTATGCTGATTTAAAAAGAAAAGAGATTGAATATCAAGTAGGTGATAAGGTATTTCTTAAGGTGTCACCTTGGAAAAAGATTTTAATATTTAGACGAAAAGGGAAATTGAGTTCAAGATTTATATGGTCATACGAGATTGTAAAGAGAGTTGGACCAGTAGCTTATCAGTTGGCGTTACCTCCTGAGATGAACAAGATTCATAATGTATTTCATGTATCGATGCTTCAAAGATATCGATCAGATCCTTCACATGTAGTTACATAAGAGAAAATTGAGATTCAACCAGATTTATCATACGAAGAGGAGCCAGTAAAGATTTTAGCACATGAAGTCAAAGAACTAAGAAATAAAACGATTACATTAGTAAAAGTTCTTTGGCAGAACCATAAAGTTGAGGAAGCAACTTGGGAACGAGAAGAAGACATGAAGAAAAAGTTTCCTCATCTATTTAATTCAGGTATGTAAATACATATGGAAAATTCGAGGACGAATTTTATTTAAGGGGGGAGGAATTGTAATACCCCAAATTTTGACCAGTGACTAAAATATAAGTTTTGAAAGGTAATGGCTAAAGTATAGAATTTGAAAAGTATAGAAACCGAAGTTGTAATTTTAAAAGTTATATAGTTTAGCCTGTAAATAAATAGTTTGGATTAAAACATATATTTTAGTGGAATTTTATAAAGCAGTAAAGTTTGATATTGAAATACAATATCCGGATCGAATCATAAGTTTATAAAAATCTCAAGGGAGGTATATTGGGGTTGGAAAAATTATAAGGATATTTTTAAATAGTGAGAATTTAAGTTGGATTTGTGGAATTTGGCGAGAATTGCACGATAAAGTGAGATAGTGCAATTTAGTGGTTAAAATGAAATTTTGGAAATTTGAGGGTCAAAAGTGAAAATTTAGAGATGATATTTGATGGCTATTTGGTAATATTAAATTAGAGATAATGGAGTGACATGTGTGTAATTTTTGGAAGTCATTAATGGCAATTTAGTCTTTTGACCCCAAATGAATAAAAAATTAGTTTTAAATTGTTTTTAAAGGCCCAAGTAGGAGATATTTTGTGAGAATTTTCGTGAAACTCCTCTTATCTCCTCCAACAAGCTGCCGAAACCATAGCCAAGGTGAGCCAATTTGTTTTCTTCCATTTTTGATCAAATTTAGTGAGTTTTTGGACTAAAGGATGAAATAAGAAAATAATCCCCATTAAATTCTCTACAAGTTGGTATAATTATTTCATTGTTTCATGGCTTAAATTATTAAAGTGGTGATTATGGTGGATGAAGGGAAAATTAGAATTAAATGAAATAAAGTTGAATTAAGATGTTAGGGGTGTTGTGGAGTTATAATTAAGCAAGAAGGTGGAATAAAAAAAATTATTATTGGAAGGATTTGTTTAGTAATTCGGCCAAGGAATTACATGAAGGAAATGGTGAAGTTGGAATTTTAAGTTTTGCTTTAGTGGCTTGCAGTTTAACATGAGCGCCATTTCATTTGTTTTGATATGTGCGTAAATGTGATATAGTGGTTTTACCATGAAATATGGTTTTTACATGAATAAAAAAATTCTTGATTCGGCCAAACAAGGAAAATTAAAAAAAATATTTAAAAATTTCATATGGTCTAGAAATGATATTAGAAGTATTCTATGTGATTTGGGAGTTCTTTTGGATCAATTTGGAAGCATAGATAAGAAGAAAAAAGAGCTAGTTTCCAAGTTTTGAGAATTTTGAGACTTTATTGCAAGAATGTAATTTTTGAAAGATTTAATACTGATTTTTGGTACTTGAGATGCTGAAATTTAATTTAGAAAGTTGATTTGAGTTAAATTGCAAAATTTTGGAATTTTTAGGTTGGAATTCGGAAAGCCTTGATAATGGTGGGACTTGGGTGTTAATTTTTAAAGAGGTAAAAGTACCATTTGGGTGAGTTAGAATAATTCTGGAAATTTTGGAATAATGTGCTGATTTTGGAGTTTAAGTTTTAAGTTGGGATTGAATTTCAAGTTTATCAAGTTGTAAGGTTGAAATTGAAAAGCCTAAGAAAGTTTAGGATGAAATTGTAAGCTTTTGAGTGTTGAATTATTGATTTGAACTTTTATTTTAGTTGCTGGAAATTTTATATATTTGATGGGAAATAATCATAATAGTGAAGAGCTATTATGAAATTAAAGGAAAAGTTGAGTTGAATTCTAGAAAGAATTTAAAATATGTGGTTAGATTTTATAATTCGTAAAAGTTGAAGAATCATGCTGAAAATAATTATTTATGGAATTGAATAAGTGTTTCGATAAGTTTGAAGTTATAATGGAGTTATGAGTTTGGTTGTTATCGATTTAGTTATCGATTTTATTATATAGATTTTCAAATGTTAAAACGAGCTTATATTAGTACGATACTAATATGTAGTTCGAACAATTTTTGTTTTATAATTTGGTATTGCCAGACTACGTTAAATCTAGCAATCCGAACGATTCGAAAGGAAAGGACAAAGCTCGTGACTATGATTATTATATACAAGTTCTGTAGTGAGGCAAATGTGAGTGCAATTTATTTATTTATTTATTTTTGATCGAGGACGACTTGCGATGAGTCAACCTCATTCAAATTTACAATATGATTTATAAAGTTTATAAAGAATATATTTTTATAATATTCTATATCAGTTTATGAATGATTTAGGGTATGAGCTGCCCAAACATGATATTTTTTATTATGGATTTAATTATTGTATATGAGCCCATTGCATGTATAATGAGAATTACTGGTACACTTGGCATGCCATTAGTTGAGTATTATCAACGTTATCATATCAGCTTTGGTACATTCATGTATCAATGTCCAGCACCGTTGGTGCTTATTCATGTTATGATGGCATTGAAGTGCATCATATCTCAATATCAGTTACGATTTGCACCGTGTTGTGCATAGTGTGCACCTTACTCACGTATCTTATGTTCTTATAAATATGCATTGGGCTATAAAAATGAATATGCAAGTTGTGAATGATTTTCAGTTAACAGAAAGCATGATGTGCTTATTTTATTAGATATGATTTATCAGAATTTTCATGAGTTCATGATTTAAAAAGAAATTTCAGGTCTTAGTGAAGAAATCGACTTGGATAAGTTGGTTTGTCAGTTTAATGTTTTAAATTGAATTATTTTATTTATGTTTATGATATTTTCAGATTTTACTCACTTTAGATTATTACTACCTGACTAAGTTATACTTAGCGCGTGATGATTTTCATGCGTAGGTTCTAATAAGGATAAGTACGATAAGTAAGGAGCTATCGAAACATCTTTCTGGAAAGACATACATATCATCAGTATCAGTAAGCCATCTATGATGTTTCTTTTGACTTATAGTGGCATGTATAATTATGTCAGTAGTTTCTAATTATCGTAGTTATTTTAAATAATTTGTAATAATAAACTAGAACTATTTAGTTTATTTTACTTAGTTTAGTTTTATCGGTATCTATGCATGACAAGAATTTATTACATTATTATGTTTTTAAAAGATTTTACAAAAAGACATGGTTTAGTAAAATTACTGAATAAATAATGAATTTATTTTCCTGTAATAAAGAAATAAATTATAAGTTGAAATATACTTTAAAATATATTTTTAAAGTTAGAACAAGAGTGTTTTCAAAAGAAACAAATTTTTACGAAAATTTTAGTTCAGTAAATGTTTTCAAGTTGATGTGACATCTTTGACTAGTATATTGAGACATATACGGGTTAAGGGTGTTATAGAGGCAAATGTGAGTGCAGTTTATTTATTTAATTATTTTGATCGATGATGACTTGCAATAAGTCAACCTCACCTTGTTTATTTTAAAGAAATGAATTATGTTTTGATTACGGAATTATATCCGTAATATTTTAATGAGTTTTATGAATGACTTTAGGTATGAACTGCCCATGTCATGTTTTACGAATGTAATTTAAATATATTTCTGATTCTGATATGATTTTTATCAAATGATTACGAAATGAACTGAAAGCCCATTGTATGTTATATTGAGAGTCAAAACTACAACTGACATGTCATGAGATGAAGTGATATTATTTCGATTCTGATATACTGTGGTGTACCAGAGTGTACACTTATATATATATTCCGATGTGATTGTACTTTGTGTGCATATTGTGATTTCCGATGTGATAGCATTGTGTGTGCTTATCTGTTCTGATTCTGATGATAACACTAAGATATGTATTTCACACACTCGTCTGACTCACGTACCTTATATTCTCTTAAATATACTTTGTGCTATAAAAATGAAATATAAAAGTTCTGAAAAGTGTCTTTCTATAAATGAATGCTGACTGATTATTCTATTTTATATTATTTATTATGATTTTGTAAAAATCATAATATAATTCTTTTCAGGTTTCTAAAAAAGAAACAACTTGAGATATATTGTTTGAGTATTCTGAAAATTCTGTTTGTTTTAATTTAAATAATTTTGTATATTTCAATATATTATTTATTTATTCTCACCTTTAGTGTTATTATCTCACTAAGTTATACTTAGCGCGTGATGACTTTCATGCTTAAGGTCTGATTGAGATACAAACTTTTTGTGAGGAGTCTCTCAAGCATCGTGTGGAGATCATTTATACTATCAGTATTAGTAAGACATCGTTGATGTTTATTTTGACTAGTAGTGGGATGTATAACTATGTTATTAGTCTGCTTTATCATTTATGACTAAATGGTTTGTAATAGTAAATTATAGCTGTTTAATTTAACTAGTTCAAGTTACCGGTATTTGATATACATAAAATATATACATAGATAATATTGTGTTTTTAAATCGTACGAAAGTCCAAAGTAGATATAAATAGTTTTTAAAAGTTGCAAATAGGCATTGTTTTTTTAAAAAGAAATAAAATTGAGAAAATAACCTCAGTGACCAAAAATCTTAGATAATATACGATTTTGACCAACTTTTTTTGGATTTGCGAAAATGACCAACAAAATCGCAATGCGATCTCTAATTCGCATTGCGATCTCCACTATCGCAAATTCACGTTGCATTTCGCATTGCGATAGTTGAAAATCGCGTTGCGTTTTTCCATTTCGCGTTGCGATAGTTGGAGATCGCGTTGCGATTTTCCATTTCGCGTTGCGATAGTTGAAATCGCAACGCGATCTCCATCATCGCAAATTCGTGTTGCATTTCGCGTTGCGATAGTTGAAAATCGCGTTGCGATTTTCCATTTCGCGTTGCGATAGTCTACAGTCGCGTTGCGATTTTCCATTTCGCGTTGCGATAGTTGAAAATCGCGTTGCGATTTTCCATTTTGCGTTGCGATAGTCTACAGTCGCGTTGCGATTTTCCGTTTCGCGTTGCGATAGTCTACAGTTGTCGTTGCGATTTTCCGTTTCGCAACGCCAAATGGAAAATCGCAACGCGACTGTAGACTATCGCAACGCGAAATGGAAAATCGCAAAGCGATTTTCAACTATCGCAACGCGAAATGGAAAATCGCAACGTGATTTTCAACTATCGCAACGCGAAATGCAACGCGAATTTGCGATAGTGGAGATCGCAATGCGAATTAGAGATCGCATTGCGATTTTGTTGGTCATTTTCGCAAATCCAAAAAAAGTTGGTCAAAATCGTATATTATCTGAGATTTTTGGTCACTGAAGTTATTTTCTCAATAAAATTTTAAGCAATTGCCAATAATGAACATTTGTGACTTTAATTTTAATGTGACATATATGACTCGTATTCTTCGATGTTTACGGGTCTGAGTGTTACATAACTACCACGTGAACAGCCATGAAAGCAAGGACAAGTATGGTGGAAATATCTTTTTAAATAAAATTTCAGAAACAAATATTTAAATAATTACTAAATAGTTACTACTAAACACACTATAAGTATTCAGTAAACTAATAAATAAATATGCATTTTTGATACAATATTTAAAATATCCAATAATATATTTTTATTGAAATGTTTACACAAATTACGTGAACATCATGAATTCATAACTTTTATTTGCTTTATACTAATATATTTTTCACAACATGCATTGGATTTGAATGAGTTTGAACAAACTGTTCAACGATGAAAAATCATTCATCTGAAATACACCAAAATAAAGATCAAATCCAGAAATTAAGAACATTTGAAAGTGAAAGGTGTTTGATGAAATTAATTACTAGTAACTTGACCAGAACCGTGGCTAACCATTGCAAGCAACGCTTTCTTTACGTTCATCATCGACTGACATCCTTTAAACCCATTCAGATTCTTTGGTTTAACCCCAAAACACAATATCCAAGTTGGTGATCCAAGCCCTTCACCGTCACCATCATCATCTTCATCCATGCAGTTATGAACCGGCGACCTCGAGCATGAAAAATAGCTGATCCGCCAATGAAACAATTTACGGTTCGTTGAAGAACCATGATCATGCAACGATGACCGTGACGATGAAGATGATGTAGAGGAGCGTGAAGGAGAAGGGGAAGCCTTGGTTTTCCTGGGAAAGATGGAGCTCAAAAGTGTGGATTTGAAGCCCTTTTTGTGGTTATATTTTGAGTCGAAAGAGGAATAGTATGAAGGCGGTGGAGTGAGAGGATGAAGGGCAGCGTCGGAGGAAGGGTGTTTGGGGGTTCCGGGATGAGATTCCCACGTGAAGGGAACGGCACCGGAAGCTCCGCCGTAGTAGACCCTGCAAGAAGAGTTGACCGTTGAAGTTTCTTTGGACATGAGCCTGCTGAAGAACTTGTCAGCCTGCTTGATTTGCAGACCTTTCTGATGAAGCTCGTCGCTCAACATTTTTTTATCTCGGCAACCGATGTGGGTGCCTTCAGTTGTCAGCTAAGCTTAGTAGATCTGTAGTTTCTAAATAAGGCTCAATATCCCAAGTTGAAACCTGATAAATGACTTCTTTAAGTCTATTCTGGTGGTATATAATTAACCTCTACAGAAGTTTTTTTTCTTTTATGTTATCCCTCCCGAATACCAACCTAGGAGAGAATTTATAAAATTTTAAGGATTAAAAACATAATTTTAATAAAAATATCTAAAATATATATGAATTTAAATATTTTAGGACTGTCACGTGTCACCCCACCTGTCTTCTCTAGATCTATCTTTGACCCCTCTCAATAATGATATTATTTTTAACCTAAGTTATATTCTTAAAACAATGCCAATTATATAATAGGCTTAATATCACTTTTCCTCCTTGTATTTAGGTAAATTCTACCTTACTATTTTTCTTTTTAAGTTTGTTTCACTACTATTTCGTTTAACACTGTACCCCTTTACTATTATAGTTAGAAAAGTCGTGTGACAGTTAGAATATGCAAATTGTAATAAAGTTTTAGGGGGGGAAATACAATTTCTGAAAAAAAATAAAAATTGTAACGATTTTTAATTAATTAGCTTTAAAATTTAAAAATTCATATCACTATTAAAAATGTAAAATATCATTAAAATTGAAAACCCTAAAAAACAACTAAAAATTATTTTCCAAATTTTTTTTTAATATTTTAAGATGTTTTACATTTTAAAGATTTTATTTGAGTTTTTAGTCATTTCTCCAAAAACTATCGAAGTGTAAAAACTAGTCGCTAGAGAATATAATAATAGCATACAATGAAGAACTAAAAAACCTAACCAAACAACTTAAAAAATATAGATATAAAATAACACCACTATTGATTATGAAAGATAAACACCACAAACATTAGCAATATATATATATATATATATATAACAATAACAATGTGTTGACAAACTTACTTTATCACATCTCAATCATAAATTATTTGATAATTGTTAACATTTTTCAATGGAAGAGAGTCAATTCGTGGTTTCAAACTAGGGATAAATCATTAAGAATCTTTAACATACGATCCACATTTAACATACGTTTATATGTAACTCGGCCCGAATTCAAGTAATATAAATGCAGTTTCATAAAAATGACGAAACTTGTGAGAGGAACAGGTATGGTGGATAGAGAGGGTAGGGGACATTTAATAGGGTAGCTCTAACTTACTAATAATGTTCTTCTTCTTTTTTTTGGGCGGGGGGGGGGGGGAAGAATCTAGATCATTGATGAGGCTGATTATGTGGGTTAATATGGACCTCCAATTGTACATTTAGTGATGAAAAACAGTTGAGCAGTGAGGATATTTTGGTCACAGGCTAGCAAAATGAATGAGAGCTTATCGTGGTCCATGATCTAATCGAAAGCTGCCTTTTTAGACAGATATAGATTGCTTTAGAAAATGGTTTAACCTTCCAAATCAACGAGGTTTATTCGAGATTTATTGATTGACCGAATGATTTGATATTCATGTTATTTTATTTTGTGTAAGTGTAAATTTTGATATTTATTTTAGAAAATATCTCTCTACTTAAATTAAACAAAATGATTTATTTAAATACAATATATTATTATCCTCTAATAAAAAGGAGGTGAATAAGCTTTTTGAAAGGTAATACAACGTATTTAAATGTAATTAGCATAGCCATTAAGGTTAATAAATGGACCCCCTGATTTTGGCACTACAATTTGCCCACCAGAATTTAGGCTGAGTAATAAACAGATACACCAATTTGTATTCATATTTTGTTTTTATATTTTACATGTTTTCGTCCTATCTAAGGTATCATACAATTTAATAGAATATTATATCACGGTTCATCTATGTATATAATAATTTTATTAATTTCTCTAAAAATAAACTTTGTAGCACATGAATCAATCGAGTTTAGTTTTGAGAGGTTTTAATGTTGGCATAATGTATAGAAAATTATATGATTAAATATATTTAAATATTTAGTATTTTTTTATTTAAAGATGAAAAAATATTCAGATAAATCAGAAATTGTTTAAAAAAATTGCTGAACATGCGATTTAAGAGCGATAAACACAGTCGAAACTTAACTTTGAAAAGGGAATGAGATTTGAAGATTTATTGGGCTGAATTATTCTCATTTCTGTCTATTTATTTGTAAATTTTCCTGTCTATGTGTCTCATATACTATATAAATTCGCATAATGATGGAAATATTTCTTCTTATGAGATATCTTTTTCTATTTTTTTTATTAAACTAAGGTAATTACAAAGTAATATCTATTCTAAATACTCTCAATCATTTGATATTGAACGCTCAATCACCCTGTTGCAGTCGCTGGTGCAACACGTATAACCGAACAATAATTACTTGGCATATCAAGTTAAAAAAACAAAAGACAAATGAAATTATAGCACATCACTATTATTCATTGGAATTTAGGGCTTTTTATCGGAATCAAAACTAGTAGTTGCTACTTATCCACCATTAAACTGTACATATATAACACTAAAAGAATGATTAAGCGTGTAAGAAAAGACAAGTCAATAATTAGCTTCCGTAATTCTCTTTGCGCGTTGTTGTTTTTACTATAAAAGAACAATTTTAAGTTGTTTTCCTTTATGGAAGTTCTCATATATATAACGTAACAGAATTTTGAATAATTCGTTCATATCTCTCATTCCTTAGCTTGAGGCACCAAAAAGGGTTGGATCATTTTCGTCTTATTAGTCCCGCTGATAGGGAGAGTGGAATTGTGATTGATGCAAACATTTTTCTCTCTTTAATTTAGATAAAGAGTCGTACTCGATAATTTAATGGATTGAAAGAATGATAAATTGTAGAGAGGATGACCTCAAAAGAGACATTGAGGGAAAGAGAGAGAGAGTTCAGAATTAAAGTACATTCCCCATTCTCTAATCATGCGTGTTAGCTTTTATACTGATCATTAATGTTAGTGTCAAGTCTAGAGTTATGATTACTATTCATAAGCTGATAGGGCAAATGGATATGATCGTCTGACAATAGATGACTCTGACAAATCATATAAACCTGCTAGATGTTATGTTAAAAGAATACAGTCAGAATTAAAGAATGATGAATTGTAGAGAGGATGAGCTCAAAAGAGGAATTGAGGGAGAGAGAGAGAGTTCAAAATTGAAGTACAATCCCCCTTTTCTAATTATGTGTGTTAACTTTTATACTAATCCTTAACGTTAGTGTCAAGTCTAGAGTTATGATTACTATTCGTAAGCTGATAGGACAAATGGATATGGTCGTCTGACAATAGATGACTTTGACAATTGATAGAATGTGTAAATTTTGGAGACTAGAATTGTAATTATAACATGACACAACAGTATCTCTGTTAAATCAGTGGTCAAACTTAATGATGGGATGTCAAAATAAAAATAAAATGTAATACTATTAGGTATATTTATAAAAAAATAATTAAGTGGTCAAAATAAAAATGTGAGGATAGGAGGATAAAATAAGTTAATTATTTGTATGGGTTAAAATGTTTAGGTAGTCTCTGCACTATAGTAAAAAATGCAATTGAATCCTCGTACTTTAAAACTAAGTGAATTTGTGCGTGTTCGTTTGATATTACTACAAAGAAGACAGACTTAGTGAAAAACCATGTAAATACTCACATGGGGTTTTGAAATCTGACCAAGTATATGGGTTTGAATATTACAAAACATATGTTGTTTTTTGTTGTTTTAGTTTTGTCTATAGGTTTGTATTGTCGGATTTTAGGAGTACCATATTATCAAGTATATGCTGCTGGACCGAGAGGGTGCAGGGGTGCGATCACACCCCTTAGAATTTTCAAATTTCCTTATATATTAGATTCTTTTATATATTTTTATTAATTATCTAATTTCGCACTCCTAAAATTTTTAATATAACTTCTTAAATTCGCACCCTTTATATAAATTTCTACGTCGGTCCTGTATGTCAAGTTGGGTTACATTAAGAAATCATGAACATCTGCCTCCTCCGTACCTTGACAAAGTAATTCTACAATATAAACTAGCAAAATTATTTCGAAAGTAAAGAGTGTTGACTAAATGGAATAGCATCCTTTCATGGAGCTGGCTCTTTACTATCAATTTAGTCTATGATTCCATGCAATAGGATCGTTCTTCTTTTCTAAGAATTGACAATAAGTAGCAGGTCATGTAGCCTATTTGTTGAAATATATAAAGGGGCAGCAGGAGGACTTTTACAACATCCTTTATTAGACTTTGTAAATTAAAAATTTTCAAAGGGAAAAACATTAAACATTCTCGATATGAAGTTTGTGAATACTGAACAGATACATTGGTTGAAAGAACAAATTTGCTTTCTTCCTGTATTCTATCAGAGATAACCTTAAACCACTCGAAATCTATGTAATAAAATATTCATATAAAATACAGTCCCTGACAGAAGTTGTTTAATCAAACATCGGTTTAGAAAGAGGAAACTGATATTGACGTTTTACGACAAACGGCATTCGGATTTAATTAGCGTTTACTGGCTAGCTAGGATTGTGAAAATACAACAAGAGACGCATATACAGAAACGGCAATCGCATCAGGGATGATTCACCTTTTTGTTCTTTGTTTTCTGCATGTAATTACTATAATTTAGAAACGATGATCAGAAGAACAATGGGTTTTGAAATGTTGATCACTCGTACCTGTGTATATACACAGTTGTAAACAACAGTGAATTTGTTAATAGTTGTGAACAATGGGATTTCAGTTCTTGATCCATGTGGATGTGGAGGCTTCATCATGTGGAAAACTAGGTTTTTTTCATCCCATCAACGTCGTGTTGGTGAGCTGTGCAAAACTGCAACACTCCTTTATTCATGGTGGGATGTAGCTGCGCTGAATTTTAAGTGGAAAGGTGAGAGAGAAAAAAGAATGGAGAAGAAGATAACTTTTTCCTTAGATGTTAGACAAAGGTTTTGGGGGTCAAACGTATGACAAAATGGTGCCAGCTCATCAGTTTAACGTGCCAAATCAGTATCTCGTTATCTTAGTAACATACGTTAACGGCGAGCGATCAATTTGTTATAAATCGATAACGTTAGTGACCAATTTGTTACTTTTGAAACTTCATTGGGGAAAACTAAAATGTACTTAATTATTAATGACCATCTATGTAGTTTATCATTTTGTTTTATCAAATACAATCTTCAATTTTAATAAAAAACTATGGCGTTTAATTTCATGATTTGAGGTTGCTTTGCCTTTCCAAAAAGCAAAATCTGCAATTCCCAACATACCATCCCATAAAAACCGCAATCAAAGGCCAAATGCTTATAAATCCACCCGTATCATATAAATTCCAACTCATTGTAACATGCTGGTTTGTCATCATACGATTGGTTTACATTCAAAACCCTTGACCCACCAACCATCTGAATCAATGTTCATCAAACACGTCACTAAGCATCAAACGTCCAACCTCATTGAATCACCCAAAAGAAGAAGAAAATTAAATCATTTTGTGCCACCTTTTCTCTTTCACCTAGTGGGACAATGGACATAATCATGCATGATTCTTGATTTCTCATAATGTAAGGTTTCCTTTCTTTTCTCTTCTTTCCCTCATGTTGAAGCTAAGATATGCACACACTTTTAAAACAGACATTTCTCTTTTGCATTCACATTCAAGCTTATTTGTGTGCATATGCAATGGCAGCAGAGCCTCAAGGCCCCCATGGTAGGGGTTCCGGGTACACCAGGAATCCGGGATGTGAGATCCGAGTCCGGCTCTGAGAATTTTTCGTTTTGCACTGATCCAAGTATGGGAATACGGAGGGTTAGTTTGAGAGCAGAGATCGACACCTCACCACCTTTCGGGTCGGTTAAGGAGGCAGTAACCCGGTTTGGTGGCAGCGGACCTTGGTTGCCGTTGTACAAGTTTGGAGAAGCATATGTAAGTTGTTGTTTGTTTTTTAGTAAGTTAATTGTTGTGTAACACTTATGTATGCATGGGATGAAAGTAGCATAGATAACTTGAGATCTGTCAATGTCCTGTTAATTTTAATGTATATGAGCAGAATGGAATTGAAGAGTTTGACATAAAGAAAGTGGAAGAACAAGCTGCGGAATTGGAGAAAGATCTGATAGTGAAAGAATTGGAGACTCTAGATGTGCTTGAGGAACTTGGAACTACAAAAGGATTGTGGAAGATCTAAAGAGACAGCTCCAAAATGAAGCATTCAAATGCATTGCCACTCCTACTCCATATGAACACAACATGCCGTCTCCTGCTGCTATCAAAGAAATGAACAAGGAACACTACCAACAGATCCCGATCGGGAGTTCAAATCCCTGCCCGCTTTCATCTCCCGATTTGATCTTGATGGAGTTGAAACAAGCAAAACTGAACCTTGGTAAAACATCAACGATCTTGGGGTGATTCAAACTTTTGTTGAGTCTCTAAATAAGAAAATGAAGAAAGAGAAACGTTTACTTGAAATGACCCGTGAGAGGCTAACTTGTAAGTTTGCAGGGGTGAAGGTGAAACCGCAGGTTGACAACGATTCGAAGCTCGAGCAGTTTAAGGAAATGGTCGATCTCGATCCTGCCAAAACTGAAGTTTCAAGATCAATGCCAGTTCCAGGGAATGAACACAATAGGCCATACAGCAAAGCTGCTGAATTGAGGTGGATTGCAGCAAAGAAGATGGAGGAAGCCGCCAGGGCAGCTGAGGAACTTGCTCTAATTGAAAGGAGTGTCCTTACTGGAAAGAAGGGTTTGTCAAGCAATGACAATGCATCAGGATTTTCCCTGCCGGAACCAGAACCGCTGCCTCGACCCTTTAAAGTGACAAGGGCTGAAGAGGTTTCTTGCAGGAAAGTAATCCATGCAATGCACAAATTTGCTGAGGGAAATATCTCCAAACTGTCAATCTTGAGGAAGCTGGAGGAAGCTTCAGAAGAAGTTAAACATAGTAAACAAGCATTGGAAGAGGCTCTTAACAGAGTCGAAATCGCAAACAGAAAGCAACTCGATGCTGTAGAAGCTCTGAGAAGATGGATTCCAGATGAAGAAGAGAAAAAACGGGTGATTTATAACGCCACAAGGATCAACCATTTCCACTCACCACAGCATCAACATCAGTGTGTTCCTCGACCCTTACATGAACTGATGAACAAGAAAAACCCAACTATGGATGATGAGCCAAAGCCTGTTTTAAGGCCAACGGTTTCGATGAGGGATATTCTGAGTAGGAAACAACACGTTACTCCTGAAGAATGTGCGGTGAAAAGGCCTAATGAAGGGCACAATACAGAAAAGCAAAAGGTAGCTTTGAGTCAAATGCTTACTGAACTAAGGGAAGATCTGACATTTCCTCAAGTACATGGTCATCAAAAAGAACATGGAGATGATCAAAGGCAGTACTTAACCCAGAGGAGAAAATTTGGGTTCATCCACATATCTCTTCCAATGGCAAAGCAAAACAAGAAGAAACCACGAACTTAAAAAAAAGAGGAAAAATTTATGACCATATAGAAGTAACAATGGGAAACAGGCTGTTTTGGGGTGATTTTTATTTGTTGTTGTTTTTTTCCTTTTCACGTTGTTGGCTTCTTTGGATATTTGTTTTCAAATTTGTCTCTGCTCTGAACTCTGGGTTATATTCAGTATTCTACAATTCAGCCCTGAGATATTTATGGGTAGAATTCCACGTTCTTTATAGGTCAAAAGGCATTGAAATTGTGATGATTTGCTTGACAGTATTATATATATATATATATACGAATCAAGTGATATCGGTAATAAATGAATTGTTGTTATTATTTGAGGTCTCGAGTTTGAGCATCAAGAATGCTCGAGGATGAGTGTTAAATGTCAAACGGTTGAGATTGTTCTTTAAACAAATATGAAGATATTTACTGGAAAAAACAAGGAGTAAATCTCAACCATCTATTTTTATTCATCAAACTGTCTAAATCTGTGTAAAACTAAAGAGATTTACATTGTGTAAGTGTATTAGTTTTACACATATTTATGACCGTTGGATGAGTAAAAATAGATGACTTAGATTAAAAGTAGGAAATGTGAAGATATTCACCAGAAAAATAATAATGAGTTAATTTCAGTCATCTATTTTCACTCATCCAATGTTCCTATATATATATATTGAGAGGATAATATGATCACCGATAGTAGAGAAATCATTTCATGGACTCGACTCACCACGTCATCCATGGTCTCAATAAATTACATCTACAAATTTTAAAATAACTTCCAAATAATAGTCCATTTTTTATTTACATGTAAGAAAGATGTGAAGATTTACATTAGAACAAAATTATATGGACAAATGTTATTGGTTGAAAACACGGATGACGTGGTGAATTAGGACCATCTAATAATTTCTCCCGATAGTACAACTAAGTCAACTAAATTTATGCTGTTTATTTTAGTTTATCAGATGAAGTTTCAGATTTTTCATATGAATACTATAATATTTAGACAGATCCTGGCAAATGTAATGGTCAAAGCAAGTCACGGTAAAGTTCAGCGTGCTGAAATCAATTGGTGTCGACCTCCTACCAATTGGATTAAGGTTAATACGGATGGTGTCGTTGTGGTCTGTTTACGATGGCTGCAATCGGGGGGTTTTGCGCGATGAGCATGGTCGTTGGATCCTTGTCTTTGCTCGGAATCTGAGTATCTGCTCCGTTCTTATAGTGGAATTATGGGCTATCTATGATGCGCTAAATCATGCTTGGAATTTTGGGTTTAGGAGAATTGAGTTTGAGTCCGATTGCTCAAAGGCAGTGGGGATACTCAACGGCACAATCCAAACTGATGAGAAGAGTGCTATAATCCGAATGATCCGTGATGTAATACCCTAAATCCTGGATTTATAGTTCGATCTGAGACCCGTTAATAAGGCCCAAAGGACTTAGTAAGATAGTTGGATCAAAAATTTAATAAGATTTAGGCTTGGTTTGGGCTCAAGTATTAAACTTTGGGGATAAGATTGTCATGAAATAAGAGGAAGATGACCTAAATTGTGATTTTACCATTTTCAAATCAAGAGCTAAACTCCTTATTTTTCCTTATAATAACATGAATCACTCTCATATCTTCCTCACCAAACACTCTTCCTTATATCTCTCATTTCTCTCTTCACCTTCCTCTCCCTTAAGTGAAGCTCTAAGGATTCCAATTGTTAGTTGAGTTATCTAAGGTAAGAAAGTTAATTCTTCATTTCTGGAGCTCCATTTTAAGCCACATATGTAAGTTTTAAGCTTTAAACGAAAATGAGTTTTTGTGGGGGTTTATGAGATAGAGGATTCTAGCTTGTGTTTGGAGAAGGATGAACTTTAAGAAATGTTTTAGACTCTTAATAGTTTCCTAAATAAGCTAGTAACATCATTTCTTTATGCATTAGTGAAAGAAGTGGGAGAAGGGTCCAAAGCAAGGGAATAAGAAGTTAACTTTGGGGTAATTTGAGACTCTTTTCAGCTACCAAGACCTTAAGGTAACACTCTTATAACCTCATTATGTCAATTGTAAGCATTACCATGCATTTATGTAACTTGCATTAGTCTTGAAGGATTAAGAGCATGTTCATGGAAAATCTTAAGTTTATGTGTTGTTAAGTTATTTGATGCCTCTTTATGGCCTTAAACAACATAAATAATATACTAATAATGTTTAAATACGTAGTACTTGATCTAAATCATGTATGTACCTACTGCTTAGTATCATGTCTTCATCATGCTTGTGCTTATGAAATTCTTATCTGCTTAGTATCATGTCTTCATCATGCTTGTGCTTATGAAATTGTTATGCTGCTCTAGATTAGTGACTATATTGTTGCGCTTTGTAAGCTCAGCCTTCGAATGTTTCGTTGACAGGTCAGTAGCTTGGGCAGTTCGTGGAGCACCATTTACAGTAGGACTTCCAGCATCTCCGGCAAAGTATTGTACTATAACTTTAGTGTTCATATGTATTCATAGAACCTTACTCATGTATTCAGTTGTTAAAGTTAGAGTTGTATTATTTTGATTTTAAATTATGTGTCACAGAGCTCCAGTTTTATAAATATTTTTATAACAATTATTTATGTTTTATATATGATATCATTCGGTATGTTTTAAAAGAAAACGAAAGGTTTTGAAAATTCGGGGGTTGCCTCAGTAGCCCAATGTGGCACTTTAGGCCCAATCGGATTTAGGATGTTGTAGATATATTTTAATTTGAAATACTCAAAAGATAAACTATTTTTATCATTCAAACTTAAATAGATATTATTTTAATTTGAAATATATAAAAGTATATAATTATCTTTAATATTCAGTGTTAAAAAGATAATAAATGCCTTTTTAAATTGACATAGTCAAAGAGTAATTATTCTACTAATATTTAAATTAAGATTATCTTTTAATTTACGATAGTCAAAAAGAAATATAAATATAATAAAAATATTAAATCTATCAATTAAATTCATCATGTTTACACCATTTAGTACTCAACAAATTTTATTTTGTCAATTGTGATATTCATTAGATATGAGATAACATGTTGATCAGTTTATGCATTTGGAATGTTCTTAGGCAGGAATTCCAAACAAATAGGGGATAGTTAAACAACTAAAATTTATTGATTTAGAAGTATGTATTTGTTCAACATTGAATTTACTATTGTTTTTCACTACCATTTTATGCAATAATGTATTGTTCTCATTTTTGTATAAATTTCTTATGCGTCATTTAATCTTGTTCAACCATAATACTGCATTTAAATCTGTCGATGACGATGAGAGATAATATAAAGATATTATTATTTAAAGAGTAAACCGTTATCACGTACGTATGCATGTAGTTTTGACAAATCAGGTATTATTTGTGTTTGGATTAGTTTATAGCTCATATTTGTGCAGTGTAAACGTGTCATGTAGTGGAGGGTCTAAGAATCAGTTCAATAAATTAAATTTGTCTTTTTTTAAATCTAATTTCATAAATAAAACACTTGTCCAAAATGAATATGGTGGCATGAGAGGATTTATCAGAAAAACATCCGCAAGCAATGATGGCCCACATGTCCAGATAATGACCAAAATTATATTTATAAATTAAAGGAAAAAGGCGAAATACTCAGAGAATATATAAATAAAAACAAGACAAAAAAGAAAAAGGAAAATAAAGGTGACATTCCCATGATAATGAAGAAGACAGACCAAAACGAGTTTTCCACTTGTTATTGCCAAGGCATCATTTACTTCCAAACCTGGTTTGACATTCTATTCATCTTATCTTCTCTCAAGCCATATTTGAAATTCAAATCCAATTCATTAAACACTATTATTAATTTTTTATTAAGTTAAATTACTTTTTTTTCATCTGCAACTAGTCATGAAAGTTGGGGAGGTGGGGGTACGTGGGGCAAACAACACATGTCACATGGATGATCTGAGTGTAACTCAATGGTTGTAAGGTTTTGGTCAATTATTATAATTGACTCCACAGTATCCATTTCATGCCTTTACTCTAATCAACAGATTCTTTTGCTTTCATGCACATTCTTCTTGTCCTAATTACCCTACGCCACCCTCGTTTCTACGGTTTTTATATATGCATACCTATGTGTCATTTTATTTTTGTCTTTTTTCTTTTGAGGCACTTTTCAGGTCGGGTAATTTATTTTTTAAAAACAATATTTTTAGATATTCAAACAAACATATATCAACAGTATTGGTGAGAAAAATAGATTTGTAAAGGTTAAATGTCGTTAAAACATTTTTAATTTAGAGAGAAAATCATAGTCTTTGATCATATGAAGGAGAAGAAAAGTGATAAGACGAGTAAGATGATAAACAATGATAAAGTAAGAGAGAGAGAGAATTCATATCCTTTTATCTAGTCATGTATGGTGGCTTATTTACTGATCTTTAGTATTGATGTTAGACTTAAGATCGTGATGATTATTCGTAAGCTGACGAGGTGAATGAATACAACAATCAAAAGGAAAATTTATTTCTAACAAATCACATAAATTTGACCTACTACTGGTCTTGTCAAAAAATTGTGTTACCCATAAGATGTGAAACTCTGAAAGTTTTAATATACGGAGGGGTAACAGCGGATGTATTGTTTTCAAAGGAAACTCGGAAGAAGTACAAGAAGCAGCAAATTTAATAAGAATATTTTAAAGAAAATAAAGAAACCATAGTATCACAGTTTATAATATGAATAATCCAATGTTGTGAAGATGAGAAATATTTAGGTTAGGCCTGCTCTTAATTTCACTGGCCACCATAAGTTGTACTTGTGGCAGCAGTTGATAGGGGCTATTTAAGTACCATAAGCCCTTCACAAGGTATCTTTAGCGATGGAAAAGTGGCCTAAAATTAATATTCACATGATATGTGTCAAAGCATGGGAAAGGAAACATAATAAAATCTTTGGATCTCAGGGCGTGAGGAACACAAATATCATTAACAGTAATGTAGATAACCATTTGTTTAATAAAGCATATGTGGTTTATTATAAGAAAATGTGCTAAATATTAGTTTGAATCAATTGAATTCAGTCACAAATGTCATATCTTAATTTTGAAATTGTGAGATTGAATCACAATATTAAAACTAAAAATCCAGACCCTTTAATTTGTATATAAACCCTTAATATTAGACATGTATTAAGGCCTGAATACAAATCATTAACTTTCTTGAAATAAGAGGTTATATTACCAACAATCAGTTGGTCTAGTGGGATGAGACACTAGATTCCTTAAATAAGGTCAAATGTTCAAATTCTAGCATTTGCTTATGGAGCAGACTAGGTTGGGATGGTCGCCTCCATAATGGACCTATGCAAAATTCGATCTGGATTAGTCGGTTAATAGATCAGATAACAGTGATTAATTAAAAAAAAGAGGTTATGGAGTATCAAATGATAAAGGCATATGTAGTCAGTCAAGAAAATTTGAAACAATCAATCTCGTTTTGGATATAAAGAAGAATTGATGTGTAAACCATAGATATCTGGTGAATTTTATAGTTCAAGGAATTAAAGAAAACGAATAATAATAAAGAGAGTTTGATTCCCCAAAGCTAATCAATTGGATTGAGGTGATTTGAAGGCAAATTGTACTTGCACTCACCAAAGAGCTTGATTTGCCCTGCATTGGCTTGCAACTCTTAATGCAAACAAAGCTCTTAGAACACCTTTCACTGCTTCATGATTATACCAAGTTGTGGGTCACATGTCATCATTGGAAACTTCATTATTTTTCGTCCTTTTGTACGCCTTATGATTAAGCAACAAACCCTAGTATTTGCCTAACTTTAAATATTGAATATTTGATCCATTGATTATAGTAAAAACATCTAATCTTGCATTTTGTAATAGAAAAAAAGTTAATATTATTATACATGATCATACAAGTGGAGAAGTAAAATTAAAGTATGTAGTACTTTTGTACATAAGATTGAATTAATCACTTTAGATAACAAAAGTGTAGGCCTGCCTATTGGAGTAATTAATTAATAAATAAAAACTTCTTTGGATGGTAAATATTTAGGAAGCTTTTTCGCCCAATGGCTTTACATATAACAAATAGTATCTCTTTCGTGCATGTCATAATCACAATAAAAGCAAGTTTCAACATCATTAGCCCATATAATTCCAACCTTAATGATGCATTGAGATTTCAAGAATCACAAATTAGGATTAAGTTTTAGTTCCCATGGTATGCATGTTGTTTTATTTCTTAAAAACTTCATGCACAATCAAATTAATATAAACATAGAAGGTCTTCACACTACACCATTAACAAACTTTAAGAATGTCGAAACCATAATCATCAAAACGCATCCCTTTAACTGTCAACTTAAAAACTTAAAAATTCATTGATTGGCCTCAGTGATAAGAGAGAACGTTATTCTCCTTAGAGGGTCCGAATTTGAGCAATTATGTATGTAAAGTGTGTGTGTTGTCAATTAGAACCAAATTGATAGAATATATAAGTAACCGTGACCAATTGTGTAATTATATCAAATATTTTAACTGTCACGTCAGCTTCTTTGTTAAATATTAACGACAAGTGGCTTAATTGAATGTATTTAAATAGTTGAGTGGCCTGATTGATAAAATTTTAAAAATAGTGGTCAAAATGAAAAAGGGAAATAGTTAAGTGATATATGTTATAGTTTACCCTTTATTTTAAATAATTTACCTCTATTTTTTAACTAATTTATATTTATAATTTTAGTTCTTTAGAATTTTAAATTTTATATATTAGATTAATTATGCTCATCGTTAATGGTGCTCTTCACCGCTTTTCGATGGTAAAATTTTCCGTCAACAACGACCTAATCTCATATTTAAAGAGAAAAACATCCTTTTCAGTTTTGTGTTAGCTTACCAATAAATTCTCATTTTTCACTAGTGGAAGCTTGCCAAACTTATAGGTCCCATACATCAAATTAGAAGACAACAATTAATGATTGCCATTCTACGTAGTATTTTAAACATTTAAGGAGATATAAATATAAGTGAATTCATATATACTTGAACTTTTAAATATTTTATCCATTGTATATAAGAAAAAGGGGGGAGTGCCCTTAAATACAGGGCTTGAAACAGGAAGCGATGTAATTGGGGAGGCTATTTTTTTATGGATTAAAACGTCATGCTTTTGTGGGGGTAGTAGATGAAAGCATTGAATACTGAAGAGGTACAATGTCCGCAAATGAGGGCATTGGTCTCGTGAAGTTGCTACCTCAAAATTAATTGCCCATTCACATATCAAAATTATAGGTCATTTTCATCTCTACACCATATCCAGTTTAAGAATTTAATCCTTTTATTTTTGGATTTTCAAATTCGATCCTAATATTTGCTTTCATGACTTCCTTCCGCTATTAATTTTATTCTTTAATTCTAATAAAAGATATTATCAAAAAGATTGGACAAATCGAATAACGTAAAATTTTCAAATAGGATTAAATTGGTTTTATTTAATGGAAAAGAAGAGGACGCCATGTGGTGACCGTCCAAAAATTAAAAAGAAAAGAGGAACATGTAGATTAAGTGACTAATATGTTGGGATTAAGTGGCATAGGGAAGATCCTGAAATAGTGGTAACACTAATATTTATTTAATAAAACCTTCAAACCTTACTATGTGATCGCTGACTACTACAGTCCATAGTTTTCTCTTCTTTTTCACACTAGTAATTAAATTAATTTTATTATTAAGAAGTCAATTTTGAGAGGATTATGACTTTTATAGTTAATATATATGATTTTTTTAATACAATATACATGTGAGCTTATTAATTTATATAAAAATGGAGCTAAACTCTATAGGTTGTTTTTGGTCAAATATTCGGATTTGAAACGTGCTTGCAAGTTGCTACGGTTTCAGATATTTGCTAATCTTGTCGAACCCAATTAATCATCAAATGTTCATTGTAGACACCCTCCGTTTTAAAATAATCCTCATTACTATATGATTAATGCTAATTAAGTATACTTTTTCAAATCATATTTTTTCAATTTCATTGTCGGAGTTTATGTTTCAATGAGGTAAATAATCCATAGCATTAAATTTATTATTTTTAAAAGATATTATTATGCTAATATGAAAAACACATAATAATGTAAATGAACTTGGGTTAGTTGCAATATTTATTATTTTTAATTCATTTTTTAATAAATAAAATAGATAAAAGATACATAGAGCCATTAAGTGTGGATGAAGCAGTCGTGGTTCACACTAAAAATGGTCTTAAAAATCATCGCCTGATTTCCTTTTAAAATTCTCAGATACTCTCTTGTAAAAAAAGATCCCTTCTCACTTTCCCTCTATAGAATCTCTTCTCTATTTTCAACCAATCATCAAATTTTCCCGGAAAATAAATCAGACCAAAACCTCTTTTTTTTTCCATCTTTATTTGGGTATTTGTATACAATACTAAGATACTCTCTCCTCCTTTATCTACTAACAAAGTTTCTTCCTTTTTCATTTTCCGTCGCCATGGAACCTCACCCACCACCCAAAAAGTTCCTAAACTGTCTCAACTCTGCCGTCGCCAACAGTCGAGTCGGGAAACGTTTCAAACTCACTGAGCGGAACTCCACTTTCACGACTGAGTTACGTGCCGGCACAGCCACGTTTCTCACCATGGCTTACATCTTAGCCGTGAATGCTTCCATCCTCGCCGACTCCGGCGGTCCTTGCAGCGTCTCAGATTGTGTTCCTTTATGCTCCGACCCTTCTGTTCCATTATCCAACTGTAACGGGTCAACACTCAGAGTCATCCAACCCGATGTGTCATGCAAATTCGACCCGGTTAACCCGGGTTACGCTTCATGTTTAGAGAAAGTACGTAAAGATCTCATAGTAGCCACTGTTGTTTCTTCGCTTATTGGCTGCTTAATCATGGGTGCTTTCGCCAATTTGCCCCTAGCGTTGGCTCCGGGTATGGGTACCAACGCTTATTTCGCCTACACGGTTGTCGGGTTTCACGGGTCGGGTAATATCTCTTACAAGAATGCTTTAGCGGCCGTCTTCATTGAAGGGTTAATCTTCTTGTTCATTTCCGCGATCGGATTCCGGGCCAAGTTAGCTAAGTTGGTTCCCAATCCGGTCCGGATCAGCTCATCGGCTGGCATCGGACTTTTCCTTGCGTTTATAGGGTTACAAAACAATCAAGGAATAGGATTAATCGGGTTTAATCCATCAACACTTGTGACCCTCTCCGGTTGCCCGAGTTCGTCCCGGATTTCCGTTGCTCCGGTCATACAATTGGCTAATTCAACCGTCAGTCTGATACCCGGAGGTACAGTTTCCGGCGACATTTTTTGCCTACGTAACAGAATGGAAAGCCCAACACTTTGGCTTGGAATCGTTGGCTTTGTGATCATAGCTTATTGCATGGTGAAGAATATTAAGGGTGCTATGATTTACGGGATATTATTTGTGACGGCGGTTTCGTGGTTCCGCGACACTAAAGTGACGGCTTTTCCGAAAACCGACGCCGGTGATTCCGCCCATGACTATTTCAAGAAAGTCGTTGACATCCATTTAATCCAAAGTACAGCTGGGGCGTTGAGTTTCGACACTATTGGCAAAGGCTACTTTTGGGAGGCTTTGATCACGTTCTTGTACGTGGACATATTGGACACGACGGGCACCCTCTACTCCATGGCTAGATTCGCCGGTTTCACAGACGACAACGGAGACTTCGAGGGCCAATACTTTGCTTTTATGTCCGACGCGATGTCAATCGTCACCGGATCACTTCTCGGGACATCACCGGTGACGGCGTTCATTGAATCATCGACGGGGATACGAGAAGGCGGACGAACAGGATTAACGGCATTAACTGTAGGTGGATACTTTTTCCTGGCCTTCTTCTTCACGCCACTGTTGGCGTCCATACCGGCATGGGCGGTGGGGCCTCCGCTAATACTGGTGGGAGTGTTGATGATGAGAGCGGTGGTGGAAATAGATTGGGAGGACATGAGGCAGGCGATCCCAGCATTTGTGACAATGATTTTGATGCCATTGAGCTATTCCATAGCATATGGGTTAATTGGTGGGATCGGAACATACATCGTACTGCACATAGGGAATTGGGCGATGGATTTGTTGGTAAAATATGGCCTCGTGAAAAGAAGAGAGATTGCGGCCAATGCAAGTGTAAAAGCACCGGAGCTTGATCCTGTTTAGGTCTTCGCCTTCTCGTATCTTTACTTTTGTCTTCTTTTCTCTTTTGCACAAATAACTTTGTAAGCCCGTTTTTGATCTTTTGTAGAACAAAAGGAATATTATATATATGATAAGAAATGAATAGTACTAGTAAATATATTTTGTATCAATTTCGATTGTTTAGTATTAGTAAATATGCACGTTTTATCTTTTTATCATTCACAATAATATAAATTAGATCTCATCATACTTATATGTGTCAATAAAAATATTTTATATAAAAAATTTATTTGTAATCTGTTTATTAATAAATTATTATAGTTGTAATAAGTATTCATCAAATTGAATAAAATATTTATTAAAATTAATTAAATTCTCTAACTCGATCAAAATATCAATTAAGTTTGTCTACCCCATCATCATCCATCATAAACTATCTGTTAGTATCGTGGATTATCATGACAGTAATATAAACTGTCAGTCAACATCATGAACTATCACATTAATACTATATTAGATGTAAAATTATTTAAAGATCACATTGGTATTTTTATTTAGGGCTTAAGAACCTCGTATAGCCTCGAGTCTTTATATTTTAAACAAGTTAAACTGCCTTTAAATTTAGAGTTTTTTTTGTTCTTAAAAGAAAAATAAAATAAAATAAATGATGATATTTTAATTTAATTATTCCCTCGTATCGTTATCAAGAAATAGAAGACAAAAATAAAAGGGCATTTTTATTTATTTTGTTGTCATCCATAGATAAATAGACTTATAATAGGTCCAAACCCATTTTAGTCAAATAGACTGGGATTGATTTTTCAGCTTGAGCAAATTGGATGGCAATGCCCATTATTGAAATTGGCGTCGTTTTCGGATTTTTATCCATTAAAAAGGAACAAAAAACTGCTCATTTTCTAGAATTTCTCTGATTTTTAGTGATCCAAAAAATGATATTGGCCTGAGCCAAGAATTTTAACATTCAATTTTAGCGACCGATTCAAATCATATTTTCCCCCCTAATTTGACCTTGATTTATCTATTTCAATATTTAAATTATTATGTTTTTAATTTATATGAAAATTATTATAGAAACAATAATGTTAATTAGTAAAAACATAATAACAATTATTAATTAAACATAACACATGACAAATAACAACATTCGTAACACCCCAAGCTCAATCTGTAATATACGATGGATATAAGATGTCATTAATCCACCATTACGACCACCAAAATTGAATTTTAATTTTTTTTAATGAACTTGAACAAGCACATTTGATCGGTTGGTCGAACTACTCATCATTGTTCCCTCATATTTCCTTAGATGATGGTTTTAGACCCACTAGGAACACTCATCTTCCTTCCTAAAAGTCTTCATTCTTCTCCCTCTAGGTAAGATAAGAATTTGATTTAAACAAATGAAATTATTTAAATAAAATTGGAACATCGAAATAAAAATAATATAAAATCAAAATGATAATAATATCAAAATTACATACTAAATACAAACAAGTCCTCATGAATGCATATACTAAGTAAAGATACATGTGATTTACTTTAAGATGGGCACAAATCAAGTGGTCTCCGTGATAAATGAATTGTTATTGTTCTTTGAGGACTCGGGTTCGAGTACCATAAATGTCATGGGTGTAAGATTCATTGTCAAGAAGTTTTGAGTTACCTTTAAACATATACCGACTTGTACTTACTCCAGATTTATCCAAAAAAATACTTTAAGATGGAAATGCTAGAGATCCCTCACGGGGCCATACTAATTTTTTAGGTTATTTAGTTTTGTCCCTAGGTTGCAATTAATTTCTTGACTTTGCAAAAAAAAAAAATCAATATTTCTATTAAGTTCTTAACTTATCGATTAATTGTATGTACATTTATTTTTATGATTTTTGAGGGGTTAAATTGTGTGAAAAAGATCACAAGCTTAAATAGTAAATTCAACTAAAATTTTGAGATGATTAATCTGAGACGAGAAGTAAGGTAATTGTATCAAGATGAAATTTGAAGATAAAATTTTGAGGTATTGCATGCCCAATTTAAGTTCGATCTCACAATTTAATTTAGGATATTTAGTTTAGTCCCTAAGTTGCAATTAATTTCTTAATTTCGCCTAAAAACTTTCAATATATTCTATTAAGGTCTTAACTTATCGATTAATTATATGTACATTTATTTTATGATTTTTGAGGGGTTAATTGTGTGAAAAAGATCGTACAAAAGATATGATAGCTTAAATAACAGAGTCAACTAAAATTTTTGAGATGATTAATCTGAAACGAAAACTAAGATAATTGTATCACAAATGAAATTTAAAGATAAAAATTTGAGGTATTGCATGCCCATTCAGGACACAAGAAAACTTGCACCACAACAAGCCCAATTACAAGTGAAAGAAAACAACAAAATTGATAAAGAAAACAACCCAACAGCGTTTGTGTGTGTGAGGGAGAGTATACATTAAAAAAACTTAACAAAACAGTAGAAAAGGAGAGAAGTGAAGGATACACATGACGACCAGAGAGTATAACAGGAATAGCTTGAGCTTGGACACGAGTTGGATATTCAAAACCCAACCTTTCTGTTTAAGAAGAAATACATTTTTTCAGAACAAGAGAGTTTAAAGGGTTAGAATGTTAAATCAATTCGAAAGGCAACCACAAGTAACATGTCTATAAAACAAAAACAAGGGGAGGCAACCTCGTAGCGGGTCAGAGAGAGTGGAGTGGAGGCCAAGGCTGGAGAGTGGAGAAGGAACACGAAGCAAATATCTCCGATTCTTTGGTTTGGGTTTTGGATTTGTTACTCGCGTTTTCTTCTCTCCCTTTGTTTGATTTCTGGGTTTTCTTCTCAGCTGCTGGCCAAGGTTTTAGGTTTTAGGTTTTCCTTGTACATTCTTTCAATCTTTTGCTTCCACTAGGGTTGGGTTTATCACATCACTCATTAATAAAAAAAAACTCTAATTTATTATTTTTATTAGAAAAACAACTCCCCAAACGCTATTAATTGGGGGGGGGGGAATCCCTAAATCGTACATATATGATAATTTCGCGATTTTATAGAAAATATAAAGTTAGACCTCACGTTTTATAAGGCTCGATGTCTATCAATTTTTTAAATAATTTTATTTAATTTTTAATAAAAAAGCACAATAAATATATGAAATTCACTTTTCATAAACGCAAAGTTTGACGTCGTTTTTCACATAATGAGAATTTGACCAATAAAATAATAAATGAACATTAATTACAATAAAAACTGCAAAGTTTGACCTTTTTAAACCTGAACTTTATTGTACCCTAAAGTGTAGGATAAATTATATTTATAAACCTAATTATTGTTTATTTTTTATTTTGATCACTAAGTTTTTTAAATTTATCAATAAGATTATTTAATTATTTAATTATTTTCAATCAAACCATTGTTCATTAATATTTAACGGAGGAGATGACACAAATACTAAAAACATTAGATAATTATATATTTGGTCCTTAATATTTATATATTTTATCAATTTATTTTTTATTTTAATTTAATTAAATAAATTCAATATCAAATTAAATAATTTAGTCTTTATAACAAATGATCATAGGTATAGTTTACCTTAAAGCTTAATCTCGATCAAGTTTCCATACTTGACGGATAGTAAATGACTCCCCCGACTTAGAGAGAAGAAAGAGAAATTTTACTTTTAATAGATAATGAATCTATAACCTAAGGGAGAGGAAGGTGTCAACTAAAAATTTTTAACGACTTGATTATTGACAATTCTATCTATTTGTTTAATTTTATGATATAAATCGATATATCAAAATTAAAAGAATATTGTATGAGTTAATTATCATATCGATCACTTTCATTTTATATTTGTATATATTTTTCTCTCTAAATTCAAAAATTTAGACTTCGATCACTTACATCATCCATTTCTTCAATTTTGATCACTTATATTATCAATTATTAGTCACTAAACCGTTAAATCCTATAGTATCATAATGTGGCACGCTAGTTAAAATAAATTAATTTTTAATTTGATCATGAAGTTTACATAAAGTACTAATTTGGTTCTAAATTTTAAATGAAATATCATTTTGACCCTTAAATTCAACTAAAGTCTCTTATTATCCAACATCATTCACCATCATCTTATATACGATAATTGATGCCAAAATTTATAGTTCACTCCTTTTTGGTTAAAAAACCAATGATCTTGATTCTAAGAGTTTCGAGTAAGCAAGGAAACATTGGGATGAATCTGAGGTTCACGTTCGACAACAATGCTGGAAAGAACTGAAACGTAAGTCAAAAAAGAAAAAGATGAAGGAGAATGGGAAAGTGGACTGAAACCCAAGTTGAAGAGATGTAAGAAACACAAACTCCCTTCCCCAATCCCAACACCTGACAGATTCAAACGACATATTGGAAAACATGGGTGGTTCGGGTTCGGGTTCGGTTCTAGTAATTCAAAAGGCTCTCCATTACTAGTAAAAGAATTATATTAAAGAGAATGCAAGTTATACTTTTTTTTCCTAATGAATTCAATATCATTTGCAAACACATACCATATAGAACAAGGATGTAGATTAATTCCAAGGTTAGCGTTCGTACAGGAGGATTAGTACGTTCTTACACTTATATATATGCATCTAAAATTAGTGTATTTATTAGATCACTTTCGTAATATATGCATCTCAAATTCTTTACCAGTCAAAAATCATGTTTTGAGCACGAATCAAGGGGCTTCAGTGGTAAAATGATTATTGTTATTCATAAAGGTCTTATATTCGAACATTAAGTGTTTAATATTGTCGAATGATCTCCTCACCGCCCCATTCGATCCGTCATGTTGATATCCAAGACCAGACTTCAAGTCTTGCCTTCAGTTCCTTGATCCAAGCTAGTTTGTTATTCAAAAGAGTTAGTAATGACTTGATGTAGGGAATTTATCTAACTATTAGTTTCTCTCATTTGGTCCGGAAACTGAAACCTCTCTGAAATTTCCATTTCTTTTTATGGGATCTTGTATATAATCGGAATAAAGCAACTATATACCAACCGTTTTAGTCCATAATGAGCAATTTCAACATGACTAGATTTCGTGCCGTTCACGGTAAAGCTGTGGTTGCCTTGGTCCATAAGCAGAAGGTGGAGAAATGGATTGTGGAAGAAGCCTTTCCATCAGCGCTTCAACGCATTTAACTTGAAACACTTCGTAATTCGTATACTATCTGTGGATGGACATCCATAGTGTCGACTGTGAACCTCACCCCATTCGATGCATCCGAATGCTCGGATGAATGGTTTATCCTTGGAACAAACGAGTTCGAGTTTTAACCCAGCATTAAAAATGTTTTCGCATAAAAAAAAATCAGGTTCCGGGATCTTGTGATGGGAGTGATATGGAGTAGGGTATGGTAAATGAAGCAACTGCTATTGATCAGTAGAGAAGTAGTGAGCTTGACTCGTTAGGATTCGCTATCCATTCGATTCGAAGGGGAAGTTCGATCGGCCTGCTACGTCACGAGACGGTATCTTCGGACACTAAATGGAACCATGATGTTCCGCGTGCAGAGAACGTATTAATCGGGATCTTATACACCGTATTTTCCATGATTTTTTGTTGTTGGGTAAAACAGATATCGGATTCACGTTGATGAAGAATGAACTATAAATTTTGCGATCCAAACAATCATTGGCAACAATAGTGGTGGAACCCGACAGTGGAGACTTTAGTTAAATTCAATGGTCAAATTGATATTTCATATAAAATTTAAGACCAACATGATATTTAGTCTAAAGGTTAGAGGATAAATTAAAATTTATCCATTTTATTAGCTCTTCATACCATCAAACTAAATGGAGTTAATAATTTAATTATCAAAATATAACAATCGACAATATAAATCATCAAAATATATTTTTTAATTTGATGAAATAAAACTGAAATGAAACCAGAAGTTTATCCATAAAGTAAAGATACACTAAGAAGCCCATTATCCTGTACTCAACTAAAATATAACAATCTGCGTATTTGCCCTAAAAAAGTTGAGGAGATTATTCTAATTGATAAAACGAGCACCTAAAAAGCCCATGATCCTGTACTCAACTAAAAAAAAAAGTAAAGATACACTAAATTGATGAAATAAATTTGTATTAATACTAGGAACGGAGTCAGGATTTTAGTTCAGGAGAACAAAGTATAAAAATCAATAGAAAATGGGATACAAAATCAAAATAAATTAAAATTTAAAGATCTAAATCAATAATTATCCCTATTTTTAATAGTAAAAAAATTTGGAGGCAGTGGCCCCGTGGCCTGTATGGCTACGTCACTGATTAGAACAAATTCAAACTTAAGATACTTTGAATAGGGGTCGAGAGCTTAATTTCTACACCAAACTGAATAGATGACACAAGATTAATAAAAATAATATTTAATTTAAATTTTATTAAGATGAATTATATTTAGTTTTATAAAATATTTTAATTATTGAATATTTTATAAAAATATATAAATATAAATTCATTCTCTTTAGATAAAATCAATCATCATAGAAAAATTCAACAATAAGTCATTTAGTTGTTTCAATGATTAAAGAGAATATTATTTTCCTTAAAGGTCATGAATTTGAGTAGCTGCATCTGTATGGTGTGTACGTTGTCAATGATCAAAAAAAAATTAAACAGATATCATCTTATAATCACCACAAACTAATAAAAGAAATTTTCTAACTGTTAATGACACACAACGTTGATATAATCTAAATATAACGTGTCACGATTTTATTGATTCAAAACCTTTTAGTATCAATAAAAAAAATTAAAAGAAAATTCTAAAATCTAATATGAAAATTAAGCGAAGTATAAGGTTGTTCAAACATGCTTGGGATGTAACATAAAAGTTATATAAACAACCTCCCTCAGTAGGTTCAAAATTTTCGTATTAATAAAGGGTTTTCAACCTTACATTTGGTGACACAAATATTCGCATAACAAAATTTATTTATTCATATATTTACATCAAAGTTAATATATTAACATTATAGTGTCATGGTCTAACTCTATTTTACGTTATTAATAGTTTCAAAACTATTATAATTAAATTATTGTTTCTCCTAATTTTTTTTGATTTAATTATTGTTAAGATCTGTTAATTTTAAAATAATGAAATTAAGTCTTAACTTTTATTTTTTTATTTGATTACCTTTTAAAAAAATTATCTTTAAAAATAATTAAATTAAACTTTATCTCTCTTAATTTTTATGATAACTATTTTATTAAATCATACCTAACGTTATATTTTATTTTTGTTTTGGCCATCAGTCGTTAAAAAATAAACAGAACTATAAACGTGATAATTTTTTTTTCAATGATGATGCGACATTATATTACAATGAAACATTAGTATCACCGTTAATTTTTTAACAGGGGCTGGTCAAAACGTAATGTTAGATATGATTTTGAGAAAAAAAAATAGTCGGGTGACCAAAATAGAATTACGGGAATAGATGGGCAACTAAATACATAGTTCGATTACCTTAATAATAGTATTATCTCTAAAGAAATGACCATCCAGCTCAGTTGGTAGAGCACAAGGCTTTTAACCTTGGGGTCGTGGGATCGAGTCTCATGGAGGGCATTTCATAATTTAGAAGTCTCTTACGGAAGTTGCTCTCAACCTGACGTTGGGGGCAGCCTACTATCCTATCTCCCCCTTACCCCATTAATTAGCTGACCCTATTCCCATATGTAATGGGGTGAGGGAGAGGTAGGGTAGCAGGCTGCCCCCAACATCAGATTGAGAGCAACTTCCGTGGAAGATCTCCGGCAGTCAGAATTATGAATTTGACTGCAATGAAAGGTTATTTTATTGCCTTTTTTTTTAATTGTTATCAGAATTTATGATTTCTTGCTTTTTGCATTGATTTGGTTGGACTAATCTATGCTATTCGGATGTGTATTGATACCGTAATATTCAACTTTTTCCCCCTCAAAATATTCTTTTTGAAGTATTTTGGAAATTTGGAAAGAATGTAGAAAATCTACGCTCTGTTCGTGATTTTGGACTGCTATTTTTTTTTATTAAGATAATATGGTTATAAAGTAGAATATGTTTATGATTTTGGATTGCTATTTAATTATTCAATTAGGAGCACGTTGAAATTTAGTCATCATTTTGTGAAAGAAAATATATATATTCAGTCAATCAAGTAAAAAACAATAAATTTAAATTTTTAGTATTATAAAATTGATTTATTTGATTGATTAACCCAAATTAAATATTATAAGAGTATGTTATGTAAACAAATCCCCCAGTTTATTTTACTTCTTCCGCGTCATAATGACTGAAATGCTTGCAAAAATTCTGTCACCACCTTATCCCATGTAGTTAGGGATGATAATTTGACTTGAACTTGACATATTTTATTTGTCTCGTCCTATAAGATTAGCATTTTCTTAAAAAAGAAACTAAATTCAAATCAATCGGGTCGAGTATTGTGAAGGATGAAAGTAGATTAGGTTTATGGTGAAAAATATCTATTCCAACCTAAAAATAATAATATAATTGACCTCTTATATATTTATGGATAATTGTTATAACTTCTCTCTATTTTTTTAATTAGATTCTTATTTTTTTTAATAAAAATTAAAAAAAAAAAGTAGTTGAGTTAAACTGAGTTTTTGTCCTAATATTTAGAATGGATTTTGGGTTAAATAAAACTTCTCTAAACTGGATCGAATGAAGTGTCACGTGAGGGAGTAGGCCGAAAATTTCACTGAACTTGACCATTTTCCATCCCTCGTTGCGACAAACAATGTTGAATTTCAATTCACTACTAATACTATAAAAAGTAAAGAATCAGTTCATGTCAAATTAAAGCACAGAAATTAAATTTTAACTCGAGATTAATACGATGACTAAATTTATAATTTAACTTCAATAATAAAGGAATTGTTATTTTTTTTTGAGGTCCCGAGTTCAAGCGTCAAGAATGTCAAGAATGTAAGATTTTAATATCAAATTATTGAGAGTTATCTTTAAACAAATTTTTTTTTTTACATTTACACCTGATTAATAAAAAAACATTATTGAAACTTGAGAGATACATTCAGGTCCCGAGTTCAATAGTCATGAATGTCAATTGAGAATTATCTTTAAACAGACGTTTTGCATTTACACCATATTAATAAAAAAAACATTATTGAAACTTGAGAGATACATCTGAGACGGCAGTGATTCCCTCTGCTTTTTGCATAAATTGCAACACTGAGCAAATCTTTTGGTTGAAGGACACCCCTTTCTTCCTCAATGCCAATGCTATATATTTTTTGCTACAAAAAAAATTAAAGGCAATAATATAACCATGTATATGATATCCTCAATCAAATGTCATCAGCTTTCAGTCTACAAACACTTGGTGGGCCTTTTGTTTTTCAATATTCAAACTAACAACAATGTGAGCTATCTAATCATCTCGCTTAGTAGGCCTTGAAGAAAGGCCATTTACTGACGAATCGTTGGGCATTTGACGCCAGTCGTCGTCCCAATCTTGTTCCCAACCTCGAGTCGTTTCCACATTGTTAGTCGAAGCAGGCTGCGCCATTTCGAGCTGCTGGTACGGGGTTCCGTCGCCCCTTATGCCTCGCTTGTAGCAGACGCAACAACTGCCGATGATCAGACCGGTTAGGATCAGCAACGAGGCTCCATTAATGGGGTTTATATGTGTAGCCAAAGGGATGTAATCAAAGATGCCGCCGCCACTCGATGCTGCAGACACCAAGTAAATCACACACCCCATGTTCTCGGCTTCAATTTGTACGGACGAATTCCCACCAATATTTGTTGTGATTTTAACCTGTAACACCAAAAATCAACAAAAAATAAACCACCAGGTCTTGATTGAATCAATCAAAAACAGCAGAGAGAATGGAAAGTAAACCTCTTTAATTCGGTGAGGTGGTATTTGCGTGGTGTTTACATGCTTGGCCTTGCCGTGTAACATACTAACGTTCACTGTTAGGGTTGTCTCGCCTTCATTCTTCACAAGTAATATTACTTCCTTTGAACCTTCGTACATAAACATAACATCAGACATCATTTTTAGAGTAATTACAAGATAATAACCGTTCATAATCATTCTTAGCCATTGATAATGCGTACAACTTACCGGCTGACGAAGGATCGACGCACGCCGTTAAGCTTCTGTTATGACAATTACGATTTGGCTGAAGCCAACACCCAATGTTACTAGGCTCAGGCGCCGGTGATGGGGAAAACTAAAAGCCAGGGAAAAAAAATCACCCTTTTTCCTTTTTGTTATCGAAATTATTAAAGAAGAAAGGGAAATGAATAAAATACCAGTGGAGAGGGAGAGGCCAGAGCTCGAGCTTGTGATTGATGAAAGAGTAAAAGGAAAGAAAAGATTGAAACAAATTGATTTGAATCCATAGTTTGATGTTGTTGATGGACAGAACAGTCTCTGTGTCTTGAATCACACCTGTCCTCTCTCAGCTTTGATATTAATGATTCTTCTTTACCCAATTACAAGGAATTTCATTTTTTTTTTCTCGGTCAATCCATCCAAAAGCCTCTCTCTTTGGTTTCTCCGTTGACTTGGATTTTTCCACTTGGAATGTAACTTGTTTTCTTCGACGAAATTCACCCATATCTGACCAACCACGTTGTGTTGAAATAACTTTCATCCTTAATCCAACCCGGTTTAAACATCAGTTTGAACTAAAATTGTGTCAAAGGGTCTAATTCTTATACAAGTCCTTTCACTTTTACATATTTCACATCTCGTCCTTTGACTTTTAATTATGGGAATTTACCCCCTCTACTCTTTTGATTTAATAACTGAAATCTAACTGGCAACGCCCTCAAAGGGCTTTTGCGACCCTCGTAACTTTATACATATAAAAAATAATGTGACCCCTATTTTTCTCACCTAATGTGACTATTAATTTTTTTAAAAAAATAACGTGACGTTTAAGTAAAAACAATAATCAAGGTTACTTTTAGACCGACAAAAATATCATTAGTCATGATAGTTCATAGATGTCGATGTGGTGGTTCACCTATAAATGATAATGTGATAGAGAGTTTTAATCATTTTTTTTAGAATAATTGAAGGTTTAATTGATATTTTAGAAAGTTTGAGGGATTGTTTAATCGGAAAAAAATAAAAACTAAAAAATGTTTAAAAAGTTTTAAAAATATTTTAAATTTTTAAAATCAAATATTAAAAAATTTATTAAAAACACTATTAAAAATCTAAAAAATAAATCAAAATTTAAAAATAAACTATAAAATAATAAATTGTAAATTATTAAAATATCAAAATATTTAAAAGCGGGGGGGGGGGTGAAACTTAGAATGTCCCTCGTCAATCTAAGTCTCCTTGATCATATGTTCAGTTGAATTAATCTTACATAAATGTAACAATGCATGTTGATCAGGATTGTATTATATGGTTACAATTCTATACTACGTATTTTAATATCGTTGAAAATTAATTTTACAATAAAAACGTCTATGACCTCCCTTTGTATCCCTTTGTAGCGATGAGCGCCACTAACGATGATGACTGTTGATTTAATTTATAAAAAATTAAATTATAAAGAACTCAACGTATAATTATAAATTAATTAAAATTTTAAAGATGAATTATTTAAAATAAAGGGTAAACTATAACAGTGACCACCTAACTATTGTCTCTTTCCATTTTAACTAATATTTTTTAAAAAAATTCAATCAGGTCACTTAACTATTTAAATGCATTCAATTAAGTCATTTGTCGTTAATATTTAATGAAGAAGCTGGTGTGACCGTTAAAATATTTGATATAATTGAAGTAAGATAAATGAGTCGTTCCGGTTTCATTTTGAAAAATAAAATCACTTGATAGGTCTATATATACTTATAATTGGAAAAAATAATTATGGAACGTATCTTAAAATATTTTATTCATCATTTCAAGCAATAGTTTGCAAATAAAATATTAGTAACAGCACCAACCTTTATCTTAAATTATTATGTGACTTCCGTGATTAAAAATAGAGAAAATAACCTCAGTGACCAAAAATGCCTTATAATATAAGATTTTAACCAATTTTTTTAGGATTTGCCAAAATGACCAACTAAATCACAATGCGATCGATAATTCGCAACGCGATCTCCGGTATCGCAAATCAGTTTCCAGATTCGCAACGCGAACTTCGACTATCGCATTGCGATTTACATATTCGCATTGCGATAGTCCAAGTTCGCATTGCGATAGTTCAAGTTTGCGTTGCGATTTTCCAAATTCGACTATCGCAAAGCGAACTTCTACTATCGCATTACGATTTATATATTCGCATTGCGATAGTCCAAGTTCGCATTGCGATAGTCGAAGTTCGCGTTGCGATTTTCCAAATTCAACTATCGCAACGCGAACTTCGACTATCGCATTGCGATTTACATATTCGCATTGCGATAGTCAAAGTTCGCGTTGCGATTTTCCAAATTCGTTGCGATAGTCGAAGTTCGCGTTGCGATTTATTCCAAAATCGCAACGACTGGTGATATTGCATTTGTTTCTTAAGAATTTTCTCTAAAAAGATAGTATTCGCGCGGACGTGTCGAAGACACGTATGACCACGACCACAAGACGAGACGGACGGTGGCGGCGCGCGAAAGTCTCCCTTGTTCTCTATCACTCAACAAGGAAGTGGGAAAGCCAAACCTTAAATACCATTTCCAATAGTGTTTCAAATACTATGTGGGATTGAGCATTATCAACACTTGTTTCCAATACAATGTGATTATTCAGGAAACAATTAACAATCATGCACCTTAAAACAACTGAATCATCAACCAATTGCTTTAGTATTATACGATTAAATATGTTATAATTAAAAGTCAATCTACAATCAATCGTGATTATTGCAATTTTAAGCAAAACATTCAAAAATAATATCACTATTTAAGGCTCAATCCCACATAGTATTAGGAACAAGTGTTGGTAATTCTCAATCCCACATAGTATTGGAAACACTATTGGGATGGTATTTAAGGCTTGGCTTTCCCACTTCCTTGTTGAGTGATAGAGAACAAGGGGGACTCTCGCGCGCCGCCGCCGCCGCCGCCGCTGTCCCGTCCCGTGGTCGTGGTCGTGGTAATACGTGTCTTTGACACGTCCGCGCGAATACTATCTTTTTAGAAAAAATTCTTAAGAAACAAATGCAATACCAAATCGCAACGAGGAATAAATCGCAACGCGAACATGGACTATCGCAATGAATTTGGAATAAATCGCAACGCGAACTTGGACTATCGCAACGAATTTGGAATAAATCGCAACGCGAACTTCGACTATCGCTTCGCGAACTTCGACTATCGCATCGCGAATATGTAAATCGCAATGCGATAGTCGAAGTTCGCATTGCGAATCTAGAAACTGATTTGCGATACCGGAGATCGCGTTGCGAATTATCGATCGCATTGCGATTTAGTTGGTCATTTTGGCAAATCCAAAAAAAATTTGGTTAAAATCGTATATTATAAGACATTTTTGGTCACTGAGGTTATTTTCTCTTAAAAATATGAATGTTATTATTAAAGATTATGGGTTTGAGCATACGATGTATGCCGGAATATTTGGACATTTATTGTGGTTGAAAATCTAAT
Source organism: Hibiscus syriacus (assembly GCF_006381635.1). Classification (NCBI taxonomy): domain Eukaryota; kingdom Viridiplantae; phylum Streptophyta; class Magnoliopsida; order Malvales; family Malvaceae; genus Hibiscus; species Hibiscus syriacus. The sequence goes on along the minus strand of NW_024063527.1, from coordinate 402,318 downwards.
GAACATATATTATACTTTATAATCACATAAGACTAATAAAAAAAAGTTATCACGTAACCAATGGCAGATCCAGAATAATTTTTCAGGGTAGGCATATATATATTACTAATAAAAAAAATTCGTACGAGATATATACAAATAAAATTTTAGGGTGGACACTTTTAACAAAATGAACAACTAATTTAGAAAAATTCAAATTCTAGGGTGAGCACCTATACATCCGCGACTGCACTTAACAAAATAGAAGTTTTAAAATTTCCATTTTCTACTTCCCTTTCCCTTTTATGGATTTCCATTTTGACTTCGGAAGTATCCAACACAAATAAACATGGATTTCCCTTTTCCATTGCACTCTAAGGTTCTTTAATACACCTCTGGAACACAAGTTTGGTATCTCTCCATTGCTAAATTCATTTTTCACTTCTTTCTCCTATACGAATGGAAGAACCCACGAAGAAGAAGGTATCTCTTCTTCACACTCATTTCCCCTTTCCAATAAATCAAAATAAAGAAAGAAATAACAGAAATAAAATCCATTGAAATTACTATCTGGGTGTCCGATGAAGAGCTCAATTAGAAAATGACCCAGCATTTCCACTATGGAAGACTTTGGGTAAATTACCCTATCAAACTCTTTTCTTTTATTTCTTTCAATTCTTTCCCAAACTTTTAAACTATCCTCCAATTTCTCAATCAAAACTTCAATTCGAGTCAGTTTAATCGTCGGTCAGTCCAAAACATTTAATTTTGAAATGTTACTGAATGTAGAGTCGACGACGACAAATTTCTAACATAAAAAGAAATTAAGGGGGTTACAACATGCTATAATTGAACAAGCTACAAGAAAATGGCACAAAATGTTTGAACAATTTATATATATACTTTGAAGATTCTCCAGAAATGTACTCTTAAAGAACCTCAGAGTGCAACAATTACAATCCTAAAACCAAGCTCTGCCCCTGTGCTCATAAAGCCTAAAGGCTAACAATATAAATGGGGGGGGGGGGGGAAGGGCCCCAGTTCTAGGCTTCTAGTGTTAGAATTAATTCACAACCCAAAGAGGCCAAAGTCAATCTAATAACTAGTTTGCATAATGAACATTGATGTTTGTAGGATAGATTATAGATAACAGTAAGAAAGACAAATCTGAAGTATGAGCCAAAGTTAATCAGATTATTGAGCATGATACATCCTCCTTTGACGACATAAAATCACAAGTCGAATAAATGGAAGCAGCGGCTGCCCTAACAGCCAATTCCCTGTCAAAGCTATCCCCAATTCCTGATCTGCATCACATGTTCATGACGGTTACGTAAAATGATTAATTATAAATCACTCGAGACACAAAAGCAGAAGGATATAACAATGAAGACTCTATATGCTGATATCTGCTAAATTCTTGAGCTTTATATCAGCATATATAGGTCTTTCATTGTGGTTTGCAATAAACCGGATTTAACCGATAAGGGTTGATATTTCAAGCCACCAAGCACTTGAATGAAATATTGGAGGTCAAGGATCGGTATCAAGAACGATGAATGACTGCAAAAGTGCTTTAAATCTTAGCACAATAGCAAAACTACTTTGGGATACTCAGTTTCAATATTTTTTGTTGTCATAAGAAGTTATTACTCATGGGAGGTTCCAATGGATATAAAAATCTAGGGCTTATCCATATTATCCAATCATCATAACAAAAAAACATGAGAATAAACTGTACTCAAACCTGATATTATTTTCTGATGCTCCTAGTTGTGGTAAACCATAAAGCAAATTCCAATGCATATGTTGCAAACCCTGATCACAATGTAGTTGCATACCTTTTATTTGATTCGACCAGATTTCCTGGAATATAAGCGGGAAAACAAGATAGATTATATATGCTCTCTTCGTACACATAAAGACAGTACGTATAGTTTCTTTCTAGTGAAACCTCAAGTACATTCCTTTAAATAAGGATAAACATGCCAAGTTGTTTGCAACTTACAAGCTGCTTCTCTTCTTCAGAAAGAGCTTTATCCATCTGATCAAACAGTGCACTCCATCTGGCTAGATGCATCTCGGCAGTAGCATCATGTGGAAGCCCATCAGTAGAAGCTATTACAATATTAGGATCGCCCCCTTTGTTAGAGGAGAATTCTTTTGATATTAAAAAAGGTAATTCTGTGGTAATTACAGCTCGTACTTTCTTCTTGCTACGTCGCAATGCTGCAAGTGCAATGAACAACACAAGAAAGGTAAATAAATTGATATTCTATATTAAGAACAAATTAAGTGATAGGAAATACCTGAAAGACGTCCTTTAATGTCTTGCTGAAGAAGTTCCAACCATTGTGATGCAACAGTGGCAGCTGAAACATCGATGTATTGTTTATATCATGAGGGCACTCTTTTCTTTATTACAATCACCATATAAACATGAATCATTTTTAACAACTGAAAAATACAAATTCTGACCTTTTACAGAAAGAGAAGAGTCACTAGTAAAGTTCGTTGATTCCACATTAGACAAAGAGCCAATGTTCTCAGATACTTTAGTTGATGATGATAACTTCAATGCCAGTGCATCATCATCACTGACTGGTTTTACAATGCCTGAATCACCATCTCCACTTCTTTCCTCTGAAATTGAAGAAAATGGCTGATGCATTGACACCGGATAACTTATTGCTTTCTTATTATTCGCCGTCGTCATAGTAGTAGTATTTGGAGGCCCATCTTCATGGTAACGTCGGAGATGATGAAATCCTGATCCATCCATATTTCCATGGTCTCCCTTACCATCATCATCTCTGGTTCCACATTTGACATGACTTGCCTGCTTGCTTTCAGAATGCAAATTTTCAAGTTTTTCAGACTTCACTAAGGCCTCTATTATGGAATGGACCTGTTTTCGATTTCTAACATGATTTATAATTCCAGGGTTTAATCCATTGAGCAATCCACTTGGGGCCCCGATTTTTGTGAACCTGTCTGCCTGTTCTTTCTTTGCAAGCTCCATCTTCTTGAGCACATCATTCTTACTTTTCCTCCCACGTTGCTTAGGCACTGGTATTCCCCCATGAGATGATGACAGTAAACCATTTTGCATTGACATACCTCCACGATAAGATGAAAGCAAACCACTTTGAATCGATATACCCCCATGAGGAGACGAAAGAAAACCATTTTGCTTCATCTCTTTCCAAACTCTTAGCGAGTCTTTCTCCTCGGCTGGACCGATAGAACTTCCACACTCTGAAACATCCTTTGGCTTCATATTCTTGATATGCCTGTGACGAATTGATTCATGGTTTATCGAGCTAGAAACATCTTTCACATTCAGATCCAAATCAATGCCTTTCGAGGGTAGACATTTACTCTCTTGTGAACACGGTCCGTCAAACTTTTCTTCACATTCCGAATTGTTATCACATGATTCGTTGATTCGAATGTTAGAGTTAAGATCAAGAGGCAGACAGATAGGATGGGCCATTGGAGATATTTTTACCCCTTCAATTCTTTCGACTTGGGAGGCATCAAAATTGAAGGTTACTGGAACCCCAGTAACTTGAGATACCGCTGCTCCACTAAACTGCCATTGCTGACTAGAATCTTTTCGTTTCATAGATTTCGAATTGGGGCCATTGATTTCTGTTGCACAAATGGGTGAAAAACAAACACACATTCTTGTATAACAAATAGGAAAAAGATAAGGCTGCAAAGTAATTTTCAGTCCAAATGATTTAAGAAGCTCAATTTACCAATACTTCAAGTAAAAAAAAAAAGCATAAAAATTTACCCTCGAAGCGTATGACAGAATCAAAATCTCTCATTTTTGTTCCTTTAGGGGAAACATCATTTCTTTCTTCCAATTCATCCATACTTCTCTTTACGCCCACCGTCTAAAAAACAATCAAAAACCAAGAAAATCAATACAAAAAAATTTAACGAAACCAAAAAAAAAGGGGGAAAGGGAGCAAAAACCCAACCTTGGAATCAGATACAAGCATCAAAACCAAGCCTTTAGAAACCATGGCAGAATCGGCTTGGTCTTCCATCTCTTTGAAAACCCCAAATTTTAAATTTCAAAAGTTCAACAAGAACCGAGTAGGGTTGAGAAAGAATCAAGAAAAGCTCTAAACTTTGGAACAATAGAGAAATTGCTGAAAAGGGTTTTCGAGATTATGTAAAACTAAAAGTAAAGTTCAAAGTGAAGAGAGATTGATGACTTTACTGAGGATCAGATCTGCCGGGTTTTATTTGAATGCTATTGTTTGTTAGTTCAAAATTGAGATTTGGTGTTTGTTTCTTTTGGATTTGAATTCGTAGGAGAGAGAGAGAGAGGGAGAGCGCCCTTTGGATGATTAACAAACGATTCTGTCTCTGAAATTTTTATAGGTAAAAGTAATTCGGATTGTTTTGAAGTGAAGTTCATGTGTTTTGATGGTTCAATTTCAAATGCGGGTTTTAATGGAGGGAGTTCCCGCCCCCCGCCTTTGTAAATCACGTGCCCACTTCTCAACCCTTCTGTTTGCTTCCCTTTTTTCACATAAAATATTGAATATCAATGTATTTTCGCATGTTGGACTGCGGCGTCATCAACTAAAAAATTTAAAATCGTATGTATTTTATATATTTTTTTATATTTTGTGTGAATTATTTAATTTCGTATTCTTAAGATTTTATAATTTTATATTCTTAAAATTTTAATATAATTTTTTTTATGTTTGTACTCCTAACACAAATTTTGGTGCTAGTCCGGGTTATATGTCTAGGACAAATATTTAAGTGAGGGTTTAATTTTTTTTTATAAATGTTTACATAAGAGTTTTTTCTTTCAAAAATAGTTCTCAACATTATTTTTGTGATGGATTAAGAATATCGAGCCTTGAAGAGCGCACTTTCGGAAAATCGAATCATCATTAATTATTGTAGGTTAGGTATTATTAAATACATATAAACATTTTAGAAAGGTATAATATAAAAATAAGTGCCTAAACTATATTTAAAATTAACTTTTGGTGTTTAAATAATTTTTCGTTAAAAATATGAATCTAAAGTTTTTTTCGTTATATTTTTAGATGCTCGCTAATGGTTTTTTAACAGTAGACACCTAAAAATATAACGGAGAAAATTTTATACATTTATTTTTAACGAAAAATTCTTTAGGCAATGAAACGTTTTTCAATGTATTTTTTAGGCACTTATTTTTGTATTAAACCTTTTAGAAAAATGATATTTTAGAGTCTAAGTTTAAACTTAGGGTGCGTTTGGTTCACGGAATATAAGATTACCAGTGGGAATGTAAGATTACCAAGGAATAGCATTACTGGGAATGTTGTATTTTGTGTTTGGTTGGCTTAGCAGGAATGTAAGATTACCGTGTTTGGTTAAAGGAATAAAAGATTATTGGAATGTATATTTGACCAAATTGTCCTAATTATATATTTGTGTAATATTACAAGTTGGAAAATATTTATATATTTTCTTTAAAAAAATTAAATTCATAATATTTATATATTTTTTACAAAATTAAAAATAAAAAAAAGTTTAATGAAAGGGTAAAATTTTATTTAAACCCTTGAACTTTATATAAAATTTTAATTATAGATTTTTTTTTGTAAATCTAAAATAATTTAAGGATAAATTTGTAATTTAACATTCGTAAAATTTTTATTATTCGATGACAGAATAAATATATTTTTGAAAAAAAATAAAAATTTAAGGGCATTTTAGTCCAAAACGCCGGTAATCCAACAATACCTAAGAAAAGGGAGGTAATGACATTCCCGGTAATATACCCCAAAAAATCCACTATTGGTAATCTTACATTACCGGGAATAGGATTCCCAGGCTAACCAAACGGGGGAATGTGGATTCCATTCCCATGGGAATCCCACATTCCCCAATCCAAACACCCCCTTAGGGTCAAGGTTGAGTTCAATAGTTTGTTAGAGTGAGGAGAGTTAAAAAAACTCCCACACAATTCAAAAACTAATATCTTATTCAGAAAATACATATTGTATCAATTTTTTTTAAAATAAATGAAATATATATATATATATATTAATGGTAATTATAATAATAAATATTTATTGTACATACAATAAATAGGTAAATAAATAATATTAAAAGAAATTAAATAAATAACATGTTAGGTCTAAATTAAAAGAAATAAAATTTACAAGGGTCAAAAAGGAATTAATATGAAAAATACTAAATTGAACAAAAATATAAATAAAAGTGGCAAGAACAATAGGAAAATATTAAAAAAAAAGGAAAATATAAAGTGAATTATATATTAAAGTAGAGGGGTTAAAATTGCAGTTAGCCCAAAGCCTGAAGCATGTGGATCCAAAATGAATTCAGGCCGAATCAGTTGGGTCACAGGTTAACATCAGATTAAATAGCCTAAAGCAGCATCAATTTGAGCCTGATATTATTTGGGAGGGTTTAAATACTATATTTTCAATTCATGTTTTTATCATTTTTCCTATATTTTTTTCCATGTGTTATGTCTCTAAATAAGTTATTATCGGTTATCATATCTTTTTTCGTCAAACATCGTATCAACAGTCGTCACCGATGATCGATAAGATTTAAAAGTCAACAATAATTATGTCTCGATCCTCCGAGTCTAAATTCGATAATTTCATTAAGAAAACTTTAAATTATATAATTCTGTGTCGAGACCATTCAACTTCGCTTTCTCCAACCTATGTTTTCAACCGTTCCCTATAATTATATGTCATATATGTTGTTTTTCAGGTTTCAACTTCTTACGGTTTGAATTAATGATTTTCTTTCTTCTCTCCTTTTCAGCAGGTTCCCCTGTCCTTTTATTTCCTTTTTGAAGCAGGGTTTAAATAGAAGAATTTTAGGGTGTTTGTTGAATGGTTCCTGGCAGTGGCAGTGGCAGATCCAGAAATTTAAGAATGGGGTCCAAAATTTTAATTTTCTTTTCTTAAAAATAATGAGTATGCAAAAATTGTAATTTTTTTTCTTTTTTCTTAACACGTTAAGTTAAATTTAACCAATTTTCTAAAATAATGGGATGCACTTGGCCCCTATGAGGGCTTAGTGCATCCGCCACTCGTTCCTGGTGGTTTAGGGAAAGGGACAAGAGTTGAGAAATATTTTATTAGGTAAACACAAGGTAGTATATGTTCAAAGATAACTTCCAATAATTTTATATTTAATGTTCACACCCCTATCATTTATGGTGCTCAAATTGGGACCTCAAAAAATAACAACAATTATTTTTACTATCGAAATCTCTTGGTTCATACGGTAAGTTTAATTTTAAAGATTATTATATGTCAATGTAGATAAGGGGATTTATTGGATTGGGCTTCTAGGTTAGCCCATAGCATGTTCAGGCTTGGACTCAAGTAGAATTTAGTGTTAACCAAGGATTTAAATAACCGTCTTCTATCGAAATAGCGACTGTTATATATTAATAAATGTAGTGTATGAAATCGTAGTTCCACAATCGCGATACCCGAAAGAATTGTAATAACATTTGTTATTATCGCGATCGCAATAAATGTAACATAATCAAAATTACAACGGCAATCGCAATTTAAATTCATGGTGTTAATACTTTTAAGATGATATTTCACTTCTTTGCACTTGAAGAGATAGGATTTGTTGAAGATAATATACTCATTCGTACTTAATGATATCAAACTCTAATGATGATAATTCAATGATTTGCAACTAAACATATAAGATTTGTTGAAGATAATATGTTTATTCACACTTGAGGATAAGAGTGAGTAAAACTATTACTCACTATGTACCATTAAATATGTTAAACGATTAAATTTTATAAAATGTAATTTTAAAAATCTACTTCATTGAATGTTTTTAAAATCTGTTTTTTTATATTTTTTCAATAATAAATTTTAAATAATAATGAGTTAAAATTATACAAAAAATAACAACAACAACAAAATCAATAATTCTTGATTTAATAGGACAAAAAAAGTATTATTTAGATACAGTCTATGGTAGACATTCATAGGATGGACCAAGCTGTTATTATCTTGCCATGGGGGTTCATGAGATGACCCCCACTCGTCATCCATGCATTAGAAAGCTGACCGAAAATTGATTTCTTTGAAAACATTTGAATTGGATTGGCCGGAAACAGATTCTTAATATTCAACTTGTTTTGTTTTTACTGTTAATTTTCTTTCCAACTGTTGGAATGCGCAACTTTCTTTCGATCCAAACATGCAATGATGGTTAATAACCGACTAATCTAATTTCTGAATTCTTGATTTCTCTAAGAATCTGAGATTAATCAAGAGGACCACAATTACATATTCAAAGGCACTGCAAATTGCTACCAATAATACCTTATCAACAAGAAAAATTAGAAGAAGAAAGAATCACATGTGTTCGTTTAGGTTGAATTCCCCTGCAACAGCCAACAGTTCTTGAGCTGAGAAAAAGCAGTTTCTCTGAAACTCTGAACCTTCACCAAACAAAAATGGGTGCACTTTAACCCTAGCCCCGAACTCACTCTACAAGTCTTCAACAGATAGCAGGCCGGCGCAATCCCACGCCCTTGGCCTTGTACCGCAATCCCCCATGCCCTGCAACACGCATCGCCCTTTTCATATTCTCCTTCTCCTTCTTCCTCCTGTATTTGCTCTACAAAAATCAGCCCGTCAGGCACTGTACTCTCTCCTTTCTCCCATCTTTGTTTCACCGAAACCCAGTTGAGTTCATCGGCCTTTTCCGTTCTGGTTCTCGTCGTGTTGTCATCGTCGGAGTACACGTGGACCAATAGAGGCGACTCCTGCAGGTTCTTGACGATATCGGCCACCGAATCTCTCATCCACTCGTCGATCTTGTGGTAGAGCACTGCGTTACTTTTCTTCTCTTGTCGTTTGGGCAATGGTTGGAGATTTACCTTGGATGTGGAGATCCTGGTCGGCGGTCTCGGTTTCAACGATTGTGGATTTGAAACCATGAGAGAACGTGGACGCACGTTTGGGTTATGGGAGTTGAAGAGATGAGAGGGTTCTTGGCGTTGAAGACAAACGTTTCCACCGCGAGAAACGCCTCCCACCACCGCCATTATTGATGTTCTTGTTCCCCTGGGGAATGAACCCTACCGTTCCCAAGGCAACAACAACAACTACGATGAACGGAGAATGAAGAAATTAGCCCTAATTGGTGTTTTATTATATTGCACGAAAGGAGTTTTGATTGATTTATATATAGAGAGAGAGTTTGGATTCGGGGAATGGAAATAGGCTCTCTTTACTTCAAGGCTGTTTGGCTTCCACGAAAGTACAACTCGGGCTTTGATTATCTACTCCTATCCACACGGCAAATTCGTGCAACCCCTTGCGTCAAAAAGTGGGGTGTTGAATTAAATGTGATAACGGAGAACTTATTAATGCAAATAAATAAAAATTATTTTTATTTCATCTACTTAATTTCTTTTGAAATATTTGATTTGTTTAATTTAATCAAATTCTTAAAAACAATTAAAATATAAAAAATTTAAATTTAAAATTTATTTACACAAATATTTATTATGGTAATAATTTTGTCTATTAAATGTGATTTCAATGTACTTTATTATTAGAATTTTAAAATTTATTAGAATTGAAATTTTATATAAAACTTATTTTTCATATCTATAAATATAGAACTTGAAAAAAATCATGCACAATTCATATTGAGAAAATAATAGAGGTTTTTCTTTTTATCCTCATATTTTTTTCTTATTTTTTTATTTCATAACAAAAATCAAATTAAAATATATAAAAATACCGTGAAATTCCTCATTTATAGATTCAATTAATTTTTGAGAAAAATTGATTCCTCTTAAATTCGTAAGTTTTTAAATTGATATTATGTTTTCTTATCAACTCTGTTATGGATATATTACTCACAAAATCAAATTTAATTAAATTATAAGTTAAAAAAGCGTGATCATAAAGACGAAAAGGGATAAAATAGAAAAAGCATATATATATAAGGGGAAGTTACAATTATGGACTCTAGCTTGATATCTATTTGCTGACTGCAGAAGAGTACAAGTTAGACGAAACGTAGAATATAATTATCTAAGTTACAGTGGGTGGTTCTGCGGTGCGGCGTCTAAAAAACGGTTAATATACGGCGTGACCGGTTAAACAAGTGACCGGTTAAAATTTAGACCGGTTATGTTATATTATTTAACCGGAAATATTATAAAGTACAATAACATACTAGGTAGCGCTTATATAATGTAATAGGTAGCGCTTATATTTACCTATTTTATAAGTAAACCGGTATATTTATACCGATAGCATTGCAAATTTACCTATTACATTATATTATATTGAAAGTGTCCATACTTTTTATAAAAAGGATCGATACTTTAACAGTGTTTCATGTTTTCCACATACAATATTAATTTAATAATTTCATTTGCACAAAAAATTATTTGATTGTTTTGATATTTTATAAAATAATATTTAGAATTTTTAATTTAATAATAATATATATCGTAACGTAAAAATAAATCATTAAACGCCTATAATTACTAAATTAATATCTTAAAACTCACTCAAAAGATAACCTTAAATTAATATTTTCTACAGTGAAAAAAGTATGGACACTTTTATAAAAAGGATAGACACTTTACAATATAACCACTACCTATTACATTATATAAACGATACCTATTACATTATATAAGGGCTACCTATTACATCATATGTTTACCTATTATATTGAAAGTGTCCATACTTTTTATAAAAAGGATCGATACTTTTTTTAAAACTTATGTAATTTATGTTTCAATTTTTTTAACAGTGTTTCATGTTTTCCACCTACAATATTAATTTAATAATTTAATTTACACAAAAAATTATTTGATTGTTTTTATATTTTATAAAATAATATTTAGAATTTTTAATTAATAATAATATATATCGTAACGTAAGAAATAAATCATTAGACGCCTATAATTACTAAATTAATATCTTAAAACTCACTCAAAGGATAACCTTAAGAACACTTGAAGAAGCAAGAGAACAACTATCCAAGCAATCAAAAACGAGAAAATCCCAACATGATAACAACTGAACATATCATATCAATGTTCAAACTCAAGTTGTAGATTTTGATTTCCTTTTGCTTGGCATCATATGAGATTTGGATTTTGATTTCCTTTTGCTTGGCATCATATGAGATTTGGATTTTGATTTCCTTTTGCTTGGCACCATATGAGCTTTGGATTTTGATGAGCATCGGAAGTATTTCAGACTTATGATTTGGGTGGTACTCAACTTATGATTTTAGTTGCTATTTGTTACATTTCTTGTATACCACCCAGATCATACGCCCGAAACGTTTCTGACGCTTTAAAGTTGACCAAAAAATAAAATGGTCGGGATTTCCCTCGCGTTTATACGTTGGAAAAAAAACAATGGAAATTAGGAATAATCAATGATAACATGCATATTGGCTTGGGCTAATATTTATAGTGGAGCCGAAATATATATTGAAATTCAAACTCAAATTGAAATTTAAATTCAAACTCCAATTACATATGAAATGAATTTGAAATGCAGTGTTAAATTGAACATGAAAATTGCATAATTGATTCATACTGTTCAAGTAACATGCTTTATGAACCATCAAGCTAAAAGACAATATTGATTGAGTTCAAAGCTGAGTTGTGAGTTGATGGAGTTGTCACACTTGTCACATGGTTGGAATAAAGTACTCACATGCGAGATAGATTGTTTTGTTATACATAACCCATCTCAACGAAATTAATCCAAATAATGTACCCATAACAATGTTCAATTAATGTACCCACAACAATGTTTAATTGATTTGTTGTTTAATTTTCAATTTGAATTATTTGATTTAATAATTTCATTTGCACAAAAAATTATTTGATTGTTTTGATATTTTATAAAATAATATTTAGAATTTTTAATTTAATAATAATATATATCGTAACGTAAAAAATAAATCATTATACGCCTATAATTACTAAATTAATATCTTAAAACTCACTCAAAAGATAACCTTAAATTAATGTTTTCCACAGTGAAAAAAGTATGGACACTTTTATAAAAAGGATAGACACTTTACAATATAACCACTACCTATTACATTATATAAACGATACCTATTACATTATATAAGGGCTACCTATTACATCATATGTTTACCTATTATATTGAAAGTGTCCATACTTTTTATAAAAAGGATCGATACTTTTTTTAAAACTTATGTAATTTATGTTTCAATTTTTTAACAGTGTTTCATGTTTTCCACCTACAATATTGATTTAATAATTTCATTTGCACAAAAAATTATTTGATTGTTTTGATATTTTATAAAATATTATTTAGAATTTTAATTTAATAATAATATATACCGTAACGTAAAAATAAATCATTAGACGCCTATAATTACTAAATTAATATCTTAAAACTCACTCAAAAGATAACCTTAAATTAATGTTTTCCACAGTGAAAAAAGTATGGACACTTTTATAAAAAGGATAGACACTTTACAATATAACCACTACCTATTACATTATATAAACGATACCTATTACATTATATAAGGGCTACCTATTACATCATATGTTTACCTATTATATTGAAAGTGTCCATACTTTTATAAAAAAGGATCGATACTTTTTTTAAAACTTATGTAATTTATGTTTCAATTTTTTTAACAGTGTACTGCGAATTTAAAATGATAATATACTTGTAGTTATTGTACATACCTAAATATGTACTGCGAATTTAATGTTGTACCCACCCTTTAACTACCACTACCAATGCCACATCCTATTGAAAGCAGCACGACAGAAACATGTTCAAAATGAACCTTCGTTTACATATCCATCAACTCCTGGAGCACTGAACTTGCACAACAAAATTTTTGCCATGGATAATACTGATGTAGACAATGTTAAGCCAACCGAGGAATGCCATGAAGTACATAATGTTGATGAATCTGACAGATTGGTTGGTCAGCTCTTCTGTTCACGTGATCAAGCTTGGCACTTTTACAAGGGATTCGCACGGGAACATGGGTTTAGTGCACGTAAGGGAACAACACGGCTTGACGTGGAAGGGAATGTGAAGACACAAGAATTTTGTTGTTCCAAAGAAGGGTTTCGAGTATCAAAAGTCAATACTGTTGATCGTCAACGTGCTCATACGCCAGTCACAAGAACAGGATGTAAGGCTAGAGTCGTAGTTACAGCAACAAATACAAACGATCAGTGGGTATAAGTAAGTCTGATCAGAAACATAATCATGCATTGTGCACATCTGCTATGACACCATTTATGCGTTCTAATCGAGCTGTAAGTAAGGCTGATATCGATGAGGCAACAACATTGAAGAGGTCGGTGTTGGCACGTCACAAGTAATGAACTATTTAACGCAGCAGGCAGGGGGCTATCATAATGTTGGATTTACACATAAAGACCTCTACAATGCACTTCAAAGAGGTAAAACAAAGGAAATCGTCGATGGGGATGTGAATGCGCTTATTGCCTACTTTGATTATAAGAAACATGATGATCCCGGGTTTTTTATGACATACTCGGTAGACGAATCGGGGGCATTGTATAATCTTATTTGGTCGGATTCTACATCGAGATCGGATTACACATGCTTCGGTGATGTAATTGCGTTCGACACAACGTACAAAGATAATTTGTATGGTCGACCAATTATGCCTATTGTTGGTGTCAATCATCACCATAACACAATTGTGTTTGCCACTGCCATAATCGCTGACGAAACGTCTCAATCTTTCGAGTTGGTGCTACAGAATTTTTTAGAAGCCATGATGAATAAATCACCTATTTCTGTTGTAACCGATGGGGATAGGGCAATGCAGAGGGCTATCAAATCTGTTATCCTTATGCTAAGCACAGATTATGTTCTTGGCATCTTTCTCGCAATGCACAAGCTAACATTGGTGACCCAAAGTTTACAGCAGCATTCTCAAAATGCATGGCTTCCTGGTGGACAACCAAGGAATTTGATATTCAATGGCGTTCGATTGTTTCAGAATTCAACGTCCAAAAGCATCCATGGGTGATTGAGAAGGGAAATACACGACACTTATGGGCACAAGCATATCTAACTGGTCATTTCTTTGCCAATATTCGCTCAACACAAAGGTGCGAGTCTATGAAGCTTCACTAGCTATTGCACTGAAACACAAGAAGACATATTTAGATGTTGTTCGTGCAATTGAAGATGGAATTAGTAGAATGCGTATGAACGAGTTGAAAGCGGATTACTTAAGTTCCCATACGAAGCCCTTCCAGATCACAAAACTGGTCGACCTTGAAAGCCATGCCGCTGCGATTTTTACCCGCGAATCTTTTCGTGTGTTCCAAGATGAACTTATACGGGAGACATTGTACCGGATTGAGGCAGAGATTAAGTCCTTATCAGATGAATGTCAACATTTATTTTGTCAAAGTACGCAGAAAAAAATAGGAAATTTGAAATTAGTTTTGATTCTCGTACGAAAACTCTAATTTGCTCCTACAAAAAATTCGAGACCGTTGGACTTCCGTGTCGCCATCAACTTCACATTTTGAAGCAATTGGACTACACATATTTGCCCGGGAGTTTGATTCAAAGTAGGTGGACTAATGATGCGAAGGCTTCTGCACCCAGCTATGTTGATTTGAATGTGTCTCCAGAAGTGATGCAAATGGCAAGGTTCGCTGCTCTACGTTCAACGTCAAGTAGGTTATGCTACATTGCATCAAAGACAGACGAGTCTTCAAAACCACAAGAGATGAGATGAAAAAACTAATAGAAGAATTAGAAAAACTCGTTTGGTTTGAATCATTCAGTCAACCAGAGCATTGTAGTAAACAATGTTCGTGACCCTCAACGAAAACAACGCAAGCGAAAAGAAGTGCCGAAGAACAAGGTCGAGAAGAAAATTAGGCGATGTGGGTACTGCAACGGTGAGGGGCATAACAAACTAACATGTCCTCAAGTCAAGCTTAGTTTGAGGACAAGCACACAGCCTACATCAACTGATCGAAGACGGAATGGAATGATCTCCATATAATATATCGTAAGTATCAACATCACTCCTATTGTATGTACATATAAATATTTTGAATGAAGGAAGAAAAACCGCGTTACTTCAAATTACCGACACTTTTTTAAATGGTATCGACACATTTTTATTCCAATCTGGACATAAAGTACCGACACAACATTATAAAGTGTCGATATAGGTTGTAGACCTATTCGCTCATAAAACCGGTATATTTATACCGGTTATATTACAAAATTATCTATTACATTATAATTATGGGTTCCGATGTTTAAAATGTCGACACTTTTTTAAATCGTATCGACACATTTTTCTTCCATATGGACCTATTTTATTATAATATGTTGAAAGTGTCCATACTTTTTATAAAAAGGATCGATACTTTTTTTTAAAGATATGTAATTTATGATTCAATATTTTTTAAGTATGTTTCATGTTTTCCACCTACAATATTAATTTAATAATTTCATTTGCACAAAAAATTAGTTGAGTGTTTTGATATTTTATAAAATAATATTAAGAATTTTTAATTTAATAATATATATACCGTAAAAAATTAATCATTAGACGCCTATAATTACTAAATTAATATCTTAAAACTCACTCAAAAGATAACCTTAAATTAATGTTTTCCACAGTGAAAAAAGTATCGACACTTTTATAAAAAGGTATCGACACATTTTTATACCGGTTATATTACAAAATTATCTATTACATTATAAATCTGGGTTCCGATGTGTAAATGTCGACACTTTTTTAAATGGTATCGACACATTTTTCTTCCAATCTGAACATAAAGTACCGACACAATATTAGAAAGTGTCGATAAAGGTTGTAAACCTATTCGCTCATAAAACCGGTATTTTTATACCGGTTATATTACAAAATTATCTATTACATTATAAATCTGGGTTCCGATGTGTAAATGTCGACACTTTTTTAAATGGTATCGACACATTTTTCTTCCAATCTGAACATAAAGTACCGACACAATATTAGAAAGTGTCGATAAAGGTTGTAAACCTATTCGCTCATAAAACCGGTATTTTTATACCGGTTATATTACAAAATTATCTATTACATTATAAATATGGGTTCCGATGTGTAAATGTCGACACTTTTTTAAATGGTATCGACACATTTTTCTTTCATTCTGGACATAAAGTACAGACACAATATTAAAAAGTGTGAAAACTTTGTTGTGGATATCGAAAACAATGCTATAGTCATGTGTTTCGATACATTTGCAAGTAGATGTAAAATATTAGTATTGATATTTCAACAATCCTCAAATGTACATGTACACATAGAAGCGAATATGGAATAATTAATGAAAATATACACACAATATAATCACACCAAATTATAAATACACAAGAATGTTCAAATAATGTACCGACAAACAAAATTAATCCGATGAAAAAGGGTTGTTTCTAACGAAGTCCGGAACATTAGAGGCCTTCAACAAATTTTCCAGATACTCTCGTATGTTTCCGCCTTTTTCTGAGGACATACATAAATAATTTCAATTATCAAACTAATGAGGTGCAATTTTACTAACAATAAATTAAATTCGCATAAGCATGAATAAATTTGTGTCATACCTAGAGCTTTGTCGTTCGAATGGGAAGCAGCGTCAAAGGTATGTGGACATATGTAATTGTATTTCTATATAAACACATAAGTTGTTAAAATAATCAATGTCTGAACACCTGTTCAACTGGAAAAACATATTGCATAAATGCAACTTACCGGATTATAAATCATTTTTTCCGCTGAATCATCGACCAAAAGTGTATTTAGCTCGTTAAAATCTGGACACGCGTTCCAAACATCATTGAGATCTTTACAGTAGGTAACAGAATCGTATGTTTTGCATTTTTTTTGATCCTGTTCACAAACAGTCGAACATAAATATGTAGGAATCATAGACAACGAAAAGTCAGCAAACTGTAATGACATTCATCTTACCCACACGAATAGAAAATGCTCGGAAAATACAGGTAGTTTCTCAAGTACACGGTCGACGTTATGCCTAAGATTGTAATCAAGTTTGAATGTTAACATTCAAATGTATATTAACGATTTTGACTACAGTAATTCAATTGCCTCAAACATGTTCTAACCTCATCTTTGAAGACCAAAGGGCAACAACAAATTGTCGACACAAAATTGCATAAATTCAAATAATCCTCTTCTGAGGACAACATCTACAACATGAAGAAAATGAGATTAAAGTTCTACGCTTATATGTTAAAATAATGGATACAAAAGAATAGAATTAAAACCTGCCGGCAGTCTTGGGATGTAGGCAAGGACACCATTGAGATCAAAAATTAAAAGTTTTCTTGAAGGCGGCGTTGCAGACACGATATACTTGTTTGGATCATCATCTTCATCATCATCATCATCGTCGTCATCATCTTCATCGCCAGCTTCATCGTCATCATCATCATCATCGTCAGCTTCATCTTCTGCGACCGCTTGGTTGTCCACATCTGTTAAAAGAAAATAAAATAAAGTTCAGAACGTGTAATGTTAAGAAACATAGATAATGAATTACCTAACTCGTTTGATGTCGTTGACGTAATTCGTTACGCAACATGGAGACTTCACGTTGCAATGATGAAATATCGGATCGCATTCCACTCACAAGGGAATCAATATGCTCCCGAAAATTGACCATGTATTCCATCACGGTCTTAATTGTGACATCCTCTGCAACTGGAGCTTCTTCCATCATTGCGTCTCCACTTGGTTGCTCTTCTTCATGGCCAACGGGGTCCATTTCCTCCCTCTCTTGATCTAATCCGACCTCCTTGACACGCTTCCAACCGAGTTTTTCAACAAAATCATATCCCGCTTTTTTAATAAATACCATGTCAATCTTGCGGGTTAATCGAACAGGGGCGTCATGCGAAAAATCAACTTCCTTCTTCTTCAACAGATGGGTGATGACACATCCATATGGTAGTGTAGTTGAAATTGTTGCTCCCTTTGTGACCATATATACAATTGTATTAAATATGAGTTTTGCAATGTTTGGAGCCGTTTTGGATTTATACTTTGCTATCCACCAATAATCGCTGTCTCGAAGCGTTGAATGTTTTCCCCCACTAGGCCGGATATACTATGTGAGCATTTTGTGAAACACTCTCGACTCTACATCGAGGTGAATTTGGCTATTTCTAGTAACCCGTTTAATTGTAGACCAATCTACACCATTTTCATCTGAATCCCATGTATTCGCTACACCTAAACCCTCCGCAATCGTTTCTGGAGATATATATATATCCTTCCCCATGACATGTGTATTAATTCCTATTATATTAGTCTTATTAGGCTCGTGCTGTAAGGAAGCATTGTTGTAGAAGACTCTAACTAGGTTGGGATAATATCTTGGTTCTACACCAAGGAATTCAAGCCAACCCCAAGATGTAAATGTGGATTTAAAACTAAATGCATATTTATCATCAAACAAGAAACCCAGGTCAATGACACGTTCGGGGTGAATCTTCCTTACTTTAAAACTCGTATGCCATCTTTGTTTCTCCATGTCGGATCTAAAGTTCAGAGTTTCGAAGGACCTGATTTCCTCAGAAGAATCGTTTGTTACAGAAGGAGGTGGTTGAGAATAACTGGGTTGAGAAGAGCTTTGAGAAAGACCTCGCTTCTGACGCTGACGTTTTGGAGCCATTTTGGTTGGATGCTACCCCTATTACAATGGAACACAAACACATTCAGGATAAAAACTCCAATATAGAAATCAATCAAACCCATAGAATATCGATAAATTTACCTGAATATCTGATCGTCACTTATGATAACGGTAGAAGAAAGAGGAAGATCTGCCTGCTTGCATTTATGTTTAGGGTTTCTCGATTAAGAGTACTATATATCGTAAACGGTGGAAAACACTTGATATTTAAATTAGTATCGACACAAACTATATTAGTGTCGACACATTATTTAGACATATTCTCTCATAAAACCAGTATAATTGTACCGGTTAGATTGAAAAATTACATATTACATTATACTTTTGGGTTCGATGATTTTGGGATCGACACTTTTTATATATGGATCGACACTTTATGGGTGCACCTTGTTTTCCATTCATTCTGGGAAAAAAGTATCGACACAAACTATATTAGTGTCGACACATTATTTAGACATATTCTCTCATAAAACCGGTATAATTGTACGGTTAGATTGAAAAATTACATATTACATTATACTTTTGGGTTCGATGATTTTGGGATCGACACTTTTTATATATGGATCGACACTTTATGGGTGCACCTTGTTTTCCATTCATTCTGGGGAAAAAGTATCGACACAAACTATATTAGTGTCGACACATTATTTAGACATATTCTCTCATAAAACCGGTATAATTGTACCGGTTAGATTGAAAAATTACATATTACATTATACTTTTGGGTTCGATGATTTTGGGATCGACACTTTTATATATGGATCGACACTTTATGGGTGCACCTTGTTTTCCATTCATTATGGGAAAAAAGTATCGACACAAACTATATTAGTGTCGACACATTATTTAGACATATTCTCTCATAAAACCGGTATAATTGTACCGGTTAGATTGAAAAATTACATATTACATTATACTTTTGGGTTCGATGATTTTGGGATCGACACTTTTTATATATGGATCGACACTTTATGGGTGCACCTTGTTTTCCATTCATTCTGGGAAAAAAGTATCGATACAAACTATATTAGTGTCGACACATTATTTAGACATATTCTCTCATAAAACCGGTATAATTGTACCGGTTAGATTGAAAAATTACATATTACATTATACTTTTGGGTTCGATGATTTTGGGATCGACACTTTTTATATATGGATCGACACTTTATGGGTGCACCTTGTTTTCCATTCATTCTGGGAAAAAAGTATCGACACAAACTATATTAGTGTCGACACATTATTTAGACATATTCTCTCATAAAACCGGTATAATTGTACCGGTTAGATTGAAAAATTACATATTACATTATACTTTTGGGTTCGATGATTTTGGGATTGACACTTTTTTATATATGGATCGACACTTTATGGGTGCACCCTGTTGGCCATATTGTAAATTTGCCTTTTACTTCCAAGTTTCGACATGACCCTTAATGTGTATAAGAAACATGTACAACAACATACTCTGCTAACTTTTCTCATCTCATTCATAATTATATTCACATACAAAAATATAAATCGTATACAAAATTATAAATCTTATACAAAATTAACTCGACATTTACATCATTGCATCCTTTTGTTATTCTTATGTAATATTGCAGCTTTTGTTATCTCCTGTCTTCGTTCATTTTGATTGTGGCTTACGAGATCGTTTAATACTCGCGATCGATCCCAGTCTCCAACAACCTATATTCAAATTGTCAGAACGTTAAGTATTGTCAACTACAGCATTCAATCTACGACTTTTAACAATTTTACCACAAACAATTTTTTCTATCCACTTACAAAATCACCAGTTGCCCCTGTAGAACCGATCGATTCCATCCACATCATCACATACATGCCGCAATCATATCTGTTACAAAATTTGAAAACCACACATGTCAATTATGATGAATACTGCATAAATTAAGCTTTCTATTTGTGATAACATCTCATACCCATTCAATTGCTTATTCTTCTTATGCTCCACAAATTTGAAATTTTTCAAGGGATACTTTCCTAGAGATCCGCATGACTCAACCCAAATGCGTTTCTTATTATAAGAATCTAATATTTTAATCTGCATTAAAATAGAAGAAGTTATGCACCAAAAAAATTATGCATTATAATTTACATAATGTCATTTCATACAGACATACATACCAATCTCTTAGCATCTTTCACTCTCTGTTTAGCTGCTTCAGTTGTAAACATACTATCATATATTGTTACAACATGATCTACCATATCCAACACCAACAGATACCAATGTGAATTATGGTAGTTTATTGTGATCATTATCTGCAACAAATTTCACACCCAATTTGACAAAATTCAACATTCTATATCCGAAAACATCATTTGCAATTGGTATGGTGTCTTACCTTCTCACAGTCGGTGATCTTTTCAGTTCATCGTACTTTTTTTCTACATAGCTCTTCATATCTTTTATTTCACCCTTCAATTGAGCTCCTTCATCCGAGTATTTATCAACCACCCCCTTCACCCCCGTAAGTTCACTCCTCAAATCAACAACCTCCTTCACCACTCCCTCAAATTTTTCTCCCGTCACCATCTTAATATCACCCCTTAACACCCCAACTTCTTTCACCACTTCACCCCTCAACACCTCTACTTCTTTCACCACTCCATCTATTTTTCCTTCCACTACCCCCTTATTCCTCTCGAGTGTATCTTCGACTCTCTCGAGTTTCTCTACGACTTGATCAAGTTTCTCTTCGACTCTTGATTGTCTTTGCATGATTTCAAATTGGATTTTTTTGATATCAGCCAATTCAGACATCAAAATGTCGAAGTTACTCTGTTTTGCTTCACCGTCGTCCCACTCACCTTCATCCCCCAATACAACCATCCCTCCTTTCTTCTCCTCTGCCTCCACTGCCTCCTCTACATCCTTGCCAATAACCTTCAAAAAATTAAATTACAATATTAAGACATTGATTATATTCTTAATATTATTTAATTACATTTATTACCATTTCTTGCTTCTTCTCTCTATCCAACTTCAACTTCACCATCACTCTAACCACCTCTTCCTTCCCCCATGCACGGATGCGTGCCACTCCGGTTCTTTCATAAGCCGGCACTGCCTCACAGCCCGACCAAAAATCGAACAGTGCAACCTGCATTTATAATAAAATTTATATTTTTATATAAAAACACAAAAAAGTGATTCAACTCATTTACCTCTAAGATTGCTATGCACCCTTTGAGGTATCTCTGGCTGCCCTTTTTAAAGGTGATTATTGATTCAATCAATCTCGAATGGATATATTCAGCCCAATTGAATTCACCCTTCAAGCCTTCATCGCAAATGAGCTTCATATATTCCTTGTTCGTTGACGTATCACCCGTTGGACAAAGAAATATCCCGACAAGGTACAATAGAACTCGGGCCTTCAGCTCATCCCCCAAGTAAGATCCACTTTTGATATCCTCTTCAACTTCAGTATATGTCACCTTATGATTCAAACCATATTTGGAGGCAAGTGCTTTCCAGTTCTTACTCCTACAGACTTCTATAACACTTTTGCCTTTGTTTTGTACCCCCAATACGGCTGCAGCAGTCGATACCCCCAGAGGGAATGAATAATCACCATACTTAGCCATACATTGACTGACGTCAAATTGTGCCATCAAGGATCGACACAATTCCCTCCGAATAGGTCGATCCCTTACTCCGATCAACGATCCAAAACCTATTTCTCCCAGCACATTCAACTGACCCTTCTCCTTAAGGTGTTTAATTAATAAATTCACCCTTTTAATGCTGCACCTTGTCGACACTTCCTACATTTTTTAACAATATATAATGTTATAGTTCTTATATATTTTGTATCAACGTATTTACAAGTTTAATGAATACCTTATTTTCATGTGCTTTCCTCCGTTCTTTGTATTCTTTACTATCATTCCTTGACTGTGTGATGTAAGGTTCCTTTTCAGCATCACTCATTGAATTCCATTTGGACCTCACATTTTTTTTTCACCTAATATTAAACATAAACGTTTCTTAATCAATACATTAACACTAAATACTAATACTACTCAATGTCAATTTCATTTTACATACCGAACCGCTCTGTGTGCCATCTCCCTTCATCCTTTTGCATTCGGCCATACTGTTAACATTTAAAATTTGTAATCAATTTAAAGTTTATCGATACTTTAATCCAATTACCACTTCAACAATAATAACAAAAGACATTGATACTTACTAGAAGTACATATATCCACCCTTTGGTTGCTTTCGAGTCTCGGTCTCAATTTCAAAGTCATCTGCTCCACCAACAATTTTCCAACCCATTGACTCCATTTTTCCTTCATATATCAGTTTACGCAAATCAAATTATTTTGTTACATACACTTTTCAATATACAAATATAGATAACTACTCTTGTGGTAAAACGGTTTTCTTCAAAAGAATTTGAATGGCCACACCAAAATGTGTCGGCACATTTATACAACCTATAATATCATTTTCTACCTATAATATTTAATAAAAGTATCGACATTTATATTTTTCCTTGAATATCTATTTCTACCTGCAATCGGTCCCAAATGCTTCCTTACTCCAAAACCCCAAACAACACATAAAAAACCCTATCGCGATTACTGTAATAATAAAAAATTAGGGTTTCGACAACATACTTTTCGATTCGACTGCAGCAACAAACAAACAAACTTCGCTTTAGAAACGCCTTCTGAAATGCAGCAACAATTACTCTTCGATTTCAAAACTCGTCCGTTCTATCTTTTTTCAGAGGATATTTAGCTATGGCCTTTATATTTTCATCGGATATGTTATTTATATTTAATCGATACAAATACAAAAGTGTCGATACTTTTATGTCAGGTGTCGATACTTTCGAAAGGATAATTACCTATTTCTTTGAAAGTGTCGATAATTTATTACACGTACTTACGAAAGTGTCGACACTTTCAATATATCCGGTATCATTTTACCGGTTTTATCATTTTGTTACCGGTTTTATCATATTTTTACCTGTTATATCGTTGTGGATCGATATATTTTTTTAAAGTATCGACACATTATAGGCGCTATAACTGTTTCTCTTTTAAATTCACAAAGTGTCGATCCTTATATAACGTATCGACACTTTTAAATTTACCGGTTTTATCATTTTGTTACCGGTTTTATCATATTTTACCTGGTATATCGTTTTGGATCGATATTTTTTAAAAGTATCGACACTTTTTAGGATTTAAAACTGCTTTTAAAGTTATGTAATTTATGTTTCAATTTATTTAATAGTGTTTCATGTTTTCCACCTACAATATTAATTTAATAATTTAATTTACACAAAATTATATTTGATTGTTTTGATATTTTATAAAATATTATTTAGAATTTAAATTTAACAATATTAACCAAATATAATAATAAATATGTTTTCAACAGTGAAATAAGTATGGACACTTTTATAAAAATGATATATACTTTTTTGAAAGTTATGTAATTTATGTTTCAATTTTTTTAATAGTGTTTCATGTTTTCCTCCTACAATATTAATTTAATAATTTCATTTACACAAAAAATTATTTGATTGTTTTGATATTTTATAAAATATTATTTAGATTTTAAATTTAACAATATTAACTAAAGATAATAATAAATATATTTTCACAGTGAAATAAGTATGGACACTTTTATAAAAAGGATAGATAATTTACAATATAACAGGTAAAAATATGACAAAACCAAATTCATTATGACAAAACCGGTAAAATTTACTTGATATGTTAAACGTATGGACACTTTTATAAAAAGGATAGATACTTACCGATAACCAAAGTTTACCGGTTACCAAATTTTTTAATAGTTTTTCATATTTTCTACCTAAAACATTATTAGTTGTCAACATAATAGGTACCGCTAAACCGAATTTATTAAATACATTTTAATGTATCCGGTAATGCTGTATATTAGCCGTATATTAACCCACCTTTCCTGAGACAATCCCAGTTACAGTACCCAAAAAAGCGGGTCCTTTTGTGTAACTGAAACGTTCTTTAATGATGTCTGGTCACGTATGGCTGTCGGAGAATCATGGCCGTTGAAGTTTGATCAGACGGTGAGAGATGGATAATAGGACAGTTGGTGGTGGCACGTGGTCGCACGCCTTCGATGCATGCAGAGTGTACGCGGGCACACGCACCGCCCTCCCTCAAACCGTTTTTCTTAACGTTATCCATGTGATTTTCATGTCAAAATGGTATTTAAAATGATTTTTTAAATATAATCCATCCAAACATTTTTTAGGATAAATTACAACAGTTGATCATTAAAGTATTAAACTTTTATTTTGGTCACTAATAATAGAATTGAAACCCAGTCATTAAACATGTTTTATTTGTTGAAAAAATGGATGTTTTAAAATTTTTGAGGCATGTTTTTAACTGATAAAGGTGGAGATTTGAACCATAAAATTATGGTTTTATATTATATCTCATGAGACCTTTGTAACAATTTATCACATGCTCAAAATAAACCACTTGTGAATTGTGTGTAGAAAGTACAAGACAATACTTTGTCTAGCATGAAGATGCAAGGGATATAAATCGATACAATTTTTTTTAAGTAATCACTGGTATATAATATATTGATCGATTAATCTAGATCGGGTACTACAGAGACAAGGGCGACCCTCCCAACTAAGTTTGCTCTATTCACAAACGTCAAGATTCGAACCTCTGACATTGCTTAAGGGATCTAGTGTTTCATCCCACTAGATCAACTAGCTGTTGGTTAAATTGATACAAATTTAAATGTGACTGGATTAGAAATGTACTCGCATGACATGACCGATGCAAAATGTTCATATTAGTTGAACTTACGAATATTTTATCCCAAATCATAAAACATATAAAATAGAATTCATGCTTTCACAAGAAAGTACAATAACAATATTCACAGAGTAATGCAACGAAAAACATTCAATAAATAGAATATGTTACCTCGATAATTGCACACCTTGAACATGTAATATGTACAACAACATGGCAACAACATGACGTGGGAGTGAAGTATAAATCCGACTCTACCTTACACAAGTTGCCTCATATTTTCTTATTTGATTTACATACCCACCATATATATATATATTTATATATTAAATTAATGTAGGATAAATTGTGTGTTTAGTATCTAAACTATTGGTTTTGATATGTGTTAGTACTTAAACTTTTAGTTTTTTTTAAAATATACCTAACATTTAGTTTTTATTTTATTTTAATAAAAAACTTAACGGAACAACATTTTTATGAGTCTCACTCCTATTTTGATACTAAAGTTTGAAAATTTTCAATCTAACTACTCAAATTTCAAATTGCTCATATTTTAATCACTCCAAGTTATTTTATTAATAATTTTTATGACATGACATTTTATTATTATTTTATTAATATATAGTTAAAAATAAAAAAAATTGAAAGTTAGAGTGAGTAAATTAGGAGTAATTTGAAAGTTAAGTAGTTAAATTAAAAAAAATAAACTTTAATGATCAAAATAGGAGTTAGAAGATAGTTGGGTGATGCATTATGTAATTTACTCATAAAAATAGTGTCACCTGCAAATCACTCGTTAAGTTTTTAACGGCGAGTTACTAAAATGACACAAAAACTAAATGTAAAGTATGATCTTGAAAAAATTTAAATTTAAATATTAAAATAGATCGAAGCCGATAGTTTAAGTACTAAACACATAATTTACCCTTTAGTGTATCATAACCTTGTATGTTTTTCTTTTTATTAATATAACCTTGTATGTTAAATACAATCATTATACATTTTACTCAATTATAAATTTCGATATTTTGGGTTTTGGATTGGATAGATTTTGACCCAAAGGTAAAAAACCTTTAAATTTAATGCTTATGCATGGGAAGACGATAAAGATCTCCTTTGATTTGAAAGAAGGAAAATTCTAGTCCATTATGAAAGTTCGGTTCTCTATGCGTGCATTGTGCTGTTATTTACGTACACAAGTAAACCATTTTGCAGCTGGCTGGCTGCTATTGATGTGTTTGCATGAAAGATTGTGTCATATCAAAAGATATTGCAGTTCATGAATAAGCTTTAGGCTTATAGTAGTGCATTCTAAGTATGTTGACCATTCCTTTGGTGAAGCTTAAGTGGAATACCCATGGCTGGATAAGCAAAAGCGCATTTATCCTTGCGTATTCGCCTTCAGGGCAGATCCGGGGTCCGGCTCCGAATGGAATGTTACTGTAAGGAGGAAGCAATTTCGATGAATCCTCAAACCTTCCCGGATCAATCACCTCTGGATCTTTGAAAATGTTGTCATCCACGTGTGTAGCTGCTGCAAACCAAAACACCTGCATTTTGTATATATGTATGTTCAGATATGTTAGATTTCTATCTAAATAGAATTTCAACTTTGAATCATCTTCCATCCTTTGGGGATGTCGAAGCCATCGAAAGCTGTGTCTCTCTTAGCGCGTTTGAAGTTACCGAAAACCGGGGTATGCAACCTCAACAGCTCCTGGCCTACTGTCCATGTATATCATTTGTATTTCACTCCAAGTTATAAACTTCACATCTTTTCCTTCAATGGCCTTTGCTACTTCCTTTTGCTCTACATAGATGCAAATGAAATATTCATAAACACACAAGTGTCGAATCAAATGGTTAAAGCAAACCTTGATTTCCAACTACCTTGAAGGACCCTGTTGAAAGTCTCCCTATCCCTTGCAAGGTGTCTTATAACATGGCAGACGAGTGATGATGTTGTGTCATGGCTAGCAATCATCACAGAGATCAGATTATCTATGATTTCCTCCTGCATCAAAGGGTCACCATTTTCATCTCTCAGCATAAGCAAACCAGAGATAACATCATTCTGATCTAAAGAGCCTTGTCTCCCCTCTTCCATTTCTTTCTTCCTTTCCTTTATTAGTTTGGAGAGAAGCCTAGAGATTTGGCCCCGTGCCTGCAACGCCTTACAGTATGATGTCCCTGGAAATTTTAATAGAACAGTCCACAACCCTGTGATGGCCACAAGAAAATCTTGAAACAAATCATGTTTCTCCTTGTTTTCTTGTACTCTGAAGAGTAAACTGCAGCTGACATTGGAAGTGATTCTCTTTATGACTCCCACCATTTTAATGTATCCCTATCGTTTAGTCCCTGGAGCAGCTTTTGATGGACTAATGAGTCCATGGAGGAAACAAATCTTTGGATGCTTTCAGGTTTCAAAAAGCGCACTATTGCACCTCTCACAAGCTTATGCCGAGGCCCTGGAGGCTCAAAGGTGCTGTGTTTTCCAAGTATGGCTGCCACTGTTCCGACTTGGTTGCTCGAGATGCCGTTGTCTCGCCCACCGAGTACGAAACGATTACCGGCCTGGAACCACGACGTTTGAACCCATGAGTGAGGTCTTGAACACCGGTCCATACTTGTTTACATGCTTTCGAATCCAATCTGCAGTTCTATCATTTTTATGCGTCCCCAATGAGAGGAATCCCCAATGACCCTGGAGGAAGTTTCTTATCTAAAAGAGAAAAGATCCTGAACTTGAAGTATGCAACAACAATGGTAATCAAGGTAATCACTGTTGATTGGTTTCATAAGAAAGAAGTTCAATAGTAAAGAGGACATCCATAGTTTCTTGCACAAAGGTAGAAGTGGTACATGCTTGATTAAATAGAGATACTTGTTGCACATTATGATGCCTGACAGAACTATCATTGTATTTACCAGTCAAAGTCTTTAAGAGCTTGCTGGTGACATATCCACTAATATTTGTTTTCTTTAGGACAAGGATGATCTTAATTGGCAACTCCCAATGTCAACAACATGTTTTCTGATCCAACCCTTATATCAGTTTCTTGTAGTTTGAAATCAATAAACTATGCCCAACAAATGCGACTAACATAAACAATCTAAGAAGTTGATTATTATGATGTTGATATCATGGTCAAGGTTAATTTGAATAAAGTCTTGCGCAATTTTCAATTAACCAACCAATGGAATCCCATCACCAATTTTGAAGAAAACACTAACTATGCTGTCTCTTTTGTACATTAAAACTCAAACAAAAATTGTATTCAAAATCTACAAAGTATTCCATGATATTAAACAAAATATTCGAGATTTCAAAACAAGAAAAAAAAAGGGAAGATCATCGTATATGAATCGAAGAACACCAAAATCAAAGAAAAAAACAGTTTTTAAAAAGAAATGATTTTTTTTCACAAACTTAAATGAAAATAACCACTAATTATTATAAAGGAAATAATATGTATCGCCAAAATCTTCTCCCACACCTAAACTTTACATTATCCTCAATGAAGAACAAAGCATATTGCTCCAAAAAAATGAAAAGGAAAGGAAACTTGCCTGATTTGTAAGCAGTTCGGATTAAGATAGTTTAAGAGTGATGGTGGACAAGGAGGTGGAACTTCCCAATTCTGAAGGTTGTGGATCGAAATATCCCAGAAATTGAACTGGAAGAAAATAAAAAAAAGGTACAAAATTAAATAAAGCATTTAGTTTGTTTTTCAGTAGTTCCATGGTTTAACATTGTTTCGCTGGACGGAGCCCTGAAACATTTCAATCGTCCAAATAAGTTGGGTGGTCCAAACCAAAGTTAACGAGGCATGTAAAAATTTCTCCTTTATGAAAGATTTTCAATTTATGACCAATAGCTTTGAAATTACTACTCGATTCTAGACTTTTAATTTCTCACCACAAACAAATACATTAGTATGGAGATCAGATCATCAGATCAATCACTTTGCAATTACTACTCGATTCTACACTTTGAAATTATACTCCGATTCTGGATTTTCAATTTATGACCAATCACTTTGAAATTACGACCGTGTCACCTGGGAGTCTCTCTCCGATTCTCTTAGGGATTTTGGTTGTGCTTGTGCTCCCCGGCTTCATCAGATCATCGTGCACCCAGTTACTTCTTCTAGCATGCAGATCCTTTGGAATGGAACGCTAACTATAGAGTTTAAACCCTCCAGAGGTATCCGCCAAGGCTGCCCCTTTCTCGCATTTATTTGTTTTGTGGTCCCCGTTATCTCATTTGTTTTTTTGAAGATGATCTGTTTCTTTTCTGTAAAGCGACTCCACCAGAGCCATCCTTGACCAGTTCAGCTGGTTTTCAGGTCATAAGGCCCACTATAACAAAACCAAAGTGTTTTTCTTGAACAATGTGACCGACTCTTTGCCGCGAACCTTTGTTCCATCTTGCTCTTACAGAGATCCTACAATTTGGGCACGTATCTGGATATGCTTTTTTTTCATAGCAGAGTCACAAAAAGCACATTCCAATTCGTTATTGACAAGGTCCGAACAAAGCTAAGCAAGTGGGTGGCTTCGAATCTCTCCTTGGCTGGGCGCATCGCTCTTGCCAAATCAACCTTGTTGACCATTCTGAACTACTTCATGTAGACTGTTGCCATACCCAAAGATGTGTGCGATCAAATTGAGACGATAGCTCTCCGTTTTATTTGGGGTACTACTGTGTCTCCTAAGATCTCTTTGGTTAACTGGGAGTCCTGCTGCCAACCTTTATCCTATCGCGGACTTGGCCTCCAGTCCCTTCGGGGTCAGAATAAAGCTTTCTTAATCAAACTTGGCTACAGTTTATTAATGCAACTTGATAATCTGTGGGTTAGGTTGTGTCGCTCGAAGTACAAACTCAAGATCATTCTCCCTGACCAGATCAACGCCCGGAATTGCTCCTTCGTTTGGTCTTCCCTATCCAAAGTATGGTGTTTTATCCGAAACAATATGTGCTAGTCTTTGGGGAACGGGGAGAGCACCAGGTTCTGGTCCGATGCTTGGATCCCAAGGAAGCCTCCCTTGGCGGATCGCATTAGCAGTGCTTGTACTTATGACCCTGAAGAGTCGGTTGGAGACTTCACTAATGAAGATGGGGTTTGGAACACTGCTAAATTCCTCCAGTACCTTACCGAGGATCTTATTCATGAAGTCACTGTTGTCCCTCCGCCTCATAAGGATTCAGGCCCTGATTTACCGATCTGGCGTTTGAATCCCTCTGGCTATTGCACTATCAAATCAGCTTACCAAGAACTCCATTATGATGCCTGGGATCGAAAGGCTAATGTGTGGAATTTGGCCTGGGGTTTTGATGGGTCCCAATGTGTGAATACCTTCCTCTGGCTTATTCTTAAGAACCGGTTGCTTACCAATGTCGAAAGGATGAGACGCGGCTTATCTACGGATGCTAAATGCAGTTTAGTTATTATTATTATTGGGATCAAAAACGAAATTAAAACATAATACTAAATCAAAGTGATTAAACATAATTGAGTGATTAAAATAAAATAAAAGTGATAATTAAGACACTAAACATACAGTTATCCCTATAATTTAACTATCATTTGTGATTAAAAACAAAAAGCTTAAAAGGAAATTATTCGGGTCAGCTCTGTAACTCTCTGAGTTCTCCTACTGAGATCTCAAATCTACAAAGAAGGACCAGAAATGCAGGATCCGCAAAATATGAATCCGAACCCAGATCCACAAATTCCCTCGAATACACCATCAACCCCGCAAAGTATACCGTCTTTTCCTATCCCACCCGCATTTAGGGGCTCTTACCACAGGCGAACCCAATCCGAAGTCCAATTTCGGATTCCAGTCGACTTGGATCTCGTCTCCGACCCGTTCGATGGGTTAGGATCCGAAGAAGATTTGTTTTGTAGTTACATGGACATTGATAAACTAGGGGAATCATCAATTGTAGTCGACAAAGGAGAGTTAGCTGCTGGGTCTTTGAGCGGTGGATCGGCTCAGAACCCGAAACGAGAGGAAATGACTGGTGGGTCCGACCACGGGGAGAAGAATAATAATGGAGGAAGGAATGGAAGGCATAGGTATAGTAATTCGGTTGATGGGTGGTCGATAATGGAGTCAATCGAAGCTAAGAAAGCCATGGCTCCTCATCAGCTTGCTGAATTGTGGGCTGTTGACCCGAAGAGAGCTAAAAGGTTTGGGAATCAATTCTATTTCCCCCCCCCCCCACAATTTTTTTTTGGGTTTTAATGCATTTGGTTTAAGGTACTTATGATATTGAAGAAGTTGTAAATTTGTAGCTTTTTGTATAAAGTTATTTTTTTTTCTTGTTTATTTTCGTTTCTGTATACATCGAAACTATTAGACGAAGATGATGACATGTTCTTGTTGAAAGAAATTGTATTTTTGGGTTATAAACGGTTATGATAAATATATTTAGCTCTTCCCCCCCCCCCCAAAGGAATTATGATGGTTTTGTTTTAGTGTTTGTTTATCATGATGGTAAAGCTGATTTTTTTTAAAAAAATGATTTCTTTTCTTCTTTTTTGGCTGTGTGTGAATGGGGTTTGGGGCAGTTTAGGAAGTAAAGTGAAGAACGAAGTTGAAACTTCGTTTTCAATTTAGAAAGAAATATGAGGATTGGTAGAATTTCTAAAAAGTATTTATTTTATTTAATCAATTCATGTCAATTATGAGTTCTTTTTCCTAATTATAACTGCTCCTTTAAGAATTGATGTTTCTTAGCTCAATTTCTTGTTTCCCCTTCACTTTTCTCACCCCTTGATGAAAGAAATTTTGTTATATTAGGAAGTTTTATTTACGAGAACTTAAATGTATGCAATTTTATGAATCAAATTCATGTGAACTACCACTTATCTTCAATTTATACGGGCTTCTCAATGGTTTGCTTTCTTTTTCCATTTCCTTCGGAAATGTGATCTAATTTATTTTTCCTGATTTTTCTGCTTTGATTATCGTTTAATAGATGCCATGAATTCTAACGGATTAATATTATTAGTAATTAGATCAGAATTTGCTTTGCATACTATCTCCTTACATTACCATTAGCATATCACAAATTACCGACCTGTTCAATATCACTCAAACAGTCAATAAAAAGACTTATTGGTAGCTATGGGATTCGTTAAAATTATAATTGGAATTTTGGCACATTTGAGCACTTCTACTTTCATTTAAGTTTGATTTAAAGCAATGAGCTGTTCTTTCTAAACTTCAGAATTTGTGGTAGTGGGGATTGGTAAGGAATTCCACTCTGATTTCCAATATCTGGAATGCTGTAACATTTTCTGTTGTTCATTTTCTCATATATAGTAATGATAACTTGTATCTTGCCTTAAAAGCATAAGCGTTTAGTTTAGTGAGGTGGCTGACCTTTAGATGGATTCTCATCTATCCACTTAACACACCTCACCTTTAGTTGGAACAAAATTTGCTAAAATAAATTTGGCAAATCTCGTCATGTGGTGGGATTAGGTTGGCACTGAAGTTTTTGCTAACAAAGTACATACTATTTTTGTAGGATCATTGCAAATCGGAGGTCAGCTACCCGCTCTAAAGAAAGGAAAGCCCTATATATGTCTGAACTGGAGAGGAAAGTCCAAACACTTCAAACTGAAGCAACTACTCTGTCCACACACCTAACCCTATTCCAGGTTTTTGTCAAACACTTTCATGTCTCATTACATAATTTTGGGTCTTGTTTTTGCTGCTGTTTGCATTCCGTATGAGAATCTCATATCTACATATTAAACAATCAATATTCGGCAATTGTATTTTCAAATAAATTGAAAGAGTTTTACAATTGGGGCTTTAGTTCTTATCACTTCCTGATTTCACATGCTTCTTATCTGTTGAAGGCATCCAATTTTCCGGAAATGCCATTATATTTTGACACTCCCTTGTACTATATCACATTAAGGATCTAGTCCCTTCTTCTGTGATTTCAGTGAATTTGATCCTTGTACTTTTATCAAATGTGACGGTCTAATTGGTCATGATGTGAATTTCTGCTGTCAGATTGAGTGATGTGGCGTGAACAAATGCAATTTTTCGGCCAGATGGCCACATGCTTCTGTGTTATTTTTCTGTTCTACCGTTGAATACATTTTTATTAAGTTCTGTTATTTAATTATAATAAAGAATAAAAACTAAAATAACCCCATGTGTCATTCCAGGTTGCCACAATTTTCTCATGTCAACTTATATTACAATAAAAAATCTATACCGTCACTATTTGATAAAGGATAGGGGTTCGTATGAGGATTAATTCTAAATCCTTAAAAGTGGTACAGTGGAGGGGTCAGTCTTCCTTGTTGACCATCTTATGTTGCTTATTATAACACCTAAATATTAACAGTCTGAATTTGTGTGTATATTCTAGAGAGATACGACAGGCTTGAGTACTGAGAACACTGAGCTTAAGCTTCGGCTGCAAGAAATGGAACAACAGGCTCACCTATGTGATGGTACGTTCTGTCCAAGAGGCATGCTTTCAGGATTATATGCACAATCATATTCATGTGCATGTTCATTTCCTACAGAAGTTGAATGTTAGTAATGATAATAACTGGCATTGAATTAGTCAGAACTATGGATGCCCATTTTAAGTAGTGTTCTAGGCATTAATTTTAAAGCCAGGCTTTAGATAGCATTAAATCTAATATTGTCCATTTACATGTAGGCAGATAAGTAGTCATGATTGTATCAATTCCTTGGTATTTCATTTATAGTTTTTCTTAGAGTCCCTTTTTTATTACAGCTCTGAATGAAGCGTTGAAGAAAGAAGTAGAGAGGCTCAAGACTGCTACCGGAGAGATAACAACAGCGACATATACCTTTAATTTAGGAATGCAGCATATATCATACACCCAATCATCTTTCCTTTCTCCCCAGAATATACACATGCCACCATTTCATCACTTCCAATCTAACTTATTGACTCCATGTCCTTCTATGGTAGCTGCCTCCAACTCCAACTTGCATGCCTTTGCTGATATGATGCATCGAGATCCTCTTGGCCTCTGGCAAGGGCTTGATATCAGTAGCAGGGGTTCGACTTAGTGAAATCCGAAGGCCCTCTAATTTCTACCGCCGAAAGCAGTGGAAAAGTATGATTACAAATTCTGTGATCTACACCTTGCTCCCTCCCCTATTTGTTGGACTGTTCATAGACTGACCTCGTTGACATGGAAAGGTACTAGTCATTTGAATTCAATTCCTTTAATGTGATTCTTTTGTTGTGAATTTTGATTTTTTTTTTCCTTTTGGGAGAAATTATATCGGGTTACAAGTTTTATCCATGGGCGTTTATCAATGCAACGTCTTATTCTAGCATCTCCCATTGTATTGTCGATTAAATATTGTTTTAAAGTTGTATTGCTAGTGAATTTCTTCAGATTGTTGTTGTTTTAGTTGCATGTTTGTATTTCTTCAAACCATTTGGCATTGAACGTTACTCTTGGTATTCATGATGCTCGAACTGTACTTCAAGAAAAACAACAATTATTTTACTATTGAGATCGTTTGGTTCGTACACCTCATATATTATTTCAATTCAGAGAAAAAAGGAGGCGTTACCGTTGATTGTTCATGCAAACACCAAATTGATCGATTACCGATTCAATATCTTCGTCATTTTTACATCAGGTTAAGAGAGAATTCAGATTCAAAAGAAATTTCAAAAAGTTGTAATAAAGTTCGAAGTTCAATGAAGACAACATCAAAGCCACGAACAAAAAAATAGATCGTGAAGGAATGATACTTGAAAACAAAATTAAAGTTGAAATGGTGACACCTCAAAACTTTATATTTGAATCTGATCGACCAAATTAATTGAATTTAATTTTCTTGATTAATTCCTTAATTTAATTGATATCAAGTGATCACCGGTTTTCAAGCTATGCGATCAATTTTAATAAAATCTGGTTTTTTAATATTATATCAGACGATATATGGGTAAGGTAGGGTGGCAATTGGGTGGAAAAAACCGAAAATCGTGGTGATTCGAATTAATAGGGATAGGGAATAATCGAAATTTCATCCACGGGGATGAGAATGAGGAAAGTTTTATCCATAAAGCTCAAATGGAGATGGGGACGGGGATTGTTTATCTAAACCTTGAGGATAACCGAACCATACTCGTGTGAATAACTATGGGGATCTCCGAAAAATATCTATAGGGATCCTCGACATTTTACAAAATTTTAAAAATATATTTATAATCATTTATCTATATACCTTTAATATATATTTAATAATATATATAATAAGATTGTGAGATTATGTGTTGTCACTGTTACATTTCAAATGAACTAAAATTGAAGTTTAGATATTTTCTCATTTAATATACATTGATCTGTTGAGATTGAAAATTGTTAAGATTGTACATATACATTTGATGTTAGATGAATATTGATGTTTGAAACTTTCATATTATAGATAAAGACCAATTTGATACAATCTGATATATTTTACAAGTTTTATGTGTTATATTGATTTAAAAATATTTGTTTATTTTTTGGGATGTGAATTAACCGAAACCCATAGGGATACGTGAGGGATGGGTATAGGGAGAAAAAATCCCCGAAACATATAATGGGAAATCCCCAAAACAATACCCGTAAGTGTTGGAGACGAAATGGATAATGCAAAACCGCCCCCGTCTCGCCCCGTCCCGTTCCGCCCCGTTGCCACCCCTAGGGTTAGGATACATCTATACTATATAAAATTAATATGCTTTACACTAATTTATAACCATTATATTTAAATAAATAAATGACTTATATTTAATTAAAATTTATAATTCATAAATAATATTTTTAACAGTAAAATAATATATTTTTTTTCTTTTTAAGTTTAAGGTTTAAGGTTTAGTGTTCAAAGTTTAGAATTTGAGATCAAGGTAAAAGAGTTGTTTTATTGTGAGCTAAAAGATATTTATTTATGGATTATAAATTTTAATTAAATATAATCTATTTATTTATTTAAATATAACCACTAAGTTAGTGTAAAACTTATTAGTTTTACACAGTGTAAACGGATCATGCCTATATATATAATCATTTATATATTTTTTAAATGTATTTTATTAGATATTGTTTCCTGTGAGTTAAAAATCTTGTATTTCTCAAAAATTAAAACACATTTTTTATTTAAAAATTTGATCATTGCAATAAAGGTCATAAAAAAGAAGGGTAGAGGTATAAAAGCATGTACATCCATGGTCATCACTTCCCTTTCACATAACAAACTCGATCATAAATACATTGTGGTAGGACGGTGATGTTTTTTACCAAATGGAACATATAGTTTGAATAGTGGACAAAATCAGTGGTTTGGGACACCAAACTTAACAAGCTTGCCACCTTATGAGGGTCAAAGCAGCCCTACAACCATAGGTTCCAATTAAATGCACATGGGAAGGGGTTCAACCTTCTTAACCTCCCTAGTGGGTTATATTTGTGGCTGAAATAAGTGAGTAAATTGACTGTTCACTTGCCTTGAATGGTCCCCTTCCCAATGAAATGGAGATTTTGTAGGGAAATGAGATGATGTTAGGCTCTTTGCAAGTGGGGGCTATGAGACAATCCCTTGTAAAGGGTACTCTCAATGGCTCCTAACACACAACATTTGGATAATCTTTCCCATGGCTTTTATGTGGATCTCATTCTCATTTCAAGCTTTGCTTAATGTTGTCCCCATAAATATTGGGGTGGGAGCTTTTTTTTCTCACAAATCTTTAATCCGATTCATATAATAACATAAATTTATATAGAAAATTTTTATTTTTTAAAAATAATTTAGGATAATTACAAGATAGTATATGTTTTAATCTCTTTTAGTCATTGATAACACACCCTGCAGACGTAACAACTCAAACCTGAGATATCTAAGGAGAACAACACTCCCTTCAACCACCGAGTCCACTTAATAGATTCAATTTGAAATGTTTTTAATAAAAATAAAAAATTACGATTTCATTAACTAAAAGGCAAGGTAGAAAAAGTAACACAAATTCAACATGAAACTCAAAGGGTGTGAAGAAAATAAAAATAAAAATCTTTCCTTAAATACATGTTTTATTTAAAAAAAATAATTAAATATCAATACTTTTTCGGTCTATATTTGAATTTAGACAAAATATTAATTTAATGTAGGCATGGGGTTTGAGATAACCAATTTAATAGATTATTCTATAAAATGATTCTGAATATATTGATAAACTATTGTAAAAAAAGATCTAACAATACGAGACTAGGGATGGACATGGGTAGTGTCGGGTCATATTTTCGATCCACCCGACTCAACCCTAAATTATAAATTATCCACCCAACCTACGCTTTTGAGATAAAATCTGAAACCGACCTGAAATAATATATTTATTAAAAAATATTTTCTTCAATAAAAAATAAATATTTAATTGAAAAAAATAATATATAGAAGGGTATTATTGCAATTATCTCTAAATAAAAGGTAAAATTATATTTTTTCGAGGTTGGATCGGGTCGGTTATTTTTCACCCTAAAACCGAATCCTTTTTTTAAATCCGACCCGATGTGGTCGGGTCAGGTCGAAACCCGTCAGATTCTGGTCTCATACCCATCCCTGTATGAGACCGTCAACCTTACCTGATCAATAAGTGAATCGTGACGAATACAATACGATATGTAAAATTATTATAACGATAGATAAAATTGTGTAATGAAAATAAATGAACAATTGTATCATGAAAACATAAAAATAAATATTTTAAAATATGTGAAGAAAAATGAAAACAAAATATATTTATTTAAATCTAAATCAACTTAGAAAAAGTTCAAGAAAAAGAAAAGGGTAAACCTTTCATATTCCAAAAAGAAAAAGGCTATGAAAATATTTCCTTCTTACCGACTGATGTGAAATATTATAAATCAAATCATAGTCATGTGTCAAATCTCATTTTTTTTATTTAATCTTATATCAGTATAGGATTAGAATCTGAAACCATATAAATTCATATGAAAACGATGCTTGGACCGTGAACCCCGGCCTTCCATGTGCTCCCTAACATGGTAGGGACCCTTCCATCCCTAATCAAGTCTCATCTTTCCTTTTTAACAGAATTTTAATTAACTGTCTTTCTTATTTTACTATTAATAATATATCTATTTATTTGTTTCTTAATTTAGATCGAGTGTTGTATATATCTATTATCAGACGATCTTTTTATATAATTTATTCCATTCATGTATGTTAAAATTTGAATTTATGATCTTAATTAAGGGAATTAGTATTTTAAATCACTGTTGGTATGTAATTTATTTATTTACTTTTCATGTTTAAAAAACCCATATATAACTTTAGTAGTGTTGTTTTCTCTAAAATTATTAAATTTGAATAATTATACACGTAAAATGTATATAATATTTTCTATGAATTAAAAAATATTACAAATATATTAAATTATAATCCCCTAAAATTGTGGAAAAAATAATTAATACTTAAACAAAGATGTAATTTAATCATTCTCATAACTGCCAATCCTCTCAAGTTTATGAAAAAAAAATATTAAATCTCCCACGTATGCTAATGATTTTAATCATCAATCAATGATGATCAAATTGCCGACAAATGATTCTTAATTTTTACTCTCTCTCTCTCTCTCTTACTACTTCATGGATATTTATAATGAAATTTTATTTTAAACTATTTCAACTGTGTATTAGAATATCATTAGGTGTTAAGCTCAGATGCTCGTTGCTTTGAGGTTGGCAGGCTTTCCCTGTTTAGATAGCTGAAGATGAAGGTCTCAGTTGTAGTGTAATAAATGGCAAGGCCAAGGGGAATTTTTATTTTCCTACAATCAAAACCTCTGAAGCAACATTAAAATACATTCACATTTCAAGACCAGACATGTCCTTGTTACCGGTTTTCCCGTATTGAATGCGTTGATTGGTCATTGATTCACCAAAACCCGAATTTGTCTACAACGAGTGAGTTTTACAAATGGGACAGCTTCTACTCTTCAAAATAAAATTATTACAATGTTCCCTTATTTCATCCCCCTGTAGCCTACCAAAGTAGACCGGGAAAAGACGAGCTCGCAGCCCCACATCAAAGGCAATAAAGATTTCTCCAGGGAGAGCACTACGCAAATCTACTGGGGAAGCCATGGTAGAAGAAAACAAAGAGTTAATAGAATAAGGAGATGTCGTCTAATAAATCTATAGTCGAATCCTTGATATATAACAAGGAGACCATGATTGTGGACGTCAATGATAACAAGGGTCTTTTAACTCCGAAACAGTACTTTAGATGGTGCACAATGGACGTATGGAACTAGTATAACAGTAATCATTATCTTTTATTAGCCTTCTTGTTCTTATTTTTGGATAGTGAATGAGACAAGGCAAGAACAAGATCGAAACGGGAGGAGAAATGCATGTGGGAGGTGGGGCCCATGAGAGGGTTGGTAGTCTAACTGGAACATTACCATGTGCAGGCTTTGATCCCTTGTAAATGACCTCAAAATATGTTTTCGTCCCTCAACTTATCTCTTCTTTCTATTAAACTCCACCGCCCCCTACCCTTTTTTCCCATTCATTTCCTATAAACCCCCCTTTCCCCCTAACCAGCAACTCACAAACCATCAAACACAACCCTTTTAGTTAACATTCACAATGGCAATGACAGCACTTCCTGCAACTTCTCTTCTACTATTTGTCTTCAACTTTTGCCTACCAAGCGTCTTCGGTGACTACGGTGGAGGATGGCAAGGCGGCCATGCTACGTTCTATGGCGGAGGTGACGCATCCGGCACAATGGGTGAGCTTAAAAAGTAGTATTTTTTTTACAAGATATTATCTCTTTAAGAAACTCTTAATTATTTTATATTTAACGCTCAAACATCATTTACAAATGACGGTCTCAAACCCGAAATCTCTAAAGATAACAACCATCCCTTAACCGGAGAAGTTGCTTAGTACGTGTAACGTGAAAAAGTAGTGAAAAGTTAAAGCAAAGTTTGAATTCCCAAAAGTGCAGTAACTAACATCAAATGGCTTACTGCTATGCTATTTTCAGGAGGTGCCTGTGGATACGGCAACTTGTACAGCCAAGGGTACGGGACCAACACCGCAGCACTCAGCACAGCCTTGTTCAACAATGGGTTGAGCTGCGGTTCGTGCTACGAAATGAGGTGTGACAATGACCCCAAATGGTGCCTGCCCGGTTCCATAATCGTCACCGCAACCAACTTCTGCCCACCAAACCCGGCATTGTCCAACGACAACGGTGGGTGGTGCAATCCTCCCCTCCAACACTTCGACATGGCGGAGCCTGCCTTCATGCAAATCGCTCAATACCGCGCCGGAATCGTTCCGATTTCATTCAGAAGGTAAGCATCCACAACCCACACCCTTTTTCGAATAAATCCATAAACATTCGTAATAAAAATGTTGGCGTGAATTAAACAGGGTCCCCTGTGTGAAGAAAGGAAGGATCAGGTTTACAATCAACGGCCACTCTTACTTCAACTTGGTGTTGATCACAAACGTTGGAGGTGCAGGAGATGTACATTCTGTGTCGATCAAGGGCTCCAAGACAGGATGGCAATCAATGTCTAGAAACTGGGGCCAAAATTGGCAGAGTAACTCTTACCTGAATGGCCAGAGCTTGTCTTTCCAAGTGACCACCAGTGACGGAAGGACAGTCACCAGCTACGACGTGGCACCTGGGAATTGGCAGTTTGGACAAACATTTGAAGGTGGGCAGTTTTAGAGGAGTTTGCAATAGCCATTGCTGGAGATAGGGGAAGGTATTTGAGAGGCTCTGTGTCTCCAAGTGGTGGCTGTCTATTGCTGAGGTGGTTAATTGGGCACCCGCTAGGCCTTTTTTTCTTAAGAAATTGTGATCTACATAGTTTTTAAGTAAAACACTAAATACATGTACTCTATTGTTTTGGCTTTTGTCTATTTCATAGCCATCAACTAAATATCATATTGGAATATTGCAACGTTGAATGGATTTGATTATAGGTCCCAATTATCGCCTCTCTCTTTTTTATTTGAGTAGTATTTATTTTTTTAATTTGGATAAACATACGTATATTAAAGAATGATACTCGAGTTCGAATCATTTGTGAGAAATATACTATCCTTTACCACAGTAAAACTCTTAAGGTGCGTTTGGTTCACGGAATGTAAGATTACCAGTGTGAATGTAAGATTATCAGTGAATAAGATTACTGAGAATGATATATTTTGTGTTTGGTTGGTTTAGCAGTAATACCGTGTTTGGTTAAAGGAATAATAGATGATTGTATATTTGACCAAATTGTCCTTATTATAGTTTTGTTTTTTTATCATGTTGGAAAATATTTATATATTTTCTTTAAAAAATTAAATTCATAAAATTTATATATATATTTTTTACAAAATTGAAAATATAAAAAAGCTTAATGAAAGGGTAAAATTTTATTTTAACCCCTGAACTTTATATAAATTTTAATTATAGACTTTTTTTTGTAAATCTAAAATAGTTTAAGGATAATTTTTTAATTTAACATTCGTATAATTTTTTATTATTCAATGACAGAAGAATGATATTTTTGAGGAAAAAAAATTAAGGGCATTTTAGTCCAAAACGCCGGTAATACAACAATACCTAAGGAAAGGGAGGTAATGACATTCCTGATAATATACCCCAAAAAATCTACTATTAGTAATAAAACATTACCGAGAATGAGATTCCCGACCAACCAAACATGGGAATGTGGATTCCATTCCCATGGGAATCTCACATTCCTTGATCCAAACACCCTCTTAAAGGGACCCAAATTCAACTCACTCATGTTTAATTCTAGGGCAAACTACCTAAAATATTATAATTTTTATTACATTTTCAATTTCTAATTTTTTTAACTTTAAAGTAAGTTATATATATTTTTTA
Source organism: Hibiscus syriacus (assembly GCF_006381635.1). Lineage (NCBI taxonomy): Eukaryota > Viridiplantae > Streptophyta > Magnoliopsida > Malvales > Malvaceae > Hibiscus > Hibiscus syriacus. The sequence goes on along the minus strand of NW_024063527.1, from coordinate 359,762 downwards.
GTAAGTTTCAATGTAGGGTTAGTTAGATTTGGGGAGTAAACATGCAGCCTAGCCTAAGCTAAGCAAATAGAAAATAAGCAAAGATTCAAGCGTGCAAGTCACAGAAAATTAAGTTGCCATGTTTTTTTTTACTTAACCACTAACATGGCCAACGTCTATATGTCATGTCCTTTTGCTTTGGTTGCTAATGGCCATTCGGTTTCACAATTTATCACTTTTTTTTTCATGCCATATACAAACACAACCTTTTATGACTCTGTAATTACTAATTATAGTCCTTCTAGGTTACGTAATAGTGCCCTACTTTTATCACTTTGTACAGCTTCTCCCTCGTACAAATAATGGATTCTTTTACTTCGTATATCACTTATTTAAGTGATTTTGCTTTTAATTAGATCAAAGTTTGATTTTTCTAAATATGATTTTCAATTTTTATAGATTTTTCATTCGAAATTTTAATTCAAAATGGTAATTTTTTTCTTGATTAATATTTGATATCTAGATGATGTAAACTTATTAAGAGATTTTTAAATTTGGTTTGACAAATTAAAATGAGAGTTCTAGGATTTAATGATTTTTCTTAGATGTTCTCAACTGAGATTTCTAGAAATTTGATGATGTATGATTTGGTGTTGATTGAAATAAGGATTTGTTGCGTATAAATATAGATGAGTGATTCGTGCAAATATATAATCGAAACAAGTAATAAAGTAATGAGTAAATATAATCTTCACATAGATTGAGTTAGTGATTAAGAGATAAATTATTGTTTATAATTCTTCAATGATTATAAATAAAAATGGATATAGAGTTAAGATAAAAAGTTTATAGAAATAAAAAGAAGGCTTAATAGGGGTGAGCGTTCGATCGAGTCGAGTAAAAAAATTTCGAGTTGACGAGTCTTATTTCATAACTCGGAGTTGACTTGAAATTTTTTCGAGTTGAGTTTATAAAATTCGCATCGAGTCAAATTTTCGAGTTTCTATTTAAATTTAATTATAAATATTTACAATATTATGACATTATTTTATTTCAATTTAAATGATATTTTATAATCATATACAATACATATATATTTTTTTCGTATTTTCTTCATATGTGATTTACATATACCATAAAAAATCGAGGGACTCGATTCAAACTTCGACTCAAACTTGAAAATTAATCTATTAATAACTAAAATTTTTGAGTTATTTTAGTTATTCAAGTTGCATTTTACAACTCGATTTGAACTTGAAATTTTTTTCGAGTCGAGTTTATGAAATTACAACTCGAAGTCAAATTGAGTCGAGTTTTGCTCACCCTTAAGGCTTAATACCAAAATAAGTGCCCAAACTATATCTATTTTCCAAAAGGTTGCCTAAACTAATTTTCGTCTCATCCATGCGTCTAACGTTACAAATGTTACCCATTTAGGTGCCTCGGCCAGTAAGAATGTTAATTTTCCCATTAAATGACATGTGTCACAACCTGATAATTTAAATTTTTTATTTAAAATTAAAAAATTAAAATTATATATATTTTTTAAATTTAGATATACAATTTTTCTTATTTTAAAAGACAAGTGTCGTTCTATTTTTTAGTCTTAAATATGTATAGTTGTATATGTAGGATGTGCATATATTGTAAATGATTAATAAAGATTTTGAATAGATACTATACTTATAATTACTCCAAACTATTAAAACAATTAAAACATATTCTTTAATAAAATAAGATTAATTTACTTAATTTTTTTAAACTTTCCACGTGCATGAGAAAGTAACTTTATAACCAATTATTTAGGGAATCACTTTCATTGTTTGTGAGAAAATAACTCTCAAGGTAGTATTGCATTCCAAAGAAAATAAACTAATTTTCATATGGCAAACCTTGGAATTACATTCTAATTAGTTGAATTCTTTAAGAAGTGGGAACTTTCTATCCTACTAAATACAATGCTGTTGGAACATCAATCGGACTGATTGAATCAAGAATCGATTTGTTGAATGGTTTCTTCATAACAAACAATCTTTATCCAGTATTATCTTAGCGAACAACATCGGTAACCAATCTATTTGATTTGCTAATTCATATCAATACCGCATAGGTACATTACGAGGACGACTCTTCGAACACAATTGCTTATGAAATAGAATTATTTATGTAATTTCTGACAAATCTCGAGTTTAAATCTCCTTGGAGTCCTATATATAGTTCTCTTGTTATGTAAAAGTTAAAAGAAAAAACGAAGTGCTCCAGTTGGAATTCGAAGCCGCGCGTAAAGGGCAGCAAAACGAACTCTTTAATTAATTATTGAAGATATGAGCATACAATAATCAGATACAAGTTGTGTAGGATGGTTCTGAAAATGCTCCAATACATTGTATAATTAAAATGTAATTAGAGATGTTAATAGGGATTATCGTTAATTAAACTGGATTTAATTAGTTGAGTGAGACACGTGTTTGTTGTGATTTGAAATATCTTAATGAGCACCTAACACTGCACGTTGCTGGTAAAATGACTCAACTACCTCAACCGACCATGACCATGTACGCTCAGCTCTCCTATTGTTTTTCTATAACACATATAGACTCGTGACTTTACTTCAAGCTTTGAACAAATTTATGAATAATATCACGGCTTTAATTTCTTTATATAACTATTGAAATTTAATTAATTAATCAATTAAGAATAGATATGTTGCATAGTGCATATTAAATGATCCGAGTGAATGTTTTTTAATATATGATTTTTAAAAAATTACAATTTGGTGAAATGTTTTTATGATTTTAAAATTAAATTTTGAATTCTTCATATATTTTCTAATTTTTTAATTTTTTTAAATTGTAGCCTACAAATTTTAAAATTATTAAAAATGAAATTTTAGATATGTTGTACCTTATTTGAATCTATGTCGAAAATCACATTTCAATTGTTGTTCCTCCAAAGTTCTAGTGTTCCTTGAAGTGGTCAGAACTATGTACCCTGTAAAAAGTTACAACACCTTGATGTGGCCATCGACAGACCTGTATTATCTGCAATTCATTGTCTGATAGTCAAATCTATTTAACTGTCAACCAACAAATAACCATAATCAATCTAGGACTGACATCAAAATTAAGGACCAATATATATAAGTCACCATGTAAGACTAAAAAAGATGTCTTTACCCTCTTTCCGGCTTTCTCTCTCGACGACTACTGAAACGCCTTCTGCTCTCTATTTATCTTCCATCGAGTAATTGGCTATGATTCTCTATCTAAATCTAAGGGATGAACCGCCATAAGCCACCATACCCTAATTTTTCCCATCAATAAATTATAATTAAGAGACAACTAAGACTTTTTTTTATTAATTTAGCATGTCATGTTACCCTTTAACGATAATTAACGATGTGGTGCTTATTATTAACAAAAATTAGTAGTTCAATTTCACATGTTTTACCATCAAGACAACTAAATTAATTTTTCAACTTTTATAAATTATGAAGATTAGATCCTTAAAAGTTATCAACATTTGGTAAGGGATGAAATCCATATTTAAACTTTTTCTTTTCATGTCTGATATTTGGTAAGGAATGAATGTTTGTTAAGTTGTAGGTATGGGCATCATCAATGCATAAGCCGATGGGCCATTGGCCGAGACTTAGTGTATGGACTGATGCTGACAAGTTATTATATGCTGACAAGTTATTATCCTCTAGAGAGATTGATGGATCTACTTAAATTCCATTTGGTTCTGGAAATTAAAGACTAATGTTGGGTTTGTTCCAATATGGTTCTAACACAATTGGACCTTGGCAGCACGGATAGACTCGGAGAGATTGCTGGGTGGTCATCTTCTATAAATTTTAATTTTTTATATAATTTGTATTTTTTATTGATAATTTGTGCTTATACTCCTATATTTTATAAGTTTATTCTTTAACATAAAATCATACGTTAATCCATGTTTAGCTGACATTTGGAATGTGAAATCTTCTATGGTAGAAGGGTGAGATGAGCATGCCAAGCTTTACCGGATATTGTTTCCTTTGGTAGAAATAATTAGAGTCAAACAATTGTAGTCTCACACTATTCAAAAGAAAAAAATAATTGACTAAAGTGGGTGTAATGTTGGTTTAATTATATGACTGATCATTTATGTTTGAGTTTTGTCCACTTGCATCATTGATTTAAAAAAAACCATAATATATGGTCACTTTTATTTTTATTTAACTAAGATGTGGCCACTTTCATTTTTATTTAACTAAGACGTGTTCATTTTCATTTTTATTTAAGGGTTAAATATACAAAAGATGCCCAACGTATGCCTTTTGTTCCAGTTTGGTGCCTAATGTTTATTTCGTTCCAGGTTGAGGCCTAACGTTCCATTCCGTTACTCATTTAGGTGTTCGGACCGTCAGTGACGTTAATTTTCCTATTAAGTGACATGTGTCACAACTTTGTAATTTTTAAAAATTTAAAAAAATTAAAATTATATATATATATATATATATATATAAAGAAAACACAAATTTTGAAATAAACCCAAAACTTTGAAAACCTTCATTTCAACCTCTAAACCCACGTCGACCGCGGCCTTTTGCCGTCGACAAAGCTCCACTCGACCTCCCCTTCCCTCAACGACCAAAACCCCCATAAAATCGTGATCGATTGACGGTTAATCGATGACAAATCAACGTTTATACCCTACTAACCCTATGATGAAAATCACGATCCCAAACGATTTTGACGGTCGATCAACTGTCGATCGGTCACAATTTCATGGGTGTTTTTGTCGCTGAGGGGAGGGGAGGTCGGGTGGAGCTTCATCGACGGCAAAAGGTGATGGCCAACGTGGGTTTAGGGGTTGAAATGAAAGTTTTCAAAGTTTTAGGTTTCTTTCAAAATTTGTGTTTTCTTTTTTAATATATATATATATATATATATATATATAATTTTAAATTTTTAAATTTTAAATAAAATTTTTAAAATTACCAGGTTGTGAAACATGTCACTTAACAGTCCGTTACGGTCTGACCCAATTTGAGTTACGAAATGAAACGTTAGGCATCAAACTAGAACGAAACAAACGTTAGGTACTAAACTAGAACGAAAGACATACGTTGGGAACCTTTTGTATATGTAAGCCTTTATTTAATTAAGATGTCACCACTGGTTAACTGTCGTTAACAGTTGGCAGATTTGGTGATGTGATAGTTAAATATTTTGATATAATCACACATTTGATCATTGTTATTTACATATTCTTCGTTTTTTATATATAATAAAGTTAGTCTTCCAACCGAATGATGACACATGACACCAATGACATGTGGCATCATTCGATTGGAGGATTAAATTGATTTTTATTTATTAAAAGTATAACTAAATTGAGGTAAATAACGTAGACAAAATATGTGATTATACCAAAATATTTAACTGTCACGACACCTAATCTGTCAACTGCAATTAACCCTTGCAATTATATCTTAATTAAATAAAAATAAAAGTGATCATATATTATATATTTTTTCAAAATCAATAAAGAAAAGTGAATAAAACATAAATCAGTTAACCCGTAACGTTGAAATGCTATAACCAACTTAATTGGAATACATAGTTTGACCATCTATCACGTCCGAGGTTCGAACAGATCAAATGTCGTACCCACGCACTTGATTTGTGTGCTCGATGGCTGTTATCATGATTATTGTGGCCCTACTTCTTATGAACGCAATAATACTTATTTATCTCATTATAATCATGATGCTACCAGGTAAGTGGCCTGCGAAGTATTCAGCTGGCTATATCTTACCTTCCTTCAAAACTAACCTGCTCATATTAATCCGAAACTGAGCAGTTTGCGAGATGGCAAAGAAGGAGCTGATGCTTGTGATTGCACTACTGCTTGTAGTGTCCATTATGTTTAGCAGCAGCAAATTTAGGTGGAGTTGTGAGCCTGCATCTGCATGCCATATGGAATCAACAACAACAAGAAGAACAAGGCTTTTCGATTATTCAGGATATGTTCAAGTCCCTGATGATTATGATTACAATGGTTTCTACAAGAGACAAGGTGATGTTCCAAGCCCAGGGATTGGTCACTGACCTCAGTATTATCTGTTAAGACTGCCATGTCATCTCAAGTTTTCTTCTCCTTCTTTCTTACATATTTCATTTCTAATCTGTCTCTATGTACATATATAAATATATTCCTCTGTAAATAAATGGAATATATAGTCGTGTGTTTATTTTCAAGACAGTAAACTATAGACAAAATAAAATTGAAGCCTTCGTTGTCGATACGTTTGTGTAATTTGAGATTACTGTGGTGGAATGTGTAGATTATAATGACAGTGGCTATATTTTTTTTACCATGGAAAGTGATGTGATTTTGAAGACAAAATTAGCACAATGATTTTGACACTGATTAATTAACTACTACAAGCCAAAGGTAGCGAAGGCTGGTTTTCACTCCTTCAATTGGGGTTAAATTTTTATTTTCAATTTTAATTGAGTCATTTTTTGTTAAACTTGAATTTTGGGGACTTAATTAAAAAATAGAACTTTAGGGACTTAATTAAAAAAAATAGAACTTTAGGGACTTAATTAAAAAAATAGAACTTTAGGGACTTAATTGGATCTGATCAGAAGTTGTATAGACTAAATCGAATAAAATACGAAATTCAATGATTCAATGGAGAATTTTAGAATTTTTTAAGACTAAATTAAACTTAGGATCTAAATTCACCATATTCTGCCAAACACTCTCCCTCCTCTACTAGTTCCATTCTTTGAGTCGCTTTCTCTGTCTTCACTGTCTTCTCTTTATTTTTTTTATCGCCTATAGAGGACGCTGTTAATGACAAATGATTTGATTAGTAATATTTAAATAATTAAGTAGTTTAATTGATTAAATTAAAATCCTTCTATAATAAAGTGATTATGCATGTAGTTTATCTATAATTTAAATATGATCTAATTTTTTTTGAAATAAGGTATTTTGTATTGAAATGTTACAAAGTACACTACCTCAAGGACCTCATTAAAAACCCTCCTTAAACCTATATGGAGGAAAAAGAGTAATCCTTAAGGTAGATAAAATCAAAGAACATCTTTAATAAAGTTGATCATACAAAACAACCACCATCCCTAACTCCAGACATGGAGAAACAAAGATATAGACCATTCAATTTAACCAGACACTAAGCATCGATCTAAACCAAGGACATCAATCTTCGAGCAAAAGACACCTTAGGCTCGAAACAGAATCATGGACAGCAGGAAGCTGCATTTGCCACAACCACTAAACACGTGCTCCAACCTTGAACTTAGAACCCATATATAAAACACCTTTGCCCTTCACCTCTACTGAATATAAATTGCAACGCTTTGAGAACTAAAAGGATAAAAATGGCCTAGCAAAACTCTAGCAACCAGAAAATTCATATGCAAAAACTATTAAACTCCTCGCAGACAACTGGTACGAACAACAACATTACAATTTCCCAGAACCTTCAAAAGCTCAATCAATGACAACTCAAAATAGTGAACCGTAAATGCTAGACTTTGATTGCATCAGAAGAACTAGACAAGAACAAAAAATCTTGGAATTATAGGAATCGAACATCCTTAAAGAGCAGCTGAAACCCAACTTCCGACATAATAAGGAGAAACTTTACAGAATAATCAAATACACTATCATCAATTTCCAATCAATAAAGAATCTGGAGTACGTACGAAATCTTGAATACTGGGAATTAGCGATGGCCAAAGTGAATTAGCCCACAAACCTATCAGAACCATAGCGGAATGAAAAATCTGATCGACCGAAAACGACTTGCCTTGAAATCTGTTCTTATTTCACCACAACCATATATTCCAGATAATACCGAAAAAACCGATGATCCATAAAGCCCGAAATTTCTTTTTGAAGTTCTGAGAATACCATACCTGCAGCAAATCTTTAACATTCGAAGGAAACATCATACTACTGTTCCACACAAAGCACCAGCATTGCCAAATCTGCCATACGAACTCGCAATTCAGCAGTAAATGATTAATAGATTCTGGAAACTTAGTGCAGAAAGGACAACACAAATGATCCGAAACGTGAACTCCTCGCTTAATTAACTCGGAAATTACCGGCAATCTTTAATTAACTTAGTGCAGTAAGGTATCACTAGAATGGCTACTAGAATTAGGTCCAAGCTTAGGAATTGCTCAAGTACCTGGTATCGGCTTAGTTTTTTCGAACCTCGAATCCCGGCCAACTTCTCTCGTTTTGTCACAAACCTTCCTGCCTTCCATTGCGTTCTTGTCTCTGTGTGTGTAAAATCAGTACCTGTCCCTTTTGTACCCCCAGCTGAGCGTTATTTTGTGGGTCGTGTAGGTCCTTCTGCTCATAGCTGTTATAGGTGCATTGTTAGTTATGGTTACCGAGACATGCATCAGGATGTCGATTCTTTCGAATCAGAACTAATTTCCAACCTGGCTGATTTCATTCAGTATGATTGATATCTAAGCCAGAACAGTCCCCGTGCCGCCAAGGCTGATGTTGTCATCCGCTCAAAGAATCAACAAGCGAATGTAGATTAACCGTGATAGATGCATCAGGATGTTGATTCTTTTGAATCATAACTAATTTCCAAACTGGCTGATTTCATTCAGTATGATTGATATCTAAGCCAGGACAGTCCCCGTGCCGCCAAGGCTGATGTTGTCATCCGCTCAAATGAATCAACAAGTGAATGTAGATTAACCGTGATAGGGACGATTGCATTCTCTGGCACACCAGCTTACGAGATTGAGAAAAGCATGCAACCAGCAAGTGTATCTGTTGGATTCTCGACCGTAGAGAGTGTCACGGATGTCATTGAAATGGAGCCTGTGCGTGCTGTTGAAAGAAGAGTTAGATTTGCCATCAACGACCACTCCGAATCCAGTGTCCGGACCAACACGGAGTTGCAGTTTAGAGAAGAGATACAAGATCTGATAGCAGCCCAAGAAGCCGGGACTGCATTCATACTAGGCTATTCACATGTTCGAGCAAAGCAAGGATCATCGGTTTTGAAGAGACTGGCCATCAATTTCGGGCACAATTTCTTGAGAAGGAACTGCCGTGGAACAGACGTGGCACTCAAGGTTCCACCCGTATCATTACTAGAGGTGGGCATGGTTTATGTGGTGTAAGCCTATGATGTAAGTAGTTTTTGTAGCCTTGTATGCTACACTCCAAGCACAATGCAATTACCCTCTACCACAAAGTGGTGTCTGATTAATCTACAATCTATGCCTGTTGTTGGCCATGAAATTTTTATTATGACATTTCTGCTTTGTTAATGTATGCTTGTGAAAGGGCCACGTATTGGACTTGTAGCCACCAAATTCACCAGGTGACTATGATTCTATATATATATAAAAAGCTAGCTTGGTTAACCTCGTGGAGGACGCCATTGCCAAAACCAAAGCAAGCATGGGACCAAGGGCTCTTCCGTTGTCACCTTCTCAAAGCATTATACCTGAGCAACATATTCTCAGCCAAAGGTTAAGAGGCAAGAGTTCCCCAACATTGTTTAGAGTTTCAGCTAAACAACAAGAGGAGAAGGCTGAGGGAGAAGGGACAAAGAAGAAGAGCAAACAATCTTTGTTTAGCAGTGTGATTGAGGCTCTGGATTTCTCTAAAGTTAGGTCAGCAAAGGATGCCAAGTAGGTATGGCAAACGGGTACAGTTTCATGGATTCCGTACTGTATTCGCTCCACGGGAATGGGTATAATTTTAGCGGGTAGTGGGCGGGTGTGGATTTATAAAGTGGTACCCGTCGTGGGCGGTGGGAGGGTAATGGGTTTGAGACATTATCCGCCCCGCATCCGTCCGCCCCACATCCGCCCACCCAGCTAAATATCTATTAGATTTTGGACCATTATAAATTTAGGTGTAATTTTAGAGACTAATTTATAAATTTTAATATTGTATAATATATGACATATAATTTAACCAAATATTAAGGATATTTAGTCTTTAATCTGATCTTCAATTAGGGAAATATTCGGCTCTTTGATTAAATCCATAATCTCACTAACCACGTCATTTTCCATGTTCTTTAGCCCATGCTGCCCATCCAAACATAAATTAGCCGTACTATATGCATTAACATCAAAAGCAGCAGTTTCTATATTTTTTAGTCCCTCAAAACCCATATTAGGTGCACTATGAGTATTAATATCGAAAGCAACTCAACAATCCAGCTCTGCGACTACATGCTCCCAACAATCTGTCTCCATAACATTCGTAGAGCCACTCCTCTGACCAATTGAAGCATGCGTTGCTACCCCATCACGAACTGTCTGGGAACCAACTCTAACATCCCATTAGTTTGTTGTCAGGCGAGTCTAGATGAGTATATATGTCGCTAGTGAGTAGTGGGTGTGGGGATAGATTTAAAAATGTACCCTCGTGGAGGGGTGTGGATTTGAAAATTTGTACCCATCATGAGTGGTGGATGGGTGGTAGATTGAAAAATATTAGGTGGGTATGGGAATAAGAGAGGGGGTATCCACACTCGACCTGCCCGTTTGCCATCCCTAATGCCAAGCTCTTGGATGAGGCTAGAGATGCCACCAGGTTAGGTGGCAGAATGTCAAGGGCACAGGTGACACTTTCTTTCTAATTTCAACTCATTAGGTAAACTATGTATTTAGTCATTCACTTATTCTTGTAGTTTTGTTTTGATCATCTAACTATTTTTTTAAATCATATCTAACATTACGTTTTGATTTCATTTTTATCACCTATCGTTAAAAAATTTACATGTTGTTATGTTTTAGTCATCCAACTATCTTTTTTTAAAATTATACATGATATTACGTTTTGTTTTCATTTTAGTCCCTCATTAAAAAAATTTAATGACGACACTTACGTGTCATCATAATTTTAGGATGAGCAAAATTAAATTAAACCAAAATTTGGAAGTCTAAACAAGTGTTGTTTGATGCATGCAGTATGGTGCTCTGAGAAGGAAAATTGGAGGGACATACAAGGATTTCTTCAAATCCTATGTTGAAGGTATGCATGAGTATTTTGGGGGGTTTAGATATAATTTTGGGTTTTTTTAATTAAATAATGTTTTGTATTTTGTCGAATATATAAATGAACGGACTGGAACCGAGAGCAGTGGATGGAGAATATGTGGAAGAAGGATGGGTGGACAAAACATGCAAGGTGTGCAAGAAAGATACAAGAGGTGAGGCAAGGCAAGTTGATAAGCTCGGAAGCTATGCTCATGTTGCATGCTTGGAGAACTCCAAGTCTGGAAATTTCTTCACCAGATTCTTCTCTGGATAGTCTACTTTTGTTATGAAAATTTTGTATTTTTTTAGTAATATGGAGATGAAGAAAACAGGTGTAATTGTTGGGATTTAAGCTTCGCACTTATTAATTGTATACTAAAATATATGTATAGCAATTAGCAATGATATTTATTTTAAACTTTGGTGGATCAATTACTCAACTCCTTCCCCTTAAAGGATAACACTAACACACGTTAAACTCAACTGTTGTATCAACTCGGAATCTCTAAGAATAACAATTATTTCTTTAATATTAAGATCTTTTGGTTTGTTCTATCATCCTAAATATATAGGTAAGAGTTTGTAAAATCTAATACAAAGTGAAGCCATCGTCGTAGGAGACATGGCATCCACGGGAACAAGGAGGAGCATTTTCATCATACTCTTGACAGCAACTCCATCTCTTCTTCCAATTGAGACGCCCAGTGTTTGGCCTATTGTTTTCTTCATTCCATTTGTACACTATGACCCCAGAGGCATCGCTCCAGTCCCCATCAATCCCCTGGTGTGGTGGTGCCAGTGCAAACAATCCTTTCTCCCCTGCAAACAACCAAATCAGCTTATACCAAAATCTTTGTATTGGGTTTGGAACTTTGGATAGATAGAGAGTAAGAAAGAAGATACCGTTGGCATGGCCGTGGAAGGAGCAAGCAGTAGGAGAATTATCAGCATCGGAGAACAGGGTTTTGCACCTCAAGCAACGCTTCTTTGGTTGGGATCCACCAGAGAAATCAATGGGTTTAGGTGTCTGAGTTGAATCTGAGCATAACTTGATTTTAACCAAGTGATGGTTGCAGCCGTAGACGAGGGTGTGTGCCAAAGCCATTACTTTTCACCCGTGTTTCAGTGGCTTAAAACAGATGATTTTGTGAGGCTCATCTTTAACTAAACTAAACAAGGCTCATGAAATACGCTCATATCTTAACCCAACTAATTGCAAAGCCCAAACCCATGCAAATAATGAAGCCTTCTCTTTCTTTTCTATGCGTCAAGGAAGACGGAATCATAACTATTCTCCTCAAACATACAGTTTTAACAAACTTATTTAGTCATATATCAAATTATATAAAATAAGACGATGAATTAAATTATCTTTAAAAAATAATGGATAAATTCAATATATTTATTTTGATATACGTAAAGAATAAAGATAAAAAAATATATAAATCTTATTAGTTGTTAACTTTTTTAACAAGATATTTTAAATGAAATAATTTTAAAATTCAAAAAGAACAAATTTAATAAGATAAAATAAATATTTATTTTTATACACCACGATGGGCGTAAGAGATAAAAACTTGGGGGTGAAATTTCTCAGATAATACTCCCGCAAAATTGTTCGATGAAATAGGACGATTGTTAGTGTCACTTGAAAGATGTCACGTCTGAAAGCTGACTGATGCACAAACACATCTTCTGTATCAACTCATTGTTGAAACTTGGGAAAATAAAAGACACAAACACGACTCCTAATAAAAAAGACTTCAAATCATTCGAGACTTTTGATATTATTGTAGCAATTATTCAATCTCATGAAATAATTTTATGGTCATCTTATACTATCCATTTTTTTCAACATCTTACTTAATCCAATTTTGCCATCGCACTGTAGTTCATGCTATCATTACCGACGACTGTTCATGTTGATTGATGCATCATAATAGATCATTTATGAAAAACGTGGTCTCTATTCTAATGAGACACTATTATTCTTTATTTTGGAAGGATGAAATCAAAACTACAATTAATTTTGGAATATGTGGTTTGGGTTCCAACTGTGCAGTGATGACTAGAGTTATTGTCATATTAATTTCAATCATCGTTTATTTGTATATTAACTTTTCAATTCTATTTTAGAGTACGTGAACTCGGATAAATAAATTAAAGAATAAATCATTTATTTGTTTACTTATTTTTTAATATTTATATTTTGATTATTTCTTGAAAGTCATACTTAACGATATGTTTTTATGTTGATTCTATAATTAAAAAATTAATAATAATATTAACATAACTGCTTTGGTCTATGCATTTAAAAAATCAATGATGGTATTGACATAATATTTATTATTGTTTTATCTATACATTATGTTTTCCTCGTCATCGATGATTTAAAATTTATTAATAATTTTATTCGACCAATAAAATGATGATACATGTCATTATTTTATGAAAATAAAGTTAATGAGATTTTTTTTTTACAAAAAGGAATCAAAGTCTAACCCTTTTGAAAAGAGTCCAAGCGTCTTACCATTCAACTAGACAGGTTAGTTGTGATAGTTTTATCAAAATTATATTTAAACTATTTTACACTTACTATTATATATATATATATATATTGTTGAGTTTAAGATTTTGGCCTAAACTAGGTTAATCACTATACACAGTTGAGGAGACAAACAAAATACTACTCATTTAATAACAATTACTAAAAGTTAATGGTTTGCTACTTATTTTCTAATAAAACCTTAAATGTAAAACTCGTTTTATAATTTAAAATTTTAACATCCAAAAAAATTATTTTGAAATAATATAATAACCATTTTTTTAAATTACCCTAAATGAAAATTTGTTTGGTCACGTCACTCGAGTATGGCTGTAAACGAGTTGAGTCGAGCTCAACTCGACTCGAAAACTCGCAAGTATTGTTGACCTAATTGAAAAATAAAATAAAAAGAGATATTATTACAATTATCTTTAAATATATACAAAATATTTATAATATTATATTGGGTCATATTAGATTGTTTTCACCCTAAATTTGAACTCGACCTGACCCAACTCGAATTTAATTTTTTATATAAAAAAATCAATCCAACTGGATCGAAACAGGTCAAAATCAGTCGGATTTGAAAAAAATTACCATCCCAAACTGAGATCACAGATAGCCAAAAATGGCTTTTACTTGGTCAAAACAGTAATAACCCTTTTGAGACTTGAGATAGTTGAAGGAAAAAAAACATGATATAAATGGAATGAAAGGTCTTTTTCTATCACAACTAATGATCAGGGTTCAATTCTTACCCTAAAAAGATCATTCACTTTAGAAGAATATATCAACCACTTGCAATATGTACATTACAATCATTACATCCACATAAATATATAGGTGAGAATCCGATCCTAAAATATGGGAAGGATTCAAACCCAGATCAACATTGACTCGCTTTAGCTGCTCTTACTCGTGGCTTCTTTTCCTTTTTGTTTAAAGCCCAAACCCAAAGCAGTAAAAGTAAAAACCCCTTCTTTTCATGAATGGGAAGGAAACAACTAAGAAAATGTGCATGGAATTATGCTCACAATATTTGGTCTTGACCCAGTCTCTCAATTCAACACAACACATATCAATCGCTTCAACCTTTTGGTTATCAACGTGTATCATGCGTTCATAATCTATTAACATTTCCCTCAAATAATATATGATCGGTGCTTAGGAACATCATGTTTTTCTATTAGTCTGTCTAGGGTGAATATAAGATAATATATGTTCGAAATACTCTCAATTAATTGACGATAAACACTTGTACAATCTTGTAGACGTTTTGCTTGAATCTGAGACCTCAAGAGATAACAACAATCCCTTAATCATTGAGCTTGCTTGGTTCGTGTAAGGGTATCATGCTTGAATAGTGAACTTTGTTGTGTTATGTGTAATACTATGTTATGTTTGCACATGTACTTGAGAATGTCTAATCCTATTACGTTGATGCATTTTTCATGTCATCTAGATTGCAATATAGATTTCAAGCATACAAACTTGTGAGGATAGGTTAAAATTAATAGACATAGTTTATTATGTTTAAATGTTTTGGCACATTTTAGTTGCATAAAAATGTTACATAAATTACTTGGTATGCCAAATTCTTCTCAAATGTCTAAATGTACGTTCTAGACTAATTATCATTGTTATAATTCATGTTTCACGTAACTTATTTTTAAAATATAAAAAAACTATATAAATTAAAAAAAATACTAATTTTATTATTTCAAAAATAAAAAACCTAAAAATATAAATTTTATCATTTATAAAAATTATTTAAAATTCCATGAAATAATAAATTCTAGAAAAAAAGTATAGTCTTTTCTGAAAATTTTATATTTTTTATATAATTGAAAATTTACAAAATTTTTGAAAATTATAATTTGTAAAAAAAATTAAATAAATATAAAAGATTATATAATATTTTTTAATATACGAAATATTAGTTTTTTAAAATTAAGAAATTTTATATTTTTAAAATTTCTTATAATTACCCTTTTAAAAAATGTCATTTGAATTATTCAACTTGAGTGTTAATGCAACTCTTTTATTATAGTTGTAGATTTGTAGCTTATAAAATTGGCATGTTGTCACCACTAGCATTTACCACCAATGATTTGTGTTTTCAGCGATCCTGTGGACCAAATGGGTCAAGATCCTTGACGTGCGAAAAGGGTTCGACCCTCTTACGCCACAAACGGTAAAAGTAAAAAACCTATTCATTTTTTAAAATATAGGATGACTTTTTACCTCAGTTTAATTATCCTAATTCTTAAATTTTTATTGTATTCCTTTGAGATTCAGAATTTTATTTGTTTGTTAAGCTAAGCCTAGATACGATGGAATAATAATAATAATAATAATAATCATAGTTTTACGTTGACGTAAATTATTTTGCACTTTTATCACGTCATTAAAATTTTAAAAAATATATATAATTGTTAAAATTACTCTCTAATATTTACTCGAGTTATTATTTTAGTTCTTTTTTTTGAAACATTTCCATCTGTGGTATTTATGCGTGTACTTAATTGATTACGTGTCACAAGTTTTGTCATTACTTTAAGTGGTGTGGAATGTGTCATGTCATCATCTTAGTGACATAATATAGTTATATCTTCCCATTAGGTGATATGACATATATTATGTCATTATCCTAGATGATGTGATATATATATTATATTATTATATTAAGTGATGTGATATGTGTTATGTCATCACTTCGAGTGACATGACATATGATATTAGCAATTTAGTACACATTAGTAATATTTATTAATCGTTAGTGCCAATGACAAATCCAGAAAAATTTTATAGATTGAGTCAATATAAATATAATAAAAATATTATCTAAAAACATTTCGTGTGTATATATATATATATTGTGTAACACCCCAACCCATATCTGACCCGAATACGAGTCCGATATGTCACATTGACATTTCAAAACCTTTATTCTTGCAAAATAACATAACATTTGATAAGAAAATATGATCATATATTATTGAATTGTATTCGTTATAACTAATTTAAGAAAATATACGTTTTATGAACAGTACTGTGAACAAATAATGAACAGTACTGTTAACAATAATGAACAATACTGTTAACAATAATGAACAATACCGTGAACAATACCCGAATGGTAAAAATTTTCAGATTGCTAAAAGGGAACCGATACCACAACTCGTATAAATGTCCCGAATGACCTATCCAGAGGTCATAAAGAACCTCGGCAATTTTCCATAGGTCCCAAAGAACCTAGGTAAACTGTCCATATGTTCCTTAGAACATAGGTATACTGTCCATATATCCCGAAAGACATAGGTAATTATGTCCATATGTTCCATAGAACATAGGTAAACCCTCGACTCTTGGCATGCCAACTATACCACTAGCTCTCATATCACATAACATGGGCAATATCATTTATATCATTTCACTTATTCACATGCACATTTCACTTTTCATATGATTTCATAATCATATGTCACTTAGAATATAACACTTCTCTTGTGTTCATATGACATGTAAATCATTGTCATCTCTTATTATAATATGCTTCACATACATCACTTATCACATATACTATATTCACATACTTCAATATCATTTGACTTATTTCGCTTTATTACATTAAAGGATAGACATATAGTCTTATGTGCCCTATCAATAATATATGTTCATATAATCTCCTTTTACCTTATAAGTAAATATTACTTATTTTATCTCACCTTTTCATTTATTTACATAAGCCACTTAACACTTACAATAACATATCCACTAATATAATCAAGTATACACGCATTTCATGTCATTCATTTCATTCTCTATATCCTTATCACATAACTTATTTTATTTCTCTTGTTCTTATGTAAGCACATATATATATCACACAACACATATAGCAACATGTTAAACATATCACATATACATATAATCATGTAACTCATGTCACATACAATAACATTTTAAGAGTTACTTCTTACCATAGTAACTCCTTAACTGGCTCATCGCAAGCTAATGTTCGTTCTATAACATAAGCACAAATTAAATTGCACTCACCTTAGCCTTGCTTTGATTCGATCCTAATTCTTTGATTGTTCCGGAACTTGTTTAGGCTCAATATCTACATAAACATAATTTTCGAGACGATTATCAGAAGCCCAAACCTTATAACTTGATGTTAATAACTTAAACTAATTTAATGAATCAAAATTTCATTTTCCTTTAGGGGGTATTGATATCCCCCATAGGGTATTTATACCCTCTGCATAATCTGTAAATTTTTGCCCAGAAATCACTATTCATGCACGAAAATTCACTATTTCAACCCGAAAATCATCAACTCTTCACTCAATTCTTCTATTTTAAACCCCTATCATGTCATTAAACCAAATTGCCATTACATAATATCCATATAAACCATCTTTAACCTCACAATTCCTTTCTCCGTATAGAATCAAGAATCATACCCCCAATTTTCAATATGTTCTAATTTCAATTATATCACTTCATATCTCTTAATTCCACTTATGACAAGTCAAATTTGACTTCCACTTCTAATTATGAACTATAACACCCCCAACCCGTACCCGACCCGGATACGAGTCCGAGGTGTCACATTGACTTTTCAAACTTTGACTCATGACAAAAACTCGAGAAAATTTAAAACTTTCATTAAAGTCACAGTTATTTGTTTAACTCAATCAATTAGTACATGCCAACTATATTCAATATACATAATACATCTAATTCAACACATCTTTTCTTATCTGATCTTCGGTAAGAAATAACTGACCGGTCTTACTCCTCTTCACTTTTCTTCTAGCTTTCCGAAACCTACGTGTGAAACACTCACACGCTAAGTCGATGACTTAGTGAGTCATAAAAACATATAACCACTACTAATGCATTCATAATCTATACTTATTATATCATACAAAATCATACATTCTGTCATGCAACCACTATCCACTTGTACACACACATCATTCACATATTCTTATAACAGATTTCATAGCACAAAATATGTAAATCATATGTAAGGTATTTATTATTATCTCTTTATTAGTCTTATTTTTGTTCTTTATCTTTTTGTCATATGTTATTGCATCAATTCCTCTTAACCAAGCTATATACACATCATCATATCACATATATCACTTCACACCATAAAGATTACAAACCAATCACATACTATCATGCAAGGTTATTTTATATTATTTCATTTATTAGCCCATGTACACATGTGAGAACCATAGATATGTGAGTCTATAGAGGTTGTGCATTAATGCTGTCACCACAACTCGTATAATTACACCGAAGTGCCACGTAGAATTGTACCGGAGTGCTGCGTAGAATTGCACCGTAGTGCCATATAATAATGTCCATAAGGACCACATATCATTCCTTAAGAATCATATACATATACTAGGGATCAAGTATGTGTCTCACAAGACTTCACACATGTTCCAAAGATTATATTTATATCCCGAAAGACCGCGTAGACCCTCGACTCTTAGCATGCCAACTATACCCCTAGCTCTCAAGACACATAACATGTGCATTTTCTTTTATACTTATCATTTCACATAACACATAGTTCACTTTCACATATCACGTAGCTTATATAACTTTTCGTGTCATTTTACATTTCTTGACACCTTGCTTACATTCTATTATTATGACTTTTCATAATTACATATACACATAATCTTATAGTTCATTCACATGGCTCGTCATAAATTTTCATAAGATCACACCCATTCACGTAGTTCATTTCCATATAATTCACCTGTACCTATTTGGTTTCTCATATAATCACAGAGTCTTATAATATTTCATACGACCTCATACATCATATCACCTAGATACATACTCAAATACTCATAGTTATATAGTACTTAAATTATTCCTATTCACATCATTCATGGTCATATTTATAAACATGCATTTTATATTCTATGTGCATATCATCACTTTATATCCAAATCTCCTAAGTGATATATTATTCTCAGTTCCTTTTATAGTTCAGTCTTATCTAGTTTTCCTCCATTCTCCATAAATCTTATAACTCTAATGCACAATTTCCCATAATTGATCATATCATTACTTACTTGTCTCGTTTATATTTCTATTATTTATATAACCTTTACACATGTTTACCTAATTCAGTTTCACATACTTATCGCATATGCAAGTCTTCTAATAAATTATCATCAAAAGCTCCTATAACATCTTCCTATAGCTTCATAGATCTTTACCATATAATTGGTCTTACATATCCCTATAACCAGTTCTATCAATATCTTCTAATATATATATATCTATATCTATTAATCTCATATTGTTCTATAGGTCAATGTTATTTAACTTATCTCACATTTTATTTAATCCCTTAAGTTGATTCCACCAATTCCCTTATATCTAAATCAGGTAATTTATATCTTGTTCCATATTTTATGTCACTTTCTCTTGTTAACACATAAGTCGTGGTTACCTTACATAATTTGTGATCCTATAACTTATATCACATGTTCATATAACAATTTTCCTATAATACATAAATCATTGTCATATAACTTATATCATATAAATTCATACCACATAACATATAATACGAACAAAACATATTCACACAATATCAAACATAATCATACTTCTACTCATACAATCATATTGGAAACAGACTTGTCGCAAGTCCAATTTCCATATTCAATACGTATATTATAATAATATGCACTCACCTGGCCTCACTAGTCAATATCGATCTCTTATCTTTTCCTTGATCAATCTTACTTGCCAAATATTTCGGAATTGCTTTACGCTTAGAATCTACATAAATGTACATTTTAAGGCAATTATTAGATACCTACACCTTGTAATTGGATACTAGCAACTTACACGAACCTATTAAACCAATATTCACAACTTTCCTTTAGGGGGAATCGGTTCCCTCCTGTGGGGGTTTCGGTTCCCCCACGATATTCTGTAAATTATGGTTCGTTAGAGGGGGTATCGGTTCCCCTTGAATGGGTACCGATTCTCCTAGCCCATAAATCACATTTTGAGCTCGAAAATCACTTCATTTTAAGTTCCACACTTCCTATTTCACTTCCTTTAATATTCTTAACTCAAATATACATACTTAAACTAATAAATTTTCATTCAATATCTCTTTAACTTAAAAATCCACTCCTCCACATAGCATTCAAGAATCATACCAATTTTTCCATGTTACCTAAACTTAATTCTAACACTTCTAGCTTCTTATTCTCATAGATGACAAGTCAAATTCAACTTCCAATTTGAGTAATGAACTATATTCCAAAATTTCATTCAAAAACTCTTAATCTTTAATCTCTCCTAATTCCACCATCCTTTGTTTTTAAGATGATTTAAGCTTTCCTTA
Source organism: Hibiscus syriacus (assembly GCF_006381635.1). NCBI lineage: Eukaryota > Viridiplantae > Streptophyta > Magnoliopsida > Malvales > Malvaceae > Hibiscus > Hibiscus syriacus. The sequence continues at coordinate 338,770 of NW_024063527.1, read as the reverse complement.
AGCTTAATTAGCATCCAATAATCATAACCAAATCCTAAATTCAACTAAATATCAACTAACAAGAGATCTTACCTTTGCTTATGGCTTCACGGTGGAAAAGAAGAGAATGAAGAAGAGAAGTTTGGAACTCTCTCATATTTCCCACGTTTTATAATACTCAAAAAGGGAAGATAAAAATCTTGCCCATGAAAAGACCATTTTGCCCCTTTAGTTCATCCATCTTTGCTATTTAATCCAATATTAAAATTTTTTACTTAACTCCTAAGACTTTTAATTTATTTCTAAATTGAGCATAAAACTTTCAAATTTTACAATTTAGTCACTGACCCTGATTTGGGATGTTACATGAACTCTATTCCAAGATTTCATTCAAGAACTCAAAATCTTTAATCTTCCCTAACTCCTTTATCTTTTGATTATAAGATAACTTAAGCTTTCCTTAAGCTTAGTTATCATCTAATGATCAAAACCCAACTATAAAATCAACAAATAATCAACTAAATAGAAAACTCACATTTGCTCTAGCTTGGCACACGTGAAGAAGAGAGGAGAAGAAGAATAAGAGAGTTTTCAGATAACTCTCCCCCCTCAACGTGATTCATGCTTATAAAAGGGGGAAATATCTTTCTTGTCAAATAACCATTTTACCCTTTAATTCCTTTGATAATTACTAATAACTTTCAGGAAATATCTCTACATAAATCATTGAACTAATTAACTATTCTACTTTTATCACCAAATTCTGAAAATTTACGATTTAGTCACTAACCCGTAGTTTGTGATGTTACATATTGATCACTAATCATTAAATAAATAACAATGATGTTAACATGATATTTTTTAATTATTTTTCAATCATGGCATGACATTATCTTATAATGATACATCAATGTTAATTTTTTTAAATACGAGTGACTAAAACATAATCAAAACGTAACATTAAGTGTGATTTAAAATAAATATTAGTTGGGTGATCAAAATAAAACTAAAAAATAAATAGGTGATCTCATAAATAATTTGCCCATTTTGGTCATGACCTAATTAGACTTGGACCTATATTCATCGTTGGTTAGTGAATTAAATAACTTTCATTTAACATGGATCATTTTGATAAAAATTAAAATATTATAATCTAAAATAACTAAAAAAAGTCAGAATAACCATTGGAACAAATATTAAGAGGTTAACTTTAACATTATACCTTTTAAAAATAGATAATTTATCTTTATTCAAATGATAATATATATAGTTTTTCTTTTTATATTTTTATTATTTTATTGATGAAGTGACAGTAAAAGACAAATTAGATGATGTCATTACTTTCATAAGAATAAAGTAGCCGAAATTTTTTAATAAAAATTAAGAGTTAAATTTTTTTTATTGAAATTAGAGATCTTGTGTTCGAGTACGAATGAAGATTGTAGGGTATTCGAGTATTTATTGTAAAATGATTAAGAATTTTAGAAAAGAAGTTATTATCTGTTATAACCTTAAATTAATAAAAAATGATTATTAAAAATATTCTGCCGTATAAAAAGAATAAAGGAAGGAAATTAGTAACAAAATGGAGCGGTCTTAAGTCCATGGAATCCAGAAGATGAAAATATCTCGAATTTCCCATTCAAGACCCAATTAATGGTCAAAGCTTCAAACCAAAGAAAATTCGTCGATCTTCTTCTAGGTCTTAAAGGTGGTTTCAACGAGGCAAGGTGGAGGTGAAGACTCTCCCTCCCATTGCCAATGGGCCAAGGATGGTTGAAGGGGCAAATCAGAGCTAGACTCGGTCGTTTTTCAAACTCCTTTTTTCCCCTTTTTAATATACCGTGTAGAAGGAACGTTAAATACTTTGAAAAATTAGCACTCATCGGCAGCAGCTTAGAAACACACCAAAAAAGCAGACAACATTTAAATCCCATTTCACAAGCTTAAATCTTCCCCTTAAATTATGTTCCACTTCGATCCCAGAGCAAAGCAAAAGAACCCCATGGATCCAGTACAACAAGCCTTGTCTCTAATCCTCCATGGCTGCAGATTGACTAAAGAGCTTGAAGCAAGGCTCGGGGATTTAGCCAACCAGCCCGAAACACTTTCAAAGTCATGCGATGATATCATAAACACGTTTGCCAGTGCCAAAGAAATGTTGAACAATGCTCATCCTCACCAGGGTTCATCTCAGCAGCAGACTGATCCCAGTTTGCAGGAATTGTTGAATTATGGCGTCATTACACAGGCAATGGATATGATTCAATCTGGCAGAACCAGCATTAGCATAGGGGCAGAAATCCAGGCCATGGAGGTGTCGGATTCCGCTGGAGGTTCTTCGTCCTCGTCTCAACGTTCACATAGAAGGTTCGAAACTTAATTTCCCAGATTATATATATATATATATATGTATATACACATATGTACATACATGCATGTATCATATTGATATTTTGCTCATTACTTGTAATACAGCAGCAGCAAGCATGATGAAGAGAAATGTAGAATGAGAGTGCCGGCTCCTCAGATGGGGAATACCGACCTTCCTCCGGAGGACAACTACACTTGGAGGAAATATGGACAGAAAGAAATTCTGGGTTCGAGGTACCCTAGGTAAATCAATCATTTCATTCATTCAAAACTTCATTATTTATGCATTTATAATTCAAATCATGGCATATATATGCATGCATGTTTAAACATATTAGTTTCTTGAAGATTCAAAACTTTTATCAGGCACAAGAGGTCGCTTAAAATTTGACCCGGTCTCCTCCTACATAAATTTTTTAATATTTGTCTGCTTACTTCTTTTCCCACGAAAATAAAATTAAATAGTTGACTGCTCTATATATGAATCTTGATAAAAGAATTCACCATTTTATATACTAACCTATGTAGAGATAATAAAGTGGTGGGCGGATGTTTCATAGTTCACACCTTTAAATGAGCGATGATGATCATGTATTATGTATGTAACGAATGATCTAAAAATATTTTTGAGGGTGGGTATATATATTAATTAATAAAAAATTATTTTAGGATGAATATAAATAAAATTTTAGGGTATATACTATAAATGAAATGAATAATTAATATAAAAAAATTTGAATTTTAAAGTATGCAAGTACTACCCTGAGAAATCCTTGCATCTCCCATCGGATGCATGCATACAATCAAGTTGATGATGTCTAGATTTGAAATTAAAATTAAAAAAAAAAAGGTGAAAAAGTAGGTAAAATGATAAACATGAGGGGTTGGTTTTCAGGGCATACTACAGGTGCACACACCAAAAGTTGTATAACTGCCCGGCAAAGAAGCAAGTGCAGCGTCTAGACAATGATTTTCACACATTTGAAGTAACCTACATTGGTCAGCACACGTGTCACATGTCCTCCACCGCCCCCTCCATTGCGCCGCTGATTCAAGATCCCATGGCTATGGTTTCTCAGCCTACCCTACCTCCACCGACTTCTTCTTCATCAGTAGCTCCTTTGGGAACATGGCTCTCAATGGAGTTTAGTCTGGGTTCGGGTTCGAGTCCAGGTGGAAGAGGTGGCGGCGATGCAGTTGCATCAGCAGCAGCCGGTGGTGGTGCAGCTTCCATGGGGAGCCGATATGGAAGGGAGGTTGTCGAGTTTCCGGCAGTGGCGGATATGGCTGATGCAATGTTCAATTCAGGCAGCAGCAGCAGCAATAGCATGGATTTTATTTTTCCACATATGGAGGACAAATGGGAGGCAGGCGACAAGGCAAATTGATTAAATGCCATTTATTTTCTGCCTTTTCTTTCCTTATATTCTTTTTCTTCCATTGTGTCTTATCAGACAATAATTTAGCTCAAATAGTGACATAGGTTACATACTGATTCTGGTGTTTATTTGTGTTTGGTTTTAGTAACATCAATTACACTTTGTTGGGTATGAAAACAAACATTTACTCCATTTCTCCTGCCTTCATTTCTAGATGAAAACACAAAAGTTTGATTCTTTACATCTCACATATGCATCAAATGACACATGATTAGGTTCAAAATTAAATCAAATCAAATTAAAAATTAAATATAATCACATAGTTTTATAAAAAAAAATTCTACCTACGTAGTCATTTTATGAATGATTATACGGTGTTACTAAATTTTATTATTTTAAAGATAACATCTTCGAATCTATCAAATAGTCTCGGTCGTAAAAAAAATTAATTTTATTCTCCTTAAATTCATGGGTTCAAACAAAGTATATATGCGTTGTCAATTAATTAATAAAAAAATATTACCCTACAATCACCGCGTACTATTCACACACAAAAGAAAACATTCACAACCAATAAAGAATCCATTTATGAATAATTAGACAATCAACCTTTGCAACCCCTCTAATAAAACTGCATACAGAAAATAAAATATTATAATCAGTAATCAAACAGAATTCATCTCGGTAGAAGAAAAATAACCTTATTCAAATTAGCCCGTCATTAAATAAATTTAAAGTTAATCAGGTTAACAACTACCCAATCAAAGTCACAATTAAAAATAATTTTCGAGGGTAAGTCCAGTTTGTCAGCGTCAAATTCATATGGTTCAGCTCAGGGCCCAATCCTATGCTAAACGGGTCTAATTCAAACTAAGAATAAATTGGGTCAATCCAGATCAAAAAATTTCTTAAGCTACCCTTCAGCCGCTCTCCTCCCACACGTTGATCGTCATCCCCTCAACTGAAAATCTTATACTTTACCTACCCAAGAACCCGACGACATGTCCTTATCTCGTTCAACCCTTGTTCTAATCTCTTCAGTTCTTAAAAATCAATTCATCGATCCTCTATTAAAATCAAGAACAAATGCCATGAAGAGGAGAGAACCTGGCAAAAAAAAATGGGAGGAAAAAAATTAAAAATTTGAAACGGTGGGAAGGACCATCACTGATCATACCTCAGAGAAGCATGTATCCCAAACCACTGATCACATACGTGAACATGTTACGTCTGTAATATGATTTAACGTTAGTTAACTAACAGTTTTTATCTATCATGAGTTATTTTAATGAAAAATTTAAACTTCGAAATTAAAATGTTCTAAAAAACAATATAAGATATAACGACTATTTGTACAAACGTTGGGTATAAGCAAGTTAGATTTAGGTCTCACTTATGATACGAGTAAAATCAATAGCGGATATATGCTTATATGAGAATGAACACGTGTATATATTGTAATATAAAATTTTCTTGATAATTAATTATTTTATTAATTCTATTTATTCTAAAATTTTATTTATATTATTTTAAATAAAATTATATATGTATATTATCTTAAAAATATTTCTCAATCCACAGTTAAGTAAAATAATACAAGATTACGTTAATTTGAGCCTAATTTTGGGAACTTCGTATTTACATTAGCATATTTTGGGAAATATTATTTGAGTCCAATAAGAAATCTAATAATATTAATAAAATGGTTGTCCCTTGTTCCCATGTGTAATGGGATAAGGGAGAGGTAAGATAGTAGGTTACCCCCGATACTAGGTTGAGAGCAGTTTCCGTAGGAAACCTCCAAATTATGAAATGTCTTCCATAAGACTCGATCCCACGACCTCAAGGTTCGTTATAATTTAAATTTAAGTTAAAGAAAGAAAACTCGACAAATTAGCCCAAATCTCAATAGCCTTATTCATAAAAGGGTAAACAACGTATTTAGTCATCAAACTAAAATATGGGTTATGTTTTGGTTAGCAAACTATTATTTCTTTTAAAATAATCACTAACATTACATTTTTGGTTTCATTTTTATTTTGGTCATCCATTAGAGAATTAATGGTGATTTTCAAGTATCATAATTGTTAAAAATAAAAAAAAGTTTGTTAGTTTTTAATAATAGTTAGCAAAATAAAACCAGAATGATAGTTGAGTGAGTAAATTTGTAGTTTACCCTAAAACAAAGGCAGAAGCAGAGGAAACAGATCAATTTTTTTCTATTTCCAACCAAAAAAATCATGACATTTAACGGCCACTTTTTTGGTTTTTGGATTCGTTAATTAATATCCAAAATTCTCATAATTATTATTATTATATGTCAATCTGCCTGGTTCCCCTTGATTATTCTCTTTCCTTTTACTCTTCCATTCACACAATGATAATTCAAGCAGCCGACCTATTCCTTTTGATTCTAAAGGAACCCTTGACTACATAAATTCCCCATAAAAAGCTTTATTTTCCTTCACAGATGCATTTTGTATTTGTTAGTAATTTTGGTTGTCGAATTTGATCTAGGCTTTTGTTATTTGGGGGAGAGGAGATTAGGAGACTGAGAGAAGGAAAGATGTTAACGTGTGTAACTTGTTCAAAGCAGCTAAACAACAACGGTGGATCTGTTGGTCGTCAACAGGATGAAGATACTTTGGAAACTCCTAGGACTAGGCAAGCCGTTAAAGCTCTCACTTCTCAGGTATTTTTTTTACTCACTATATGCATATACATATATGTACTAATTTGCTTATATTCTTTTTCTGTTTGTTTCCCGAGAAAACGCGGGAAAAGGGCGATTGTGAATAATTCGACTTTGATGGGTTTGATGCTGTTCTTAATTGCAAAATTAAGTTGTGAATCATTTTTTATGGCTTTATTGTTATGCTCGTGTTTGTTTTTTAAATCTTTATCGAGTTTGTTTTTCTTTCTAATTTTTTAGTTTTCAGAAGAAAAGGGGAAAAGCGAAAAATCACTGAATTTGTTTTTGTTTTCTACCTTTTCTTTCTCCAATAACAAAAGGCTTTTAGTGACAGTGGGCATTTCCTTTTATATAAATTTCAGATCAAGGACATTGCATTGAAAGCATCAAGAGCTTATAAGAACTGCAAGCCGTGTTCTGGTTCATCGAATCATAACCGGAACTATGCTGACTCTGATGCTGCCTCTGACTCAGAACATTTCTATTGCCCTTACCGAAGAACTGGAAGATATACTCCCCGAAATTGGGGCAAAGAGATGGAATCGAGACTGAAGGGACTTTCCAGTGCAGAAGGTACCCCAACATCAGTTAGTGGCCGTACAGAATCAGTAGTGTTTATGGAGGAAGATGAAGCTAAAGAATGGGTTGTACATGTGGAGCCTGGTGTTTTAATCACTTTCCTCTCATTGTCTGAAGGAGGGAATGACCTGAAACTAATTCGATTCAGGTACTTTATTTTGCTAATGGTATATATGATAGTGAAGGTTATGATTTGTCTGGATGTGATCACATTTTTTGTTTTGAAATGGTAGCCATATTTGTGATTTACTCTTTGATTCAAACGCTTCAAATATCTGCTTTTCAAGTGTTTATATTGTTTTGCTTTGGAATTGTCTCCTTGTGCTTTGGTTGCCATTCTTGGCTCTTTGGTTGATACTGGAGGTTTCTGTTCGTTGGTTTTTTATTGCAAGTGGTAAGTATGTTGATTGTGGTAATTGGAGCTAGACATTTTGACATTATCCTTTGTCACTTCATGTTTGTTTTTCTATCTCAATTTTCATGAGAGGCTTTGTGAGTGAAAAATCTATATCCCATCATTGAATTGGCCCCTAGATGTGAGTTTCTCTCTATGGCTTGACCAACTAGGCATTATAGCTTTTCTTGCATTGCTAGTGGTTATGCAATAGTGAGGACAATATATTGGTTTCTCATGGACAAATAAGCTCAATCTACATCCCATCCTTGAATAGGTATCCTTTATGTCCGTTTTATGGTTCATAAGCACTAACTTTTTGAGGTTTGTGACTACCCCACCCCAAAACACCATTGGTTTAATTTTGGTCACTTAACTATTTTTCTTTTTCAAAATTATCTCCAAGGTTTGAATCTGAGTTCTTTCATTTTTCAGTTTTATCTCATTATGTTCACATTATAATATTGACAGAAGACTTTGAACATACATGACTACAAATTCCTGGTTGTTTCCTGACTTATCACCCTGCATAATTTGTAGAAATGATGATTATATACTTATTAGAAATCTGAAAGCGAAAAAGTCAGACTAATTTTTCCATTCCTCTACTTTTTATTTTTATTTTTAACCTCGTATTGCACTTTGAGATAATGTAATCTCTTGCCTTTTCAACTAGAAAATATTGGCTATACTGGACCGAAGGACATTACCACCAATATATGAAAGCATATGATTCCAATTCTGCAATGGTTCCTTGATTTTTTTTGAAGAGAAGACCCACCTTTTATATGCATATTTGGCTGGTAAATTGATGGGATATTTAGTTTGATAATTACTGTATAAAAATATATTTGGACAGTATTGCACAAAGAGCATTTGTGCTTTTATATATCAGTTTGAAACTTAAACATCTATGACTCTGCAAGTTAATTAATTGGTTCCTCTTGATAACATTTTGAAATCAACTGATGTTCATGATTATTTTGTTAATGGATTCAACTGGAATTATCAAGGCACTAAGCTTCTGTAGATCAGTTGAAGAGCCAATTGTTTACTCTTTTCGGCACACTTGTCATTTCAAGGATTTTGAAACTTCAAGCTCTGCAATTATCAGCTTTTGCTCCTTTTTCATTCTATAGTTTCTTGTGATTGCTTGGAGTGCTAATCTATTCGTTTGTTAATTTAATCAGTCAAAATGGCAAGCTCAAAGGTGGTGGTCAGAGAACTACGACAAGGCCATGGAGTTGTACAATGTTCAACGCTTAAACCATCAAGCAGCCCCACTTTCAACTCCCTCAAGATCTGAAGATGAAGTTAGCTTCTTCCATCAACTTATTTATTGTCTTTAACATCAGTTGGTGGAAGTCTTTCGTATGTTTTTAAACAGCCCATAAGCTTTTTAAGTCTTCTCGTATTAAAATTAGTTTTTGTCCACTCTCTACAGGGATCAAGAGTTGAATCAGTAAAGGACAGTCCTGTGACTCCACCCATGAACAAAGAACAGCCGCGCAACTTTGTGCGACCAACAGGAATGGGCTACTCTTCATTGGATTCCCTAGATCATCACCCAGTGCAATCCCGTCAATATTATGACTCAGCTGCACTTGCTTCAACACCGAAACTCTCCAGCATTAGTGGAGCCAAGACTCAGACATCATCTGTAGATGGCTCTGTAAGGAGTAGCTCATCAAGAGAAGATTATTCTGGAGAGCCCTCCATTAGTAATGCCAGTGACATAGAAACCGAATGGGTTGAGCAGGATGAACCAGGGGTATACCTCACTATTAGAGCACTTCCAGGTGGCTCTCGTGAGCTTAAACGTGTCCGCTTCAGGTATGTATTTTGTTTGGTATACAAAATAGATGGAATAAAGGTGAAAACTGTTCAAGTAGTCTTATAAGATTAAACTCTATGATAAGCCATATTCTTTATTCCAGATGTGGGAATCAATGGAATAAAAGTCAAATTTTTTTTCTTTTGGTCCTATGTTTTCTTGCTGATTATTACCAACCGCCCATTCTGTCCTTCATTGCTCTAGAGTTGGCTTTAAGCCATTTGGAATAGGTTCTATTAATGGTTAAAGTCAAGATTTGAGGTCAAATCCTTACTTGCAAAAGAAAATGACCGTAATGTTTTCTGAGTTGGTCATCTGTAAATAAAATGAGCGTTGCCCTTTGCAAACTTTTGATAAACAGCTTAAATCTAAAATGTATTATCATAGGATTCAGCTAGCTCTTTGCTTATTTGACTGAAGCATGAGACCTCAAGTCTACCTTGCTTTACTTCCATTGTGCATTTTGCTCCATGATTAAATTCTGAGTGGAGGGTTTTGTATTTTATTTTCTTAGATGAAGTATGGCGGGATAGATTGATATCATAATTACCTTTTTTGAGTTAAATAGTTCCTAGTAAAGTAACGGGACTATGCTGACAGAAGCAGACAAGTCCATGGTCCTATTGGATTGATTAGGTTGGTTCCAGTGTATTTCAGATGATCCAAAAACCAAGGCCATATTATTGCTAGCACAAGTTGGAAACTGGCCCCCTCACCTCCATGACCCTGGTTGTCCTGCTGTGAATTCACGGGACGTTTGTCCGCTTCCCCATGGCTCCATCTACAAATTATAGAAGGGAGCTTAATATTTAATGGAAGTGTTAGTAGTAATAAGAAACCATAGTTTGTTTCTTGATATGTATGAATGATTCATTGCAGCCGAGAAAGATTTGGAGAAATGGAGGCAAGAATGTGGTGGGAAGAAAATCGAGCCAGGATACGACAACACTACTTGCTGTGAGATTTAGCAAATCAATGGCATAGTGGCATTTTATCTCCTCCTGATCAGTTGTTACTGTTTAGGCACAACTGATCACAGAGCTTTTGTTTTTGTTTTTACATGATCAACTATGCCTACTGTGATACTTAGCATGAAATCAATGGGATGGTGGCCATTTATCTCCTCCTATGTTTTTGTATAACCCATGGTTGTTCAGCAAATCAATAATTGGTCTTCTTTGTCTGCAAAGAGGAATTTAGGACACTGGTCAAATTCAATGTACGAGATTATCTATTTCGATCCAAAAGTTTATGAATTTATCTGTCTAAATGATAAAAAGAAGTGATTTTTTCCATTGAGGTATCGGGTTAGAACAGTTGCGTGTGCAGTGTGTATGTCCGTTGTTTGTCAATTGACTTTTTTTAATATACTATTGCAATTACCTCGTGTTAATAAAAAAAAAAGCTCTATTTTTCCCGCTAAATTATTGTATTTCATCTTAAAGTAATCAATATTGTATTAATGAATGTTGGAGTGTGAAAAATATTTGATAAATGTATATAAGATATAATTATCTTCTAAATTAGATTAAGTAAATTTCAAATAAGACAGTTATCAACGAGTTTTACAAATACAATCCGTTCATAATAAAGAAGGGAAAAGGTCATCCAATAGGAGAAAGTCCCACTATCTGCTTGAGATTATTTAGCAATGAAATTAAAGCAGGCGTAATATTACAGTGATCCAGACAATCGGAAACAATCTACTACTATTATTTATGGTTTTCAAAAGGATACTTTTATTTAGTCCTCTAATTTTAACATACTTTCCATACTGGTCCTTGAATTTTCTTTTACCACATTGCTTATTGAATTTGTATTTGTAACAAAAGTTAATTCTTCCTCTTAACACTAATAATTTATATAAAAAAATTTGCTCACATTAATTTCTGGTCTTTTTTTATTTTAGGTCCAAATTTCCTTGAATTTTTTCACGCGTGATTTTGTATTAGGTGTGAATTTATATAAGTTTAGAGGTGAGCAAACTTATAAATTTTAGACGGTAGAAACATATTATCAATAAAAAATACACAAAATAAATCTAAAAGATAAGAGAAATTTGAAGATTTTAGGAGAGCCCCTACTCACCTCCTTAATCTATCACTGATAATAATATTCAAATGATTTAGAAGCCTATTTTATAATATCCACATGAAGCTCACATACCATTCTTTAAACTGGAAGAATAATATTAAAATTATGGATGTTAGAGATGCATTTCACAAATGCCAAAATTTGGTTACTCAACTTTTATATCCATATTACTGATTTTCAAATTTTCCCCATTTTAAAAGGGTAAATTATACCATTGACCACTCAATTATTTAACCCTTTTTTTGCTTTTACCACCTATCTTTTAATTTTGTCAATTAGACCACCTATCTATTTAATTGTTGTCAATCAAGCCACTTGCAGTTAATAATAAAATTAAAAGATTGGTGGTAAAAGTAAAATGACTAAATAGATGAGTGGTCAATGATATAGTTTACCCTTAAAAAATATGCCCATTTAATAACAAAAAAAAATGCATTAATAATAATTTGGTCTAAAAAAATAATTATATGAATTAATTACTACTGATTTTCTCAGTCTTGTCCTCTTCTCTCAACTAGAAAATAAATTGTAAGGCATATCCTAAGAATTTCTTACGTCGTAAAATTAAAAACATCTTGGCGTACACGTTAAGAGGAGTGTCAAGAGTTTGAAGTTTTGTTTAAGCTTCAAACGTTGTAGTTTTCTTCTCAATCTTAATATAAATTTTGTTGAATCCGATAGCTTAGGTATTTGTTTTCTGTGTTAAATCTATTCTTCAAACTGTTGAATTCTTATGGTAATGGTTTCACCGTTTATAATCTGAATGAAACTTAGTTCTTAAGGCAAATTTTATTCTGCAGGCATCAATAACTTGAAATTGGCAAGGAAAAAGTTCCATGATGTTTCTTCCAAAGGCTTTTTGTTGATGAAATACCCAAGAAAGCATTCTAATAACCAGAAGCTAAACGATGAACTTCTTTTTTCACGTGGAATAATACTTGCCATTTTTAGGAAACAATACAATGCTTATAACACCCAATCACCTCATGCAGTTGGCAACAACCCATGTCAGCTAACCACCTAACCACTTTCATACAAACTAAACAATACACGTGTTTGCTAACTCAACACTTGTAATATAATTAACTCTCTCACAATGGCAGCAGATAGACATGGCCATCAGAGACTCAAATAATAGTCCGATTGCAATAAATAGCGGTGTAAAGGAGAATTTCCACAATAACAAGGAATCACAGCCGCAATTTAAGCTATTAGTGGCAATTTTGAGCAACGCAGTCTAACTTTTGAAGATACTTTCATGTTGCTTAATTCTGTTAATTCAAGTGTTTGAATGTTAGTTTTGGTCCAATGCGGGTTCTTCCCGTGCAAAACATTAATGTTGTTGGTTATGTAGAGGACATGAAATTTCGGAGGCTTCTCAGAAACTCCAAAGGTTCTGATAAGCGGGACGCGTCACAGAGATACGGTTTGCAGATGAAATCGAGAGAAGATATAAATATATTTGTATAAAGTAAAAATTATTATACTTAATTTACAATATTACATTATAAATAAGTAATGAAAAATGAAATTGGGTGGTGAAAGGAAAAATCTTATGAATGTAACATAAAAACTGATATTGTCATCAGAGATGGAGGAGACGATAGTTGTGTTTCATTCGATCATCGCCCCTTCTTCGTTCCATTCAAAATATGACTATTGAAATTAAACATATAACTAGAAGCAAAATTTGAAAAGTTTTCACATGCTAGAAACTGTTGAAAAGTCAGCAAAAGTGGCTGGCCATTTGATGCAAATGGTTGCTTTCGGAGCAAAATTAATGGCACCGAAAAAATTAGCCGTATTTTGTTGAGAATGTACAAGGGTCAAATACTTAATTTGATCATTTTTTTTAGGTTATTTACAAGATTAGTCTTTAAATTTTAATTATAAATATATTAACCTATTTAACTTCAAAATTATTCCAAAACATTCTAATTTTCTTCCAATACTAGAGAATTTAGAGAGTTTCTTGAGAGTTGTTTTCTTTTTTATCAAGAGAAAATTATCATTATTTTCTCCATAATAGATCGAGAGAAGTTGTAATTTCTATTTTCTCATAATAAAATTATCATAATATTTCTACTCTGTAACCTACTTAGGAATAGCACAGGAAGATGTTAGATTTTTTATTTTTGATGAGGAAGCAAAACAGTTTACAACATCATTGTCCAAGTTCACTCTATACCGACAGGACTGACACTGCCCAGCTGGTGAATCCTCGAAGGCATCTAAACCTAGTGGCTGAGGCCACTCCCAAGTTCAACGTGTAATCCTCAAAGGTATTAGATGTTCTTAATCAGAATATGTACACCATTCCCAGGCTCTACTATCATTCTATAAGCAGGACAATGTCGATATTTCGGCGATAAGGAGAACGTAAACTTGGAGATTATGAGGGTAAGCACCACTTTTAACTGAACCATCGCCAAGTTTCTGCCCAAGCACAACCGAGGACCTACTCCGAATGGAATATAGGCTTGAGGATACTTGCAGGCTTTCGAGACCCCTTCACTGAACCTCTCCGGCTTGAACTCATTTGCATCTGAACCCCAAATCTCAGTGTCCCTATGCAGAGTTGGTATTAGAGTCCATAAGCATACTCCCTTGGGAATAGTCACATTCCCAAGTTGGATCTCATCAAGGGCCTCCCTTGACACGAATGCCGCCGGTGGATATAAACGCAGAGCTTCTTGAACCACCATGGTTACCTACAACCATTCAACACCCTTGCATCATTTTTACTTACATAGTGAGTGTGTGGAAGTGTGAGGCTTGGCCTTTGTTACTTACAGTTTTCAGGAGGGTGATGGAATCTGCATCCCGCAAGCAGTCTCCGCAAACTTCGGCCGCTTCCGCTCGAACACGAGATTGCCACTCAGGATGCAGCGCAAGCAGCAGAGGCACCAAGAGGCAGCAACGGCAGTAGACTCGTGACCCGCAAAGTATATATTCTTGCAATTATCAACAATGAAGCGCTTGGATGAATCCTTACCAAGACTTTGGTCATTCAGGCACCTTCTAATATCAGGTGAAGTAAATCCTTCTCTAAAGAACATGCCTCTTTGCATTTGCTTTCGCGTTCTTTCACCGTTTCCCATATTAACGACTCGATGTCTCTCTCCAAACTATGGATCCCATTTTGCTTCTTCATCGGCAGAAGTCTGCATTCACAATTGCATGAATACGTAAGAGAACAACAATGTGTGATGTAATGTAAAGAGTGACATACAAAGTTTCCCAAATATTACAAGTGAGTTGAAGCACATATACGTACCGTAGCCTGAAACTCCGAAAAGGAAGCTTTGCCTGGAAATGGCTGTTTGAAGTTCCCTAAGCTGGAAAAGATCTCTTTCCCTTTAGAATAAGAGCTCCCAAAGCAAGCTCTAGCAATCACATCTGCTGTGAATCCCCTCAAATCTTCATCCACCCTAATGTCTGCCACCACTCCACCTTGGGCCTCAATGCTGTCCCCCCATTTTCTTATAAGCGGTTGCATGGACTCCACCATTAGCCCCACCATTACCTGCTCATTCACTTCATTTTACTCAAATTCATGTCCTAAATGTATCGGTTTCATCATTGCTTCTTTTTAGGTTCAAATAGTATTAAATTGTGGTTGCATCGTAACGTTTTGCAAAGTCACCGCAACCCCGCAAATCAGATCCGTAACATAAAAACAATTATTTTTAGAAAATAAATCAAGTCCGCAAAACTTTCGCAATCTCAATTTAATACTAGGGTACCGCTTTGAGTTTGGAACACACTTACCTTAACCTTGTCCATGAAGAACTCGGGTGCAATGATCTTCCTCTGCTGCGCCCAAACGAGGCCATTGGATCTCAAAATGCCATTGCCGAGCAAAGGTGCCAGTCTCTTTGTTATATAAGAAGGCTTACCTAAACACAAACTAATGCACTGGTTCATTTCTTTCACCAGCTCTGCTTGGTTCACATACAAGTGCTGTCTCGTCCCTGTGGAATATGTGTATACTGGACCTACAGTTCCAAAAAAATACAAATTCAACTTGATTGGTTGATGATGTTCATGCTAATCTCAATCATAATCAACATATAAACAAAATGGACAAAACAAATAAAAAAAGAAAAATACTTTACACGCGTCACGTGCTTAGGTACGGACAAAAATTATACAGAAAAATAAAGGAGAGAGAAAATAGTGGGTTCGGGATGGTAAGTTTTCTGATTTGTGTTGGATATTAATTGTTTGAATCGAGAGGACTCTCACCTGCTATAACTGATTTTGTTATTATTTTTAATAAAAATTATTTAAAATATTATTATTTTATTAATTTTATTTTATTATACGTTTATCAATTTTATTAACATATCCGATAAAATATTATTTAAATATTTGTTACCGATTTTATTATTATTAGACACTTTATTAAAAATATTAAAAAAATTATATTTAAATAAAATAATAATAATTTAAATAATTTTTTATCAAAAATATTAAAAAATAATAATAACATCAGTAGTAAAAAAATTTAGTAGTATATTACTTATAGACTGTTATGATATAATTTCTTTTTTAATCGTGAATGAATGAGGGGTCAGTTGACTGAAATCCGAGTCTGCCGCCACAATGCCAGCAGTTACATGTTCTAAAGCTATTTTCCTGCACCAACTGTTATTATTTCTCGAGTTTCTGAGTTTACCAAAATATATTTATTATTAAATAATTAAAAATATTTAAATAAATATTATTTTATATTTATCTCAAAGTAATAGCTTTGGCTTGCCTTTACTTTTTTCTCCTCCTTATACGTGCCTTACACGAGAGCATGTTACTGTGAAATTATTCCTACTACTCAAACCCAAACATTTCTGGGATTTGAACATCCACCACCAAAACATCAAATGCCGGAATTCTCGGCTTCGTTTGTGTTCTTGTTGGAGATAGTTCTTTTGAAAACCGAAATCACAAACATGATCTTTCATGTGATAAGGCAATGGTACAGTACTACAGTGACAAAAGAAAATTAATAGCAGAGTTGTAAAAAGGAGTGGAAATTTGCAGAAGTACCCGAGTTGATGAAGAAGAAAAAAGCAAAGGAAGAGTTATGACGTTACCGAATTCCTTTCTCCACTTGACGAAATATGGGAAAACAGATGAAGTGTAGTCGTGGGCAACAAATCATGGGCATTATGAGGAGCGGAGGCGAGTGCTTGGGATTGGACCTTCTGCATCTCCGGGAGGTTGCCGTATATGAAAGACGTGATGGTCCCTTGATGCCCTGCCCCACAGCTTCCTCCTCACCCTTCCGAACTCAACCACATGCTGTTATACGCCAAGAAGCAAACCACTCCCACCACTCCACAATCACAGACCACAAATGCCACACCTCCATTTTCATCCACTCAGATCCTTCTCAAACAGAGGAGGGAGCTTGAATTTATTGCAACCTAGTGGGGACTGGAGAGGAGTTAGGCTGCAGGGGATCAAGGGGTAAAGGAGCAGCGCATGACACTTGCACATTCACGCTCACGTTTATGCTGCCCTTGGAACACATGATTGGACCTTTGACACCACGGTCATTGAGAGATTTGACTGATTTGACACACCGGATTGGGACATCACCCTTTATTTCTTTCTTCTAATTACTTTTGCCAACTAAAAAAATTACCATGTTGATCACCAGTAAGGCCGGATTTATATTGCAACTGGTATGCAGTGATGAGGTCGAAATCAGGATTTCCATTATGGGAATAAAAATTATTATTGTACTATCGTTATCTTACCTGTAATGGTCTTAATAGTGTTTGTATATCTATAATCAAGATACACGCAATGTAACTAAAACGAGATTTAGGACTGTAACGTTAAGTTAAATAACTGGTTGAGATATTCATTGGGTCGGGAACAAAACAAAACGAGTGACCCACATGGGATGATGCAATGCCGACAAATGGGGTTCAACAGTGGGTGGATAGTAACAATAATACATGGCGTAGTGTTTGTAAGAAAATGAACTAAAAAATCACATGCATTATTTATAGCTTTTCTCTGTATCTGTACTCTACCTGGTTTAGAGAGAAACGGAAACGAAATGATATAATGCATTATGTGGTCCAGTCCAAAGGCGTGGGTGGTCAAAACAAACTGAACATATTAGGGGTGGGAGACTGAAGACTCGGGACCACCAGTTCAGAGCCTTGGCCCTCCAAGATTTTGATAATTTGTCAACACATCCCTTAACATTTTTTAATATTTTAATTAGGTGCCCTCAAAATGTTTGATTTTTTTTACTTTTTCCCTAAAATTTTTAATATTTCTCAATATTATTTATGAATTAAAATAATTAAATTTATATACTCAAAAAAAATTTTGTAAATTCAAACTTAAGTTATCAAACCGATAAAGATAATTCGTAGTAAATTTATAAATTTTAATTTATTTGTCAAAAAAACATCGCGCTTGTTAATAATTCAATATTGATAAGATACAATAAATACTTGTTGATAGTAACAATGTGTATTATGTCGACAGTAAGTCGCTCACTCCTAATTTGAATGAAATTCGTAGTCTACGACTATTTTGTTAAAAGATTCTTCATCTTCCCTCCCATAAGTGTAATAAAGATGTACAATTTAGAATGTTTTCCTTCTCTCTTCCTCTTACAAGGACTTTATATATTGACGCTCATCATGTGTTACACTTAAGATATGATTGCTATTTATAAGTTTGTAGATTAGACTAAATTTAATCGTTTGACATTAAATATGACTATAACGCCATGAATTATTGTCGTTTCTTGATATTTCATGTTTGTGCATCATAAATGTCATGGATGTGAGTGGTTGATATCATGATTGAGAATTATCTTTAAGCAGATATTATCTATATTTAGTACAAATTAATAAAAAAAAAGGTAGCATATCTTGTATGTCTACTACAATCCAGTATTATGATCAATTGAGGGTTATGATCTCAAATTTATTTTTTAATTTCAAAATTATAATAATTAAAAAATATTTTAATATAAGTGAATGATACAAAAATTTTATAATATATCTAATGCATTCCTTTAGGATCTGGTTCTGCAGTGTGGGATGTAGTCTGTGAACTGTGTGGGGCTTGGCAAGCTTGCTAAAAGCTAGGGAGTAGGGATCATCAATCATTCATCAGAGGGCAGCTTATATAGGGCTAGGAATCAAGGACCCTTAATTTCAAGTAATCTTACTTCTTATTTAAACACTTAAGTCCCTACACTTTGACACCTACGATCCATATCCATTTGCATTTCAGGTTGTATATATGTAAATTGTGATTCAGAATCCAAATTGTTTACTATTTATTGAATTTAAATATTATATTTAAACTTAAATATGAGTTAAATATATTTATTACATATTTAAATTTATTGAAAAGTTCATTTTATAAATAAAATATTAAAAAGGTAGAACAAATAATGCATACAAATGATTAAATTGGAATCTATTCTATAAATTTGACAAATTCATGAACTCGTTAAGTGATTTTAATGATTAAAAAAAATATTATCTTAAAGGATTATAGCTCGAACAATTGTGTTTGCATAATTAATTATCGATGACTAAAATGCTGAAAATATACATTATAATTATTTAAATATTAAAAATACCGTACACGTGTTGACTGTTGATTTTGCATATATTTTAATTGGATTTCAATCATCAAACTTTCCAGTCCGTGTTGACTTTGTTAGAAGATGTTTTCGACTTTATCTCCGGTTCCTTTGATTCTCCAATATTGTCTATTCTCGGAATAATTTGCGGGTCCAAATCGGGATGTACATAAGGGAACAGGTGGGGTGATCGTCCTAAAAATCTAAAATCATTATATATTTTATATTTTTTATTAAAAATTTATTTTTATCTCTTATAATTTATAAATTCAAATTCGCCCCCTTGACATAAAATCTCCTAGGGTCCAAATAAATTTGAAAGCTTGTTTGGGTAATTTTATGATACGACAACTTATTTAAGGTCAAGGAAAGTAACAAATGGATGCAATCTAAAATACGATAAAAAAATATATTATATTCGGTTGGACATAGCCTAAAATGTTAGAGTTTTTTTTAATATTTTCAGTTGAATGTTATGAAAAATATAATATTTTCGATTGTCAACTAAAAATGTTATGAAAAATGTTATAAAAATTGTAACATTTTCGATTTAACTAAAAGTATTAAAAATTTGACATTTTCAATTACGTTCAATCGAAATGAATATTTTTTTATTATATTTTAATTGAGCTTATCTCTTGATGTTATTTAACCTTAGATTAGGCTTTGTTTCTCGGACTTTCCCTGGAAATAGGTCCCATCCAAACTCCAAACTTTGTCTACTGTATAGAAAGGTTTCAATAAAAAAAATCTAAAGACTTTTAAGTAGCGTTTAAAATCTGGGGAGGATAATTATTGATTTTAAAAATAAACAACAGGAATTCATTGATTGAAACTTTTTAAAAATCTATAATTATGAGTATATTTATAATGTATATGTTATATAAAATATGACATAAATTAAGTGATCAATTATGTTATAAAATTAATGTATTAGAAGTGTCATAAATAAAAGTGTAGATACTATTAAAGTTATATTTATAATTCGATGGGGGCATAATTATAAGTATAAACAATAACTGATTCTTAAATCGTTATATAAAGGAGTTCAATAAAAAAATCTAAAGACTTTAAGTAGCGTTTAAATCTGGGGCAGGATAATTATTGATTTAAAAATAAACAACAGGATTCATGATTGAAACTTTTTAAAAATCTATAATTATGAGTATATTATAATGTATTGTTATAATAAAATATGACATAAATTAAGTGATCATTATGTTATAAAATTATAATGTATTAGAAGTGTCATAAAATAAAAGTGTAGATACTATTAAAGTTATATTATAATTCGATAGGGGCATAATTATAAGTATAAATAAACTGATTCTTAAATCATTATATAAAGGAGTTATGATCAAAAAAATACTCTCGTATTTCTATTTATTCCGTTAGAGAGCTTATACCTAAGGGAATTATATCTCTTGGAATATCACAATCAAAGAAAGACTCAAAGATTTCAACCTTTCAATTAATTTAAGTACGCTTCCGCAAATCTAGTATTTATTTTATTCTGGATTTAACAAGATTAAATCCTAGTTATTTTTATATTAATACGATTTAGTTCTATCAGTGTTTATAGTCTCGTTAAGATAATACAAAACAAAGATTAGAATAATATGAATAAATAAAGGTGAAAGATAAAGACAAGCCCAAAGTGGAAGAAAATAATTCTACGCTGATGGGTCTGGTGATAGTCGGAAACATAATCACTGATGTATTTAGTGGAATTCCAATAGCCTAAGACCTGCCAACATAGCTACCATTCTAAGGGGTCTACTTATGGAGTATGAACCGAGTGTTGCGGCTATCACAGTCAATTTAGAAAATGTTGTAATCGACGATTACAAGTATCTTAAAATTGAGTTGCCAGTGCCTTAACCATTCAACAAGAACAAATAGAGTTTAGGTCCTGATCATGTGTATTTTTGGGCTACTCATCAGACTACCAATCACTGAGGGAGCACGTGTTGAAGTTGAGTCGTTGCCTCAGTAGCATACCCATGACCACAACTCTGAAGCTCACCATGATCAGCCTCAGTTTGGTCTTCTCTTTGTGCAACATCTCAAAATCTGGATTAACAAAAATGAAGAAATTTGATGAGATAATCGGATTGAATTTCGAAAATAAAAAAACAAACACAAGAACTCCTCAAATATTTAATTATGTGGATTTGAGACTTATTAAGGTCTAAAAAATAAGTTCCATTAATTAATTAATATTTGAAAGATCTGGATCACAAGAGATTGATAATATTATTTAATCTTAATTTTAAAGCTAAAAAAGAATAAACCGTAGGAGGGTCAAAGTTATAAGACCTAAAAACAAGGTAATTTCTTCTCATTTTATGTTAGTTTTTCAACCGGTTTTAATTCTCTAAAATTTCCTAATGATTTTTATTAAAATAAATCCTAACTAATTCATTTTGTTCATCATTCTTGATTTTCTAAACTTCCCAAAATTTCTCTATTCTCCATATTCTCTTCTCCTCCAAAACTATTTTATCTTTATTTTAATAAAAAATTCCATACATACATATTGATAGATTTATCCTCATTTAGTACGATAGGAGGCCTTAAAAACATTTTAAAAAATTACTAGATTCTTCGTCCAAATAATCCATCAAATTTTGAACAAATTCAGGACCAATTGCCTAACCATCACGGAATTCTTCATTTGCAAAAGGGGGAAAAAAGACTTGTAATCTTGCTTTAGCCAAATCATATGGTTTCATCAATAAGAGGTTCAAGTGATCGGCCTTACCTATACTACTCCATAGATAGAAACGAACCGTGTCACTCCACTCCAGATGGGCGGACCTATTTAACTGGGATCATCTCACTATCAACTATTTTCATTAAAACCCAAGTAAAATCAATTAGTCCACTAACAAAGTCAGTCCACAAAAGAGTTCTCCGGTACAACAAGAATGTCGCAAAATTAAGCCAAATGTACATGTAACGAATTGAAATATACACTCAATTTAAAACCTATAATTCACTGTACCAGAAATACAACCAAACCATACCAATGAATAGCGACACAGGAAACAGCTTTACTCAAAAAAGTCAACGGAGGCAGCAGCAAATAATCACTAGGGTTTGACTAAAACAAAATACCAATGTATGAGGAGAAAGTTGACATCAGAAACCCTCTGAGGAGAAAAATGGCATCAGAAACCCTTTACACGCTCTCCACCTGCCGACATGGACACTGTTGTAGAAACCAAAGTAAAGCGTGACGGATTTTGACAACCATTCCGAAAAGTGGACGTGCAACCCCCTGACGGTGAGACTAAAATGTTACCAAAATGGAGACCCTCAAAGGAAGCAAAAAGTGTCGAAAACTTTTCCCCAAAAAAGTTTGAGAAAGAATTTAAGCTCAGTATATCATGTTGCGAGATAAGAGGAAGCCATTTTATTATTGAAATAATATAGGTATTTATACAGACAGAATACACATACAAGGAAATAACTAATGTGAAGGCAAGCCAGACTCATAAACTAGGATTAGCAGGTGTGAACGAGAAGCGGCAATAAAATTGATTAAAACAGCAAAAAACAAAGACAAAAGTTTCAGCCGCACCTGGGGATTCTTCCAGTATGGTCAGTCCGAAAGACATTTACATTGCCAACTAAAATGAAGTGTGAACTTGGCTCTAGGTGAACGTACTCCTGACTTTGATAACAGTCTAAAATTTATTGCTTGGGTGGAAACACGAGCATCAAGACCTGCCTAGCCAATATGATGAAGAAAAACAGGTAAAATAACATCTACAGCCAGCTTTGCACCATTTGAATGGGCTAGTTGACGTGAATGTCACCCTCCATCATAGATGCTGCAAGAAGAAAGTAGTGAAGCTCATATTGAATAAAAAAATGCTGAAGACCTTCCTGCAATTATCTACAGAAAGGATAAACTCAAGGGATTGAAGAGCTGCTGAAGTATTCTTGGAAGAGGAGGGGGGATGCAAATATAACTGGTTGATCTAGCACATCAGTCTTTTTCTGAAGGATAGGATGGAACAGGAGAATCTAAAGTTATTAATAAGAGAAATGACGACAACACACTGCAAAAGGTTGCCCTTCCAGCAAAGAACTATGACCAACAAAAAAAGTGTCTTGTTAACAAAAACATCTTCATCTTTTCACCTAGTAGCTCTCACTTAGTCTATATTGTGATTCTCAATGAAATTGTGATGATGTGAATTAATGTATTAAAAAACAAGACTGAAACATGCGGTTTCTCTCTCAGAGATATCAAGTGAGCTAGTATTTGCAGCCAAAGCCCAAAGATATGGAAAAAATCACAAAATGTTCAATTCAATAAACATTATTACTAAAGATGCAGTTGCAGTCAAATAAAACAATGATGAATTTTGCCAGGATTAGTACTATTACTGATTGACAGACAAGTGCAGTTCTAATACATTTTTGGCATAGCGTTCTCCACAAAGACTTAAAAATGACATAAAGAAATGTATCAAACTTTCAAGTATATTTGTGAGGTCTCCTTGAATACAAGAATAGTTAAACCATAATAAAAATAGAAGCACAAAAAGATGAGTTCCAGAGTGAAAATGAAACCTTGCATCACTCCTGCGTCAATATCTAAGCTGATCTCCATTACCATAACTGTTTCCTGGTATATGAGAAGGTCCAGAATATCGCTGACCTCCCATCTGTGGAGAGCCGGAATATTGTTGTCCTCCCATCTGTGGAGAGCCGGAATATTGTTGTCCTCCCATCTGTGGAGAGACAGAATATTGCTGTCCTCCTCCCATCTGTGGAGAACCAGGATATTGCTGTCCTCCTCCCATCTGTGGAGAACCAGAATATTGCTGTCCTCCTCCCATCTGTGGAGAACCAGAATATTGCTGTCCTCCTCCCATCAGTGGAGAACCATATGACTGCCATCCACCCATCTCAGCAGGTCTAGAGGGTGACCGTGGTGACTGTCCAAAAGACCGAGATTGACGCCCAGCGAATCTCCACCTGCTTCCATTAAAACTCTATCAATGTCTTCATTCCTCCCAGCTTTCCCAAAAGCTCCACGCACGAACTCCTGCAATGCAGGGGTAACTCCAATAGAATAGTTCATCATCTGGTCCAGAATATCTAGGCTTTTGTCTAGCTCATCAGCACTGCAAAGCCCTCTGACTACAACATCATAAATTGAGGCATCTGGTTTAGGGTCTTTCTCTCCCATTTTCGTTAAAAGTGCAGCCGCTTCTATGTCCTTACCATTCTTTAGAAATTCACTGAAGACCCTGGTTCCAAAACTGGCAACCCCCTCAAACCAGACTCGACCATCTTGGTAAAAGACCGCAGGGCATCATCAACCAACTCTGCTTTCAAGTATGCATCGATCATTGTTCTATACATTGGAATCTGGTGTCAAAGACTTCCCACACAATTCTTGAAAAAAGTTCTCCGCCTCAGATAGCATCCCATGCTCACAAAGCCTGGAGATGATATTATTAAACCAGCAGTGTCCATAGCAAAAGGCTTGGATCCCGACTTTGTACCTACCTTCCTAAAAGTTTTAATGGCCTCCTCAAAGTTCCCCAACTTAAAATACTCATTCACCATGATATTGAAAGTATCTGAATTCACTGCCTGTGTGTTAGGAGGGGTATGATTATCCAACATATTTTCGAACAAGTCCCAAGCTTCTTTTGTCTTCCCATGTTTAAGCAAAACCACCAAAAGGGTATTACAAGTGGAGGAGGCATCTTAAAATTTCTATCCAACAACGACTTATACGACTCCATGGCCTCCTTATCCTTCCCCTGATTAAACCACCACTCCATAAATGTAGCATCGATAACTCCATCATAAACCAAGCAACGTTCTTTCAATTCACCAAACAACTCATTGGCCTTGTCCAAATTTCCCAATTCAAAAACCCTGATATGAGGTTGTTGAAAACCAAAGAGTCGGCACCGTGCCCTTTATTCAACATCTCCCTTAACAGATCCACAGCTTCCCAAATCCTCCCGGCATCGACCAAGCCCTTGGTCAAGTGCCTATACGTCATAGGAGGGGTTAAAGGGTGCATTCTCCAATATCTCGTGGTAAACCTGGATAGCAGTATCAACTTCACCCCTGTCGCAATGGGTATTAATCAAATTGTTGTAAGAAACAACATTCGGAACAAGATCAGATTGCTTGAAGAAGAAGTGAAAAAGAGCAATTGCTTCGTTGAAGCGTTTGTTGCGGTACATGGCGGCGATTATAGCATTACAAGTGAAGACGGTCGGACGAGTAGAGGAGAACACGGAGGAGCGAGCAAGGAGAGAAGCAGCATCTAGGTCAGAGGCGCGGATAAGGGACTGAACACGGTTGTGGAGGTTAAGACGATGGCCTACGAGGGCAGAGGTGCTGTCTGGAAGTCTCCGGGCATTAGGGTCACGAGTGGGAGGGGCATAGGGGGAAGAGGCACGGAGGGCGTGTATTGGGGGCTCAATCCGCAAACGGCGCTTGCGGCGGCGGCGCTCAGCAGCGGCTTCTTCTGCGGAAGTGAAGGCGTAGGAGCGTTGGGGAGGGGGGAGGAGGAGGAATGGGAGGATTCTGAATTGGGTTTTCCGATGCAGGGTTAAGCGCTACATTGTGGAAGAAGTGGGAGAGGGGAACAAGAGCGTTGAGTTTGGGAAGGTGGTGATTGAGGGAGCGGCGAAGGAGGAGGCGGAAGAGGGACATTGTTGAAATGTTAATGGAGAGGAACAAAAATATGCTAAAACCCTAAAGAAAAACAATTTTTGCAGCTTATACCTTAAACTTGGTGAACTCTGCCGTCTCTCATACTTAATGCCCAATATGCAAGTACACAGTGTTACGCAAATCTTAAAAAGAAAAAAAGAAAAAGAAAAAAAAGAGTTAATTACAGCATAGTCCCCAAACTATAACCTTTATTTTAAATTAGTTCCTAAACTTTTAAACATTCTAATTTTATCCTTAAACTATGACTATCATTTTAAACTAGTCCTCAAACTTTTGAACATTCCATTTTCATCCTCAAATTATGAATCTCATTCTAAATTGGTCCCTAAACTTTAGATCTTCCAATTTCATCCAAATTCATTCAAATATGTAATCCATTTCAACCATAGTTTAACCTAAATTTTATTTTTAAACATATAAAAATGACTTTTCCTAATGATTTTATTAACAAGAGTTGTGATTAGTATACACGTATAATTAAGATAAAATTGAAATATTCACAACGTTTTGGGACCAATTTAGAATGAATATCATAGTTTGGGGATGAAATGATTGGGGATATATGTTGCAATTAACTCAAAAATAGTGTTATGGAAATGCTAATCATATTCATCTATAGTCACTTGAATTGATTTAATTTAAAAAAATGATTTAATTTAATTTAATATATAATTTTATGATCTCAATTCGAATTATGTAATTCTCTTATCTTATATATTTTAAAGTCAGTGTTATTTTATCTATCAAAAATTTGAATATGAAGTAGTTTCATCCTTGATTATCTATAGTTTATTCATAGGTTCAAAAGCTCTTTGAAATCTTGTCTTCCGCCTCTCAATCTTTATGTCTAATATTTTAGAAATCACATATCTTTTAAATGTTACTGTCCAAATTCTAATTTCATTATTAAAATTACGAAATTTGTTATAAATTATAGTGAGATATCCGAAACTATAGTAGAACCTGCAGTGGACTTTGGCTCGTCATAGACCCAAATTTGAGGGAAAAAGATCAAAGACGAGAAGAGTGAGGCGTTGTGACCACTCAGTGAATCAGACTGAGAGCTGATGGCTGAGGAAAAAGTTAAGGTGAAAGAAGCCGTAATCGTAGGCTGGCATTTGAGAAAACTCCATATGAAAGATACTAAGGTAGTGCTACTGGGCCTAGGGCTAAAAGCCCATTTATTTCTTAGATATACAGATAATTAAAATCAAGATCCGTATTCGATTCAATTATTCAAATTTTAATTGAATATATGATCCAAATTATCTTAAAAAATGAATCGAATATTTGAATATTAGATCAATTCATTGAATAAACAAACCAAATTATTCGGATCATATATTTTTACACACCCCTGATGACAACATATGAGTTATACGTCAAATATTGTTGTTGGCATATCATAATTCAAGTTAAATGATGTAAAAGGGGAAAAAAATCTATTGAACTTGATGGTAAGTCCCGCATACATTGGGCAGAGACTTTTATTGCTAGAAATAGCCATACGACATATTAACTTTAAAATATTTTTTTTATATATTTTTTATAAATGTTGTGTCTTATTTTTTTAATATATTTCATTATGTATATGTGGGTGTTTAATATGAAAATGATGTCGATGGATATTGATTTAATGATTTTAGTGTCAAGAGGTTGAAAATTATCTTTAAATAGATATTGTTTTGTACTTACTATAGATTTATAAAAAAAACAGTGTTGCTATTGTGTTATGAAAGTGCTTAACGTACAATAATGCTTATACGAAACAGTAGAATCTTAAATTGACAACATATGAGTTATACGTCAAATATTTTGTTGTTGGCATATCATATTCAAGTTAAATGATGTAAAAGGGGAAAAAATCTATTGAACTTGATGGTAAGTCCCGCACATTGGGCAGAGACTTTTATTGCTAGAAATAGCCATACGACATATTAACTTTAAAATATTTTTTATATATTTTTTATAAATGTTGTGTCTTATTTTTTTTAAATATATTTCATTATGTATGTGGTGTTTAATATGAAAATGATGCCGATGGATATTGATTTAATGATTTTAGTGTCAGAGGTTGAAAATTATCTTTAATAGATATTGTTTTGTACTTACTATAGATTTATAAAAACAGTGTTGCTATTGTGTTATGAAAGTGCCTTAACGTACAATAATGCTTATACGAAACAGTAGAATCTTAAATAGCTTATAAATGGTCATTTTAGTTAAGTTCGTGCTATTTTTATGCATTTTAGGTATTATTATAGATATTTACAGACATGCATTGATGTTCACGGTGCAGTAAAAAATATATTAAAAAGTTGGGTAAACTATTCAATTGACCACTTAACTACTCTTTTACTTTTTGCTATCGATCTTTTAATTTTGTCAATCACATCACAACTATTTAATTATATCAATCAGACCACTTGCCATTAAAAATCAAACGACGCATCTGATGTGGCTTTTTCATTCTTTTCTTTATTCCACATTGGATAACTTACTTACCATATCATTATTCACCTTAAAAAAACCTAGGTTAAGTTTTGTATATAAAGAACTAAAAATCAATTTAGGGTAAATGTTTTCTTCATTCAACCCTAAAAAAAACTGCTGAAAAGAGAGAAGATAAATGATTGTGAAGGAAGAGAAGAAAAGAAGATTGAAATCAGAAATGATACAGAAAAAAAACCAATTGTGCTTTTGTAGAGTTCTTTCACGATAACCACTGGTTGACTGATGAAAATTCGGGTATAGATTTTGGGGTTGTGAAAATTATGAAAAAGGGTTAGGTTTGCAAGTTTTTTTGTTGGTATGATCCTCCAGTAAGTTATCGATAAAAAATCATTATTGTTGGTTTTCTAAGAAGCATTGGAGCCATGGACCAGGAAAAAAAAATAAAAACTTGTTTTGATTTTTACTTTTACCTTTTTCTTCTTTGTGAGAGTGTTAGTAGGAATTATTATTGCTTAAAGTGGTCAACTGAGGATTAACTTAAGATTTAGGGTAATGTTATGGGTTTCTGAGTTGTTATATTTTTATGGTTTTTAATGTTGTGTTTAGGGTATGTTGTTGGTTGCTATTGTAATTGAAGTATTAATGTATATGAAGATTTGTATTGAAGTATGAATGTAGAGATGATTTGTGTTTATATTGTAACTGAAGATTTATAATTGTTGGGTAAATTATGAAGAATACTACATATATGAATAATATACGTAAGAGAAAAAGACATTTCCATACAAAAAAATATCATCGCATTCATTTCATAATTTCAAATATGTTTGACCAATAGACATAATTAAGTTGCATATCCTGACAATGTATCAACAAAGATGTAAACTCACTTAAGTAAGTCTAACAAAAAGTTGTGTTATTTCTAAGCTCAACACTATAGTGGATCAGAATATATTTGGTCAAATGTGACTACAAAACAAACAAACAAAATATTTTTGATGCAATCATGATCAACGATCACTCCTATGCATATTTGGAGATGATTGACTAGTGAAACTACCTTGATTGAAGGGTACAATAGGGTTAGGTATCCATCTAACGGTATGGATCCATAAAGCTTGGATTGGTGTTGAAGGAGCTTCTTGATTGTTCTAACTAGAATAACTATAATGAGAGGTTACAGTTGGGTTGGACATCCATCTAACAGTGTGAACACATGAAGGATGTTGTGTTGGAGTTTGTTAATAACGGTTCTGAGTTATGGTATTTCTTCTAAACTGTAACTAAAAAACAACAACGAAAACAATAATGGCAGCAAACCAATAATCAATCTAACAATAATGGCAGCAACCCAAAAAAACAATGATAATCACTTAAATCAATAATCAATCTAATAATAACCAAGTGCACCAAATAATTAGACCAATAATCCAATAAAAAATGAAACAAAGTGTAGCTAAAAAATAACATACTGGATTTTTTTATCTTATGGTATTATCACCTACTTGACCCTTGCATGTTCTCACATTATGTCCAGACCCTCCACACTTCCTACAAAACAGTTTGACACCCTCTTTGAAACCTTAGCAGCCTGAGGTGGTGCTTCATCATCCTCCCTTATTCTTTTATTGTGTGGTCTTATTGGGGGCCTTCTCAAAATAGGTGGTAAGATAACCTATATTGTTCCAATATGAGCCCACTGATTCTGACCTCTAATCGGACTTATCAAATTAGAATATAAGACCTTTTGGATTTTAACAGTGTAACATTCATCAACGTATGTCTTAGGTCTTTCGTGAATCGATAAGATAACAAAAATGAAATGGGGACAAGGAATGCCTACAAAATATAATAATCAGTAATTTGTACATGATAACAAAAATTAAATAAACAATTATGAATAGAAAAAGTAATTTCACCTATTAGTTTCCATTTTCTACATGAACAAGTCTTTGTCTCAATATTGACACAATGTCGATTTGAAATACCACATAAAACCTGGAATGTTGGTCCACCAACATAAATGAGCCAACATCTAAAAATTCCAAATAAACACGAAGTATGACAAGAATAATAATAAATATTTATACTAATTAATTATACATATTTGCTTGTGTTACTGCATGATCTAATTTTTTTTTTAAAATTTTAGGGCACAAAAGTCCAAAAATTTTCTCAGCTTGATCATTTCTTCTTGCGAGTTTTTGTATCAAATTTGTTATAATTGATTCCACTAATGAAATAATTGTTTTGTCTCTAGCTTCAAGTATCAAATGATCACACCAAAAAAAATAGTAAGACACATTGACGTAATTGAAACAAAAAAATAACAATTTACTTCCCACAGATTGACCTTATTAAACACTCGCAACGATTATTAAGCAACATGTCTAACTTAGTTCTAAAAGTGAAGTGTGACTTTGACCATATTTTATGATCTACCTCTGACAACCACTTGTGAGTTGTCCCTATAAAATTAAAATGATTATCATGTTCACCATAACTAATACATGTTAGATAATATACCTTCATTTTTTCCATGGTAGACATATGTTGCCCGAGCAGCATACCACAATTGGTCTTTCAGTGTTTTCCCCTTGTAATGACCATTAGACTTAAAGTTTGAATACAAGTGTCTGATGCATATTTTGTGTTCAACATTGGGATAGAATTCTGCCACCACATCCATAAGACCCTGTACACCCAAAAAAATAATTAAAAATATTGTAGTAGAAAAATTAAATTGAATAAAGTGAAGTTAAATTTAAAAACAACAATAATACATTTTGTCTATCAATCATGAATGTTAATATATGAGAATTGTTCAACTCTAAATCATTTCCCAGTATTTCTAGAAACCAACACCAAAATAATTTATTCTCATTCTCCACGACAGTAAAGGCTATTGGATAAATAGAATCACCTGCATCTATCCCAACAGCACATAGCAATAATCACCATAATATCTTTCAAGTGATAACCATCCAAGTATAAAATGGGCCTACACCCTGCTTTGAAGCCATCATTCAATGCTTGCATACAAACTGTAGATGCTCGTTTTTGTCCGAGGTTAGATCGGAGCAGACCCAAAGCTGAGCATTGAAGGCCCAACTCAAGTCCACATGAATACTCCCTAGAAAACTAAAAACAGTTATCGGGTCAGTTTTTTTTAATTAATTAGGAAGAAACTGTAAAGGGAGGGTCGGTTTGGATTGGCAATACACGATCATCACAAAGGACAGAAAACAAGGGGAAACAATTAACCACTAAAAACGAGGAAGATTATTAAAAAGAGAAAACAGAAGAGACTGGAGGGGGGAAGAGACCATTTTTTTGAAGAGAAAGACACGAAAGATTGTCTCCATTTTCGTTGTTTAGTGTTACACGACAGAATAGCAAATAAAACAGTGAATGTAAACACCATTCTTTTCCCTTGTATTCAAGATCAAACGGTTGTGCAAAAAGAATTCGAAGATCAAAGGAAACAGAGGAGTCCCCTCATTTCGTCGAATCAAAGCAATACACAGAAGCAAAAAGGGTATTTTTTTCATTTTCCATTGCTTTCATAATGTTCTTGTGTGTGTATGTGTTTCGAATCGAAACCAAAACAGAAGCATGCTTACCTCAAATTAAAGTCATTTCCAGTGCTTAAACATGTGTATGATTCATTTCGAAATAAATGAAAAAGTGAAAATCATAGAAAATGAGATTCATCCATCAACCGCTATTGATCTATTAAAAAACCAAAGGGATAAGCTTAGTGATTAACCTTTGTAAATTACTTGTACTGCCGGAAATGTAAGTCGAGTGGAGAGTGTCATTGGGGTACCACCGGAATTGCGGGTCAATAAGATAAGAACCTAAAGACATCGGTTGTTAGTTTTTCTAAGGTTGTTGTTACTGTTAATCCCATACGGTTTGATTTAAGGGTTTAGATAAGAGAGGAAAGGGAACGTTTACCTTAGAGAGTCTCAGGTCGTCGGAGATGGAAGCGTGAAGTGACCGATCATCATGCAATAAGAGGAGTGGCAGTCGGTCCCTTTTTTCTGGTTTGCAGTTACGTGAGATGAGTGGAGAGGCTTGAATAATGGCGATAGATGAGAGCGGCGCCGGGTGTGTGCGTGAGAATGAGATAAAGGAAGATTTGGAGAAGAAAAGTGAAGCGTGCGGCTGGGTGGGTGTTGTGTGCGTGAGTTTAGTTTAGGTTTAGACAAATGTAAGTTCCATTTTAGATATTTAGGGTAAATCAGGTTTCCAGTCCCCAAATTTTAAGACTATTTTACACTTTAGTCACCTTTAGGATTGCTTTTAAATTTAATCCTTTGTGTTTGTCTTGATTTAGTTATTTTCTAGTTTTTAGTTTTAGTTATAATTTTGTTAGATTATTTGGGTGTAGATTCCTCATTTATGCACATGTTCCATTTTAAACCATACTTTAGTTTTAATTTGTATGTCAAATTTTACATTCATTTAAATTTAGTCACTACATTTATGTATATATACACTTTTTAAAATTTATAGTTTAGCATGTTATGATTTTGTTTTTATATTTGAGTCACATTTTGTACATTAGGTGTTAATATGCGTAATTTATGATTTTTAATTAAAATATACGTACATAATTTTTTGTATGTCACATTGTATGCTATTTTTTTTAATTTTGTTTAATTAATTTTGGCATGACTTTTTTGGCATAATTTGTATGATACCCTTATGTGCATAACTCGACTTATAAATACATAATCGGACTAAGGGTAATACCCTTTTAATTTAAAATTGTCTTGAGCGACTTGTCTTAACTGATTAGAGAGTCGTTTTGACTATTTTAAATTAAAAGCGTATCCCGGAAGTGAAACAAAAAAATTGATTCGTCACCTAAAATTTGGGAACGAAAGAAAAGGAAATGTTCGTTTATTTAAATTTATCGAGAAAAGGTTGTTATAACTTTTAAGATCTGGTCTCAATATTTGTAAATAATCGAACATTCCTTATCTTTCTAAAACGACTCGGTAATTTTAATTTAATTTATTTGAGTGCTTTTGAATGTTTTTTTAAATTTATATTTTTGTTCTATGGGATCAAAAATCAAATTAAGTCCGAATTTGTAAAGTTCATTGCAAAGACGTTAATTAATCGACTAGGTACCGATTTAGGGCGTTGTGGGGGTGCTAATCCTTCCCCACACGTAACCGACTCCCGAACTCATTTTTGGTAACGCATACCTCAATTTGTTGTTTTAATTAAAACTATTTTTTTTATTTAAAATGACAATATTTTTGGGTGCCCAATCACACCCTAATCAAAGATTAGTGGCGACTCTTCGAACCGTATTTTTCGATCATAAAGAAAATCCAAAATTTTTCGAAACGAGAGGTCTTTTAAATCGCATTTGTTTTTAAATTAAAAAGAGATAAATTAAAAGTTAATGTGGTTTTCAAAATCTCACTTTTCTCACCTTTAAGGAAAAAATCGTTTCGACACAAACATAAAACCTCTTGAATAATCTCTCATACAAGTGACAAATTGTGGTTGTCCTTAGATTTATGAACCTAAGCTCCCAAAGGTAATCATACAACTTGGTGTATTGTTCATAGTAGTTTCCATGTAGCAGTTTTTAAGTGTCAAAGACTATGCTCTATAACACTTGGATAAAGATACGACGATGTTATATTCATCACATACAACTTGCTTAAGCGTGTTCACAGAGTAATTCAAGTCAACATAAAAGGTATTTAAGTACTGATTTGCCAACCAATTAGCAGTTACATTCATATTTTCAAATTCCTTAACACATGAATATTCATTCTTCACTGACTTTTGCCAAGTATGATCAATAAGATCTTTTGGGCTCATTGGAGCAGCCCATAAAACCCAAGGATAACCTCTCTTACATGTTACTTGGATTCTTTTGCTGTCATTTCTTTTAAACTTGATAGAATACATATTCTTTATACCATAGGTTCTAACTGCATCTCTCAATACTTTCTTTTCAGTAAAAATTAATCCTACCTTTAATTTTGGGTTTGACAAGTCTGTAGAACTATTAAATTTAGGGCATCTTTTCTTCTTCTGTGGTTCATCAGAATCTGATTCATCTACACTATGTAATGAGTCAGAATGTTCACTGTCAGATTCAATTTCAACCCTCAATTCATCACTTCTCAACCCTTTATTTACATTTAAGGCTTTATCTTCATAAGTTTCAAAGTCAGATTTTTAGAAGGCTTTTCGTTTGGTTTTTTTTTTCTTCAGTTTTTACATTTTTTGGTTGCATTTATTAGATAGGAGCCGGAAGGCATTTGGTTTTTGCTTGAACCTCTATGCATTGTTTTATCTATCTTCTTTAATAATAGCCGACGATTCATTATTCAAAAAATAATTAAATTGGTAAAACTATAAAATGAGTTATACAAACCCCCTATTTCATTACTTATATTTAGAAAGTTGTAGTATAAAATTTACATATATATATTTTAAAAAATTAAATAAATGAGAAGTGAAGTGGAAGAAAATATATATACCTTTGTTTGAACAGTATGAAATTATTATAAGATCGTGTATATCCAAATTTTTTTAATCAATTGACATCGTACAAACACTACAAATATAACTATTTGAATACAAAATCTTTAAGAATAACAACATTTTTTTTATTAATAAGATCATTTGGTGGATTAAATAGGTATATCTAACTCCTATAAAAGTGATAATAATTTATAAATTACACGTGCATACTAAAACGGAACGAATGATGAAGTATAGTGTACCTAATACAGAACAATAGCAGATTTAGCAGTAACATTCGTCCTTGCTATTTTCAATTCCCATCCCCAATGACGAAATCAACCTAATTATATTCGTCGGTACTTATTAGGGGGTGTTTGGTTCAAGGATTATAAGATTCTCATGGGATGGGAGTTTCACATTCTCATGTTTGGTTGGCCGGAAATCTCATTTACAGTAATGTTTTATTATCAATAATAGATTTTTTAGGATATATTACCGGGAATGTCATTATCTCTATTTCCTTAGGTATTGTAACATTACCGGCGTTTTGGACTAAAATGCCCTTAAATTTTTATTTTTTTTCAAAAATATTCATCTTCTCTCATTGAATAATAAAAATTCTACGAATGTTAAATTACAAATTTTTCCTTAAATTATTTTAGATTTACAAAAAAAAATCTATAATTAAAATTTTATATGAAGTTCAGGTGTTAAAAAATTGTACCATTTCATTAAACATTTTTTATATTTTTAATTTTGTAAAAAAAATTATATAATATTATGAATTTAATATTTTAAAGAAAATATATAAATATTTTACAATTTATAATATTATACAAATATAATAAGGACAATTTGGTGAAATATACATTCAATAATCTTTTATTCCTTTAACCAAACACGGTAATCTTACATTCCTACTAAACAAACCAAACACAAAATACAACATTCCCAGTAATCCTATTCCCATTGGTAATTTTACATTCCATGAACCAAATGCACCCTTAATTTAGTTGACGTCAGGATGGCAACGCCAGCCCGATTAGGGTGTGGGGATTTGGGAATTTTGCCCGATTTGTTAGGCTTTTCTTTACGCTTCAATTATGATTTCTTTCAAATCCGATCACACTTTCTATCAGTAAATAAATCGCTTGATCTCCAAAAAAATCCGGATAATTAGTTTTATATTTATTAAAATTTTTTGATGCAACATACTTTATTTATTTACACTTAATATGTAATAAATAGATATACACAATTATTTTTAATATATATATTGTTTATATTAAAGTTTTAATTATGAATTTTATTTTTTACAAGTTTCTTATGAGGGAAAAAAAACTTAAGCTGCATATCCACCATTCGTGATCGTCAATTTATCTTTTTATAAATATTTTAGTCTATATATTTTAAAAATAAATAAGTAAGAATGATACATAAGACCGTAATTCTTTAGTAAATATAATTGGATAATTCGTATAAAACTTAAATTTTTTATATAATATTCAAAATAATATAAAATTAAAAATATCAAAATTATTAAAAATAAATTATTTTGAAATGTTGTATTACCTTGAAAATATCGTATTATCTTGTTTGGTTTGTTTAACGGGAATATAAAATTACTTGAATGTATTTTACTAAATTATCCCTATGATATGTGATTTTTCGAACAAGTTAAACGTTGATATTAAATTATAAACATTTGAATAAACTCCCATAGAAATATTTTAATTGTTACGCAATCTAACTTTAGGAAACAAAATACATTTAACATATAAGAGTTATGATCCGCTTACACAACGTAATTTTTTTTAGTTTTACACATATTCAAATAATTTTCATAAATATCATATTTATTTATATAAAATATGATATAATTGTATTCTCAAGTGGACAAATATATTGTTTTTAAAGTATAAGGTTCATTTTAATAATTCAAAGTTAGATATTACTTAAATAGTTACATTTTTTACAATACTATCAATTTTCATCTCATGAAATTATAGATGATTCTATAAAACAATTTTAACTACTCAAATTTATTAATATTTTACTAAATTAAACTATTTGTATAGTATTATTATTGTGTTTATGATTTTGAGTAAAGCATGAAGAATGAGAATTGAAAAGGATCTATATTAAAATAATTCATTATTCTAGGGTTATTTTTGTCTAAAGTGACAAAAATTATATAATACCTAAGAATTTGGAGGTATTGATATTCTTAACATTTTAACAACTGTTACTATTTTCTATTGGTAATAAGTTATTACGTGATAATAATATTTTATGTGAAGCAAACACAAAGGTTTTTGACAACTGAAATACCAAACATTAAATCTCAATAGTTGCTAAGGTTTTTTACAACTGAAATACCAAACATTAAATCTCAACCGTGGATCGATAAGTGCAAGTGTGAAGAGCATCATACCTCAAATTGTAACGGTCCAAAATATTGGCTCAAGCTTCGAGTGTTGACTTGAAATTTAATTGAATAAATTAATTATAAGATAAAGGTTTAATGATTCAAATTTGAACATAATCAAATGAGATATTAGCCTAGATTGAGGAAGTTAGTTACATAATACACATCGATAATGTGATTTCGCAGTATATTAAAGAATTTTTAAATTATCTTAATATTGATGTGTTTGTATATTTGGTGCCTAAAATAAAGAAGTTTCAAATTTTGTATAAATTATTTTTAACCTTATAAATCTACACTTCTTAACTTTTTAAAAAATTTAAAACATTTTAATAATCCGATTGTGTGAATCGGGTTTGTGGTGTTATATAAATAGTCAAATCGATTTAATAATATAATTAAATTCTTTTAAAATGTTTTGATTACATATATATAGATATTAAATATATTTTAATATTAATATAATTGTGCGAATAATAAAATTATACCTTTTTATTTTTGGATAGAAATATTATGTATTTTTATTCAAATGTCACCCAATATTTTTTTTTTCATTTTAATATCTATAAATGATTAATTTTCGAATTAGAATCCTTTTTCACCACATAGGTAAAGGCTCGTTCTACATGAAATACCTTTCATCAATGTGGTAGAAAGCACGTTCTATAGAAAACGTCTTTCATTGATATGGTAAAAGGCGCGTTTTGCATGAAGGGCCTTCTGCAGAAGTCAATCAAGTTGAACTAAAATGAAAGAACAATGAAAGAAAAACAAAAGTTTTTTGAACAAAAAGAACATATGCGTGCAGAGCCATCTCATACATTTTTTGGGCCCTGAGTAAAATCTCAAAAATATACCTTTATAAAATGAAAGTACATTACTTTGAACAATTGATTCAATATTACATAAATAAATCATAGAAAATAATTAGATTCGTGAAAACATATTATTTTTATTATGTTATTAAGAAAAGACCGTAAATACAACTAAGAGAATAAATATTAAAAAAATTGAATGTGTGTATGATACATAGCTTGATTTTGAATAATAAATAAAAAAGGAATTGTATATTATTTTATTGTTAGATTGGGATTGAAAAATACTAAAAATTAAAGAATGTTTGATAAATTGAAGAGCAGATTTGAAAAAAGAGAAAATGTAATTAAATTTAATTCAAAATTATATGAATTATAAGAGAATGGAAAAAGAGGATCAAAACTAAAATTTTATGAAATTATAAAAGTTAAGAACTCTAATCATAATTATAAAAAATGGAAGGCCCTAATTATAAATACAAAAAAAAATTAAAGACTCTGAGTGATTGCTTAGGGTGCTCCCCTTAAAGCGAGCCTTGAATGCATGCAACACATGTTGAAGATAAGCACGAACAAAATCTAGAGAATAACGACGACGCGTCTGTATTAATCTTATATCCAATCATTTAATAAATGTGTGCTTAGTTTAAAAGACACATTTAAACACTTGAAAATTACATATTTACCCAACGTGAGATTTGAAGAGCTTATAATAGTTTTCAAATCCCATATTATTTAGATACGTGAGTATATAGTTTAAACATTCATTTGTTAGATAACTGAAAATAAGGTTAATACAAATATAGCAATCATCACTTCACTTTATTTGTACTTATGTAATTGTATGTCTTTAACATGCTTCATGCGTATTTATTTATTTTTGACAAAATTTATATATTTTTACATATTTGCTTACGTGATAAAAATATGTTATTCCAAAAATTTAACCCATTTTAGGTGTTAAAATGAGAAATAATATTTAGAGGGATATGGTGGGTAAAAACGTCAAATACATAGTCTTGATTTTAATCTATTATTTCAAATCCAGGTAGTCAACATTGGTGAGGAGGTTTGGCGTGAGAATTTATTCAAAAAAATGATATAAACAAAAATTAAAAAAATTAAGAAAGTAAAAAAGAAATGATGACAATGAATAATTGAATATTTAACCCGCCCATGTTATAAAAGAGACCGTCTCAAACAAGAGCTGGATCATCTTCGTGCGACGGTTGGACTAGACAAGTATCGGTCATGGCATCTTCCCCTCCCAACAAGCTGATCACCACCAACCATTTGAGACATGTCGAGTCCATGAAATCCTTCCCTTCCGGCGCCGGCAAGATTTCCCATCTGAACGCCGTCATATTGGGCGAGGCCCTTGCTTCCGAGGAGAACGACTCGGTTTTCCCAAGCCATGACTTCTCTAGCCAGGCTCTCATTCCTTCTCCACACAAGGTTCCTCCTCATTTCTCTCGTATTGAATATGAAAAATGAATGATTATACCAAAACAAAAATATTAATATTGATGCGGTTTTACTAAAGTTATTTATTTATTTCTTTTGTCTGTTTGTTTAATAAATCAGTAGCATAGCAGCAGTAGCAACTGTACATGAAAACGTAAATGTGTTTTCATTCATTATTTTCCCAAGATTAAGCTCGTTCTGAGTAATTACTTCTATGATCGATGAGTTTAACGAAGTTGTCTTTGTGGGCGAGATGAGACCAGTATCTGGAGATGTATAAAAAGTCAATAGAGGATCCCGCTGGATTTTGGTCAGACATTGCCTTATCGGAGTTCTATTGGAAGCAAAAATGGGGAGATCAGGTCTACTCTGAGAATTTCGATGTCAATAAAGGAAATATCAAGATCGAGGTATTTCTCTCTATCCTTGTTCTTTTTTTTTTTTTGGATTTTTTTAGTTTAGCATTAAGGTCAACGCTGATTGGATCACTTTATTTTTTT
Organism: Hibiscus syriacus; assembly: GCF_006381635.1. Classification (NCBI taxonomy): domain Eukaryota; kingdom Viridiplantae; phylum Streptophyta; class Magnoliopsida; order Malvales; family Malvaceae; genus Hibiscus; species Hibiscus syriacus. Next base: position 298,925 of record NW_024063527.1, on the reverse strand, counting down.
GGGGTTTTGCCAGTGGTTCAAAGGCGGGATCACCAATATATGCTACAATTGCTTAGACAGAAACATCGATGTTGGGCTTGGAGACAAGATCGCCCTTTACTGGGAATCCAATGAACCTGGCTTTGATGCCCATTTGACTTACTCCCAGCTACTGCACCGAGTTTGCCAGGTTTCTTCAACTTTATATTAATTCTCCGCATTTTACAACTTCTTCAATTGGAATCACATCTGATTTATTGCCGTCGTCTCTACAGCTCGCTAACTACCTGAAAAGTATTGGAGTTAAGAAGGGTGATGCTGTTATTGTTTATTTGCCATGTTATTGGAACTCCCGATTACCATGCTTGCCTGTGCTCGCATTGGTGCAGTTCACTCGGTACGCACCCCTTCTTGCACATAAAATAAGATGAACAATGTGAAACAATTTACTATACCATAAGAGATTATTTTGTTAATTTGTATTTTTATTATTGAATAAATTCCCAACTCCTTTTCCTTTTCAGGTTGTATTTGCTGGATTTTCTTCAGATTCTCTTGCCCAACGAATAGTGGACTGCAAACCAAAAGTTGTTATTACTTGTAATGCTGTTAAAAGAGGCCCTAAGGCCATCCATCTCAAGGACATTGTTGATGCTGCCCTTATTGAATCAGCCAAGAATGAAGTCTCCATAGGTTGGTTTACATTAAGAAACCAGTATCTGATTTGAAGATGATTTCCTCCATAATAGTTCATGCATATTTAGAGTTTAGACTGGATCAAACCTATTTCCTCTGTTGAATCTTAGGTCTTTTACATAAGACAATGCTTTGGAGCACTTATCTTTAACCTAAATTTTGTTTTTCATATCAATGAAAATATTGGGCTACAATCTCCCCTTGTGCTAGTGTTCCTTCTATTCTATTCAGAATGTTTTAATAGCTTAGAGTGGTTGCCAATTTTCCTTACATTCCTGATGGAAAGTACTGTATGCTAGCCAAATCTGGCTTAACATAACCGATGTAGAGCAACATGTAGAGCATGATTGATGTTAATCAAGTTGGTAAGTATTTAGCGCATTTAACTACCAGCATACTGTGATTTGTAATTGAACTACTAGTTCATGTAACTCCAATGATTACCATCACCAGTGAGACTATTTGATCAATTATTTATTTGATTATCTATGGCGATATCTTCTTTTGAGCAGATGTATGCTTAACCTATGAAAATCAATCAGCATTGAAAAGAGAAAGTACTAAATGGCAGGAAGGAAGAGATGCGTGGTGGCAGGTTTGTGTAAAATAGAGAAGAATTTGGTAATTCTAGTAACCATAATTTTTTCATGGCCTTTTTCTTAGTTGTGGAGTGCTGATTTTCGCTAGGATGTTGTCCCAAAATTTCCGACTACCTGTGAAGTTGAGTGGGTTGATGCTGAAGATCCCCTTTTTCTATTGTATACTAGCGGGAGCACTGGGAAGCCAAAGGTATTCATTTTGCTTGGTTTAAGTAATTTTATGTAGTTTCTCATTTTCCTTTTTAAAGGGAGTACTCCACACAACCGGAGGATATATGGTGTACACAGCAACAACATTTAAATATGCATTTGACTACAAAGATTCTGATATTTACTGGTACTTTGGACACTCTGCACCCTTGATGTTTTTTGGAATTTATATATTTTTGCTGTTTAGTAACCTCTTGATGTTGGGTCTTACTTGACATATCTTTTACTTTAGGTGCACAGCTGACTGTGGTTGGATTACTGGGCATAGTTATGTAACCTATGGACCCATGCTTAATGGAGCAACAGTTGTTGTATATGAGGGAGTAAGATTTCTCTCTCACCATTGACATAGAAAAATAGATTATGCTTCCAAGATTGGCTACTAATCCAGCTCCAAATGGATCTTATACTGAAAATGTTTGTATTGTAACTATTGATTCCCTAGGATTATCATTAAGGACTAAGGAGAAAAAAGTTTAATCCAACATTAGAAAATCTTGGATGAAACATTGTGGTGTATAGAAGGTTTGACATGTCTTATGGTGTTTCTGGAAGTTTATAGAGTGACCAACTAGGTAATAAAAAATGTGTAGAATAAAATTATAACTATTTTAAGAATTTTTATAAAAATAAAAATAAAATGGTGGAAACTTAATAAAAGAGGATTTATAATTTATTGTTTGCATCAATTCATTGTTAATTTTAGAAATGAGTGTGAAATTTGTAACTGGAATAAATTAATATATTGCAGCATACCGACATAAAAAAAATATTTAAATTTGAGCGTCATAGATAGCAGCCGTTAGTGAGTGCAAGAATATTTTTCTTAAACCCAATATTTTGATTTCAATATATTATAGATGTTGCAATGAATAACAATATTTCTGCATGTTCTATGCAGGCCCCAAATTATCCTGATTCTGGAAGATGTTGGGACATTGTCGACAAATACAAGGTGACCATATTCTACACTGCCCCCACATTGGTGCGCTCTCTCATGCGTGAGAGTGATGAGGCAAGATATATATCTATAACCTTGTTTACACTCTACAGATATTTGATTCAAAATGTTCATCAGAATCGTTGCGAATAATAAGAGCTCCTTGTTACTATTTGCTTTATTTATGTTGGTATTTGACACCCAGCTTTATAATTTCCATAGCTCCATTTTACTTTTGTGTTTGTTTTATATTCCAATATTGTGAACTAAAATTAGAGAAACTCCATTGAATTTTGCAAGAATCCAGCTATTTTGTTTAATTCTGGAATGGAAGTTTACTTGCATGATATATGAAACTATTTTTTGGCACACAAATAACTGTTTTGTTTATTATGTTTCCGAGAGAATCCATTGAGTTCCTCTTGATGTATTTGCGGATTTTGTATTCATATTACTGTTACTGTGTTTGCAGTATGTTACACGCTACTCACGGAAGTCCTTGCGTGTCCTTGGAAGTGTTGGCGAGCCTATTAATCCAAGTGCTTGGAGGTTTTCAGCTTTAGATAACTTCTTTTGATTCTATAAGTTGTTTTTTTTTCAACTTTTTTTTAATCTCCTAGTCCTATGCATATGTAAAAATGAATTGTGTAACCTAAAATTATCCTGGTTTCTGTAGGTGGTTTTTTAATTTAGTTGGAGGGTCTAGGTGCCCTATTTCTGACACTTGGTGGCAAACTGAAACAGGTGGCTTTATGGTAAGTTTTTTCTTTATGTTAAGTATTTTGGTAGCATTTCCTGGAAGATATTCTCGCAACATTTTTCCTTAAATAACTTGGTGGATTTACCTCTGCTATATTTGGCTATGTGCATATTTCAACTTTTGATTATTTTTTGGCTGATAACTTGGTTGATTTTACTCTTATTTATGTAAATATTTCAGCCTTTTTATTGTTTTCCATATCTTAACTGGCAGATCACTCCTCTACCGGGTGCCTGGCCACAAAAGCCTGGTTCTGCTACCTTTCCCTTTTTTGGCGTTCAGGTTTAGTGCGGTTCTGTTACTGAAAATGAGTCCCCTTCTAAAATTTTCATTAATATTTTCTTCTGGTACAACTGCAGCCTGTCATAGTGGATGAAAAGGGAAATGAGATTGATGGTGAGTGTAGCGGTTATCTGTGTGTGAAAGGCTCATGGCCTGGTGCATTTCGGACTCTTTATGGTGACCATGAGAGATATGAGACAACATACTTTAGACCATTCCCTGGATATTATTTTACTGGTGATGGTTGCAGCAGGTATGATGGTCCTAACACTGAATTGCTTTTTGCCTTATTCTTTTTTTCCTTTGTTAAAACCCCCTTCATAATTGTTTGTTCCCCTAAAGGAGAACAAACAATAAGCGGAAGGAGGAAGAGTGCCTCAAATTTTATTATAATAAAGGGTTTGAAAACCCAACATTACAACTTGAAAAATGCACAAACCCCAATACAACGATAAAATCCCTCTCTCTACTATCCCTATCCTTCCCTCACCCATTTCCCTTTTTTAACCAATTAGTCGGCTTCCCAATTAGCACTTCTTAAAATCAAATGACATATAACATTATTTGATACAACCAAAGAACTAATCTCCCTAACAATAGAATCATAGCATGAAGGACAGGAAGAGGAGTTTTTAATCCACTCTAAAGCTACCGAGCAATCACTTTCCATAATAAGACCACTTGTCACGCCCTCAGAACTTTTAAGCCTAAACTGTCGCAATATCAGAGTTCAGGTCTGACGGGTCGTCCGACCTTAGATGCTTCTTGATACTTCTGGGTCTTCTCTACGACTAAGTAAGCCTTACCGAAGCCTAGTGAGCATGCAAACTCACAAAGGTTGGAACCAAGCCCTCAAGGCTTCTAGGATGCGGAAGCTTTAACACCAACGTGGCTACTCCAAGCCACCAAGGTTGGACTATGGTGTGGAAGTGCAAATACAAGTGTGACTACTCCTGGCCACCAAGATAAACAACAACACAGAAACATGGGAACAAAGAACACTGAAACTAGAGTAAAACCTCACTCTGACTCAAAGAAGAGTATCAATCCCGCTCTGATCGCCTTCAATTCAGCTAAGATTGGAAGACCTGGAAAAAACGACAACTATGAGTGAGAAAGTTATTTCGAGAGAGAGAGGAGCGGAATGGCACTGAGACCTTTGGCAGAGGCACAGTGATGTCTGGAGGTGGATCGTGGGTGGCATTCGTAGATAACCTTAGTAGGAGAGTGCAAAGGAGTGTATTATGGGATCGTTTTAGCCTTCATGGCAAGGTGATTAAAGTGTTCATTCCATTTGTTAATAGGAGACTGAATTATAAGGATAAGACTTTTGCCTTTGTGCACTTTGCAAGCAAGGAGAAGATGAACAACGTCTTCGTTGATGGGAGGAGAATATCGGTGTCGACTGCGAAATATCAGAGGAGTAGTTTTCTGGGGAACTTGAAGAGCATTGGTGTTGCAGAGATTGGAGGTGTAGGTGTGGGGATATTGAAAGGGAAAAGTGCAGTATGTCTAGAGGCTGAGGTAGGAAAGAAGGAGATGCTGAACAGTTCCATGATGGTAGAACATACAAGGATACGATAGTGGGTGTGAAAAAAGTTGAGGGTAACACAGCTGGAAGTTTTGGAGATAAGAGGGAGGAGAAGAAGCCTTTGGAAGTCTTCATTCCAATGGAGGAAAGGTCATGGTTGAGATCGTCTTTAACTGGTATATGCAAAGAGATTTTTGAGGTCGAATTTGTGCAGAGGGATTTAAGAAATGAAGGAATTAATGTCAAGGTGGTTAGATGGGGATATGTGAAAAATGCATGTTTGATAGTATTCCAGTCGGTGGAGGAGAAGGATGCAACGGTGGAAGTTAAGTGGGAGGCCCTAGCCTTTTGGTTTGAAAGGTTGGAGCCTGTGATGGAGGAGAAGTGTGTTTCATTACCTTATTGTGCAGTATCCATGATCGGTGTTCCATTAAATTGCTGGTCAATTTCATTCTTTACCTGTTGTCGAGATGGGGTAAATTAGTGAAGATTCAGGAGCAAACGGCACAAAGAGTAGATTGCAGGGTGGCTAAGATGTTGTTAAGGGTTGAGAGTCCGTTTGACATTCCTCCCCAAGTAACCATTAATACTTATGGAAGGTCTTTTATTATTAAGATTAAGGTGGAAAGTAGCGATGACTTCTTTCCTCAGCTTGATGATGGGGATAAGGAAGACGGTTCTGGAGGAGGAACAGTGGATCCTTGGGAGGAGTCCTCGTCGGAAGGAAGCAAAGGGGATGATCGAGGAGGTCTGCAAGGGCAGTTGAATATCCAACCGATGTCAGAATCTCTGAATAGGGTTGAGGAGTGGGTTCGAGGTACTTCACAAGGGAGTGGTTCACTTAATGAGGGAAATTTGAAAAAATAAGGTTGAAGGCAATGAGAGTTTTAATGTTGACATTGGGAGTGAGGGGACAGAACTAGGGGAAGGTTAGAGTAATCAGAAAATGGGGTTTTTTCTGAAGGGAGAAAAAGAGTGTCTAGTTTAGCAGGAGACATCTCGGGGCAAGATAAAGTTGTCCAAGATGATGGGCTGATTTCCAGCAATGGTGAGTTACAGGTGTTTGGGCCTGAGCAGGAAAGTCCAATATCAAATACAAATGGGACTAAGACTGCAGTTTCTAAAAAGGTCACACAGGAAGAATTTGGTATACAGATTGGGCATGTTTCTTCGACTCAGCGAGTCCTTCTAGGAGAAGTACGTCGGTTAGTAAAGCAGATAGAGGTTTTTATAACAAGGTTTATGCTAGGAGGTGGGATGTTAAAAGTTGTGGTGGTAAGGATGCTGATTATGATTCTGAAAATGAGAAACAGGGGGTGGCAGAAGCATTGGAATGTTGGAATGTCTCGAAATTGTTGGGGGTCAAATTTAAAGGAGAAAAAGATTTTGTGTCCAAAGTTACTTCTATGGTGAAAGATAGAGATGATTAAGAAGAGGTGGTAGGATTATGGGATTATGGTAATAAGTGAAGTATGATGGTAGAGTGGTCTATTATGTGTTGGAATGTTAGGGGTTTGGGTAGGAAGGTCAAAGCCCGAGCTATTAGGAGATTTGTGGAGGAGAAAAAACCTATATTTTTATTTCTTCAAGAATCAAAACTGGAAAAGGTCAGTTCTTTGTTAGTAAGGAAAATGGGAGGCAAAATTCTTACTGGTTCGGTGGTTGTGCCTGCTGTAGGTTCTGCTGGTGGCTTAATAACTCTGTGGAATCAGAAGGTTTTTGTGGTTAAGGAAGAGGTTATCCATAGTAGATTTGTGGCAATAAAGGGATGGATGGATGGTGGACCAGATATTTACTGTTTTGTAAATGTTTATGGTCCAAGTGTGGAGGCTGATAAGGAGATGTTTTTTAGGGAACTAACTTCCTTTCTGGATCAGGTGGAATGTCCAGTTTGCATAGGTGGAGACTTTAATGCCATTTTGACTCGGGAAGAGAAACGGGGAGGTGCTGTGAATTCGGTATCAATGAGTCTTTTTCGAGATTTTGTTTCTAGAGCAAATTTGATTGATTTGCCTTTAGTCGGAGGACAGTTTACGTGGTGTAATAATAGGGAAACTGTCACTTTTAAGAGGTTGGATCGGTTTTTGGTTGATCAGAAATATTTTTCTTATTTTCCCAAGATGAGTCAAATTTTGCAACCAAGGTCCGTTTCTGATCATAATATTATTGTGTTGGAGAATAAGGAATGTAATTGCGGTCCAAAGCCGTTTCGTTTGTTTAATTATATGTTGGAGGAGGAAGGTTTTAGTGAGATGGTGAAGAAGGAGCTGCTCAAATTCGGTACAAAGGAGAAGGCATTGTCCATTTCCAAAATTCTTAACCGGGTGAAGGACGAGGCAAAGAAATGGTCTAATAAGGGTTATCTTCAGTTACCAGGACAAATCAGATTGTTGGAGAAAGCTATTCAGGAAATGGAAATGGATTTGCAACAAGGGATTTCCAGGGGGTCAATGAAAGCTATTGTGGAAGCAAAGAGAGAATTATGGGAGCTACAAAAGAAGGAAGAATCGATTTGGCTGCAAAAGTCTAGGTTGAAATGGAGTTTGGAGGGTGATAAGAATACTAGGTGTTTTCATCACAGTGCAGCAGTTAGAGGGAGGATAAATTGCATTAAATTCCTCAAAGTTGATAATGAAGTCATAGAAGATCCAAGATTAATTAAAGCCGAAGTGGTGAAGTTCTTCAAGGGGCTGTTTAGTCAAAAAAATACACTGGGGGCAGAGGAATTAAATCTGGAATTTCTTAAACTTTCAGAAGGTCAGTGTTCATCATTGGAGAAGCCATTTACTGAAGAGGAAGTTTGGGAAGTGATTGTTCATGCGGATAGTAATAAAGCTTCGGGTCCGGATGGACTGAATTTAGGGTGTTTTAAGAAGTTCTGGAATTTCTTGAAGGAAGATGTGATGCTGTTTTTTAAGGATTTTTTTGAGGGAAAGGAGTGGGAGTCGGAGGTGAATTATTCCTTCATTTCCCTTATTCTTAAGAGAGCAAATCCGGAGGGGTTGGAAGATTTTAGGCCAATTAGCCTAGTGGGGGGATTATATAAAGTTCTTTCTAAGGTCTTAGCGAGAAGATTGAGTTTGTGTATTAATGATATTATTAGTCCGTCTCAATTCGCTTTCATTCCGGGTAGAAACATATTGGACTGTTCGTTTATTGCAAATGAAAGTATCGACTATTGGAGAAAGAAAGGGTTGAAGGAAGTTGTCTTCAAGGTGGATTTTAAGAGAGCATACGATTCGGTTGATTGGTCAATTTTGTTGCAAGTAATGAGAAAAATGGGGTTTGGTGACAAGTGGAGGTCTTGGATGTTTCAATGTATATCAACAGCCACGATTTCTATAACACCCCCAACCCGTATCCGACCCGGATACGAGTATGAGGTGTCACATAGACTTTTCAAACTTTGACTCTTGACAAAATTCAAAGAATTTTTAAACATTTCATTAAAGTAAAAGCGGTTTAGTTACATAAACTGACCACAATAACCAAAAATCAATCAGAGCATATTTAATTCAACCAATTAATACATGCCAAATATACTCAAAATAGCCAAAAAACATTTAAATCCTCTATTTTCTGATCTGAAATTTTGTAAGGGAGGTGCTGACATGTCTTACTCTTCTTCTCTTCTCTTCTTGCTTCTGTACCCTACTTGTGAAACAATCACACGCTAAGTCGAAGACTTAGTGAGGCATAAAAACTTATAATGCACTTTATAACATATACCAATACATGCATGTTCTGTTCTATCATGTTATACCAAATTACATGATTTCCTCGTATCATATAAAATCATATCAGATTAATTACAGTAAATACATACATACACATAACTCATCATTAACAGTTTATCATGTAATCACATACTTTTATGCTTAACATTTTCAATCAAACACTATACACACACAACATCATATAATTTCTATAACATTTATCATATCACTAACATATATTTGTTTATATCTCTTGATTAGCCCATGTACATATGTGAGAACTATAGATATGTGAGTTTATGGAGGTTGTGCACTAATGCCGTCACCACAGCTCATATAAATGCACCGAAGTGCCACATAGAATTGCACCGTAGTGCCGCGTAGAATTGCACCGTAGTGCCATATAATAATGTCCATAAGGACCACATATCATTCCTTAAGAATCATATACATATACTAGGGATCAAGTATGTGTCTCACCAGACTTCACACATGTTCCAAAGAATACATATATGTCCCGAAGGACCACATATCATTCCTTAAGAATCATATACATATACTAAGGATCAAGTATGTGTCTCACCAGACTTCACACATGTTCCAAAGAATACATATATGTCCCGAAAGACCACATATCATTCCTTAAGAATCATATACATATACTAGGGATCAAGTATGTGTCTCACCAGACTTCACACATGTTTCAAAGAATACATATATGTCCCGAAGGACCACATATGACCCCTAGCTCTCATGACACATAACATGGGCATTGTCATTTATATCATTTCATATTCACACATGCATATTAATTATCTTTTATCACATGTCTGATCTCTTATAATCATGTAATCACATAGCTCATGTCATTTCTTGTAAAATCACGTATATCATGTAATACATATAACTTATACACTTTCTCATATGTTCACATGGTTCACATCACATGAATCATATCTTTTCATATAGTTTATGCTTTATTCTCTTATATTCCCATACATGTAATACATATCAAGCATGGTTACACAACTCCTTTCGATATAACTTGCATGTACCTATATTCTTTTTCATATACTCACATAGTCATAAAGTATAATATTTCATATAACCTCATGAAACAACTCACATGGATACATACTCAAATACTCATAGTTACATATCACTTAAATTATTCATATTTACCTAATCGATGGTCATATAGCTTTTATCACCAAGTCACTTATCTAATCTCTTATTCTCATATGTTCATATTTATCATATAACACATAAGTTTTATTGCATATTTATATCTCATTCCTACATCACTAATTCATAATTTAATTTACATCATATCATCTACCTTATTCTGTATTTCTTAGTATACACTTAAATTACCTAATCTACATTATACTTATAAACCTGAATATATTACTTCTATTATTTCTTTTATGTACAATTTAATCTATTTACTTAATTCAATTCCGTACAACTCCTATAATCATTTCATCACTCCATAGCTTCTATTATACAACTAATGTATCATAATTTTATTTAAGCATATGAATCTTTCTCCTCTATCTTATCTTATATGCTCATAGTATCACTGAAGTTCAAGTCTCCTAGTTAATATATTATTTATGTAACCTTTGCTTACTTAGTTCATATCCTTTCTCATAAACTCACTTTTACCATATTCTCATATTATTACTTAAATTATCTCATAACATGTATTCACGTAGTAATATTTCATTTATATATATGTATATATCAAAGATCTTATCACATAACTTATCTTTTATATTCATATAATTTATTATCATATCATATGGTTTATATCATCATAACATATCACATATTCACATCAACCATATAATACATATATACAATAACATGTCAACACATATAAATCATACACATATATACTTCTATTTATGAATTCATGCATTTTACTATGGAAATAGACTTGTCGCAAGTCTTATTTCCATTTAACATCATATAATACTAATATGCATTCACCTGGCCTCACTAGTCCATTTCAATCTCTTATATTCCCTTTTTATCGATCTTACTTGTCAATGATTCCGGAACTCGTTTAGGCTCTGAATCTACATAATTATACATTTTAAAACAATTATTAGATACCTACACCTTGTAATTTGATACTAGCAACTTAAACGAACTTATTAAACCAATATTTACAATTTTCCTTTAGGGGGAATCGGTTCCCTCTTGTGGGGGTATCGGTTCCCCCTTGACATTCTGTAAATTCTGGTTCGTTTGAGGGGGTATCGGTTCCCCTTAAATGGGTATCGATTCCTCTTGCCCAGAAATCACATTTTTGAGCTCGAAATTCACTTCATTTCAGCTTAAACCTTCATTTTTTTACTTCCTTTAATATTCCTAACTTTCATACACATTTAAACTCATTTTTATTCCATAATCACTTCTTTAAACCCAAAATTCCATCATTTACATGGCATTCAAGAATCACACTAAATTTTCAATGTGTTCTAATTCCAATTCTAACACTTCATACTTCTTAATTAGATTGATGACAAGTCAAATTCATCCATAAAACTTCAACAACCATACCATATCAAAATTTCATCTTAAAACTCATATTACAAATTCCTTCTTACTTCCTTTATCTTATTGTTTAAATCCCATATAAGCTTTCCTTAAGCTTATTTAATACCCAAAGAATCAAAACTAAGCTTAAAACTCAAGAATTAACCAACTGAAATTAAACTTACCTTTGCAATGGAGCTTACGGGAAGAGAGGAGGAAGGAGATGACCCAGCTCCAGATCTTTCTTTTCTTCTCACCCTTTCCACGTTTTTATTACCTTAAAAGAAAGATAAAAATCTTTCTGGTCAAATGACCATTTTACCCTTAATTTCCTTTAATAATTACTAAATAACCTTCATCATATATTTCCAATAATCATTAAATTATTTCATTCTTCTACGTTAGTCACCAAATTCTGAAACTTTTCAATTTAGTCACTAACCCGGTATTGCGGATGTTACAATTTCAGTTTTGGTTAATGGGTCACCTACGGAGAAATTTAAAACAGCTAGAGGACTAAGACAGGGATGTTCGCTTTCTCCTTTGCTGTTCAATTTGGCTGCGGAGTTGTTGTATTTGTTGTTGACTAAAGCAATAGAAATGGACTGTTTTCGGGTTTTGATTTAGGAGTTCAAGACAGGGCATTCAAGTTATCACATCTACAATTCGCGGATGATCTTATAATCTTCAGTAAGGGTTCCACCCGTGATTTAAGGAATGTTAGGAGAGTGCTACTAATTTATGAGCTTTTGGTGGGGTTGAAGTTAAATTTAGTTAAAAGTAGGATTTATGGTATTAATGTTGAGGGTGGAGAGTTGGCTACTTGGGCAAATGATATTGGCTGCTCGGTGGGTTATCTTCCATCAGATTATTTAGGCTTACCTTTGGGGCACAGGAGGAACTCGGTTGCTATGTGGGAGCCAATAGTGGCGAGATTTAATGCGAAATTGAGTGGGTGGATGGCTAATTCCTTATCGTTAGCAGGAAGGGTGGTGTTGGTTAAATCGGTACTCTGCTCTCTCCCCGTCTATTTTCTGTCCATTTTCAGAATTCCAGCTTCTGTGTTACTAAAACTTAATTCTATCATGGCTGTATTTCTGTGGGGGGGTTCGGCGGATAAGAAAAAAATCCATTGGGTCAACTGGAAGTTGGTTACTAAATCAAAAAAATTGGGGGGTTTAGGGATCTCGAACTTATCACTGTTGAACAGAGTTTTGCTAGGGAAATGGGTATGGAAGTTTGCATCAGAAAAGAGGTCTGGGTGGAAGAGAGTGGTGTGTGGTGTTTATAATCTGGACTCAAATTCTATTATGATGGGGAATTCCTGGACAGGTCGTGCATCGTGGATTTGGAAAGGTGTGGTAAAAACTTCTTCAACAATGATGGTTTTGGGGATTATGTTAGACGAATATGCGTTTGAAGACAGGGAATGGGGTTGCTGTGGAGTTTTGGAATAACGTTTGGTTGGGGGAAGTTCCTTTGAAAGTTCTGTTCCCTAGACTTTTTGTTCTTTCTAACAATAAAGAGGGCAAAGTGATGGAGTTTGGGGAGAATAATGACTCGGGTGGGTGTGGGACATCCAATTGAGAAGAAATTTTGCTGATTGGGAATTTGAGCAATGGTTACAGTTGATTGCTATGTTGAATAATATCTCCCTATTTACTGATGTAGATGATTGTTGGATTTGGTTAGGGAATGGAGAGGTATACAGCGAAATCTTGTATCAATACCTTCATTGATCAAGAAGAGTCTGGGCAAATCAACAAAATTGGGATAAGCATATTTGGGTAGGGATTGCACCTCCAAGGGTGGAAACGTTTGTTTGGCAAGTAGCACATCAGAGATTACCGGTTAAAGAGGAATTAGTGAAGAGAGGAGTGACAGAGATTATTGATCATCTATGTGTATTGTGTGGTAGTGAAGTGGAATCAGTTTCACATTTATTTCTGCATTGTAAGATAGTGTGGGGCCTGTGGTCAACATTTTTGAAAATGTGGAATGTGTCTTTGGTGATTTCAAAGCATATCACTGATTTTTTATTTTGTGGGATGATTTAATGCCTAATTCTTCGATCTGGAAGTTCATTCCAAGGGCAGTGATGTGGTCAGTGTGGAAATGTAGAAATGAAATTATCTTTCAGAATGGAAAGCTGGATTTGGTCAGACTGTTTTTCATCATTCGATTTAGAGTAGCTTCCTGGTTTGTTGCAAGGTTCAAAGATGTGGTTATTCCTTTAGATTCACTAGTAGGTGATTTAAAACTTGCCGATTCGAGGGAAAAGAAACGTCAGGACTGCTCTCAATCTTCTTGCTGGGTTCCTCCCCCGATGGGTTCTTAAAGCTAAATGTTGATGGAGTGATGGTTTCGGGTTGGGATAAAGGTGGTATTGGAGGTCTGGTTCGGGATACTAAAGGTGTGTTGCTTCAGTGGTTCTCTGAACCAGTAGGGGGAGGTCCGCCTATCATGGCAGAGTTGTTGGCGATTAAGAGGGGGCTGTGTCTTATGGAAGAGCAAGGTTATGTTCTTAATAAGAGGTTTATTCTGGAAACTGACTCAATTAATGCTTTGAATTGGATCAAGAATCCGGGCTTATGCCCCCTTTGTTTCTATCCTTGGTGAACGATATAGTTGAGCTGTTGGCAAGAAAGGATATTATTATAAAGCATATTTTGAGAGCGGCAAACTGGGAAGCTAATAAACTAGCTAAAGATGGGATAGGGTGATTCTTGGTTTATATTGGTTATGTTGTTTTGTAGGAAATGTTATATTCTGTGTTGTAAGGTTTTGGAGTTAAGTCTTATGTTCTTCATTTGGAGGTTTTGGAGTCTGTTAGGCTCTACCTATGTATTATTGTTTTTATGAATAAAATTTTCTAGGCACTCTTTTTCTTCTTCCTTAATCCTTCATGTTACTCACATAACATGGAGGATTAGAAAGGGATTTTTAATGAGGCCACTATTCTATCAAAAAAAAAAAAGATTGGAAGACCTGGACCCACCAATTCTGAAAAAAAAACCAAGGTGCAACTGCTCGAATCCCTTAATAAACCATCAATGCCCCTTTTTTCAATCGCTAATTACTGCACCGTCTACATTAACCTTGAAAAACCCTTCGGGAGGGGGAGTCCAACCAGTGAATTTCGCTTTAATCTTCCGAGGGAGAGACAGCGAATCCGCCAAACAAGGATCACCAGTAAGGGTGTCTAACGGCACTGCCGATTGCGGGTATTTAACTAAAAACCAGGCTGCAATTCTGAATTTGGTTAAGAAGAATAATTGAAGACAATCAAATAAACCATTTTCGAACACAACATTATTCCTAGCTTTCCACAGAGACCACAAAACAGCCCCTGGAATGAATTTCCAGATTCTGGAATTGGGGACAAAATCATCCCAAGAAAATAACAAAGCCTTCAGATCACTTGGTATGACTGTAGATAAATTCCATAATCGAAAAAATTGATTCCATAATTCCCAAACAGCTTTGCACTTGCTGAACAAATGGCTAGTAGATTCTGGAAAAAGCTTGCATAACGGATAGATATTATCCTATTCAGCCAGCACCCCTCTTTTCACTAGCTCTGCCTTGACTGCTACTAGGCCTGCAAACGAACCGAACGCACACGAACGGAAGTATGTTCATGTTCGTTCATTTAATAAATAAACGAACATAAACGAACACGAACATAAACGAACAAATTTTTTTTGTTCATGTTCGTTTATTAAGGAATATAACTTTTTCATGTTCGTTCATTTAATAAATAAACGAACATAAACGAACACGAACATAAATGAACACGAACATAAACGAACATAAACATTGGAGACCCTAACTAGGGGTGTAAACGACAAGAAACGAACATTTTCGAGCTCAGCAATACTCGAGCTCGACTCGAACTCGAAAACTTTCAAAGTTAGCCCAACTCAACTCGAAAACATGAACATAAGTATTGCTGGTGGCGCAGTCACATAGGGTTCCGACGAAGTGGATGTGACGGTGCTGGGTATGCAGCTTATGGATCGTTCAAAAAGAACTAAACCATGTTAATATTGTTGGGTTTTCCCAATAAAATTGGGTTAATTATGGAGTTGGTTTTCAGAATATCAGATTAATTAATATTTTAAGATACTTACAAATTGGTCACCAAAATTGATTTAAGAAGATTGGGTTAAACATAAATAAACGAACATAAACGAACATAACCGAACGAACATAAACAAACATAACCGAACGAACATAACCGAACGTAAATGAACGAACGAGACCTATGTTCATGTTCGTTCATTTAATTAAACGAACACAAAATCTTGTTCATGTTCGTTCATTTAATAAATAAACGCACATAAACGAACTTTCCGCCGCACGGTTCATGAACGGTTCGCTGAACGTTCAGTTCATTTACAGGCCTAACCGCTACCCTCCCGTGAACCAGCTGCCAAACAAAGAAATCAACCCTTGGAGGGGCTAAACCCTTCCAAACAAAGGTGTTCCAGCTTTTTTTTTCAAAGCTTCCTTTATATGACACTAGCTCCCTACAGGATTTTACCGTGTAAACACCTTCACCATTACCATTCCACATCAATCGGTCATCTTCTGAAAAATCTAGGACAACAAGGCTTAAATCCGACGATTAAAACAAGCCAAAGATCCAACTCCCAATCTGCTAGGTTCCTTCTCAATTTGATGTCCCAAACCCAACCAGATGAACCACAAAACCAAACTCAGCCACCTTACCCTCTTTATTGCTGGACAATGCAAAGAGCCTTGGAAACTTGGTCTTCAAAGGAACATCGGACAGCCAAATATCATGTCAAAAGGAAATAGCATCCCCTCTTCCAACTTTGTAATGGAAGTGAGATCAAAGGCAACCCCCAACATTGTCATCCTTTATAAAATTGTTTACCACTCCCCTCCACATCCAAGAGGCTAGGGGATAATTAACATTGGAAACGGTCAATTCCTTCTCATCTAGATTATACCTGCAACACAATACCTTCTTTCGCCATGAATCCCTCTCAACACCAAACTTCCAGATCCATTTCCCAAGTAAAGCTCTGTTCATGACATTTAAATCTGGAACGCCCAAACCACCTTCATCTCTCGGCAAACACACAGTTGCCCTATTAATCCAATGAATTCTATTGACATTTTTTCCACCACCCCAAAGAAACCTTGCAAAGATTGAGTTGAGTTTCCTGTAAACAGTCGAAGGCAACGAGAAAATTGATTTTTATTTGTGCAGAATATTGGATTTTAATATGCATCTCTCTATGTTTATCCGCTGATGGAATTCTAACCCAGAGACTACCATTAAGTTACTGTTTTATTTGTTTCAGGGACAAGGATGGGTACCACTGGCTTACTGGAAGAGTTGATGATGTTATCAATGTTAGGTATGATATGTTCTGCTGTTATCTGGAAAACAGCCAGCTTGTTGAACGTCTTCACGTTCCTTAGCAGTTAAATAAACAAACCATCTCTTTCCTATTGCCTGTGAATGATGCGATCTTAATTTTTGCAGTGGACATCGTATCGGCACAGCTGAAGTGGAATCTGCTCTAGTCTCTCATCCTCAGTGTGCAGAAGCTGCTGTGGTTGGTGTTGAGCATGAGGTATTCAAGTGGTCTGGTGTATCTATTTAAGAATTATGTACCAATTAGCCAAGAGATATGCTTGTGGTTAGTAAGTCATAACTTTCATTTTTTTTGTTGCTGGTAGGTTAAAGGACAGGGCATATATGCTTTTGTCACTATTGTGGAGGGTGTTTCTTACAGTGAAGAACTCCGGAAGAGCCTTATACTCGCAGTGCGAAATCAGGTTTGAACTTTGAAACTCTTCTTTGAGAATCATGACGAGGAAAACAACATCTGCATTATCTTTGGTCTGAATTTTATAATCTAGTAGTCTAAAGATTATCCATTTGCGACACAGATAGGAGCATTTGCAGCACCCGACAAAATACACTGGGCACCTGGCCTCCCGAAAACAAGAAGTGGAAAGATAATGAGGAGGATTCTGAGGAAAATCGCATCCAGACAGTTAGATGAACTCGGAGACACTAGCACGTTAGCCGAACCTGGTGTAGTCTATCAGCTTATTGCACTTGCTGATTGCTGAAACAATTGCAGGTGTAGAAGGAACTCAGTCAGAGTCGAATGGTGTCGTTTGTGGTTCTTTGATCGATTTCCTTCCAGTTCTAGCTTGGTAGATGAACTGTTAGTTTCTTCAATGTCCATCTTTGGAGGTTGTACTTTAAACCATAGTGCGGTTTTTCATATGGTGCGATGTGAGCTAGGTGATTGTAAACCAATGTACAATTCCACACTGAATTAATCGTCACAAGAATAATTGTAATAATTATCAATTGTTACACGTATAAGTTGTTTTGGTTTTTCACAAGCTTGTGGAGGTAGATTTTGAATCTTGTTTGTCCATTTTATTTTAGAACGAGGGAAGATTTTATAGTAGATCAGTTGAAGCCTGGTCTAAACATGAGGCGTCTCCTTTAGGTATGAAATACCCACTGTTGCTGAAGGATAGTGATTACAGGGATGATGGGATAATGATGTTGGAGAATGCTTATAATAATTTTTTTGGATAGTAATTTGTTGCTGCAGAACTATCACAACTTTGTTGGTTGAAATATTATGAATAAGAATGAGATTTGGATCAATCTACCATGAAGAATTGTTAAAAATTATGTTCATCACGACAGAATTAAACATGTAAAAATCGATAGACACTTCACTTCAAAAAAAAAAAAAGTCATTAATGAGTATCAAACTAAGCTATGTTCGTATTCAACTGCAACTTGATATTTTCACCAAAACTCTTCTAAGAGTAAACTTTGATGGGATTTATATTCAAGGTGGGATTATAGAATATATACTCTCTTTAGCTTGAGGGGAGTGCAGGATGTAGCCGTATAAATCCTAATTTTTTATATGAAACTTGTATTCTTAGAATTATCTGAATAAAAGTTACTATAAGTTCTAAGTAGGCAAGCATCTAGTAGGACTTATGTTGTAAGTCCTAGGAGGACCCTATTGTTGTAATTTTAGCTCACCTTAATATGTCTAATTTTCTCTTGTATACGAAGCTTCGTTTGAGAAAACTTCTCCAAATGACCTTTTTCAACAATCTTTTTTCAATGCAAAAGCACCGTTTTTACAGCTTTTTAGTTTGAGTCAATAATCACGTTTCAAACATGAATTTTTGACTGAAAATGAGTTGTTTGGAAAAACTTTTGCATTTTAAACAGAATTTTTTTGCCAAAATCACTTCCATAATTATTCCCAAATGACCCCGAGAAAACAGAGCAACAAACTTTTTCTTTCCATAAAACTATTTCCTCATTCATAGTAACTACTTACGTGTGACATTTATGATAATGCCCTTGTGTTTGGCTGTACCTTATCAGTTGAAACGGTTTAATTTAATCTTGGTTTTTTGTCCTAATTTCCGAATATAATCTCTTACCAATATATATTTATGAGAGGCGTTACATTTATCGCTCCTATTCAAGCATTGATAGACCCAAGGTTCCACCCACTCAAAACATATGTAGTAGTTTAATCTGAATGAGAGATGTAAAGCTAGAAGACAGATTCAGGTGTTCAGGTTTCCAGTCTGATGGTACAAGGAGTGATGATAAATAAGACCAAACATTGTTGTCTGTTGAAAATTAAAGCATTGATAGGATTGCTGTTTTGAAAATTCAATTGTGATTTTGAGTTCTTGGCTTACATTGTGGATACCGGTTTATCGAGTCCAGAACTACAATAGAAATGTTTATTTTCCTTTAATTTCATTCCTTACCACATTACAAAGATCAAATTAACCATCCACAGCATTCAAATTCTCAATTGAAAGCAAATGGGTATAATTCTTATATTATGGTGCTGTTTGATGTACATAATACAAATTCTCAATCAACATACATATTGCACTATTCAGTTCATAATCATGCATCGCATCTGTGATGATAACTTCAAATCATCGTTGTCGAGCATACAGCTCTGCTTCAACACGATGACGAGCAAAGAACAAAATTCAGATTCTAACCAATGCTGCCTGTGGGATCTATGGTCTTTATTTACAGAAACCAGTTTCAGCATTCTTACAGAAAAGGAGTACTTGTAGGGCTTGCAAAGAAATGTCTGCGGCATACCAACGTTGATTTTCTACAGCTACTCCCAATTAGGGTTTCCAGAAGGGCAGGAGGACCGGTACCTGCCGTTTGAAGCATCTTCTTCACTACGAGGTGTCCATCCAATATCATCAATTCCAGCAGCTTTCTACAACTCTACAGAAAGTTAAAGAGATGTGCTTTAAAATTTACTTTCATGTCAAACAAGCATATTAACAAGGCAAATATTACTGGTTCTATGCATAACAAAATATCGTGATCTCGATACATGTTTGATAGATAAAAGCAAGGCAATTACATATAAATATATAAATTTGGCTATTATCTCTTATCGTGTTCTTTGTGTGTGCATTGGGGATGGGGGGTAAGTATGCCTCCAAGGTGCTCACTTCGCCACCATGACGAAGTAAAATCAGAAGTCAAAAAACAAGAGAGTTCCAAAATCCATATTGGAAGTTCCATGATTGCAAGTTGGCAGAAAAATTCGGGTCTAACTGTTCAAAATATTTTTGTCCGAAAACCTAATTCGTTTACTATATGATGAGCATCAATTATCCATTTTCCCATCTTAGCGCTCGGGGTGAAGCAAGGCATTCAACATAATGGCCACAAGCTTCCGCCTTTAACCTTTTTTTTATAGGAATTAAAGGCCTCATTAAAAACCCCCTTCTTGATTAATAGATCTTGAGAGGAAGCTCCTTAATCAACGGAAGGAGAAAAAGAGTGCCTTAAAAATTTTATTAATATTGAAAATTACATAAGATTTAACCATTACACCAAACTGCATACATAAAACTTAAAAACTCCTCCAACCACATAAACCTGCGCACAGTAACAGAAAAACCACAGTTGTATCCTTACAATCAACTTATCTAACCTGAAGAGAAGGAAAATATAACAGCATACCTGGGGATTTAGTACATCCATCCGGCGGATGATATCATCCTGGTTCAGTGATTGAAGAGAACAAAAAGAAGTCAGAAAAGCATATGACAGAAAAACACATTTTTTGTAACACCCCACCATGAGAAAGCCAACTCCATATGCACACACCACCAAAGCAATGGGCAAACTGCCCAGAAAAAGGGTTGTCCAAAATATGGGAAAATTAGAAAGGAGAAAACACAAACAAATTGAATCTTTTAATCTTAATCTTCGGTTTGACTTCAATTCAACAAAGGTAAAAACCATTTGTTTCAGTTGATTCCAAGTTTGTTATTTAATTTCTGAAATAGTCCAAAGTCATCATAACTACACTCAAAAGAATTGTTATGCATTCAACTTGAACCAATTGACAAGTGGAGAGTCAACTTGAATCCAAGACCACAGAAAACCCAAGACTCGAGAGGTATGACATAACCCCACTTAAAGACTTCCTCATGTAACACAACAGGTGTTAGCATGTCGAAAACCTCATACAGGGTAATAATAGAACAGAAGAACCTACGGTAAACCACTTAAAGACTTCCTCGTGTGTATAACAACAGGTGCCAGCATGTTGAAAACCTCATACAGGGTAATAATAGAACTGAAGAACTTACGGAATGTTAAGTATCCAACCTAAAACCAATTGACTATTGGCGAAGAGGCTCAACTCGGACCACAAGAAAGCTAAAGTTAAAGATATGTGGGAGAACACCACTTGTAAAAATAATTGCAAAGTTGAAAGCCCTTTAGAAAATCCAAAAACTGGGAAATAACCAAGTGAACCAAACTGTTAAAACTTGATAAAAACAAGTTTTCCTTCAGAAACTGAATGTTAAATTTTATTAAAAAAAATAACTAACTGAATTCATGTCAAGCTCCCAAGTTCTTCTGCATTACAACAGGTTGCTGACATTGTTAAAAAGGCTTTTTTTATTAAGTTAAAGAAAAACAGTTCTAAAAGTTCATATCACTTCAAAGTACGAAATTCTTGTTCATCATTTGCTTTAAAAAATTCATGACATTAAATTAATATGAACAGAAAAGCCAGTACCTCCAATATCCCAGGATTTTGCATCACAGTACCAAGAACACGGCGTACAAATCCATTGTAGACGGACTTGTTGATGGTCCCATCTGCATTCACCCAAGGCAATATAGGCACCAACCGCTCACCTGAAAATGGCTTATAAATCATACCCCCACCATTCCCTTTTGATAAACCAACTTTACCATACATGCAGCTTTCATTTGCATTGCTAGTAGGAATGTCATTGGAAGGTAAAGGATGCTCTTCTGGAAGATTAAGAATAGTAACTTTGTGCGCATCACTGCTCCCCAATAACATTGCAGAATCAAGACTCAGATTTTCTTGCTGAAGGACCAAGTTGCCACCATCCTTTTCTTGGCATGTTAGTGACAAAGATGGTTTAAGATCTTGATGGAAACGAGAAATTGTGGCAAGAAAATACTTGGAGTAGTATAAAGCATCAACGACACGAACAGAGTAATAAGCATTGACCTGTATGAAAGCGATCACAACATCAATGCACAAGAATTTGGTAATGAAAAGTTAAGAAATTGTCTAGTGCTTTGAAGAAAGTATAAACTACCAAGCAGTGCTTTTGTCTCCTCCTCCCTAAAAATAATCACTATTGCAAAAAAGCAATACAATTGACTGGTCGTACGTTTGAATCCTACTTGAGGAAATGTGGTTCATTCCAAATTCAGAATGACATTAATGAAATGGTTAGCTAGGACCATTAAGATCAGATGACCCATTCCCTCTGTCTTAGTTTCTATTGCATTCTACCCAAATTAAAGAATTCAGAATGTCAGAATGAGAGGGTTTGCTAGGACCATCAAGATCAGGTAATTCATTCCCTGTGTCTTCATTCTATTGCAATTTATCTCGCTGTATCACATATATTTGACGATCACCATGAATACCTTAGTGTAGGTATCCAGGACAAATCTTTGTTCCATAGGCCAAGGGCTATTTAAAACCAGCCAATTAACAATTCTCAAGATGTACTGGTGCTAGCAAATGTCTCAAAGATGAAGTCATTGATGCCCCATTGCCGATTTGTTTTAACATTTTCCTACTAATAATTTAATAGGTAATACATGTTTGAGAAAAATATTACATACTAATACACAATTTATATTCCAATGGTGTACAACCTTGATAGCTCGTCCAAATGCTTGGAGCGTATCAATGATAATTTCAGGTGTCTTTTCTCCTGCAAGAGGAACATCTCATCATGAACTGAAAGTTACATAAATATATCCTCTTTCGTAAGTATAAAGATGAGACACAAGTACAAAAATGACAAAAGAAATACCTGGAATTTTACAAGACTAAAAACATCTTCTATGCTTAAACCTTGGTCCCCAGCCTTCTGAATTTCAGAGCAAACAGCCTTGATGATCTCAGGACCAAAGTGACCACCTAGTCCTTCATCAGAAGGATTTGACAACAGATGCTTGGTGTAACTAGCCATATCTTCCCAAGGTGACTCACTAGACTTTGATGCTACAGTGACATTACTATTGACCTCAAGCATTTCCTTTATATGGTCCAAATTAGTTGAACTTTCATCATTCGAAAGTTCAGGGTTGAATGTCTCTTCATCCTTGAACAATTCTAAAGCAGTGGCTGTTGGAAATGTTGTGCGATACACGGATACCATGATGCCAGGAAATCCCTTTTCTCGTCGAGAAACAAACTCACCTTCTGCAATGGATTTTAATTTCTTAGCCTTATCTGCATCACATAATTCGTTATCCTCAGCTCTACGTTTAAAGCTTCTCAAGTCTTCAGCTTCTCCAACACCTTCATCTGGTAAGCATGGGGAAAGAGAAAGTTCACCAGAAAAAACCAGAGAAAACAAATGGAGAATATCACCACACTGCAAATCTGCAGTCAGATTAATTCCCCCTTCCATAAGATCTTCTTCTCTTTCACTAATCCAAGCAGAAAAATCAGCTGCTCTCTTGCCTGTATTGCAAGGAAATGGAGACTTGGAAATACTGTGCAAGAACTGTTGAGAAAGTACAAAAGGTTGACCGCAAGTACCACCAATCTGCCAAAAGTTGAAGCAAATAAAGAATCAGAAAAATACAGGTAAATGAGTGAAATTTGAATGGATAGCATCACATTAGAGAGAAGATAAGAAATAATGCAGTTCAAGGAGCTCGCACAGTGACCAAGGGTATGTAAGACGAAGTTGAATTACGATACTAGAGTTCCCACCAAATAAAGACCAGAAAACAGCAGACTAATATGACACCGTTTAACTTGATTAATAAGATAAAAAATACGACCACCCATCCCTTTACTGCTCAAGTTAAAGAGAGAATTGGCACCAAAAGCTAACTATTTAGACGCCAAAGATGGTTTTGTGAACATCATCAGATTTTGTCAAAATGAAAAATAGCTCTAGAGAAATTCATGGATGGTCTGAAGTTGACAAAACCAATCACCAAGGCTCCAAGGATATCTTCTCAAATACCATAAGATTGACTGAAATGAAAAGGAACTCCAGAAAAAGTGGTGAGTATAGATCTTTATTTAATCCTAATGCATCTTATTTCATAAGATCAAGAAGTACGCTCCTTACTAAGTACAAAACAATAAGACCTCTATGTAAATTGCACAGATTGCTATAACAAAAAAAACATTGTAAGTACAATTGATATTTACCATAATTTTTCTATCTCTAAGATAGCTAAAAGCTGCAAACAGATCATGCTCTGAATAACGATGCAAAGTTTCTGAGAGCAAATTTGGAAATTGTGGTGCTGTAGATATGCTTAAAAAAACAAGCTTAAATAGTTCAACAGCATTAGAAACAGCCAACGATTCGTGTACTTGTCTGCCAACGCCATTTCCTACATTCCAAAGCCTAACTAGCTTTTGACGAAAGCAATGGTGTTCTGAACTTCGGATAGAGCCTTTGCGTCGACCAGCACCAGGCATTCCTATATACTCATCTTGGGCGGTTGCCAGAACCATTTCAGATCCTTGTTGGTCCTGCTAGGAAACAAGAAAGAACACAACAATTTCAGAGTACTTATAAACAAGATAATTATAATATACCAAATATCAGGAAAGAATGCCCACTGACGAAAAACAATAAAATCTTTCCAACTCCAATTTGATGAATTTATGAAACCTTTGGAGAACTAATGGAACAAAACATATATGTGGGCCCTAAAGATAAGGAATTACATAAACCTCCGAATTCATGTTTATACTTGACCACTCAGCAGATATCGATCCGACCCTTGCAGAGGCATCCAGTTTGGCAATCTGTTTAAAACGAAGAACATCCTCCAAAGCACTTTTTATTTTTCTGTCGTCAAAATCATCCCATCTTTCCACCTCAAAGTCTGCATCTTCCCCATGTTCGATTCCATAGGAGAATTGAATTGCTGGAAATCGAAGAAGTCTGCAATCACTACTGTCAGACGACGTATTTTGGCTTTTCTCAAGATGCTTCATAAATCGTTCACTAAGCATATTGCATAGCTTCATTAATGCTTTCCTAAATTTTTCACTTCTATTTAGGGATGCCATTCTTCTTGCACAAGCATGAGGAGGTGCTGGTAGGCCAGCAAGTGAAGTCCAATCTACACGGTGAATTTTTGCCCCCATGGCAGCACGGTACCTTGCATACTGGGTTACCAATTCCCTGCATTGAACAAATTAATGTGAAACATGAGGAACCACAATATACTGTAAACATCTTCCACTTCGGACAGTCACTAAACTATATATATCATGAACTAAACCAGATAGACTACCACCAAATGTATAAAATAAAAAAATAAAAACTCCTAATCATGTGGTCCCAAAAAACATCTTAGAACGTAGTAATAAAATTCCTGCTAGGCAAGAATCAATAGTTGTAGATAAGTTACTCAGGATCAAAATAAAATAATATAATAGATCTATCTTTTTTAAAAAAAAAAAATTGTGCTCCTAAGTCCAGTCTCTATTCAGTTTTTTTTTAATAGCAATTGGGCCCCGTTAAAAACCCCCTTCTTAGTTATTGTGTTGAAAAACACAATAACCAAAGGAAGGGGAAAAGGGTGCCCTTAGTTTATTACCAAACATAGGAATTACAACCAAACCGAAACACACAACAAAAACCTTCATACAACAACCCTGAAACCCCAAACTCACACCCTCAACACTCACTACCCTATTTCAGTTTGTTTCTCATTTGCACCCACCCTAAAGAATATATTACTACATTCTACCTGTCCGCTTTATCGGTCCATGATATTCTTTTTTTACGTGTTGACTTCATTTTCGGAAAGAAACTCTGGCTAATTAAGGAATCACACTCCTCGTCTTCTTCAAGTGACCCTAGCTTGTCCATGGCTTCAACATTATCAGCTTCCTGATTCGCTTGAGAGACAGCAGATCCAACTGGAGCTAAAGAATAGTCGTCTTTTAATCCATCAATGCCATCAGGTAATGCAGCAACCTCCTTTACATCTAATTGTATGGATCTTGCATCAGCTTTTATACTTCCTTTTGATTTCGCGGTTGAGCCTCTCTTTCTTTTCCGATTAGATGACCGTTTATATCTTTGTCGTTGATACTGCTCTTTATTGCTATTTGGAAAACCCCGAAATCTATTTAGGCGCTTTTGCTGCTTATCATAATATACACGAAGCACCTGTAAATAAAAAATAAATTGGTTTAAAGCAAACAAATGCTAAAAGCTGATTTGACACTAATGGTATCGTAGGATGACAGGGAGTTGTTGGTTGTATCAAATAACGCTAAGCAAAATATAATTTACCTGCTGTAAGGTCAGGCTAAGATCCTTTGCAATTTTTTCACAGTCTCTATATGAAAGTTTTTCATTTAAGTCATCCTTCACAATTCGCTTTAGGAGCTCAGCACGCTGAACAGCAGTCATAACTCGATCTGAGACCCATGATCGATTAAGGAAAACCTGAAATAACCAATATCTAAGTTTGCTTTCACATTTCACATAGCAGGCTATTACAATGGATATAGATGCAAGTAACACCGTATACTACTTATAAAAAACAAAAAAGTTGTCAAACCTTGTCGAACGCTTATAGCCTACACGAGAATTAACTACAATTATAAATAGGAAATTCTTCTTAATCATCATAATACACACACTAAATACCTGATGTGACAGCTGAACGTAGCATCATGCTGACATTGTAAATTTTTAAAATGAGATGAAATCTAATAAATTCAACAAGGACATCTCCCATTTTTACAATCTTTTCTTACAATTAAAATTCAAAATAATGACTTTTATGTTTTATTTGTTCAAATATTAACATAAACCATGAATTTTTAGTCTACAAATTTCTGTCTAGCGCATACCTCATGAACAGCAGATCCAGGGAATGCATGTAAAGCAGCTCTTGGGTCAGCAGCCGCATAGCAATATTCCAAAGTTTTCCAATAGTCATCAACAGCTTCTCTATTAGACAAGATGAAATCATGCCTGATTCTTGGACGAAGATCAAGAGATTTAGAAGTAGATGTGGCAACCCATGACAGTGGTTCCTCTATGTAAGGTTTAAGCTCCATAGCATGGGTCAAATTGGCATGTGGTACCTTTAATCTGTTATCTGAACATTCATCAGGTACCAGCCGAATCAACTACATCATCAAATAATGTCAGTCGAAGAAACAGTAATCTACGATACAGAAGCATAGAGAGAAACTAATCCAGAAAGAATAATTTAAATTACTACCATTATATTCATCCATTAAAAATTTAAATTCTGCTAATGCCTACAAAACTTTGCTATCATTATATTCCTAATAACCTACGTTCATACAAACAGATACATGGAAGAAGACAAGAAAAAAGGGAAGTCTTCAAGCAGATATTTCAACCATCAATATAACATTAAACCAATTACAACAATAACTACAAATAAGGCATTCTTCCAGAGCAGCTACCACTTATTTTAAGTTCAAGGCTTGAGCCCAAATGCTAAAATTTACATTCTAGGATCAATAACTTAAAGCAGCCACAATTGCCCTACAATAAAAGCCACTAATATGTTGATCACATAATTGGGTAGAATACAACCCAGATTATTCATAGAAAAACAACTAAATGAATTCAAAAAAGAAAGCATGGTGAATACATTAATGACACAAAATTGCCAGAGAATGATATATTCCCACATGATTAACCATTTAACCTAATGGAAATTTGGCTAAGTAATTGTACCTTCAAGCGCCGTAGGATGTCAATGAGCAAAGAAAGTCTTACAGTTGCCTGAGTATCCATTAGAAGCTTATACTCTTCAATGTGAAGATCAGAAAGACAAAAGCCTTTGTTACACTTGTCAATCATATCGTCAAACTTCAGAGCAGTTCCAACAACTTGTAAGAAAAGTTCAAGTGGGATAGCTTTTATGGCTGCTTCCAGTGAAAATAAAATGCATGAACCATGAAGATTTTTCTGATCATGCAGGTGTTTGTCAAGTGATAAATCATCATCCCAACCATGAAAACTACTCAAGAATCCCCATAAAAACCGATGTAGCAGTTTTGAGCGAACCATTTTTGCCAGCACAAAACCATTGGCACGAATGGCTTCTGATTTAGCAGCTTTGGCATCTGAATCAACATGGCCCTGAGTTCTCTGGACACCATCTAATACAGGAATTGAATCATTGCTTTTCAGCTTCGATGTTCCATGGCCACGGACTTGCATTTCAAATGATCTCAATCTGTCATGAATTTCACTTATCAGTTCTTGATTTAAAGCTTCAACAGATGGGTGCAGAACCACCTGAGTAATACGGCTTCGTCCACAATTCGTCACAACAGGCACATTAATGTGCACGCATTTGCAGTGCCCTTGTTGCTGAAGCTTCTTTAACAATCGATCAACTGTCTTCCTATCCAATTTTGTGCTCTTGTCCTTCTCAAGTTCCACAAGCCTTCTATACAATTCGGCTCTCAAAAGAAACTTCTCATCCTGCACAAGGAAACTAAAATTATATTTGTATCTCTGGAAAATATTATGAATGGGAAACAAGGTTGTAATCTCAAACTATGTTACCCAGGCTGGGGGTGAGTATCAAACACGGGCATATCTCTGACATAGGTACACTCAATTTTTTTTAGTTTTTCATGTTTCTGGAGGATCATACCCGCATAATCAATTCCTAATATATGTCAGACTGAGGGGTTGATATGGGTACCAAGGAACATGAATAGCTTATGTAACACAGATCCCAATATAAGCCTCCAGTCTAGTGTTGTCAAGGCGTATGCCGAGGCATGCCTGCACCTTCTGCCTCAACATCATTCAACAAAAGTGCCTCAAGACCCTTTCAGGAAAGCCCATTTGATGCACGCTTTTTCTCAAGGCAATAGACATAAAAAAGCTGCCTGATTGAATTTCTTTTAAGTTTTTTTTTTCACTTTTTCATTTGATAGACCTTTACTAGTAATAGGCTACAATATCAAGTTCTATACTTCGTAATATTTGAGTATTCAACAAACATCGACCATAGGGAAATCATGCGTATTGACCAATAAAAAATTGCATGTTTTGTAGATAAATTAGACTCCACTTTCGAGTTTATATATATATATATATTAGAAAAAACTCACACATACATACTGTGCTTTACTTCACTTAGGCTAGCGTTCTTTTTGCGGCTTGCGCCTGAGGCAATATAAGGGTTAAGCGCCTATAGTGCGCCTTGCACCCTTGAAAACATTGCTTCATCCAAGTGGTGGCATAAAAAAATACCTGTAAACGTCCAAGTATTCTTTGCTCCCTTCGAGCACCATCAGCAGTCAGAACTTGACTTGAATATGTCTGATAAGACCCGGAGTCAGATGACTTCAACAAATCAAGACCTATTGGTTTTGGTGGAGAAGCACATATTTGGCTCTCTGTCATAACTAAATCAAGTTCTGCATCCTGGGCAGTATTACTTTGCTCACTTGGAAGCCTTTGCACGTTGTCTGAATATAAAACAATATTGTTAGTTTCTCCAAGGGAGCTGCAGGAAATTTCAGTATCATTTTCCATATCATTCACTTTCACAGGAGTATCGACTGCAGATGTTGAAGGATTATATTCTATAAGATTCTGGTTCGATTCATCAGGCACTTCTGAATGGCCACAATCAAGACTAGAAATCTGCTTGTCATCATTCGTATCATTTGATTTAGTCAAAAATGCATTTGATGATTTACAATAAGAATTCCCAGATGTCCAAACTCGATAAGCAGTAGTTTTTTTAAGGCTTTCAGCTTGCAGGTGCATCCCAAACCGAGAGAACATGTTAAAGAATCGAGAATAGCTCTTTTTCTTATCAATTCCAAGCCTCTCACAAACCTGCTCATACCATATATCAATTTAAAAAGGTTACAGTTTGGATACAAATGGCATGTTTTAAAGGGAGCTTCATGCAAAAACAGTAATTTAAACTACACAAAATAATATGGTTAAAAATAAAAGAAGCCAAGTCAAAAGCTGAAATAAATATAAATTAGATAATTACAGCAATGTAGCAGCTACAGCATCTTTCAGGCATAATCAGAATGCATTTAGGCATTGACTGTGCATGAGTCAACAAATAATCTTTTACTTCTTTTGGGACAAATGAGTGGTAGAGAGTAGTGGCCCCAAGCATAAACATTTTTTTTTATAGAAAGGAGAGGCCTCATTAAAAAAACCCCTTCATAACCATCAAGCTACAAAGTAACTCAACGGACATTGGAAGGAGGAAAAGAGTGCCTCACATTTTAT
This sequence comes from Hibiscus syriacus, assembly GCF_006381635.1. Lineage (NCBI taxonomy): Eukaryota > Viridiplantae > Streptophyta > Magnoliopsida > Malvales > Malvaceae > Hibiscus > Hibiscus syriacus. The sequence continues at coordinate 268,795 of NW_024063527.1, read as the reverse complement.
TGCTAAAAAAGGAATTACACCACATACATCACCAGGAAATTACAACCATAGTCAACCATAATCCTAATCGCAACCCTCTAAACAACTATAAAATACCCAAACAAAGGTACAAACAAATTATCCTATACACTCCTTGGCCAAACTGTCAGCCTCCCAATTGACACCTCTTTACAAACCTAATAATAACACTACGATCCAACACACAATTTACAATTTCCTTAACTAATTGGGAAAACAAAACAGGGCACGCCCCCGGATTCTTAATCCAATTTACTGTAATTGACGAACCTGTCTCTATAATTAACCGATCCTTTCCCTCCCATTCTGACCCCAAAAAGAAAGCTAAACCAGTTTGAATGGTCTTCAACTCGGCTAAAATAAGCGGGACTGGACCAGCAGGAATGGAGAAAGAACCCAGCATCTTGCTCTTCTCATCCCTAAGGATTCCACCAGTCCCACTACTTTTCCAGTCTCTGCTCTCTGCTCCATCCACGTTAACTTTAAAATAACCAGGGGACGGGGGACTCCACAAGTCCGATGAGGAGATTGACTTCTTAGACCATGTACAAGAATCAGCCAACGCCGGATCAGCGACTAGACAGTCTAGGAGAACTGGAAAATTCAGAAATTTCGCTGAAAACCAAGCTGTCACTCTAAATCTCGATATAAAGAACAAATGGGTACGATCAAGTCTTCCTTTCTCGAAAACCAAATGATTCTGACACTTCCATATAGACCACAATACAGCTCCCGGAATAAAATTCCAAATTAAAGACTTTGGAGCTAAGCTGCCCCATGAAGATAAGAGGACAGTAGGATTATCTGGAATAACAGAAAAAACATTCCGACACCAAAAGAAACTCACCCATAAGCCCCATGCAATTCTACAAGAAAAAAACAAGTGAGAAACCGTCTCTGTATGTAAACCACATAACGGGCATAAAATATCCACAGTCCCATTTACACCGCGCTTTATAATTTCAGACTTGACCGCCGCCATTTTTTGATGCAATACCTTCCAAATAAACGCCTCCACTCTAGGTGGCACAAAACCAATCCAAACTAGCTTGGACCAAATCGGTTCCACCTCAGATCCTCCTGACATTAGTTTAAAGCAAGACTTAACCAAGTAAGCACCTTCACCATTTCCTGTCCATACACAGCTGTCCTCCACGTCATTCCGAGGACACATAGTACTTAACAATGACAAAAGCTCAACCCACTGCTCGATCTCTCAGTCAAATAAATTCCGTCTCAACTGAATATCCCAGCACCAATCCCCTGCATTATAACAACCAAACTCGGAAATTTTTCCTCTTTTATTAACATAAAGAGTAAACAGCCTCGGAAATTTCTGCCTAAGGGGAACATTGCATAACCACTTGTCGTACCAAAACAGAATGTCATTCCCCTTTCCGACTTGCACCTGAAAATGATTTTGAAAACAGAGGCCAAATGCATCATTCCACCAGCAATTGTTAATCACTCCCCTCCAAATCCAAGATGATTGAGAGGACACAACATTATCCATCAACCAGGCTCTGTTATCCAATTTATACTTGCAGCAAACCAAGTTCTTCCACCAAGACTCCTTATCAACAGCAAATTTCCATGCCCACTTCCTTAGGAGAGCCCTGTTCATTAGTTTCAAATCAATAAGACCCAATCCTCCCTTATCTTTAGGTTTGCACACCGTTGACCAATTAATCCAATGGATACGATTTTTTTGAGATGATCCCCCCATAAAAAAATTGCCATAATAGAATTTAATTTCCTCAGAACCTTAGACGGAATTCTGAACATCGACATATAATAAATTGGCAAAGCGCTTAAAACAACTTCACCAACACAACCCTCCCAATAAGAGACAATGAATTAGCTTTCCAGCCCACCAATTTCTGGTAAAATCTCTTAATTATTGGGTCCCACAAAGATGCCAAAATCTTTTTCGAACCAAGGGGGAGCCCTAGATACTCCGTTGGAAGAACGCCAACCGAACAGCCAATCAAAGCCGCCCACTCTTTAATATTATTATTGTCAACATTAATATCGAATATTCTGCTCTTATGAAGATTTAGTTGAAGCCCCAAACACAATTCAAAAATAGTCAAACTTCTCTTCACGTTTTTCAGCTGACCTTCCGAAGCAGTACAAAATATTAATAGGTCGTTGGCAAACTGTAAGCGAGACAGCGGGAAAGACTATTTGGGCTGCCAATCTGAAACCCATTGAACAGACCCTTCTTAGCCGCCTTAGATAGCAGCAAGCTTAGCATCTCACCCACTAGATTAAACAACAGTGATAATGAACAACCTTGATGTAACCCCCTAGAAATCCTGAATTTATCAGTAGGAGAACCGTTAACCAAGATGGAAATGGAAGCTGAAGATAGGCATTTTAGAATCCTTGATCGCCACCTCTGCCCAAACCCCATATATTCTATGATCTTCATCAAAATCGACCAATCTACTGAATCATACTCTTCTAAAATCTACTTTAAAAGCAACACCTTGAGCTACTTTTCCTCCAATAATCCCCTCATTTGCTATAAACGATCAGTCAAGAATCTACCTCCCTGGAACAAACGCAAATTGAGAAGGTCCAATAAGAGAGTCAATGCAATTCCTCCTCAATCTTCTTGATAAAACCTTTGACAGAATTTTATAAAGGCCTCTAACCAAACTATAGGTCGTAGTCCAAGCTTTCCGAATTTGATTTCTTAGGTATCAGAGATATAATTGAGTGATTCACCTCTTTCTCCCCCTCTTCCCTAAATAAAAATGAGAAAAACCTCAAGATTTCGTCCTTAAGACGGCCAAAATCTTTAAAGAAACCTATATTTAATATGTCCAGTCCAAGCGCCTTATTGCTATATGAAGATGCGATTGCCTTCCAAAATTTCCTCCTCCGAAAAGTTCCTTTCCAATAAAGAACATTGCTCCTCTGATAGCTTAGCAAAGTTAAGTAACATTTCTTTCACTCCCACTGTTGGCTTCCTGTTAGACCTCTTTGAAAAAATGAAAAACACTAGACTTAATTTGGTCTGTATCAGAAACCAGCTCTCCATTTACTTTAAGTACTTCGGTGCTTTTACTCTCCTCCTATTAGATGCACATTGATGAAAATATCTGGAATTTCAATCCCCATCATGGAACCACTTCGCGCGGGACTCTGGAACCAAATTAATTCCTCTTTTTTACACAGAGCCCACAATTCCATCTCAGCTTCCACAATAGCATCCCACGAAACAGAATACTCCCTGCTGTAAAGATGCCTCCATTTCGAAAATGGACTTCTCTAGCTCTACAATGCTACCGACAAAAGATGATTATTGTTAGTCCAACTAATTACGCTCTTCGATTGTTCAATATTCACAATACCCTTCCTCCTCTCATCTTTTTTCATCTCTGCCAAAGCTAATTCCATCATCTCCTGAAAACCGTCTGCTTCCATCACATAATTGAAAAGTTTGAAAGGTTTCGGACCCCAATTAACCGCACTTTTCCAACATAATTGCATTATGATCTGATATCGATTTAGGGAGAAGAACCTGAACAATGTCTGGATAAATATTCAGGAATCTAGAGTCCCCAAGAATCTATCTAGTTTTACAAAAGAGGGGAATACCTATTGTTGCTCCACGTATAACTCCCACAGATAATGGAAGATCTGTTAACTTGGACTGAAATACAAACTCTTTTAGCAATCTCATTGTGTAGTTCTGTGATTTCCCTTTCTCCTCCTCAGACAGATACAAATTAAAATCCCCACCCACACATAACGAGCAATCCATTTGTTCTAAGAAACTTATAAGTTCTTCAAAAAAGGCTTTCCTTTTCGCCTCCACTGCAAGACCATACACGTTCACAAATAGCAAACCCCTTGTCCATCCTTAATTTTGCCCTTCACTGCCACGAATCTTCTAAAAATACACTGTTCCTGCATTTCAAACCAATTTTCATCCCAAAGAGTAATTAACCTCCTGCAGCCCCTTCTGAAGGAGATGAAACATACCCCTTAATTTTCTCCCTTACCTTTCTTAACAGAGCCTAATTCACAAGCTCTAATTTTGTTTCCTCAAAACAACATGCCTAGTTCTTCCTTAAGGTCAAACTCCTCCCTGCACTTAACTTTTCTTTCCTCCCCAGGCCCTTATGTTTCACGATATACATGAAAAACTTGACATGATAACTGGAATCAACACCTTCAGCGAAGATGGAAAATTAGTTTCCACCTTCCACCTCCTTGCCTTTACTCAAATCTACGAACTTCCTTGCAAACACTTTTTTTCCTCCCGAAAAAGTATACCCATCATTTTGCTACCTCCCAAGTGGAGTTTAATTCCTCATCCTCTTCTTGTAATTGTAGCATTATCTCCCGCCTCAGATTGACTTCTATCCGATTTCCTCCCTAGCCTACAGTAAACTATGTCAAAAAACCTCTTCTTGACCCTTTTATACTTCTTACCAAGACAATCAAAATGGGGTGGAGTCCTCATCTGGTTGCCATCCCTAGTTTGATTTATTTTCATCTTTGACCCAATTTCCTTCCCAGCCAAACCACTACTTGATTTTAACGCTCATTTTCCACTACTTTTGGGTAAACTATCTCTCTCCTCAACACCATCAATCCATCTCCCTCGACACCCAAGTGTGTTTGGGTCACTTTAGGGCTATAAACGAGACGAGACAAATCGCGAGCTACTCGAGATCAAATCGGTCAAGGCTCGATAAATACTCTGATCGAATGCACTCGACTTGAGCTTGAGTTCTTAAGTGTCAAAACGAGCTACTTGATACTCGACTTGAAAAACTCATGAGCAGCTCGAAAATATATATTAAGATTTTTTTATAAAAAAATAAATTATTAATAATATTAAAATTTATGTGTTGATTTTTTTTAAAAAACAATAAATTTTCATGTATTTAAGGTTCAGATTCGAGTTTGAGGCTTCAATCGAGTTAAGTTTAAGATTTTTTATTTCGAGCTGCTCACGAGCTTCAATCAGATTTCGAGTTGAGTCGAGCTTGAAAATTTTAAGCTCGCAAGTTTTCGAGTCGAGTCGAGCTCCATTTCAGAGTTTTCGAGTCAAGTGGAGCTCAGCAATACTCCAGCTCGACTCGACTCGTTTACACCCTAGGCTCTCTTTCAACCTCCTTCCCATACGCATATTAGGCTATGTTAATTGATGGCCCTACAAGATGAATTCTAATGAAAGGCAAGTGAGCTCTTTATTTCCCTCTGATTGGGCCTACTCAGGAAACGAGCTCACATCTTCCCTCAATCCAAGACCCGCATATTCCCCTATTAAAACTCTCCTAGGCTCGAGGCAATTTGTTTCCCCATCATTAATGCACTCATTCTCTTTTCCCGACCGCAATGATTGTCGACTCAGCCCTGCCCTAAAGTGCCACCTGTCTTTCCATCTTCTAGCCACGAAATCACCCTGTTTAATGATTCCTCATTTGACTGTTCATCTCCCTCAGCTAACACCGCTAAGCAACCACCATTTTGATCCTCCTCAGACGAGTCCACTAGAAGGTATCTCGGCATTGTAAATACCGAACCCAACTTAATCCTTACCTTAAAGGATCTCTCATATGAACCTACTGTAATCCATCTCGGAACGTCAAATGGACTTGCAATTCTCACTAATCTCGCAGCCGACAAATCCTCTCTATTATTGGTCGACTCTTGAATACACACCAATGATCCCTACTAGGGTGTATTCGGTTTTTTTAACGGTTCGGGTTTTTCGGTTCGGTCGGTTTGGTTTGGTTTTTCAATAAAAAAATCACTTGAAACTATAATTTTTTTTACAAAAATTGCTATTCGGTTCAATATGGAACAATGGGTTCCATATGGAAAACCCGAACCGAACCGAATCAAAAAAATGAAGCCTTTAAACCGAACCGAAACCGAACCGAACCGTTTACTCGGTTCGTCGGTTTTTCGGTTTTCTCGGTTTCGCTCAGCCTAATCCCTACCTTCCAACCAGCCTCTAAGAAGCCTCATCCCAACATATAAGGGAACTCCATGAAGTTCAATCGAGCAGTACGCCATTGGAACTCATCTTCATTCAGAAGTGGAGCCAACCAATCAAACCAGAAAAACATTAGTTGTTCCACGACTCCGATAGCTCCTCCACCGATTTGAAGGTGATAATACACGAGTTCCATGCACAACCCCACCTTAGCTTCGATTCCATCACTAGACAAAGCCTTTTGCACCAATTCCAGACTAATGGATGCTTTAATGATCCCTGTTAAAGAACATTTCATCCAGTTGGTCTCTCCGAAGGGATACACATCTCCATAAGTTCCTCTTCCTTGTTGCAGCTTGCAGATTATCTTCTCTGTTCTCCAAAGTTTCAAGTTCCGCCCTCAATCTCTTCTCCGATACCACTGCCTCTTTGTATGATCTATCATCCTTTATACTCTTCGGAGACTCATCTCCCTCTATTCTTCCTCATTCCACCGTCAGAAGACTGTTTAGCTTCTGCAGAGACTTTACCTGCAACAACTGCTTCCTTTCAAACTTTCTGATACTTCTCAACACGGACTGAGACTTTCCCCCCATCAATCCACGATCCATTGATAAGTATATCACCTTATTCGTGAAAACTCGTCACAAGTAATCATTCTTATTGTCTATGCTGATGATATATAACATGAGATGAATAGAAGAAATCATCAGCTAAAGGTCGACTGCTGCTGACTTTTAAATCAAAGACCTTGGTGCTCTCAAATACTTCCTAAGGATGGAGGTTGCTCAATCTAAAGCATGAATTGTGATCTCTCAAAGAAGTATATCATGGACTTGTTAATTGAGACCGGAATGCTTGCAAACAAACAAAAACTCCTACGAATCCTCATCTAAATTAAAGAATGAAGGACTGCCAATTGACAAAAACAATACCAAAGATTATTGGTAAGCTAATTTATCTTTCAAGTACAAAACCAATATTGTATTTCATTGAGTATTGTCAACTATATTATGAATGATTCCAAGACATCTAGAGGTTGTAAACCGAATTCTAAGATACGTAAAGATGACACTAGGCCATGGTTACTCTTTAAAAAGTGAAACCCATGAGGTAGAAGTATACACTGATGCAAGGGTTTGAGAGTTAAACCGAAAGAACTACAAGTGGTTTTTGCTCCATTGTTCGGGATAATCTTGTTACTGAAGAATCAAAGCAGTCTATGGTTTCAAGAAGCTGTGCAGAGATTGAATTTTGAGCTTTTACCTCAGGAATTTGAAGGAATATGGATTTAGAGACTACTAAAAGAATTAAAGGTTGATTTTAAGGTTTATTTCAAGGTGAAAAATGACAATCAATCAGCCATAAGCATTGTCAAAAATCTTGTTCATCATGACAAAATAAAGTATGGGGAGATTGACAGTCACCTTATTTCAGAGAAGTAATAAGATGAGCTACATTCCTACTCAAATGCAACTTGCAGACATTCTTTTTTTTTTATAAGAATTCCAGGCCTCATTAAAACCCCTTCTTGATTAATGGATCTTTAGGAAAGCTTCTTAATCCAGAATGAGGAAAAAGTGCCTTAGGATTTTATTACAAGCAAAGTACATAAATACAACCATAAGACAAACTAACAGAACTTAAAATACAGAATATAAACAAACCACCATACGACCAGACCCCTTAAACAACAAAACTAGCTCAGCCCCAACAATCTCAATAGGCCACCATAACCCTACTGAAAACCTCTAAAGCAACAAAAATAAAGCTCCTCGGTATGTGTCTAACAATAATCTCCCTCTCCGAGATTAGGGAAACAATTTTCTGAATCATCGAACTAAAAAATGAGGCGATGTAGACAGCAGCAAAATCCAATCCACTACTGATTTACAATCACTCTCTATATTAACCTTCCCTTCATCGCCCACTCCGACAAAGAAAAAAGTCAATGGCTTTCAGCTCAACGAGTGGAGGAGGACCTGGACCAACAGCATTCGAGAAAGACCCTAGAATTTTACTTTCCGAATCTCTTAAAATTCCCCCCAACAGCCCGTCCCCACTGACTGCCCCCAACGTTAACTTGCAGACATTCTTACTAAAGCCCTTCCAAGTACCAACATAGATTGAAGTTCAAGTTGAGTTTGTATAACATATACACCCAACCCAACTTGAGAGGGAGTGTAGAAGTTGTTGACAATTAAGAATTTTATTTACTTGCAAGTTTAATTTATTTTAGGATATAAAGTTTAATTTATTTATAATTTATCTATATTATACTATTAGGATCAAATTTCTTAAAAGATCAAAGTTAGGAAGAAAGGAAACCTAGTAAAACTCTAACTTGTAATCCATAGCCTATAAATACATGCTTTTTTTCAATGAGAATTTCGATTACAAAATTTCTTTTCCTTCTTTTCTATTCTCTCAATCTCACATATATCACCATCCCTAATGGAAGAGTCTTAGATGGTAACCATAAATTCAAGTGAATCTTCAACTAATGGAAAAAGAACACTTGTAAGAATTGGTAATTCCTTACGGAACAAACAGCTTGCTTGTGCATTTTTTACTTCATTAACACCATGCAGTACATACTCAAACTGCATTCCAATTTTGTTAATGCATGATTAGTAAGTATCTAAAGGCCTTAATTAGATTTTAAGACCTAGTCTGCAATTTAAGAAATTATTGAGGAAATATAAATCGAAACACATCATAGCCATTAAGATCAACAAATTATAACACAGCAAAGTCAAGAAAATATATACGCACCATCATGATGGCAACCCTCAGATCCTTCAGCATCAACCATATCATAAATTTGATTATCAATGGGAAGCTCTACAATCTGATCAACATTCAGAACTGACCTTCCAAACTTCAACTGTTGTCCTTTGTCAAGATGATCATCACATCCAAGAAGATTTGGCTCTAAATTCTTTTCAGGAAACCTCTTCACCAACCTTAGGCAAATCTCAGCCTAAGAACATAGGAACATATCAGAACACAGATACTCACTTAGTGTATATTTGGCCATTTCCATATATCTAGAATGTTTGCATGATCTTATGTCATATGATTGATTGCAAGCTTCTATATTGACATTACAAGCCTCAAAGAACGACCAAAGAGTTGCACTAACTTCATAAAGGATCATATATTGTGTGTCAAAGGAAGAAATCGATCTTCATTAAAGATGCACAATCTTGAAAACTTAGTTTTCTTAAATCTTATATATCAAAAAAATATATATATTAACTATTCAATAGTTACACAATTATAGAAGGTTAAAATAAATTACACATGTTAAAGACATAAACTGGAATAAAAGGTTTAAAAAAATAAATGTGGAATCTTGCAAAAGCATGAATTAAGAACTATATATTTACATCACCTTTTCATTCACAACAGCATGCAATTCTTCAACAAGACCAGCATCTTTTAACCTGCGGTAGATCTAAGAACATATATACATGCAATATATGGTATGAGGCAGACAACAATTCAAAAGATTGTTCAAAAAAATTGTGGACTAGGTAAAAATTAAAATGAACCACCCCACCCCACCCAAAAAAAAAAAGTGAATATAGCAGTCTTACATTTCTCCAGGCTTTATGACCAGAGGATCTTGTATAACCTAAGTCTCGTTTAATATCTGAGACAACAAGAACCTTCAATAGAAGGAAATCAGCATAATGGCATAACATCAAATCCATGAATCTAACAACATTCTGAATATAATTGACCTTTCCATTGCGCTTCTAGTTTATCACAAACAGCTTTCATTGCAGGTAGATAATCATTCACAAGAACATTATCTTTCGCATTTTCTAAAGCAAAACCATCGTCGTCTGGAACATTTTCATCATCATACCCAAAATTTTCAACTGTTTGTTTTTCTTTATTAATCTCAAACCTCTGTTGAGAGCCCAACGCTTTGCGTATCTATGTAAGTATATTAAATTCGTGACCACTGTGAACTGTCTTTGAATTCCCCTTCACTGCAATGTTCTTTCTTCCTAACTACTGCTGGGTGCTTCAGAATCAACCTCTGCATTCAAGGTTCTTTAATATGTAAAAGAAGTTCTTCCCTTCAATACCAAATTCCTTTGCAAGTTGACTTTGTGTCACCCATTTGTCTGCCAACCAAATTACACGTACCGATATTCTTTAACTGCAATATCTAAACCCTAATGCAAAAATACTTTCTGGAGTCTATGGCAATTATATTGTCTATCTAATTCCAGCAGGTATTCATTAGCTTTCCCTTTCCATCAATTTTCTACCCATTAATCCAAAATCAATTAGGACTACTGAGCCTCACATAAAAATAAAAGGACAAATTCACTTCAAGTTGTATACTTTAACAATCAGATAACGTAGCTATAGTTAAAAGGGTGTAAATAGTTGCAATACACTGAATTTTGAATTCCATGGTGATTAATCGGATTAATTATTAGTTTGACCAAGACAATCAAATACAAGGTCTCTTAAACCCACCATTTTCAAAATTATAGTACCTTGAGAACTTGCATTTGAGAGGAAGTATTTAGATTTGAATTTAGCATATATCGTGTAATGAGACAAATATAAACAATACCTTCAAAATTACCTCCATGATGATGCCAATTGAATGGTGAATGAAAAAAAATTAGAATTTGAAATTCATATGTTCTACTATACCTTTGCAATATGAGGGCATGTCAAATGCAAAGTAATTTATGCATGGCATGTGCATTTATTCTAAAAATCTGCATAACTGATCGAATGCAAACCTAATCTTTTAAAGTCATCTCTAGAAACATAGAAACACAAGTTACTTGAAAGATTCCAAAGGGGAAATTAGAAAGACAAACCTAGCAATAGCAATCTCTCGAGAGTGCGACGTTGTTGAGAGGAGATTGAACATTTCATCGTAAAGTCCAACAAAATTATTCTAAGCGTTTCATGAGCAAGATTATATTGAGCTTCTCCGCAACTTCAGAACATTGAATAGAGGCATCGGTAGGGTTAAGAAACCTCGGCGTTTGGAGCCTTGAACGTAGAACGGGGATGGAGAGGAGATTTTTCCAAAGGAGGGTTTTAGAGAAAGTGGATACGATTTTGGAGCAGAGCGAGGAAAAATAAATACCTACTTGCCGTGGAAGCAGTTTCTTCAAGAGCTGAGGAGATAATCGAGTCCATTTTGCTCTTTGTAAATCTTGAAAGAGAAAACAGTTCGGAACCACCATGAAAGACGAAATTTCAGTTGGCTTGCAGCGGTGTTGGCCGCAGACAGCGAGCAAGAGGAGGGACAGATACAGGGAAGTCAGCTAGAGATAGAAGGAGATCCTGAGCTGATCGGATCGGATAAAAAATTGAAGGGTTGACCGCCCATTTCAACCGGTAGTTAGCTTTGTCCATAATTTTAAGGTAAACTACCAGTTTGGTCATTCATCTATTTTGTTTTTCTATTTTAATCATTTAAATTTTTTATAAATTTATGTTAACATGATGTTTCGTTCTTTTTATCAACTATCATTAGTTTGATCGTTGACTTAACGGAAATGACATTAGCATGATATAATAACAGTTTTAGCCCTCAAAACATACATATTTCATCAAATTTATCTTAATTAAAAATAATTCCATAAATCCTCGATGTATAAAATTCTATCAATTGGTTTTTTTTACCCTCCGATTCCAAGGATCTGCTCTAATTAAATTCGGAGCGACCCACGTTACACATTTTGCTTTGATGAATAAGTCTTCAACGAGGATTTTTTGCATACACTCGTTAGTTCATCTTAAGAACTTTGATCACCTTTTATCATCTTCGAATTATTATTATATACCTCCTTATTTTTGAATTTTCCGTAAGCGCTCTAACATACAAGATAACCTTCTTTGTCGAACTCGTCCATGAAATCATCTCTATTATTTAAAATTTAAAAATTCAAAAATATATTTAATTTAATCTTATAATTTTAAAATTGTAAAAAAATATTTATTTATTTAAAATATCCGAAAAGAACTTCTAGGTGCCTTAAGCAGCTCTTTTCTTTGATATTGATAAATATTAATTTAATAATATTGTTTAATTTTAAAACATCAGAATAGGACATCCAGTTGTATTAAGACTGTCCTTTTTCTTCGATATTAAAATAAATATTTAAAGTTAATATATTATATATATTTATGATATATATCAAAATATTTAACAATATAATAAAAGAATAATTCTATTAAACAATATATTTAAAAACAATAAAAAAATGAAGACATAAAATTAATAACTAAATTATAAAATAAAACTAATTACTAATTACTAATTAATTGAAATTATAGGGTTTAATTATTTTATTTTTTATTTAATAATTTAGTGACCAAAAGGAAGTATTTAAAATTTAAATTTATAATAGAATAAATTAAAATATGAACTAGGGATAAAAAAATAATTATTAAAATTAAGGGATTGAATCTGTCATTTATCCTAAATATATTATTTAATAAAAAGGACTAAAATGAATAAAATTAAAATTCAAAGACTAAATTAAAAATTATAATTCAGTTAGTGACCAAAATGTAAAATTTACAAATACAAGGGACTGCGGACAGGGTTTAATTATTTCAAAATTACGCGTATAGTCCTTCCCAAAACGACGTCGTTTGGGAAGGACTATAAAAGTCCAAATGGCTGGCCCGAAGGGCCAGCCATTCATTTCATTCTTCCTTCTCTCTCTCTTCTCTGAGAGAGAGAAATTTTCTCTCGCTTCTCTCTAACACAGAGAGAAGCCCAGCCGGCCGTCGTTAACCGGCGTTCATTCGCCGTCACCACCGCCGCCGGCCACCGTCTTTGGTGGCCGGAAAATTTTTCTTTCATCTAAGCGTAGATCGGACCGTCCTAATGACGGTTCCGACGTTTTTCCCCCTTAAACTGCTCCCAATCGGAGCAAATCTAAAATAATACCTTCGAGTTCGAAGGTTCTGACGAGAGATCCGGTGGTCGACGCTCCTCGGTAAGTCTCTTCTTCCTTTTCTTTTTTTTTTCTTCTGATTCTTTGCTGCTGAGATCGTTGGTATAGTTGTTGTTTTTTTTCTTTTCTCTGTTTTTTCTTTTTTCTCTCGGTTCTGTTTCTGTCTCTGTCTCTTTCTTTTTTTTTCAGGTGGGTGGTGGCTTTTATAGCCACCACCGGTGTTCGTCTCGGACCGGTCGAAGAGGGGGCCTCGGTGAGTCACCGGACTACCAGTGGTGACTCACGAGTAGCCATGGCATGGACGGTATTCTGTCTTCTGGAGCCTTCATTCGGGACGTGGCAGCGGCGGGAGGCGGCGAGAAGACTGTCGGCAGCGCGTGGAAGCTGGGGCGGCGCCGCGTGGCCCTAGGGTATCAAACCCTAGGGTTCCTCTCTGGAGCCATGTGGACCGTTGGATCGTTGCCAGATCCAACGGTTTGATGAGGCGGCTGAGGATGATTAGGGTAGGAAACCCTAACTGGAACCCAATATTTAGGGTTTCCAGTTGGATTTGGACCGGTTTCAGTTGGTTTGTAACTGAGCCGGTTTAATTGTAATTGGTTTGTATTTAATATATTAATAATAAAAAAAATAATATAATAAAATAAAAATATAATGATAATAATATTAATAATGATAATATAATTTAATAATAATATTAATAAAATGGATAAAAAAATAGTATCTTCAAAATCCATCAAGTTCAGATACAAAAAGGGCAACCAATTGGTGATTAGTTATTTAATTAAACGAGCGTCAGTTCAACTTCATAAAATAATGCCATTTCTATGTCTAAACACTGCCAGTTGCAGCCGAAGAGAAAATAATATGGGTTCTAAATGTACTTTACTTCTCGGTAACCAAAACCATCATCATATATATTATAGAGCTTTCAAGAGTATTTATTTATATATAATCTCAATATCTGTACTTGAAACACGCATAAGTAGCCATAAAAGCAGGATATTTGTGCGACTTTGGAAATCAAAGAGTTTTTTCCCCCCGAACTTACTTTACCTCATCTGCTATTGGTTGAACTTACTTTACCTCATCTGCTATTGGTTAACAATGCTCATGCTGCTATCCTGTTGTCAAATTTCGAGGTGTGCACCCCAAACATACACATGCCAACACGTGCGCCGAACTATTCACTGTCTTGATGAAAATTGCAAATGTAAATTTGTGAAAGAGAGGCACTGCACAAAGTAGTCATCACATATCAATATTACTATTTACTCCACTATTTACCTACACTGCTAGCATTTACTATTCTCTTGCTAATTGATTACGGAGCTTTATCCTTCTAATATACCCGCCCAAGGGTTTAAATAATGGTATGTTATTAATTAAAAAATATTCATTATAACAATAATGATACCGTTTGAAATTGTTATTGCATGATTATGATAATCGTATTAATCATAATAATATATGTTATGTTCATAATCATAATAAACGTAACATAACATAAAAATTAATCGCAATCGCAATTTAAATCATTGATCCCGCCTATGCTCCTTGATTTTCTTTTCCTATAAAAAACACCAATATAGTATTTTCTTTTCGTAACATAATAAACAATACATATACTCTTTCAACACTGGTGCCATTAATGATCCAAGTCCTACCAAGAAGAAGAAGAAGAAATGCGACTATATTTAGCCAAGTTAATCTGATGCATCAAATATGGATGTGTCATTCATAAAAGAAATTTGCAAATTTGATTAAGACATGTAGGTAAGCTTGTTTTTCTATATGTTAATGGGAGCAATAGAAAGAATATACATTGGTAGTAGGTATAACTTAAATGAGGGAAAGAGAAAGAAGGAGCTCCCTTCAGTCCACGCACGGAGAAAGGAGGAAGCAAAACTATCTCCCGCATCATTCACACAATCACAGTAGGAGAACCGGCAATCTATTCTCTACTGAATGCTTGAATGAATGAGTCGGCAGCTAGTTCAACCCCCTTGTTCTTATCCTTAAGTGGGCTGATGGAAGGTCTCTCTCATCCCAATTTCTCTAACTTACCTTACCTAATAACATTTAAATCGAAGATGCAAAAAGCTGCATTTTGACATACACAAGAACTGCTTCATAAATAATCACTTGTTTTTTAAGTTCCTCCATCAACAAGGACAACTTTTAGCTTTACATAAGCTAAACAGGCAGTGTGAAACATCAAATCGAGGAAACAACAACTCAGCCAACTAACAAATACGAATATGAGTGATGAAAGGATATGAGACGAACTCAAAAGTCAATGAAGGGGGAGCTTTTTTCCTTCCACCCGTCCGGTCTTAAAAACAGTCGGCTCAAATGCAAAAGGGAAATGAAGAACAAATTTTTCTTGCATCTAGAGTCCTGGGGTCAATTAGAGCTTCAATCCCTCATCTTTGAAGGGCATATGCTGCATACGATCTAAGTTAACATATCATATATATTTAGAGAGGGAGAGGGAGAGGGAGAGGGAGAGAACTTACTGTCGAAGAGGCAAGGCAAAAAAAAATTAAAGTAGATGATATATAAATCATAAAAGCTGATGCCAATCACTGCTTAAAAACACTAATTTTGAGAGAGAGAAAAGGAAGTAAAAAGAGAAAAGAATCTAATGGGATGGCATCGGAGTGAAGTAGTGCAGGGATCAAAACAGGAAAGTAAGAGAAAGAGAGAAGGGTGCCTGAGTAAAACTAGAAGAGTAGAACAAAACAGGAAGGAGAAAGTGATAAAGAGGAAAAATACACACATGGGATTGTTTTGTTGGTTTTGTGGAGAGAGAGTAATGGGAATGAGTGATCTGATTACATTTCTTAGGCAAATGTAAAAGCAAAGGGAAGGGTCATTGTCGTCGTGAGACGACAACAACAAAACCCTAATGGCCTTTTTTGTCATATGTCCAATGTCTGTCGTGTGACATTTACAAAAGATAGCTCATAGTTTTCTTTTTCTTTTTAAATATAATTAAAATTTTGAATGAGACTATTTAAAAATTGTAAAAAAAATATAATTGAAAATGCTCGTGTACATACGTCATTATCGTCGCTTAATTCATATTTGTACAAACCATAAAACATATTTTAGAGAAAATAACTTCAGTGATTGAAAATGTCTTATAATACGATTTTAACTAACTTTTTTTAGATTTGCAAAAATGACCAACAAATCCGCAATACGAACTCCAAATTCGCAACACAATTTTCAAATTCGCAACTCAGTTTCTACAATCGCAACGCGAATTTTTTTCTCGCAACGCGATTTTCCAAATTCGCAACACGGAATTTCAAATTCGCAACACGGAATTTCAAATTCGCAACTCGATTTATGAATTCGTAACTCGATTTCTGAATTCGCAACGCGAATTTCTTTTTCCCAACACAAGTTTCCTTTTCGCAACAAGATTTTCTAAATCGCAACGCGAATTTTATTTTCGCAACACGATTTTCGAATTCGCAACACGAATTTAATTTTGCAACAACTTTTATTTTCGCAACACAAATGTTTTGGGTATATAAACTACGCAGCAGAAACAACTCATAACCTAAATCCCTAAATCGCAACTCATTCCATCTTCATCTATCACTCTCCGGCGACATCCGTTCCAATATCCAACGACATAATTCTCATCTCTAATTTTTTTTACATAATTTTATTTCTATATAATTTTCAATGATTTCTCTCACAAATTATCAACTATCAACTTAATAAATATATGTTTTTCTCTAAGTTAGTGGTGATATCTAGTTATAGCTCGTTTGTTTAGTAAATTAATTTACAATTTGTAGAATGAAATCATCTAATGTTGATCATGTTTGGATATATTTGTGTTTTAGAGGGTCATGGGAGATTCATGGTATTTTACAATATATGCATGTATCCATGAATCTTCAACTAAAACTGTCGAAACGGTTTTTTTCTTAAAAAGTGAAAAGGTGAAAACCACATTAATTATAAATTATCTCTTTTTAATTTAAAAACAAACAAATATGATTTAAAAACCTCTCGTTTCGAAAAATTTGAAATTCTTTTCGTTAAAACATATTTCAAAGAGTTCCACCAATCTTTGATTAGGGTGTGATTGGGCACCCAAAAATATTTTGTTATTTTAAATAAAATAAATAAGAATTTTTTTTAATTAAAAAAACAAATTAAGGTCTGCGTTACCAAAAATCCAAGTTCGGGAGTCGGTTACGTGCGGGGAAGGATTAGCACCCCCACAACGCCCTAAAACGGTACTAGTCGATTAATTAATGTCTTTGCATTGAACTTTACAAATTCAAACTTAATTTGATTTTTGATCACATAAATAAAGATGTAAATTTAAAAACGTTCAAAAGCACTCAAATAAATTAAATTAACATTACCGAGTCGTTTTAGAAAGATAAAGAGTGTTCGATTATTTACAAATATCGAGACCAGATCTTAAAAGCTATAAAACCTTTTCTCGATAAATTTAAATAAACGAACATTTCCTTTTCTTTCGTTTCTAAATTTTAGGTGACGAATCAATTTTTTGTTTCACTTTCGGGATACACTTTTAATTTAAAATCATTAAAAGCGGACTTCAAATCAGTTATGACTGCCCACTTAAAACAATTTTAAATTAAAAGTATATTACCCTTAATCCAATTTATGTAATATGTCGAGTTATGCAAATAAGACATGCAAATTGTGAAAAAAATATCATGCTAAAATCAATTAAACAAAATTAAAAAAATAGCATACGATGTGACATACAAAAATTATATACATACATTTTAAGATTAAAAATTATAAATTATGCACATTAACATATTATATATACAAATGTGACTTAAATACAAAAACGAAAACATGATATGCTAAACTAAATTTAAAAAAAATATGTATATATATTTAAAAGATGACTACATTAAATATATATACAAATTACACATACGAATTAAAAATTAAAACATAGACTTAAATAAAAACAAACATAAATAGCAAGGGATCTACACAAAATAACCCAATAAAAATGCAACTAAAATTAAAAATGAGAAAATATCTAAATCAGGACCAACACAAAGGATTAAATTCAAAAACAGTCCTAAAGGTGACTAAAGTGTAAAATAATCTTGAAATTTGGAGACCGAAACCTGATTTTACCAAGCAAATTTGATAGCCAAAAAGTAATTAATCCAAATACTTACAATGACTAAATCCTAATTTAACCAAAAACTTTATTATGTAACTTAACTAATAAAAAAAAAACTAAACTTATTTGCTAAAACTAAACTTACCTTACGCAGACAAACACTCACAACCTCACGCTTCACTCTTCTTCTCCAACCCTCCCCCTCTTCCACACTAAACAGTAACTTCAAATAAATATCATGGTGACCACCATGGTCACACCCTACACTAAGCTCTCTCCATTCTCTCCACTCACAACCGGCCGTAGCCCTCGACCCCTAATCACGACCACTACAAACGGCAATCCGGTGACTCAAACCGACAAACCCGAACCCCTTACAACTCTAGCCTCACCTTCTCTTTACTTTGTTTTTCACCCGACACCAAAGCCTAGTTATCTCGACCGATTCCTTCCTAAGCACTAACACCGACGATGGTTCAACACAAAGGTAAATATTTTCACTCTCTCTCTCTCTACTGTTCTTTTCTTTCATGCTCTTTACTGCTCCTAAACTAAGTGCTCCAACTATTCAAAACAGAACCCTCAACTACTCATCTCTCAACCCTGACGACATGAACGAATGGTCTCTAGGATTAAAGGGTAAATAATCTTTCTCTTACTCTTTCATTTTGTTTGATTCAAGCATGCTTTTAATAATAACAGACAATAGATACTGAAATATGAAATTGGTTGAATACCTCTTGAAGAACAATCACTTGTATGCCCTGTATATCGAAAAGGAAGTCCCTGTTTGTTTTCCAAAATTGCTTCTATTGCTTTTAGGAAAAGAAAACTTTACACCTTTTTCGTTTTTGCTCTATTGTGTCAAAAAAAAACAAAACTAAAAACTCCCCCCTCCTAATGGTGATAACTCTCTCCCCCCTTTTTAATTTCTCTATTTTTTCCTAAAAAAACTCAACCCTTTACAGTTTTTCCCCCACGTAAAAACTGTTCATTTCAGTTTTATTACCCCCCATGAAAAAATAAAACTGGCCTCCACGTTTTTTCTAGTTTTTAACTCCCCAGAACTGCTTTCATTTGCAAATGATATAGGTCCTGGACAATTAGGCATCTACAGTTGCCCCTCTTAGCTCATTGTTGTGCAACGAGAATAGAACAAAGATCAATAGATGATCAAGTTTGTCCGGCCATTAGAACTTCAAAAGATTAATCTGCTTCTCTGCTATTTCAGGATAAGTGATACTTGAAAAATATTCGAATGACGAGTCCATTTCCTATTCGTTCAGGTATAAGACTCGAACAATCTTCAGCAAACGTGTCTGCTCCCTATTCATTTAGGGAGTATAAGACTCGAACAATCTTCAGCAAACGTATCTGCTCCCTATTCGTTCAGGGAGTATAAGACTCGAACAATCTTCAGCAAACGTGTCTGCTCCCTATTCATTTAGGGAGTATAAGACTCGAACAATCTTCAGCAAACGTGTATGCTCCCTATTCGTTCAAGGAGTATAAGACTCGAACAATCTTCAACAAACGTGTCCGCTCCCTATTCCTTCATAGAGTATAGGACTCGAACAATTTTAAAAAAACGGGTCCGCTTCCTATTCCTTCAGAGAGTATAGGACTCCAACAATCTTCAAAATGGGTCTGCTTCCTATTCGTTCAGGAGTATAGAACTCGAACAATCTCATAAAACAGGTCCGCTCTCTATTCCTTCAGAGAGTATAGAACTCGATCTTCAACAAACGTGTCCGCTCCCTATTACTTCAGAGTAGGACTCGATCTTCATAAAATAAGTTTGTTTCACTACTCTTCCGTGAAGGCTTAAGATTGACTTGTTTCGAAAGTCATATATGAAAATCAAACATTACCAATCATTAATGTATGTTTAAACTTATACTCAAAAATTTAGAATTTGAGAATCCATTTCCATCGTGAAAACTTGTCTGGAAGCCATGAATACTTGAATCTACTTTGGCTTAGTTTTCGTATAAACATCATTCTTTTAAAGATCTCAAAACCAATTATCTTCTCTCGATGCTTCAATATCTTCAATCTTCAACTATCCCGGTGAAACCTGTAGATATTTAAGTCATCATGCAATTATGAATGTCATGATCCTATTCATGCCTAAAATGTATGCAATTATGCAGTTTGATGCATTTTCTTCTTCGAAGGAATTCTATCTCTTTTTGATCTCAATGGAACTCAGCTTCATCTTGGGCACAGAACGTTTGACCAGTTCACCCCAGTTGACAATCTCAATTCCATATCTCTTGGCTTAACATGACCTTGACTCATTCTTTCTTGAAACCCACTAGTACTCATGACCAACTTCTTGATAAATGACAATCTCTTGGGTCATCTTTAAATGGCCGAGATTTTCTATGAACTCTGAGGTTTTAGTTTCCCGTAGCCACACAAGCTTACTTGTTTAAACCATTGTCAGCTTCAGAATACCTGTATTTTAAAACCTTTTGCACAATAATACAAAATGATCATGTACTTCAAGTTAAGCTATATGTTTAACCTTTCAAGATAAGATGCTTGCAAAAGGGAAATTAACAAGAAAATACACCTCTTTATTTATATAATGCAAAGAATTTTTAAGTAATTTCATGGCAAACTTTTAACTGGAAACAGTAAAAGAACAAAAGAGTAGGCGTCTTCAAATATAAATAATGCAAATGCTTTTGAACTGGCACGCCGTTAGAATGTCTCGAATGTAGCTTATGTCGAAAGGATCTCCAAAATTATAATGATGCTTAAGAATGTGAAGCTACTTCTAAACTCCCAAATCTCCTTCATTGGATGCCCTAAACCAGTAATGAATCTCATGTGCATTCAATTTCTCTCCTGGTTATTTCAATCGAGACTCATTAATCTTTAATCTCAATCCTGATCGTCAACTGTCATTGTTACTAACCATATCAGGAGCTCTTTCCACATCCACAATCAATTCAGAACCTTCACCATGCACGAATTCTGAATTTAAACAAAACTCAAGTCGCCCTTTGCAGGTTTTCAACTTGAGACCTCATTTGGTTTCAAGATGCCCTTTTCAGGTTTTTATCTTGAACCCCCCTTTATTTATTTTCTTTCTTTTTCTTTTTTATTTTTTCTTTTTTCTTCTTTCTCTTTTTTATTATTATTTTTCTTCTTTTTTTTTTTTTTTTTTCATTTTCCATCATTTTTCATTTTTCTCATTTTTCTTCTTCTCATTTTTATTATTTTTTTCTCTTTTTTTTTTATTTCTTCTTCAAACGAAATATCTCTTAACAGCGTCATAATTCACTGGATAGTAATTCTGATCCGTCCATTTAAGTTAAGACTATAGCTCCCCCAGAAAATGCTTTTTTGACAACATAAGGTCCTTCCCAATTGGGCATCCATTTTCCTCGGAAATCCTTCTGAACAGGCAAAATCCTTTAAGCACCAAATCTCCTTCATGGAATTCTAGAAGACGAACTTTCTTACCATGTGCTCGTATCATGCGTTTTTGGTACATCTAACCATGACAAATAGCTTTCAATCTCTTTTCTTCAATTAAATTCAATTGGTCACACCTAGCTTGTACCAATTCTACCTCATTTAACTTCACATCTGACAAAATCTGAAGTGAGGGAATTCCACCTCAATAGGGAAGACAACTTCCATCCCATATAGCAGAGAAAATGGAGTTGCCCTAGTTGACGTCCGTACAGAAGTTCGATAGGCAAACAGAGCAAATGACAGCTTCTCATGCCAATCCTTATAGGTCTCAGTCATCTTCTCTATGAGCCTTTTGATGTTCTTATTAGCCGCCTCTATTGTCCCATTCATCTTCGGGCGATAAGTGGTGGAATTATGATGCTTTATTTTGAACTGCTTACAGACCGAGTCCATCATCTTATTATTTAAATTCAAGGCATTATCGAGATAATCCTCTCTGGTAAACCATATCTACAAATGATATCCTTTTTTAGGAATTTGCATATTGTAGACTAGGTAACATTTGCATAAGAAGCCGCTTCTACCCACTTGGTGAAGTAATATGGCTACCAGAATGAAGCGATGACCATTTAAAGCTTTGGGAAAATTTGTCCAATAACATCCATACCCCACATTGAGAATGGCCACACGCTATCATTACATGCAACGGATGAGGAGGAGTATGTATCTTATCTCCATAAATCTGACATTTGTGACATTTTCGGGCATAATTAATACAGTCTGTTTCCATAGTTGACCAATAATACCCAAATCTCATAATCTGCCTTGCCATAACATGTCTATTAGCATGGGTACCACATATTCCTTCATGCACTTCTTCAAGAATCAACTTGGCTTCTTTCGTGTCCACACACCTTAACAAGACCTGATCCATGCTTTTCTTGTATAGAGTCTCACCATCAAGTACATACCCTGATGTCATTTTTCTAATGGTTCTCTTATCATTCTCAGTGGCCTGTTCTGGATAACTCTGATACCTTATATATTGCAAGATACATAATACCAGGGGTTTCCATCTTCTTCCTCTTCAATATTAAAACAATGGGTTGGATACTCATAAGTTTTCATTTCAATGGACATCATATTTGAATGCTCGTTCATCTTAAATGTCGCTGCCAGTGTGGCTAAAGCATCTGCCATTTGATTCTCTTCTCTAGAGAGGTAATTGAAAGTTACTTCTTCGAATTCTTCAACAAGATCCATAACCAACTTACGATATTCTACAAGCTTGGGATCTTTGTCTCCCATTATCCCTGAGCTAGTAAATTACCAAAGCTGAATCCCCATACACCTTGAGTATTTTTACTTTGCGTTCAACAGTAGCTCTAAGACATAGAACACAAGCTTCATACTCGACCATATTGTTAGTACAATCAAAATAAAGCCGACTGGTGAAAGGATAATGCTCTCCCTCTGGGGAGACCAAAATTGGCCCGATTCCATTTCCCATGGCATTTTGAAGCACCATCAAAGTTCAACTTCCAATATTTACTAGGACGCCACTGCTTCTTCACCGAAATAGACATTAAATCCTCATCTGGGAAATCAAAGCTCAATGACTCATATTCTTCCGAAGCCCTGCTTGCAATGAATTCTGCTATAGCACTTCCTTTAATTATCATCTGGTTTACATACTGGATGTCAAATTCGAACAATAGGATCTACCAACGAGCTAATCTTCCAGATAATGCAGGCACACCCATTAGATATTTCAAGGGATCAAGCTTCGATATAAGCCAGGTAGTATGATACAACATATATTGCCTAAGCCTTCGGGTAGCCCATACTAAAGCGCAACACAACTTTTCAAATGGGTGAGTACTAGTCTCACATTCAGTGAACTTCTTGTTGAGATAATAGAAACCCTTTCTTTCTTCTCAGTTTGGTCATGTTGCCCCAACACACCCCATTGAATTTTCATAAACCGACAAATACAGAATCAATGGTTTGCCTGAGATTGGTGGCGCCAAGATTGGAGTACTAGACAAATATCTCTTCTGCTTCAAAAGCTCTTTGACAATCCTCACTCCATTCTCCTGAGTTATTTTGCGAAGAAGGCGGAATATGGGATCACACTTTTCTATCAGCTGTGAAATAAACCGAGCTATATATTCAATCTCCTCAAAAATCCCCTGACTTGTTTTTGTGTTCGTGGGGTGGCAAGTCTTGAATAGCCTTTACTTTATCTGGGTCTATTTCAATTCCTTCTTGGTTACTACGAATCCCAACAACTTCCCAGATGTCACCCCAAAAGTACATTTATTTGGGTTGAGTTTAACTGGCATCTTCTTAGTCTATTAAAGAGTTTTCTCAAATTCCCAATATGTTCTTCCTCTGTCTTAGCTTTGACAATCATATCATCGACATAAACTTCTATCTCTTATTCATGTCATGAAATAACGTCACCATGGCCCTTTGATATATTGCCCTGACGTTCTTCAATCCAAACGGCATTACTTTATAATAAAACGTTCCCCACATGGTAACGAACGTCATTTTTTCTATATCTTCAGGGTTCATCTTAATTTATTATAGCCAGAGAAACCATCCATAAAAGAGAACAAAGAATTTCCAGCAGTATTATCCACTAGTGTGTATATGTGGCAAAGGAAAATTATCTTTTGGAATAGCTCGGTTGAGATCCCTGTAGTCGACACATTCGAACTTTCCCATCATTCTTCGGTACTGTGACAATATTCTCACCCATTCAGGATATTTAGCCACTTTAAGAAATCCAGCATCAATTGTTTCTTCACTTCCTATTTAATCTTGAGCAGTATCTCAGGTCTCATTCTTCTCAGTTTTTGTTGTACCGGTTTACATTCAGGCTTTATTGGCAGTTTATGAACAACCAACTCTGTATCTAAACCCGACATATCTTCGTATGACCAAGTAAACACATCCTTGTATTCTTGAAGCATTAACTGGCATCTTTAGTCTATTAAAGAGTTTTCTCAAATTCCCAATATGTTCTTCCTCTGTCTTAGCTTGACAATCATATCATCGACATAAACTTCTATCTCTTTATTCATCATGTCATGAATAACTCACCATGGCCCTTTGATATTGCCTGATGTTCTTCAATCCAAACGGCATTACTTTATACAAAACGTTCCCACATGGTAACGAACTCATTTTTCTATATCTTCAGGGTTCATCTTAATTTAATTATAGCCAGAGAAACATCTATAAAGAGAACAAAGAATTTCCAGCAGTATTATCCACTAGTGTGTCATATGTGGCAAAGGAAAATTATCTTTGGAATAGCTCGGTTGAGATCCCTGTAGTCGACACCATTCGAACTTTCCCATCATTCTTCGGTACTGTGACAATATTCTCCCACCCATTCAGGATATTTACCACTTTAAGAAATCCAGCATCAAAATTGTTCTTCTTCACTTCCTATTTAATCTGAGCAGTATCTCAGTCCTTCTTCTCAGTTTTTGTTGTACCGGTTTACATTCAGGCTTTATTGGCAGTTTAGAACAACCAACTCTGTATCTAAACCCGACCTCTCGTATGACCAAGTAAACACATCCTTGTATTCTTGAAGCAATTCTATCAATCATGTCAACCTCCAACTGACAGAGTAGTACCAATCTTTACTTCTCTCTTATCCTCATCCGTCCCCAAATTCAAAATCTCAGTACGTTCTTTATGAGGTAGAATCTACTTATCTTCATTCTCCATCATTTTCAGCAATTCAGAAGGTAGTTCACATCCCTCATCATTATCAATATATTCTATCTCCCCTTGATATAGGCTTCTCAAAATCAATCTCCGGGCAGGGTCATTAGCATTCATTATTGATATCTGAGCTCCTAAAAGATAATGAAAAAAATATATATGTACATATAGGGAGGATCTTTTCCCATATAAATAAATAGAAATAAAAATCATACATATACAACAAAGAATGAATGAATGAAATATGGGAGAATGTTTTCCATTTGAACTAACAGAATGCATCTTTTATTGAAAGCAAGAACAAACAACTTAACCCTTTACATAAAATCACCTATTGCCCAGGGTATGAACAACAGGGAGAAAGATCCAGTGCATAACTCTGTAACAGATTTGTAAACTACAGGCAGTTCTTCCGCAGTCCAATTGTTCAACACGAAGCCCGGCGGTACAGGATAATACCCATAGCTCTCATTTCCTCAACTCACCATCAATTATAACATTAATGCCTAAACTCCCAAGGCATTCTCAACCATCACCTTAGTGTTCCTTGAATTCCCTTGAAACATATGCCCCCCAGATTGAAATGTTGCTCAACGGCGGAAAGGTCATGGGTTCCCAGCTAAGGTTTTCAACGCCAATCTGGCCTTTCTCTTTCCTCCTGACTCTTAATTCCCCTCATCTTATCCCTCGAAGTTTCAACAAAAATTATATCATACATTTTAAGATAAAAATTATAAATTATGCACATAACATATTATATAAAAATGTGACTTAAATACAAAACGAAAACATGACATGCTAACTATAAATTTAAAAATATGTATATATATTAAAAGATGACTACATTAAATATACAAAATTACACTACGAATTAAAAATTAAAAAATAGACTTAAAAAAAAAAACATAAACAGGGATCTACACCTAAATAACCCAATAAAAATGCAATTAAAATTAAAAATGAGAAATATCTAAATCAGGACCAACACAAGGATTAAATTCAAAAGCAGTCCTAAAGGTGACTAAAGTGTAAATAATCTTAAAATTTGGAGACCGACACCGATTTTACCAAGCAAATTGATGGCCAAAAAGTAATTAATCCAAATACTTACAATGGCTAAATCCTAATTTAACCAAAAACTTTATTATGTAACTTAACTAATAAAAAAACTAAACTTATTGCTAAAAACTAAACTTACCTTACGCAGACAAACACTCACAACCTCACTCTTCACTCTTCTTCTCCAACCCTCCCCCTCTTCCACACTAAACAGTAACTTCAAATAAATTCATGGTTACCACCATGGTCACACCCTACACTAAGCTTTCCCATTCCTCCATCACAACCGGCCGTAGCCCTCGACCCTTAATCACGACCACTACAAACGGTAATCGGTGACTCAACCGACGAACTGAACCCCTTACAACTCTAGCCTCACATTCTCTTTACTTTGTTTTTCACCCGACACCAAAGCCTAGTTATCTCGACCGATTCCTTTCTAAGCACTAACACCGACGATGGTTCAACACAGAGGTAAAAGATTTTTACTCTCTCTCTCTCTCTACTGTTCTTTTCTTCATGATCTTTACTGCCCTAAACTAAGTGCTCCCAACTATTCAAAACAGAACCCTCAACAACTCATCTCTCAACCCTGACGACATGAACGAATGGTCTCTAGGATTAAAGGGTACATAATATTTCTCTTACTCTTTCATTTTGTTTGATTCAAGCATGCTTTTAAAAATAACAGAAAATAGATACTGAAATAGAAATTGGTTGAATACTCTGGAAGAACAATCACTTGTATGCCCTGTATATCAAAAAGGAAGTCCATGTTTGCTTTCCAAAATTGCTTCTATTGCTTTTAGGAAAAGAAAACTTTACACCTTCTTCGTTTTTGCTCTATTGTGTCAAAAAAAACAAAACTGAAAAATCTCCCCCTCCTGTTGGTGATTACTCTCCCCCCTTTTTAATTTCTCTATTTTCCTTAAAAACTCAACCATTTACAGTTTTTCCCCACGTAAAACTGTTCCATCATTTTTATTACCCCCCCACGAAAAAATAAAAACTGCCTCCACGTTTTTTCTGGTTTTTAACTCCCATAACTGCTTTCATTTGCAAATGATATAGGCCCGGACAAATTAAGCATCTACAAAAACTATCATTAAAAAAGTTAACTTATGAAACTCTAATGTTAGTGTTGCAAAGAAATTGAAGTTAGAGTCCCTAAGTGGATTTAGATTATCTTATCAGAGAAAAATGTAAAGTTTATTCGTTAACCGACAATGGAAGATGAACGATTCATTGTTTACATTAGCCCAATTATGGTGCTCACAATGTACAACGTTGTATCAACGTCAAAATTAATGGTTCCACCACAATTTCATCACCAAGAAAATTTTGTTTCATCACATTTCCAATACCAAACACAATCTCAAAACCCACAACCTTTCCCTAATCCAAATCTCAATCAACTTTCAGCACCAAATTCGGTTTTGTATTGACCAGTTAGACGATGATTAGCCAACAGAAAAAATTGTAAGTACTAGTCAGATTCAAAATTTGATCTTGGTCAATACCCGGACTTTGATCTTGGTCAATACTTAGATTCTTGATGTTCAGAAGAAAACTGACCTGCGTGTAATGATTTTGATATTGGTCAATACCCGAATTTTGATGATGAAACAGCCGCTGACGAGAAGATGTTATGATGATAATGAGAGAAGTTACGTCTGTGAATGAACATGTTGAACATCCAATTTGTAATTCATATAACCCTGAAGAAGAAGAAGAAGAAGAAGAAGAAGAAGAAGTCTCCAAAGAAAAGAAAAATAAGAAAATGCGATGGGAGTATAACTGAATATGTCAGAATACTTCAGATACCGGAAGAAGAGTTGGTAAAGATAACAGTTGATTGTTACACAAAAGTTATTCGTATCAAGAAATGATTGTTTTGATACAAAGGAAGACTGGAAGATAGCTTGTATACGAAATGTGTGGAAGATGGCTATCAACTAAAAGCTAACAAATCAAGCAAAGATCATTTCGAAACAAAGTGTATAATTGACAAAAACTGTACGTGACGTATGATTGCAAAGAAGATAAAAGATTGCACAATGTTTCAAGTTAGGACTTTTATTGATAAACATACATGTTCAAGAACTCAAGGTTTTCCTCACCATAGATAGACAAACAAAAAGGTGTGGTTGGTTTTCTGGTTGAGTTAATGTTTTGAATGACAGGGTATCGGAGACATGAAATTATGACTGACATGAATGCTCGGTTCAATATTAGTATCTCATATTCTTAAGCTTGGAGAGCCAAATGTTATGCCTTGGAATTGTTGAGGGGGTCGCCAGAAGCATTGTTTGCCCAACTGCCGGCTTATTGTCACAATTTAAAGCTGAAAAATCTTGGGTCGGTAACTCATATCAAAATAGATAGAGATGGATGCTTTGAGTTGTTGTTTATCGCCATTGGTGCTGCGGTTAGTAAATCAATAATTTTGTTGACTCATTTTTATTAGTTACATGCATTTCACATTTAAATGATTATATTTCTTGTGTATATTATTTTGTAGATTCGTTCGTTTATTACTTTCATGCGCCCAGTTATTATAGTTGACATAGCGCATTTGAAAGGTCGATACCTTGGAGTAAACTTATTAGCAGTAGCCATGGATGCTAACAATGGGATACTACCAATAGCTTACGGGGTTGGCAAATCTGAAACCTCTGATTCATGGACATGGTTTATGAGGCATATTAGGGATTATATAGGTCCTATTAGTAATCTGACAATCATATCTGATAGGTCAAACTCAATTGACAACGCTGTTAGAAGGTGTTTCCCAGATGTTTTTCATGGACTTTGTGGTGTTTATTTATACGGAAATCTAAAATCAAGGTCTGCTGGTATAAAAAATCACAAATGGACATACTGGAAGGCTGTAAAAGATTATCGGGAAGTGGATTTTAATAAGCATATAAATTATTTAAGACGTGTTTTACCTCAATGTGCTCAAACACTAGATGTCGGGTTTGAAAGATGGTCAAGAGTACTCAACTTGGAGCAAGTTATGGTTTTATGACGTCTAATAGTGCAAATCAATCAACGCTCTAAGTCGTTATTCCTAAAAATTACCCATTACTATGTTAATGGAGTTTTTTCAAGCCTCTATTCAACAGTGGTACTACAAGAAAAGAAACCATGCAGGTATTATTTCTTTAAATTCGTAACTTAACATATTTAATATATTTTACTAAGTATTATTTATTTAAATTTACAGGAACATTGGAACGTCGTGTTACACCATGGACTAAAAAAAGATAACGAACGTGTTGTGAATCAACGTCATGGAGAATTGAATCATGTTCAAACTTTGTTTGAAGTATTAGATAATAACTTAAATGGGCTTGTCGATCTAAATACAAAGACGTAGTTGTATAAATAGAAAACATTTGGTTATCCATGTGGTCATGTTAAAAGTTGCTCTTCATCTAAACCAAGATGATTCAAGCGCATACGCTATGGATTGCTACACTACAAAAGTATATTGACAGACTTATGCCGATATTGTCTACCCTATTCCATCATTCTGAGTGGGACATACCAGATGACTTACAAACAGTTTTGCTACAGTCATGGACAGCAGGCTACCTGGTCGACCAAAAAATCACGATGTATACCGTCTAAGGGTGAAGAGAAGAGGATATCAACATTTAGTCGGTGCAAGGAAAGTGGTCATACAAGGTTGACTTGTGGATCACCGTGCCATCACAATCATCTTTTCCTCTACCAAATACGGATCCTCATCAAAAGCCAAAGCTCATATGGTGCCAAGCAAAAGGAAATCAAAATCGCAATCAAAATCAAAATCCCAATCACAATCGGCTTCACTTTTTGGGACTTATTAACTTAGGTGATTTTAAATGCAAACGTTGTATTATGTGTATTTTATGTGTGAATACATACATTTTCAGTGTTATCACTTAGATTGTTGTCTGTTATCTTTTTGAAGGTGTTTCCTTGATTCGCAACGCGAAAGTCAAATTCACGTTGCGATTGTTGCGAAAGTGTACCTTCAACGGTAGTTTTTGCCTTCACATAATGTAGATTGAAATTAAACAACAAAAATCAATCAACGAAAAAAAACAATTCTTATTTACACTTGATATCCCCAGACAGTATATCCAAATGCTAGGTACCTAACCAAATATTTTCAAACCAACAAAGAGTATATATGTTAACAACACTTGCTCAAACTTACCAATAACAAATGGTTGTTTATGCACACTTTTAGCACACGGATGCAGGTAGGCGACGTCTCAATATATCGCTCTAGCCATAAAATGCCGAAACCATAACTCTACTGCACCCTATCTTTTGTGGGAGGTAGAAACTATTTACCTCTTGTCGTCATACGTTCCAAGCACATGCATACAGAGGACCATAATCCTCTCTGGCTCCCGCCGTTTATTGTGGCGCTGTCTCGTCACTTATCATTGTAACTTTTAACTTATTTGGCTTATTGTTTCCTGAATTAGTCCAATAATCAATCGCATCCAAGTATTTAGCCAAATGAGCGCTCCATCCCTTACAAATAATATCTTTCAAATCAGACAATTGTATGTAATTCAATATGCTGTCATATACTATCGTCTTCATGGATAGGAGCTGAAGAATTGTGTCCGGTAGTGTTCTCCTATTCTGCTGAGGAATGGTACTAGCCGGTAACTGATACGAAAGCCAACTTTGATCCATCATACCGGGCACGTGAGGGGGTTTATCAATAAGTCAACATAGTATGCCATGTGAATCGGGCTATTGAACGGTGTGGGAGGAGCCTCTTGAACGATGAGAGGGGCCTATTGAACGATAAGAGTGGCCTTTTGAACGATGACAGGTGAATCATGCATCTTCTTACGGAGTCTTTGAACTATTGGGTGAAAGGAGACGTAATGGCACGTGCACGACGTTTATGCTTGAACCTCGTCGTGCAAAAAAACCTGACGTAAAGCATCTACCTATCGGGCCACTAAAAATAAATTAATACATAGTAAATAAATAAATAAATAAATAATGCCGAAAAAAGATTATTTACAATTAGTATAGTATTAAACAAACTTACCTCAGTGCGTAGAGTATGAACCTCATTCTGCAACGATGAAAAAATCTCACGTAGAGCGACTACCTCATCACGTAAAAGTAGATACGTCACCGCGTAAGCACTATTGTCATCGCATAAAACATCTACCTCACCACGTAAAGACCGTAACTTCATCACGCCATGCACCATTGCCATCACATAAAAGTACGACCTCATCACGCAAAGCACTAACCTCATCACGTAACTCCCCTAACTCATCCCGTGGAGGTGGAGAACAGGGAGACAAATGTCGTGGCATCTTTGTCGGTCACCTATCATGAGGTGATGGTGGATAAGAGACTCGATGATGTGATGGAATAGGTGATGGCTCTCGTTGTGGAGGTGTATAATCGGCTCGATCAGGTGATGGCTCTGGGTGTCGAGCTGTAGAATCGGCTCGATCAGGTGATGGCTCTCGAAGTGGGGGTGCTCATCATCCGTCCCATAAAAAAATGCTTACTAGCTTGCCACCAATAGTGACAAGCTCAACCTCTGTAATAGATAGTTTGCCTCCTAACAATATAAAAACTCAAACAAAGTCAAACATCTACTAGTAATAACTTGTTTATATATGGTAGTATTTGTGTTAACTTACATCATTCATCGTCGTATATAGTATTAAATCTTCTCAATCCAACAGCCGGATCCTCCTCCAGATAATAGCCTTAGGAATATCATTTGACTTTTTGATGGCATATGTCCGCATGCTGAGAAAAGCCTCAAATATCCAAATCTACAAACAATATAATACACAAACATTAATTTTAGCAATTGTTAAATAATTAATTATAATTTTGGAAACATTATATATAAATTCTTACCTTAAAGGCCAATTAAAGCCTATCAAAGTGTATTTGGAACCATGGCCACCCAAACTACGACGGTCCTCAAAGGCAGTTGACAACTTTTCCAGGTAGTTTTCCATAGATATGAACCTCACGAAAACACGTTCCATGCATCTAGATCCTCTACCAATAATATTAAATCATCAGAAATAGGTTGTTTGCCCTCTTTGCCTAAAAAGCCGGCATTCAAAAGTAATAAAAGGCATACTCGGACAACATCAAGGTCATCCATCCGAGTAAAACCGTCTTTAAGAAGTAATCTTTTAGAATCGTCGACTTGTAAACTGGCTTCGCCTTTGCCAACTCAGGAAAAACCCGAAATAACCATGATGGGCGGACGATATGACTAGTGTACCGGCCTACTTCATCGTGTCGTCCGAAACGTAGACCAGTTATTAAGCAAAACTCCTTCCACCCAAAACAAGTATACGTCGGTGGAAAATGAAACCATATCTCTTCATCACCACGTTGTATCCTCTCGGGTAGATCGTTAGTCATGGTTTGAAGAAACAAATGGGTCAACATAGCATCTCCACCTGGATGTTGTACTTTCAGCCATGGCCCGAAACAAGTTTTCTCAAACAAATTTCTTTGTATTGGTGTAAGTGTCGACGCAATTGTAGTGGCTAGGCTTAATTTATTCCTTAAAGTCAATGAAGCCGAAAAATATTCCTAAAAAAAACAATAAACATAGCAAGTTAGATATACAAAAAACTACAAATTATACACTATAAACATACATGATATTAAACAGGGAAAATATTGCCAAATATGTTTCAAACTAGCACGGTATTCACCCAAGTCATTATTCTATCATAGTTCACAAAATGCATCAGATAACATTCCAGAAGTAAGCACTTATATCACATTTAAAAGGACAACATATAGGTTTAGTGCAGGTTCAAGGACAACATAAAGAGGAGTAGTTTATTCTTGGCAACACTGTGAAGTAGTATTTGTCTTTGTTTTTTGGTTGAAGTAATGCAATTCATTCAAGTTTCAATTTGCAGAAGAAGAGTAGTTTTTGAACTTAAATTCACACACACGAAAATGAAAATCGCAACGCGAAACTAAAATCGCGTTGCGATTTTAAGTTTCAAAAACTATTCTTCTGCAAATTGAAACTTGAATGAATTGCATTACGTCAACCAAAAGATAAATACTAACTTTACATGGTTAAAGACTAAACAATTTAGCAGTATTGGCAGCAACCAAATGAATTTACTAAGCAATCTAAGTGAAATGATTAATCTATCTATTGAAATTACCAGTAAATTTATCATCAATTTAAATATGAAAAATAATAAATACAAAAATTTCAAAATAAAAATAATTAAATAAACTAACCTTCGGTGGTTGATTTTTTATTTGTGGCCGTGCATGGTTGTGAGGGTGGCTCTGAGAGATGGAGGTCGTCGGATATGGGGACAGATGTCACCTGAGATGGGGACGGATGTCGCCGTAGAGAGTGAGAGATGGAGATGAGGTTGAGTTGTGATTTAGGGTTTTAGGTTATGAATTGCGATTATATTGTTTACATTTGTGTTGCGAAATTAATTGTGTTTCGAATTCGAAATAAAATTCGCGTTGCGAAAATAATGCGCTTTGCGAATTTGACTTCGTGTTGCAATTTACATATTCGCGTTGCGAATTTCAAAACTAAGTTGCGAAATTGGAGTTCGCGTTGCGAATTTGTTGGTTATTTTCGCAAATCCAAAAAAAGTTAGTTAAAATCGTATATTATAAGACATTTCCGGTCACTGAAGTTATTTTCTCTTTTTAAAAAGTATCGCGCATACTTTCTTCTAAATAAACTTTGTACAATTTTTTCACATTGACTTTTTTTTTCATTTTCTTCATTTTGATCATTTTTTTGCAAATTGCTACAATTGTACTGTTAAATAAATGAAGATGTGGTATGTAGGAGATACATTTAAAGACGCTTTTAACGTGACGTGTCTTTGTTTTATGAGACATAAAAGAATATCAGAATGGAAAATAATTTAAAATATATATTAATCTATAAATTTTTGAAATCTAAAATGCCTAATCCCTAAACCTTAATTACTAATTGTCGCTGCCCCAAAACAACAACAAAAAATGGGATAGTTTCGGTGCGGCAGACTAAAAAACGGCTAAAATAAGGTACTATCGGTTTTGTTATTGTGTTAAATATTAAAACCGGTAAACATTACCGGGAACATTATTAGGCGCTACCAGTTTTATTATTATTGGGTGTTTTTTTATCGGATTTTCGAAAAAAAATACCGGAAACATTATTAGGCTTAAAAAATGACCGGATTAACATAATATTTTAGGTAATTACCGAAAAAATTTAGGTAATTTTTATCGATTTTATTATTTAAAAGATAAGAAAACCAATAACGCTTTATTTTAGCCGTTTTTAAGCCTGACGCACTGTATAACTTCCCAAAAAAAAACGTGGAGTAGCATGCTTTGCTTTCATGCTGTGGTCTCCAAATCGTTGGACTCTCTTCCATTGTTGATATTTCTTACATATGGCTTTGATGTTAGTTTTTGTTTTTGATAGTAATATTTTTATTTTATGAAATAAAATAAAATTTTCAAAAACATATAAACACAACATTTGTTAGGTAATTTAAGATCAAACACTTTAATGATAATATAAAAAAATTTAAACATTATTTGAACCGAAAATTTTTAAACACCTAACTGAAAAAAATATAATATAGACTTTTTTTTATATTAAGCCTAATATAATAGGCATGAGAATAAAACAGATGTAGAGTTTGGGCTATTTACTTGGTTAATGGGCTAAGCCTGAAGCTCATGTCTTGAAGTTGAAATGAATAAATAAATACGGCTAGGGTTCTCTTTGCTTCATTCGAATCGTCGCAGTTCTCGTATTCTCAAGACCAGACGACATGGGGAGAAGTAAGTTTGTATCTTTGCTTCCTTCCCTCTCTTGTAAATTTCCATAACTGTTGTTCTTCAGATCTTTTCTGCTTTAATCTTAATTATTCTTATGCTTGTTGATCTTTATTTATATTATCTAGGATGCTGTTTGTGTTTCTTTCGTTTTTTATATTTCATTTCCTATAATTAGTCTTTACAGTTGCAGCACCCTTTAATTTGTATGCTAAATACCATGTAAGAGCTCTTTGTATTTATCTATTACTCATTTCTATCATATTTTCCATGTCTGTCTGAGTTAATTGCTTCCTAATGCTTTTAAAATATCTTTGTGAAACATTTATCATGCCTCCTTTTTTTTTTTGCAATGCAAACCCTAGCTAATGTGAAGGCTTTTAAAAACTTCTTTTTTTAACAGATGCGTATTATTTATGTTTATGCAAGGGATTACATGAGAGGATTGTTGTATTCTGTTGACTTTGACTGTCGTACTTGTGTTGGTTTTTTCTGAGCTTCTTACTTGTAGGACCTGCAAGGTGTTATCGCCAAATCAAGAACAAACCATATCCAAAGTCTCGATACTGCCGTGGTGTCCCAGATCCAAAGATCAGAATTTATGATGTTGGGATGAAGAGGAAAGGTGTTGATGAGTTTCCTTTCTGTGTTCATCTTGTTAGTTGGGAGAAAGAGAATGTCTCAAGTGAGGCACTGGAGGCTGCTCGAATTGCCTGCAACAAATACATGGCCAAATTTGCTGGGAAGGATGCTTTCCACTTGAGGGTGAGGGTTCATCCCTTCCATGTTCTGCGGATCAACAAGATGCTTTCATGTGCTGGGGCTGATAGGCTTCAGACTGGAATGAGGGGTGCTTTTGGGAAACCTCAAGGAACATGTGCAAGAGTTGACATTGGGCAGGTCCTGCTTTCAGTTCGTTGCAAGGACAGTAACAGCCACCATGCACAGGAGGCCCTCCGCCGCGCAAAGTTCAAGTTTCCTGGTCGTCAAAAGATCATTGTTAGCAGGAAGTGGTAGGCATTTTTGTTTCGTAGACAGAAGATCTGATGTTTGCTCTATATATTTTTCCCTTTTTAATATATATTCTGGATATATTTGCAACACCATCTAACTTATGTTATGGGCATATGTTTTAATATCATTTTGCTATAATTGTCTTTGTCAGGGGATTCACCAAGTACAACCGTGCTGACTATCTGAGGTGGAAGTCTGAGAATAGGATTGTGCCAGATGGTGTGAATGCAAAGGTAGTACAATACTATAGATATGGTGTAATATTCTCTCTCAAACACTGTTTTTACCAATGATTTATTCTCTGTGATCAGTGTTTAATACATTATATAGCTACTTGTAGCTCTTCCTTCCCTCGACGGGGCTGAATATTTTCTGTTTTGGTGGCACTATTGTGTTTACTAAACATTGAAATGCTGTTTGCGTGGTATGATTATTGTAGTTTCTAAAGTTGTGATTTATAACATGCAGCTTCTTGGATGTCATGGACCTTTGGCTAATCGCCAACCTGGAAGAGCTTTTCTAAATGCATCAGCTTAGAACTTTGGATTATCCGAAAAGATTGAAGTTCTCTCTTAAGGCTAAAGTTGAACTCTTTGTTTTCTACAGTTGTGTTTTATTCCTCATGTTATTGAGGTTCAGAATTCTGTTTATTGGTCGGTTTTTCAGTATTCAGACTATGCCACCAAGTTTTTTGTTTATGGAATTGCACTTTTATCATTTCCATTTTTGTTTGTTTTTGATGAAGGCATGTCGTTCATTTCATTTTATTATTATTATTTTACAATCATGTTACTGACAAATGCATTTGGCCTTCTTTTCTACAACTTGCTTCGTGCAGTTTAGGTGATTTAGTGTTCAATTATAGCTTTGATGGCATCGAATAAAATTATTACTTCTTGGTCTCATTGTTGTGTTATGGAATTTTGATGCCCGGTGCAGTTGTATAATGGTCGTCTTTTATATTACTTCCTTGTCTCATTAAATTTATCTTTTTTAATTTTAAAATTATCCCATTTAAAATTTCTTATCAATAAACAACAATATTTATATTTTATTTTTTATCTTTATATGTCACATTTTTTTATATTTATCAAAATAAATTTATCAAATTTATCAATTAATTTTTAAGGATAATTTTGTCATTTTTTCATTTTATGTAAATAGTTTAACGCGTGGTCAAACATTGTGTTTGGTCAACATGAGACAAAAATAATGAGAAGAAGGGTGTTGTATAATCTCAATTTCCTTTAACTCATCAAACTACTACCACTTGAATTAACTTGTTGGTTCTCTTTTCATCTTTCAATCAATAGAATTTTTGACACTTCGGGTTGTGTCTCCAATTTCTTGTTTTTGAAATATGAATTCCATCTTTGATGTGAGCTTTCTTTTTGATTGTCAAGAGTTGGTGTGGGGTCTTCAAGACTTCTCTCTTCTTTCC
The DNA here is from genome assembly GCF_006381635.1 of Hibiscus syriacus. Taxonomy (NCBI): domain Eukaryota; kingdom Viridiplantae; phylum Streptophyta; class Magnoliopsida; order Malvales; family Malvaceae; genus Hibiscus; species Hibiscus syriacus. Next base: position 231,167 of record NW_024063527.1, on the reverse strand, counting down.
TGAAACTTTACACAATAGTATCTGCAAACTTTATGCAATAGTTCCTGTGCATTTGAAATTGTAGATTTCCATATTACAGTGCAGATCAGCTGAACTGGTGGTAACGAGGACAATTCTTAATAAGAAAAACTTCGGGGGTTACTTGTATACTAAGCCTAATAAAAATAGAGGTGATCGAGTCTTAACTTAGCACCTTCTGAAATAAACTGGTTTGTATGTGCTCGTGTAATTTTGTTCAAGTGACACTGGTAGTGTCTATATGAGTATGTTAAGTCATCATTTGACGGTGAAAATTGCAAATGTTGCTAACGTTAGGGATATTAATCCAAAATACTTATTGGCAACTTGTATATTAAGCCTAATAAAAGTAAGGGATAATATTACTCCAAATACTTCAGTTGGGCTTAGCATTTCTGTTTCTGCTGCTAGTAGCTCTTTATACGCTGTTGAAGAAGACAGATAGTGGGAGCAATGGCACGCTGAAGAGAAAAACCTGTGAAGGAAGAGGCTCAGGATTTGGAAGTGGAGTACCGGAAGCTGAAAAGAACAAGTTTTTCTTTGAAATCCGCTCTTTCAACTTCGATCTTGAGGATTTGTTGAAGGCTTCAACTGAGATTCTTGGTAAGCTGAGGTTATGGAATCACATATAAAGCTGCATTGAAGGCTGAGCACATTCATGCGGAGGGTGGTGGTAACTGCATCCATGGAAACATCAAGTCCTCGAACCTCAGCAATGAACTCGAGGCTCGTGTCTGATGTTGGATTGGCTTCTTTAATGAATGTTCCTGTAATCATGTTCAGTATCGTTGGATATCATCCTCTAGAGGTGATTGAACCACTCAAAGCAACTCAAAAGTCCGATGTTTACAGCTTTGGTGTCTCCTTCTGGATCGTGATGGTGTGGTTGATCTTCCAAGACCAGTCCATTCTATCGTGCAGGAGGAATGGACTGCTGAAGTCTTCGATGTGGAGGTGTTGATGTTCAAAGGTTTTCTAGAGGAGATGGTACAAATGCTTCAGATTGCACTAGCATGTTGCGGAGGTAAGCCTGGGCTACCTTGGCCATGCCCTCCTATGCGAAGAGAAGACATTTATAATTCTAATTCTAATTCTACTTATAATCCTATAATTCTAATTACATTTAATTTTAATTTTAAATTATAATTATATTTAGTTTTAACTTTTAATTATAATTCTTCTTAATTAAAATTAAATTAATTAAAGGCCTATTTAATTTTAATTTAACTATAATTTTACCTCTTTAAAATCTTAAATTAAGAGTTGTCTACTTGTAACTTATATAATATTATGCTATCTCTTTCTTATTTATTTATTTATTTATATTTTGTGCTTTTCAAATTCAAAGAGTTCTTTTTAAAGCTCGAAGGCAATCAAATATCTTAATTGAAATTTTGAGTTTTTGATGTTCTTCAACAGGTTTCTTATTACTTTTTTTTTGAACTTTTATGTTGTTTATTTAGCATATTTTTCAACATTACCTACAAGATTATAATAAAAATTAAAAGGTATTCCTCATATCTTATTTTAGTCAATTAAAATTAATCATTATTTTTTATCTCGATCATAGATGAGTTTAGTTCTATGAAAAGGAGAGTTCATCTTAATTGATGAAAACATTATATTTCGGACTATGTATTTATATTTTTGCTTAATTTTTAAACATTTTTTGGATCATGTAATTATACTAGTTTTAATTATTAAATTTTTAAATTGAAAGAATATATATGAGAATTATATTAGATTATTATTTTTATTATATTTATATTGGGAAGTATCATTTTCACAAACCCGACGAGGAGCCAATAGAATAGCAGAATGGTTAGCTAAACTAGTACGACAAGATGATTTTGAAGGCATTGTCTTCCAAGAACCCCCAAGAATAATCCTTCCCCATCTCCAGAAGGAAAGCTCGGCCAATAGGCAACATTAGATTAGTTACAGAATAGCTTAGCTCTTTATTTACCCCAAAAAAAAATGGGCATGCTCAACACTTACATAAGTTTGCCTCCTTTAAGATAAAATAATGCGTTCGTTCTTGCGAGAAGTTGCGTCTGCAGGGACCGTGTGCGTTGTCAATATATGTTAAGCAAGTTATGGACAAATACTATCTTGTAACTATCCTAGACTGTTAAAAAGTTGTATGATTTCTTTAAGAATATGTAGTAAAAGATAATATTATTTTTTTAGAGATTTACGATTCGAAAAGTTACATTTACAGGATTTATACATTATCAATAATAGGAATAAATTTGAATATATATTACATTGTTATGATTTCATGATATTTAAAAATAAGTATGATTTCAAATTTGAAATTGTAAAATCAACCAAATTTGAAATTGTTTTTTAAAACAAAAATGTAATTATGTTTGATATGAAAGACAAACGATTGAATTTAAACAAATATATAAAAATCCACTTATTTTCGTTTACTTTTTTATGGGAAAAAAATTCTCTTACCAAACCAAAGGAAAACAGAAACAATTTTTGTTTTCTTTTGTGTCACCAAACACAAAGTGAAATCGTTAAGCTTAAGCTTTCATCAGGGGGTGGCTTAGTGGCTTTCGTGAACAACCAGATCGCATATTCCAATTATAAGCAAATAGCAATAATGACACGATCTAATTATGGATGTTGTACCAAACAAATATTTACCAAAATATAAACGAATAAGATAATGCTTCTTTATTGAATTTCAATTATAATAAGACCCCAAGAAAATTTCAAAAATGATATAAACTAAAATATTTTTTTTAACAGTATGAAATAGTGTTTCTAAACGAAAGGAAAAAAGAGAGAGGGGAGTATAAGATATAATCAATTAATATAAGATTAAAAAAAGATTATAATCGGTTGTAATTGAAAAATAAAAAATAATAGTTTCTTTTTTTAACAAAATGAAATGTTGTTTCTAAACGAAATGAAAAAAAGAGGAGAGTATAAGATATAACCGATTAATATAAGATTTAAAAAAGATTACAATCGGTTATAATTGAAAATTTTATTAAGTGCATAACTCTTTAGAGTAGATTGTGCAACATTTTAAATTGAAATAAAAGATAATGTGTCCTCCATAACAAATCATCGAAATTGTATAATTGTTCTGGTTGTAACATAAAAAGTTACCTAAAATTATAAGTTCTAATTATTATCAATTGTGTAATTTTTTAGAGTAGACAATGTAACATTTTAGGTTTAAGTTCTAACTGGTTGTAACATTTTTATAGTAGAGTACATGCTGGCTACCTTGTTTTGCCGTCGACGAAGTTCCACCCAACCTGCCCTTCCCCCGAAAACTAAAACCTCATATCGTGATCGATCGACGACGAATCAACGTTTTGTATCCTGCGAACCCTAGGATAAAAATCGCGATCCCACGCGATTCTGGCGGCCAATCGACGGAAATTACAACAAAGTATGAGTATGAGGATTTCAGGGACTTTGTCGGTGGCGGTGATCGTGGTCAGAAAGGGCGGTGACGGCGAATTAAGGTTAGGATTTGTGATTTTGGGGCCGTTTTATAATATAAGAAAAATTAGTTTTTTATATATAAATAACATAATATTTTAAATATTTTAAAAAATAAAATTCAAAATCACCAAATTGTGACACATGTCACTTAACGGGAGAAATTAACACCGTTGACTGCCCGGGCACCTAAATAGGTAACGTTTAGAACGTTAGACACCTAGATGAATCAAAAAATAATTTAGGCACCTATTTAGAAAAAGTAATATAATTTAGGTACTTATTTTAGTATTAAGCATTTTATATAGTAATATCGATAACAAATGAACTATAGTTGGAGCATATAAGTTGCAAATATCATAATCACATACATGATGATAAATGATAGAGATGATCATTCTAAAATTTTAAATTTTTATACCTTAGATATATTTTTATTAATAATTTATTTTTTGTTTCTTATAAAATTTATAGGTTTATTTTCTTTAAAAGATTATAAGTTTACTCTTCAATATAAAATTCTACATCAATTCTCGATCATATTCACGATGATAATAGAAGATGATGTGTCCTAAATATTTTGTAAAATAGATGTACGTAAATACAGATGTACCTTGTACGAATTATCCTCTTATACAAACTATTTTTTTTGCATATCTTGGAAGAGAGAAAATAGGGGAACTTCATTCGTTGAATCCTAAGGAGCTGCAGAACCTTTGGAGGAGTGCAGAGTCTGCTTCATATGGCATGAGTTTTGGTGCTTGTTTTTGTGGCCTTGAGTTCTGTAGCATTAGCTTGTGCAGCAGCCTTTGCCAGTGTTGTGGGTTTTAAAACACTCTTGGGGTTAAGAGCCTTTCTTATCTTGAAGACTGCCCATGCAGTCCCAATTGCATGTCCTGCCGCATCAAGCCCTTCATTTGTTGCCTCTCCTGCCTTCTCCCCATACCTACAAACATTTCCAAAACATGTCAAAGGTCCTGTACCCATATCATCAACTTCGCATTTAGTCACCCTCATCCATTCGTTCTCGTTTTTATTACCTTATTATTTGTTTTTTTCAAAATCATACACAGCGTTATGTTTTTTATCATCCATTGTTAAAATATAAATAGAAATATTAATGTGACGATTCTTTTAATTTTGTTCGAAGATATTGTGGCACTACTCACGCCAGCATTTTAATGACAGATGATCAAAACAGAACTAAGATATAAATTAAATATGATTTTAGAAATGAAAATAATATGATGATTAAAACAAAACAACACAAATAGATGAATAACTTGGTGGATGAGTAAATACTAAATACGTAGATTACATTAATTTTAATAAAGAACACACCTTTGTGAAACAAGTCCTGTTGTTACAAGAGATGAGGTAGACATGACGTTCCTTCCAGCTACTTCAACAGCATCGCAAACCTTATCTAAGTGTACAACAGGGGGGGGGAGGTAAGAAATCATGTTTTTGCAGTTTCTATAAGATGAGAGGAAACAACTTACTAAATCCATCCAAGGAAGCAAGAACGATTTCCCCAGGCAGCAGGTTGAAAAATCTCTTCCCAACTTTGGAGTTAACAATTGACCCTGTGAAGAATTCGGACATTTTCACCACTCCAGCAAGAATTCCAGTGGCCACTTCCTCTGACATCTTTGTTAACTTATTAACCCTGAAACCAACCGGTATTCGATCGAATCGAGTAAAAAAAGTTAAATCAGCTTAGAATTTGAATCGACAAAACACACCTTTTCATCCTTCTCAAGGCCACTGATCTGATCTCTGAGGTTGAACCTGGCTTCATCCTCGTACTCAAGAACACATTGCCCCATTTCAACCCATCAACAGTGACATCACCGCCCCACAAAACTCCCTTGGCAATGTACCCTGACCCTGAAGCAATTGCCCTTGCTAGAGACCCGCTATAGTCTTCAACGTTGGGCGCCAGTGTCGTCCAATATGCCATTGAACTTCCCACGATCAAGTCCCTTTCTTCCTTCCAATCCAAATCTTCAGGCGCCACATTTCTCGTGTCCACAGGCTTCAAGTTCCCTATCCCTTTAACTTCATGCACCGAGAAACAACTGTAGGTCTCCAAGAGTCCATCCAGGTCCTTCAACAAACCCTCCTGCCCTTTCGAAGCAATCGTCAAGCCATAGTTCAAAACCTCCTCGATTTGGTTAGAATCTTCGCCACCTTCATCGGAGGGCACTCGAAGAGTGAAAAAATAGTGGGAAGTATCGAGCTTAACAACAGGCTCATCTTTAGCCAAAGGCCACTGAATATCATCACCGACACGAGCAAAAACGGCTATATGGTTGCCGCTTTGGAGGAGGCGAACAATAGAGAGCTCACCATAAGCGAGCTCTACGCTGGTTTGTGGTTCGATAAGGTGGACCATGGCACCAGGGACCTTGAGGAGGAGTTGTTCTTCGGAATCTTGGAGGGTGGCGCCTTTTGGGAAGAGATTTTCGGGTAAATCTTTCATGTCCAACTGAAGATGAAGACTTGAGAGGATCTTCTGTTTGAGTTGCTTTGATCAGTTTTGCTTAATGGAGGGGATTTTAAGGTGAGACATACTTAGAGACGAAGAAGCAAAACCCATACGAAGGCGTGTCGGTTTGGGTTTAGATAGGCCAGTGGCATATGGCACTCATACGAGAAACCGCCTCACAACATTCGCAACATATAACTGTCCATTTTTTAAGTAATATGAGTTCAAATGGACTCTGTCAACACTTAATTTAATGTCCAAGGGCAATATAGCATAATGTAATATCACAATTTGATAATATATATCAAAGTATATCTTATTCGAGCCTTAAGCTCCATTCTTGGTCTAGATTACACATCGAACTCCATTTACACATGCTCATCATATAGAAATCTTAGACTTTAGTTTCAAAGACTTAGGGCATGTTTGGTTTTAAGAAATAAAGATTATTTTTATTTTATTAGAAAATAGAAAACATTGATAAAAATGCGTGTGATGAAAAATTTAAAAAATATTTTTTGAAAAATGAAACAAATAATAGTAAAAACTGAAAAACATAAAAAATGATCACTATTTTACTAAAAACTTATTTTCAAAATTTAGAAAATGAAAAAAGAACGGTTACACATCGAAAGCATGTTGTACGGTGTATAGTTTTATGGATAAACTATACAAATAGTCACTAAAGTTTTAGTAAGTTTTTGTTGTCTCCGTTGAAATTTCAAAAGTAACAAATTTGTCACTAACGTTATCAATTTCTAACAAATTGGTTACTCTTCGTTAACGGTCGTTACTGGGTTAACGAAACGCTGACATGTTGCGTTAAATTGGTGACCTGGAATGTTTTTATCTCATATTTGACTCTAAAATGTTTGATCGATGTTTTTCTTCTCTCTCTTTCTTCTTCACTCACCATGCAGCCACCACCATGAAAAGGAGTGTTGCAAAACTCACCGATGCAACTACTGATGACAGGTGACCCTTTGTAATTGCAAGTCCAGCATTAACTAAACTGGCCGTAATGCGAATTCATCTGTCCTTGATTATTTCTATAGAGGAAGGGAATGATGGATTGAAGAGGTAAGCTTCTTCATTTCTTTCCATTTGTTGCACTCTCTAATCTTTTATATCATTGGTTCCCTTTCTCTTCCTATCTGACACTTCTTTGGCATCCTTTACCTTTACTTGAACTTACAAACTTCTCTCATAGCAGTTGCAGAGGCCAGACCATAACAGCGGTGCTCGCATCTATCTCAACATCGAAGAAAGGAGGTGAACTATGATCCATTCGAACATATAGAGTAAACGCAAAAAATTCTTTATAGTCTGCAGAAACTTATACTGTATATAGAAAATATTAACCATATTGACAGGCAAAGCCTCCTACCACAAAATTACTTTTAGCAGTCCAACTCAACTAACCACATTAATATAAGTTAAGATGCATGGAGATTTATATGTACTTCTCTTATTATCGGTAAAGAAAGGAAATCAGAAGTAGAAATCCCAATTATCATGAAATTTCAATGCTAATAATGAGTCATCAAGGGCCAAAAAGGAAAGCTCACACAACTGCACAACTACCGCACCAGCTAAAGCTAATATTACCCCACTAATGTTCATAATCTGTTATAAGAGGATATAACAAGTATATATGCAATATGTTTAAGTAAAATAACTAACCTAGTTATTAAGTACAAGAATAACATAATCAAGCAGAAGTTAATACACCGTTAGCACGAGGATAAAAAGAGATGGAATAAAGAAGATGACATTCATCTGTATTGAAACTGCAACACTACACATAAAAAAGAGAGAAAGTAAGATCAACTTCTTTCATATTCCTTCTTAAAATGGAATAAAAATTTGCTTTGATAAAGTAAGATACTTGTAATGCCTCGAATCCCGTGTTAGTAGTTCGGGTTAACCCGAAGCCTAAAGTTGAGCCCAATTAGATCCAATTTAGTGTTATTGGGCTTGAGTTGGGCCTAAGAGTTAGTTGGTAAGAGTTGAATGACTTATTAATTAGAAAATAGAGAGACTAAAAGTGCAATTTACCCAATTCCTAATTCAAAAGCTGAAACTCCCCTATTTTTATGAGATATACGTGAACAACTCCCCATTTTCCACCAAACACTCGTCTTCTTCTTTCATCTTTTCTCTTTTCTTTTCCTTTCCCATCTTCAAGTTGATGGATTTAAGACTTCAAGTTTAGTTTGGAACCCTCACCCTTCAAGCTTCATTTAAAGTTCCATTTCACTAGTTTTTATTCATAGAGAAAAAAATGAGTTTTGAGAGGTTTGTGAAAATCTTTGGATTCTATCTATGTTTTGGATATTAAGGAGTTATTTAGAATATATCCAACCTCTAGATGGATTAGTAATCCATTTTCTTACCTTGTTTAGTAGGAAGTGGGAGAGAGTTCCAAATCAAAAGGCAAAAAAAATTTGAGCATTTGTTGGGTTGAGGAGAGTTGTTGCCACCAAGTAATCAAGGTAACGCCTTTAAAACTCTTCTATACTCTTAGTGAGTCTTAGAAGTTTAAAATAGTTTAAATGGTTGAGTTGAGCATGATAAGCATTTTCATGGTGAAATTCTTATTTAGAGTTATAAATATGTTTAAAGCCTCTACTATGATCCTTGTTGGTCAAATAAAACTTTAAGCATGTTTGGGGACCTCACTAAGGTCTTTGGGATTGAAGTATAGCATTTTTAGTATGTGTTTTATGATTTCTGCAGGTATACTATCGATACTATTGGGAATGGTTTTCAGAACCGGACCGGTTAGCGAACCGGTCATGCTACCGGTTCACTGGTTCAACCGATCGAACCGGTCCTACCGGTCGGAAGAACCGGACGACGTCATAATTATTTAAAAAATTAAATAAAAATACCAAAAATATTTAATAAAAAATAATTTTTTATATCACAAGTCATAATATATATAAATTAAAAACCATAAAATCAAGTGAAACAAAATGATTCAAATTAACTACAACATAATATTTAAGGTAAAACATATTAAATAATAAATATAATTATATAACTATAATTAAAAAATAAATTTGGGGCTAAAAAAATCATAACAAAATGATATTGTTTGGTTTAATTTTTTTTTAAAAAAACAATCTCACATGGCTAAGAAACATAGAAGAGCATCCCAAAGGTCTAAAGAGTAAAAATATGAGAACAAAACAATCCCACATTGCTAAGAAACATAGAAGAGCATCACAACTAACTTCTATAAATAATAGATGTAATTTGACATTCAAAATCATGTAGCCTTTTGGTGAGCATTGAGTGAATTATTTTTTCACTTCAAGTTTAGTTTGGAACCCCACCCTTCAGCTTCATTTAAAGTTCCATTTCACTAGTTTTTATTCATAGTGAAAAAAATGAGTTTTGAGAGGTTTGTGAAAATCTTTGGATTCTATCTATGTTTTGGATATTAAGGAGTTATTTAGAATATATTCAACCTCTAGATGGATTAGTAATCCATTTTCTTACCTTGTTTAGTAGGAAGTGGGAGAGAGTTCCAAATCAAAAGGCAAAGAAAATTTGAGCATTTGTTGGGTTGAGGAGAGTTGTTGCCACTAAGTAATCAAGGTAACGCTTTTACAACTCTTCTATACTCTTAGTGAGTCTTAGAAGTTTAAAATAGTTTAAATGGTTGAGTTGAGCATGATAAGCATTTTCATGGTGAAATTCTTATTTAGAGTTATAATATGTTTAAAACCTCTACTATGACCCTTGTTGGTCAAATAAAACTTTAAGCATGTTTGGGGACCTCACTAAGGTCTTTGGGATTGAAGTATAGCATTTTAGTATGTGTTTTATGATTTCTGCAGGTATACTATCGATACTATTGGGATAGTATCGATACTTGTTCTTCGTTTTGGGCAAATTCGTGAGTTTCTGGGCAATAGTATTGATACTCTTTCAAGAATGTTGATACTTATATAAAGTATCGAAAGTTTTGCAGGAGTATGGATACTCTTGGGCTAGTATCGATACTTTCAATCTGTTTTGGGCAAAAATGTCAGTTTTTAAGGGAATTAGACTCGAGGTACCCCCAACACTTCATTATATCATCAAATAAGACTACAAGTGAAAATATTAATGATATTAATTACACTAAAAAACAAGATTCAATTAGGATGACATAAAAATATCCTTGGATGATGCTTATGAAACGATTAGGACACCTGAGTTCCTTTAGAAAATGCTAGCATTATCGAAAGTATAGTTTCAGTCGGATATATCCTTAGGTAGTGCGCGAGGCACTTAAAGCTAACTAGCTTGGGCACAAGGTCCAATACTCAAGGAGTGGGCTAGTCGAGGGGGTTGACTGGTGCAGAGATTCCAGGCAACCAACCTTGGTAGACTAGAGGGGTGTGTGAACTTCGAGATGCAAAACCCTCAGCTACACCAAGATGTCTACCATAGAGTAGAGAGTGCAGTATACGAGTATACTCACTATTTCAGTTTATCAGTTTGCTAGAGCATGTCATTAACACTTTTAGTTTGGCTTAGTTGTTAGTGTGACACTGGACTAGTTAGCTCAACATTTGGAATTTGTTTCCTTACGCAGTCTAGTCGAGGAGCAATCCGAGGACTTTTTGACAATAGTGATTCAAACCCAGATAGTGCAAAGTACATCTCGAGTTCATCTTTAGAGGGCATGTATAATTATAAACCCTAATTGTATATTTTTATATGAGCAGTAATTCATTTTAAACTATGATCTGTATGATTTAAATTGTAGTTGATTTATTTTAGCATGAGTGGTTACAAATGGTCATTTTAAAAGGAAAAATTTAAAAGAAAATTTTGGTTAGCCACTCCAGTGGTTCCGTGTGGCATTCTGATCAGTCGACTGTGTGTCGTACTGATTTAGGGTGTTACAATACTACCTAAAAACAATCAAGCCATATTGTCATCACTAAAAAAGAATAGATGCCATTGCAGCATGGAGGAATTTCATTGCAAAACAGTCATTAAACAAACGAAGCACAAATATTGAGTGAACTCGCTTTGAAAGAAAAGCAAGTTAAGAGCGACCACCATGGAAGCTGCAAGACGTTTTAAGAACAGTAAATGCTAATAAAAAAAAGGAAGCACTAATATAAGCTCTTATAAAGAATTTGTTGCGTTTATTCTAGATCTTCGAATGGGTCATAGTTTACCTCATTTCTTTGATGTTGAGATAGATGCAAACTTAACTGTTGTGGCCTGGCCTCTGCAGCTGCTATGAAAGAAGTTATGGGCAAAATTTAAGTAAAGTTGAAGAATGCCAAAGAAATACTAGTGAGGAAGAGAGGGGAACCACTGATATAAAGATAAGAGAGTGCAGTAAATGTACATAAGGAAGCTTACCTCTTTAATCCATGGTTTTCAGAACCGGACCGGTTAGCGAACCGGTCATACTACTGGTTTACTGGTCGAACCGATTCGACCGGTCAGAAGAACCGGACGACGTCATAATTATTTAAAAAATTAAATAAAAATACTAAAAATATTTAATAAAAAATAATTTTGTATATCACAAGTCATATTCAAAGCAAGTCATAGCATATATAAGTTAAAAACCATAAAATCAAGGTGAAACAAAATGATTCAAATTAACTACAATATAATATTTAAGGTAAAACATATTAAATAATAAATATAACTATATAACTATAATTAAAAAATAAATTTGGGGCTAAAAAAATCATAATAAAATGATATTGTTTGGTTTAATTTTTTTTAAAAACAATCCTACATGGCTAAGAAACATAGAAGAACATCCCAAAAGTCTAAAGAGTAAAAATATGAGAACAAAACAATCCCACATGGCTAAGAAACATAGAAGAGCATCCCAACTAACTTCTATAAATAATAGATGTAATTTGACATTCAAAATCATGGAGCCTTTTGGTGAGCATAGAGTGAACATTCTTTCACTTCAATCAAGCTCGAATTTTAGGCTTCAATCGAGCTTCTAAATTTTTTTTAGTTCAAGCCTTTTCGAGTTCAAGTTTTAATATTATATTTCGAGTTCGAGTTGAACTTGATAATTTTTAGTTCGTGAGTTTGAGTCGAGTTGAGCTTACTTTTAAAGTTTGAGTTGAGCTTAGCAATACTCGAGTTCGACTTAGCTCGTTTAACAAACGACGTCGTTTGGTTTAATTTTTTTTTAAAAAAAAACAAATTTTCGATTTTTTCCGGTTTTCAGCCGGTCCGGTTCGAACGGTTCAGCAGTTCCGGCCGGTTCATTAGTAACGATTCAACCGGTGTAGTTTGAACCGGACTAGACAGCGGTTCCCGGTTGAACCGGACTAGACAGCGGTTCCTGGTTGAACCGGACTAGACAACGGTTCCCGGTTGAACCGGCCGATCCGATCCGATTTTCAAAACACTGCTTTAATCCACTATTCTCTGCCTCGATAGAAATAATCAAGTACTAAATGCTTAAGGATGGGATTTGCATTACGACCAACTTAGTTAAAGCTGGACTCACAACTTTGAAGGGCCACCGGTCATCAACTGTTGCACTTGTGAGTTTTGCAATACTCCTCTTCATGGTGATGGTTGCATGGTGAGTGAAAAAAAGGAGAGAGAAGAAAAACGTCGGTCAAACGTTTTGGGGAGTCAAATGTCTGGTAAAACATTCTAGGTCATCGGTTTAACGTGTCACATCAACATTTTGTTACCTCAGTAACGACCGTTAACGGAAAGTGACTGATTTGTTACAAATCGATAATGGACCAATTTGTTACTTTTGAAACTTCAGTGGAAAAATGAAAACTTACTCAAACTTTAGTGACCATTTGTATAGTTTACCCTTTTATTAAATTGGAAGATGAAATGGACGAGTCATTTGGAGAGGGTGAAAGAGAAAATGAGTAAGAATTTGATGATGAGAGAAGCAACTTCATCGAATTCAAAGTAGGACTCAAGTTAGAGAAGACATTGCTACATCGTTATGAATTAATTATAGACCTAATTGGAAATCTAAGATAAATGTACTTTTTTTTATTGATTTCAAAATTTTCATTTGTTTAATCATATTTATTGGTATATTTTTCTAATAACTATATTTAAATTTAATAATTATTTTTTATTTATATTTTAAAAGATTAGTTACCAAAAATATATTTATTATTTTCACTTTTGAAAATAAATTTTCATTTCTTTTAACTAAACATGTTTTTTAATTTTTAGAAAAATGAAAATGAAAATTGTTTTTTTGAAAATAAAAACAACAAAAAAATAAAAAATATTTTCTAGAACTAAGCAAACCACTAATCACTTACATTTAAAAACACATTAAGCATAGTCGATGGTATTTGACAACAACACACAAGCAATTCATTAACCATAATCAAGCTTACCACACGTGAAATCGCCATCCAACATTACTTTAATTGAGCTATTCATGAGTGCCTTGGGCGTCAAAATCATTATTAGAAATTAATTCGTAATAACTAACTTGACACCAGAATCTAAGAAGACCACACTCACCAAAAATCTGAGATTACTGAGGGTCCCAAATCACCACACCAATCTCAATAGCTTTCGACTTTCTTTTTAGATTAGTAATTTCTTCAACCGAATGCTTGTCTAACAACTCAACATTATACAATTATCAATAAATCCTAAAATGTTTCTCTTTTTGGCATATCTATAATGTTGAATTGAACTAGAATTTTAGCTCAAGCTGCTGACTATTATGTGGGGAGCTCCTCAACGCTTCATTTAACTTGAGTATTGTCTTTTAAACACGTCGCAAAATTTAAGGGATAAAATTCGAGTATATTATTGTTTGGCACGTGTTTGGGTCTTGAGTCTAATGAAGAAGACAATCTTCTTTGAGGCCTTCAAATAGGTTTTTATCTTATTTGTCGTTGTTTGTTAGCGAAAATGTTAGATTTAATTACTTGTCTTGCTATTCAGAGATGATTCTATTTTACAAGAAGATACATATTAAATCTTGAATTTAACTAGGATAAGAGAAGATAAGCTTATTTGAGGGCTTGAAATAAGGGAATTACCTTCTTTATCGTATCAATTCACCTAAATATTGATTTAATTCATGATCAAGCTATTCAGTCGGATGGTTCCATTTTAATGAGTACATAAAAATATCGAATCCTAAGAGGGAAGAGGATAAACTTGTTTGAAGAATTGAATAGAGTTTTACTTGCTTCATTTTGTATTTACATAGAAATTTGATTTTAGTTCATGTCCAAGCTATTCCAATTCAATTAGGTGGTTAATTTAGAATGAAAATTTATTCAATATTTGCGTGTTATATAAATAATATTTTATTATAATTTACTTGATTTTTACTACTATTGTTTGATAAAAAGCAAGAGCCCAAAATGTATGCATCGGGTTTTGGTTACTGGGTCTCAAACCAAATTGTGATTTTGGGGCTCCAACTCCAAGTCTAACTCTTCCCAATCCATAGCCAGAAGAAGAATAAGAACTTCCTCTGTAACTGCAGCCGGGGTAAGCAAAGCCAAGTATTCTCGCAATCTTTCTCAAGGCTATTCTACTTGGTATAGGTTTAGAAGAGTTTTTAGTGGCTCAATTTCCATGTAATTTTGCTTCCTGTCTTCATATTTTGGTTGTTGATTATAACAACCTATTATTGCATATTGCGCGTTAACCCTAACAGTTCATGCAAAGTGGAATCGCAGATGGAAGCAGTGAAGGTTGAAGATTTTGGGCCTGAATCAGAAGTGGAGGATTTAGGGCGATATGTTGATAAAATATCCACCATTGTCAATGGGGTATTTTTCTTTATGAAATTTATAATCTAATCCCCACGTCAGGGCTCCTATACAGCTCACATGTTCAGATATTATTCTTTCTGTTTAGCATCGAGTTACTTTCTTTAGAGTGCAAGTTAATTTCAAATTGGACAACTGGGAGCTAGTATCTGAATATATTTTGTAATGTATTTCAGATTTCATGGATGGCTGTCGCAAGTTTGTTATTGTATTTCATCATGGATATATTGTCAATTTGTTATCGCTGTTTTTAGCAGCTTTTTGTTTTGCCCGTAATGTCCTGCTAACGTTGCTACATATTTATATAGTCCTGAATTTTGCAGCTTGCACATAAACTTGCATCTTTGCATTATTGATTAGAACTATATTGAACTTGCAGCTCGAGAAAAGGGTCAATGATGTTGAACATCTGTACTTGACTACGGACAATATGGAGTTGACTGTTACCAAATGTAATTCAGCTTGTAAGGAAAAAGTCAAGGAAAAACAGCTTACCGGCATTGAGAAGCGGCGGCAAGAAGCATCACATAGAGAAGCTGCTTCTATGAAGAGAATGCAGGAACTTATGCGCCAATTTACCACAATTTTACGGCAGGTAAGCATGAATAAATTTTTGTTTCATTTAGAGGTTTTGATCATATGGTCCAGTTCCACCATCTTGAAAGTCTTTGTATTTTTCCCTCCTTCCTTATAGATATCAATTTTGTTCTTCTAAAATGTTTTCTTAAATTTTCTGATTAAAACTTATTAATCTGTACCTAGTCGAGGCCAAAGAAAATTGAGTTTTTATCAGAAAAATTTCAAAGAATGTTTTAAGACGTTGTCTTGGTATTACAAGAATGGCAGGTGATTCTTTTATTTGGATGATGTATAAACTTCTCTTACAGATGGTTGACATGTCAAATGTCTTTTTGGAAGTTTTGCCCTTTAAGCCAGCACGGTATGCTGGAGCTTGATTCTTCATCATTTTTCTATCTTTGCTCTCTCTTTTCCTAATAATTTTTCTTCTTTTAGGGGGAACTTTTTACCAATTCTTATGTTGGATTATAGTTACCACAGCTATCCACACAGTTAATTTTTTTCCTCATAATAAACTCTATACTATAGCAATCATCCTTCTTGCCAATTTCATCTAGGTGGATGAATGCTTTTAGATGCAGATCATAAAACAGAAAACTTAGATTTTAAAATTTATTTATAAAAGCTTGAAGGTTTCACACCACAAACACACAATCCCCCAACCCCACCCCACCCTCAAAAGAAGAAGAAGGGAATTTTCATTTTAAATATTATTATATTTGTTGCAAATCAATAAAATTTTGAATATATACTTCCCATTCCTGTAATTGCATGAAAAGTAATGCATTCATCCCTCAAAATTAAACTATTTTTGTTGAAAATTAATGGAGTCAGCATTTTAA
Source organism: Hibiscus syriacus (assembly GCF_006381635.1). Taxonomy (NCBI): domain Eukaryota; kingdom Viridiplantae; phylum Streptophyta; class Magnoliopsida; order Malvales; family Malvaceae; genus Hibiscus; species Hibiscus syriacus. The sequence goes on along the minus strand of NW_024063527.1, from coordinate 214,986 downwards.
AATGTAAGCATCATTGCTGATTCTTAGTCATAATTTATGGTTAATTTCAATTGTACTTTCCGTTTGTCAGATAACACAGCACAAATGGGCACATCCTTTTATGCATCCAGTTGATGTTGAAGGTCTTGGGTTGCATGACTATTATGAGGTAAAGCTTATTTATTGTTTCAATAGTTTCTGATTGGTTTTCTCATTTATAAGGCATACTTTCTGTTTTCATTGGCCTTTATATTTGACTCTTTTCCTTGCTTTAGAAATTCACTGTTACTAATTTTTCTTATACACATGTACATAAAGACCTTTCACTAATCCTTATTTCTGAAATTTTGATTGTTTAATTTATTTATTCCTAAATATGTATGCTTTAACTGATGCATCTTAAGGTTGTGCATTTTAGGTAGTTCAGAAGCCTATGGACTTTGGTACAATAAAAAGCAAGATGGAGGCTAAGGATTGTACTGGGTACAAGAATGTACGTGAAATTTATTCCGATGTTAGATTGGTTTTTAAGAATGCCATGAAATACAATGATGAAAGACATGATGTTCACATAATGGCCAAAACTTTATTGGAAAAATTTGAGGAGAAGTGGCTGCAACTTTTGCCTAAAGTGGCCGAGGAGGTAAGCCTGTATTTGGGTGTAGGAACCTTCCACCAGTAAATGGTTGATGATTTATTAAACATGTTTTCATTAGTCTTTAAATTCTGCTTCAAACATGTGTAAGTTCACTTGCTTAAATTTATATGCAGGAGAAAAGACTGGTCGAGGAGGAAGCAAAAGCAGAGCTAGATGTGAAGCTGGCACAAGAGATAGTTCATTCTAACATGGCCAAAGAGTTGAGCAACGAAGTATGTAAAATGACAAGACTCTTGCATAAGAAAACTAAATTGGAAGAATGCATCTAACCTTCATTTTTTTTTACCAATTCTCATCCATAAACTCTGAACAATATTATTGTCAATTCTTTCAGCTTTGTGCGGTCGATTTGCAATTGGAGAAACTCAGACAGATAGTCATTCAGAAATGCAGGTTTGTTTGAAGATATGTAATGCAGAATTTGGTGTGTTTGGCTTAAATTTATGAATATTATCAATTGGTTTGCTTCAGGGAGTGGGAGGGAGGGAGTTAATCTTCTATATAAACTTCATCTAAATCTTCACCTCATTAGTATTTAGTTCTTAATTGCATTTTGTGGTAATGGTTTGGCGAATTATGGTGAGAGAGTTAACAGTCCGTTTCACTTTCAACCAGCCATAGGTTTTAAGGCAATTTTGTGGTAATTTTCAAACAGCCCGTTACATTTCATTTGTGTTTTGTGATAATTTTGTGGTAAATGACGTATATCATTATGTTTTTCTGGTAGAGGTGCCATAATTCTGACTTGTGTTGATAGAATAAAGATCACATTTAGGTTATTGGGGTAATTCTGTTGTAAATATATCTGCCTAAATTATTACTTGTACATTTTTCTGTCTATTTTTGCATGCCTGATCATTTGAGTTTGTATTTATAATTCTTCGAGACCTTTAGCTTCTGACTACAGACCATGAATAGGAAAATGCCGACTGAAGAGAAAAAGAAACTTGGGATGGCTCTCACCCGATTGTCTCCTGAAGATCTTAGTAAGGCTCTTGAGATCGTTGCTGAGAACAATCCAGGCTTTCAACCAACAGCACAAGAGGTGGATCTTGATATAGATGCACAGGTAAAAATGCTTTGGTCCAATAATGAGTCTCTAATAATTCATCTTTTCTATATAGTTTGCTATGTCTTTGTAAGGCCGCAAAGCAGCTACTTAGGTGTATTCTCTTTTGTTTTGGATTCCACAGAGTGAATTAACTTTGTGGAGATTAAAGTTTTTTGTTCAAGACAAATTAAAACATGCCGGAAAGTGCTCTGAAGTTGTGGACTGCAACAATATAAATAATAATGAGAATACCGTCAAGAGCAACTCCAAAAGAAGAAGAGAGATGTCTGATGCTCTTACGAAGAATGCCATAAAGAGAAATAGGAAGCTCTCTCCCAACTCATGAGCTTCAGGTAAGTATTATACTGTTTGTCCTTCGGTTAACCATTGAAGTTGCCCAGTGTCTGAATATTATTGTTAAATGTAATGTGGTAGTGAGAATTGGAGTTATGGTGGTGGCAGAACTCGTTACAACTATGTGAAGGGTACATAAATTTTTATTACAGTCCCCTGTATATTTCTTTTCCTTTTTACCTTGTCATAAAATTGAAGGGTAAATAATGATATGCATTTTGTATTTGCTTTGCTTTATTTGCATTTTGTTTTTGCAATGTGGCACGCTGGGGTGGATGCGTTAAGCCTAGGAGAGCAAGTGTACATCCATTATTTTGAAAGAAAAAAATTGTTAATTTTAATCTAGTGTATTAAGCAGAGGGGAAAATAAGGGAATTTGCGTACTCATTTTTTTTTAGAAAAAAAAGGAGTATTGAAATTTTAGAGCTCAGTTTTTAAATTTCTGGATCCATCATTGGTGGTATGTCTAAGATCATATATCTTTTTTTTTCTTTCAATTTTTTGAAGAGTATAAGATTATTACAAATTAGTATTTATTCAAAAATAAATTAGTCCATTAACAATACACAGGCATTTTGTAAATACAATTGTTTAAATTTATGTTCTCCTAGAAAATGGCATTATTTTTTTTATCATCTTTTTGGCGTGGAAATCATTTAATAGGTTTGATTGTCTATATCTTTAGATCCTAACAAAGGTGAGGTAAACCAACCAATTCTGATATTAAATATCAAGAATTGCAATCGTTAACATGCAAGATGTTCTTGCTTAGTTTTTTAGTGTTTCATTTTTTTTGTTTTGATATAATCACCGGTATCCAATCTATTGATCGACCAATCCAGATTGGGCATTGCAGAGGCAAGGGCGACTCTCCTAATCCAGTTTATTCGCAATCGTCAGGATTTAAATTCTTAACCTTACTTAAAGGATCTAGTGTCTCATTTCATAATTATCGGTAGTTTTTAGTGTTTCGATCAATAAAATGCCTCCTAAGTTGAAGAATATGTGAAATCTTGGTATCCATTCAAATTCTAGTGTGCAATCACTTAATGGCACATTACTAATGCTTCAAGTCATCATACAACAGCTCTGATGTCAAACAGAACGATCTACGTCGAGTCGAACAGAATTCCTTTACCCTCTATTTGTCCCCCCATGCGTGCTCCTATTTGCCACGTGGATTACATTGATTCGTTATTAACTTAAGCTTAATATTCGTATAAAGGGCAAAAAATTTCTGCCTCTACTAAGTTCGGTTTTAAGCTTAATATTCGTATACCATTTAAATATTTTTATAATTTATCTAAATATGTAATTAATTTCAATCACAATTTAATCTAAATATTAATTCTATTAACCCTATAACAATGATATATTTTGGTGCAGTGGGTGAAGGTTGATTTATCTTTAGGTCCCATATTTGATTCTTTCCAAATCCAATTCATATTTTCTTTAAAAATTTTGCATCCATCGGAATTCAACATAAATATTATTTTTGTGAATCCTATAATAAATAATGAATAAATATATTTTTGTCAATTTCGTAATATTGGATATCAAACTTAAAAGAGGCCGCCTACGATATAAGATAGTTGTAAAAATTATGAACATCCTTATTGCCAGAAACATTTTAAAACAAACAAACAAAAATGCAGTCTTAGATCAGTGATATGGTGCCAGTCTTAAATTCTTTGATATACAGCGAAGCATAACGTAAAAAAACTAATCCAACAGATCAACCATTGATGGTCTTATCTGTCTACTGAAACGCTTACATCAAGCATATTATTCTAGGAAATTTCCTGACGAAACTGCATAACTATTATAAGCTAAAGGGATACAAAGGTCATGCCACTTGCTTTTGGAAGTGATGGAGCTGGTGGTGATGCTGATTGTGGTGCATATATTCAACACCACCATTGTTCTCCGATGCATTCACCGCCTCGGACAACCCCTTGGTCGGGTTTCGGGTTAGCTCGAGCAACGAGTCCCTCACATGATCAGCCTGAAGCATCTCACAGTTTTTCTACCACCAGACAGGTAAATTCATAGTTGATCTCATAAATTTATATGCACTACATGTTCTGAAATGAATTACCTCTACTTTGAAAACATTTGAAACAAGGCCTCTGAAGCTGTTTACATTTGCATTTGTTACTTCCAACCCCAATGAATCCAAAGCCTCCATTAATCTCACAAATCCGCCTGGTTTGTGCTCACTAAAAACTTTAACAAAAAACTGGTTCCCATTGATTTGGGCAACTTCAACTTGTACCTGAACATCCCATCTTTGTTAAATTATTATTTTAACACCAACAAAGGGATGAGAATATATGTATTTGATTTGATTTTACCTCCATTTGCTGTGTCTTGTGGGTACAAAGGTCCACATCAGGAAAGCTATGGGGTCCCTTATCATGTTCCGGGTTAGAATACAGAGGGATTTGATCATTTTGTAAGAAAATATCAGACTGAAACTTGTTATGGATCCCATTGTTGCCTGTTTTCTTAGCACCATTGTTGTTATCCGAATGTTCTTCGAGTTCATCTTGGAGTTCTTTCTCTTGGTTTTGCAATTCCTTCACGAACTCAATCGCATCTCCAAGGATTGAAGCTCTATCCAGCTAACAATAATGAATGTACAGTGTCAAAACATATCTTTTTTTGTCTTAAGTTACACAAGACAATTGATGACTAAGTGTACCTTTGAGATTTTGGGAACCAAAGATCGAAGAGCATAGAGTCTTTCATTAAGCTTCTTCCTTCTTTTTCTCTCAGCAACAAGGTTTTTGGACTGCCCTTTGGACCCTGCTCTCCTTTGGTATCTTGCATCATCTTCATCATCGTTCTGATCACTGCAATCCGAAATCGAATCCGACCGTCTGTTCTCTTGTTTGATAGAATCCTTTTCATTCCCTTGGATGACGATTGATTCATTGGTCATCATTGAATTCAATGGATCCATCTCTTGAAGTCCATTATTATCCTTATGTGGGTTAACAACCTTGTCTGAAATGAAAACATCATGAGACCCTTCGATGCATGCATCGATATGATTGGTTTTATCTTCTGAATGATAATGATACTGCTGCAGGGTGTTTGTCGATCGAATTTGATCAATGGAGATGTCATACGGTAGGTTCAGCGTTTCGAGTGTGGTAGCCAATGGCGGTTGGAAATGGTTCACGGAATCCTTTTCATCATTCCCATTGCTCGAAAGAGGATTTGCTTGAAACTCATTCAATGAACGGGATCCAAGTACATTCAAATGTGTATCAATGGAACTTGAATTCATCATTGAGATTTGCTCCAATGAGATGTTGCAGAGGGTCACAATGTAGTCCATGAGAATTTTGTCTTCACATACCTGTTGTAAGAACATTTAAATTTTCTCGAAACATAATCTGCTTAAAACCAATGAGAAAAACAACATAAACTACGTACTTGTTTGGCAACAAAAAGATCAACCAATCCTTCTGCAACTGGAATCAAAATCCTAGTTCCAACTATATCCTGCAAAAATATTCTAACAACATCAAAAAACTTGTTTTTTTTTCCCGAAAATTTTTAAGAATAAGACTTGAAGATGTATTAGTTACTAACCTCAAGAACATTTGAATCCGAATTAGAAGAGAAGTTTAACCAGTTGGGTTGATTTGAAATCAAGGCTTGTGCATGATTTCTGTTTAGTGTAAAATCATCAAAAACACCCATAAAAGACGAAGGAGATAGGATGAAAGAGAGAGAGAAACGTTAAGGTAACAATACCCAGAATCTAAGGGCATGCTAGAAGGAAGATGGGCGAGCAATTCACAGGATCTGGTTTTAGGATGCTGAAACATCACATCCCTGCAAGGAAGGACTGAAGTAACAGGAAATTGAAGCTCTCCACCACTTTCAATACTCTCAGTTCCACCACAACAGCAATCCACCCATTCAATAAACCTGGACAAATCCCCCACAAACAATGTTCATTAACATTGGTGCATACATAAGAAAGTGAGATATATGTATGTATGTATGTATGCATGTTTGTATTGTCATCACATGCATGCAACACACCATGGTTTAAACTCTAACCTTTGATCATCACTCAGTTTCCAGAGAACGCAATAGTCCCATCCTTTAGGACCCACCAGCTGCCGTAGTCTCTCCATGAGGTTTTGAAAGATATTCATCCTATTGACGTTCAATGAGGTTTTGACGAGGGGGACGGGAAACGGACAATGCCAGACAAAACAAAGAAGTAAACCAAAGATGAGTACAAGGTGGAGTTGATAGCAATGGTTAACTGCATCACCATCCAATTCAAACATACTCTTACCTCTTCCTTAAACTAAAAGAAAGAACAAAATCTTAATACCCTAAATTGAAGAAAGACTCGACTTTTAATGAACCCCCTCGTCAATGTCTCGCATTATTTTTATATGTAGAAAGAAAGTTTATTTTATTTTTGTTATTTGGTAGGTGAAATGCAGTGCATGAGAAAGAAGTTCAAGCTTGGTACATCACATATATACATAAAATATACGTACGTATATATATTTGAAGTGTATAAATTAAAGTAAAGAAATGAGAGATATATTGAAGGAGCAAATATTGCATGACCTAAGATTACGTATAAAACTTTAGCTATCTGCTTTATAAGTTTGTTGAATTTTGCTTATGGGTGTCTCGTGTCTCAACTACTCTCCTCTCTTTTTCTTTCAAACTAAACTAATTAGAGGAAGCCGTACATTCGCCAGTTGTGTTCAGATTAGGGCAAAAAATCTCAAGAGCCTGTTGGTTCCCCATTTGGAGGAAATTATTAACTGTTCATCCATATATTTTTGACGTTACAACCATGTATTAATAACTGCACTTTATCTTTTTAAAAGTATTACTTGGAAATTTTACGTAATTTAAACAAATTAAATGATCTAAGCCTAGAATGAATTTTGCATATAATAAACGTTTGAGATAAGGTTATCTTAGCAAAGTAATGACCCACATTATTAGCGTCCTACTAGGTTTAGAAAAAGAACTTAACATTCAAACATTCATAAATTAGAGGCTGACGAAAAAAATTATCTCTGACAGAAAAAAAAACTTTGAAAATTAAAATTAAAAATTAACAAAATAGACAACCAAGATTTTACTTCACTTTGGGAAAAACCACGGTTAGATGAGGAGAAAATTCATTGACATGAATAGGAAAGAATACAAGAGGTTATGGACAATATAATATCTAATTCTAACTTTTAATATCTATTTATAAATATAGATACTCGATCACAAAAGAAACTAAATAAAGTAAAAAGTTACTTTATAAAAAACTATTTTTAATAAATTACTCTATGTTAATAAAGTTTTCTACTTTTAATCAAACTATGTTTACTACTTTCTCAATTAAATTGGACCACTTTGATTTCAAGTCAAACTTTAACAAATCTCTACCTTGACACGAATTCTGAAAATACAAACGATTCGAGACAAAACACATAAATTCGGTGAGACACAAAAAATAATTTTTCAATTTAACGAACAAGTCATCCACTTCTTCCACAAAACGCTTTAGAGGAATATTCTTCAACAATGATTGTTAACTAAATCTAAAGTTAGCCAAAACTTGGCTTTAGTCTTCACATCAGTAAGGAAATCATAAGTGCTAACTTCGCTCAAACTTGTTCACTGCAAGTTTTTCTTCTATTTTTTTTCCGATATACTCATGGAACTAAATTTTCTTCTTCTCGAATCCGTTATGGCCACATAACTGAACTTTCTTTTTCTTCTTAACTTTTTATGTCCATAGAATAGTTGTTTTGTTCAACACACAATTCTCATTTACTACGAAGGGAAAATAATATTTCATCTTCTATAATTGTTGAACCCTGCAGAATATAAAACTTGGTAGTCTTTCTCTACTCTTTTATCAGAATAATATAACTCTTGCAAATTCATATACCTCTACCTTTCACAATTTGAATTTAGGGTTGCGATCCAACAACTACTTCTCATACTTTGAAGATGTCAATATCGTGATCGAATCAAACAACTCAGGCGCTTTGATATTAATTTGTTATAAGATTAACGACATGCGTAATAATCGCTCAATAAAATAGACGCCGAGATTTTACGTGAAAAATCCTTTTGTGAAAAAAACCCTTTTGGGAAAAACACAAAGAGAAGAAGATAAAATTTAATGATGTCAAGAGAAGAATAATATAAGGGGAGTTTTCATATACAACATAATATCTAACTCTAACCTTTAGTATCTATTTAGAGAGATATATAATTGATTACAAACAAAATTAAATAAAGTAAAAAGTTATTTTATAAAAAGTTACTTTAATAAAATACTCTAGTTTTAATCAATTTTATTACTTTCTAAATTAAATTGCATCATTGATACAATTTGAATCTATTTTTAACAATTATTATATAAAATCTGTACAAGATCATATATAAAGTAAACATTTATCCTCCTAAAGTATTGTAAGTTATTGGATACCGCCATCACCTGCTCCAAATTTTAGGTGTACAAATTCTTAAAGAGAATTTGATAATTTAAAGGAGAATATTCAGTGCAATGATTTCATCAATCGGGATAAATCTATTTTTAATACAGTAGTTCATTGTGACATAATTTTTTATTAATTTGTTTGATTTAATTTTTTATCTATTTTATCGGTACTAACGCCTTATTTTTACAGTATTATTACCAATATTATTCAACATCGGGTTGCTTAGTTTATGAAGAGGATCGATTAGAATTGGAATTCTTTTGTCCGAATGGCTCCAAGTGAACCTCATTACTTTCACAAACGTCGAATTCATTTCTCCATCTTCCATTACTTTCATTCCTCTTTCATTGCTATAATTGATACATTTTTCATTAATTCAAGGCTCTCAACCACGTCCAAAATCTAATCACTCATTCAATTCTTGGGTTGATTCACTCCTTTACTTCCCGTTTGGATCTTCTTGTGCTTTTAAAATCTTTACCATTTGAAATATTCTAATCATTTCTCTATCTTATTTTCCTCTATATCCTTTAGTTCAAATTCTTTCTTCCAAATAACTTCAAGCTAAACCTTGCAAGTGCTGCAGTTGAGAAGGCTTGTCATGATCAGTTTAATTAATGAAACGAAAACCCCAATCATGTCCGAACCCCACTGCTGCAAACAAGTATAAATTCATGCTTTTTCATATTTATGGTTGGAATTCAATAATGGTGTCTACTAGCTAACTATCAATAATTGCTAGATAAGGATAGAGCAGCCATTCCCAACCAAATAAGTGGCAAGTTCCCATTAATTGCCCTCTCCAACTTATCAGGCAATTAAAAGCTGGTCCATTGCTCGATATTCAGCGCCCATTATTGATCGTGAAGCCATTAATTCTTGCCATCGCTGACTTCAATAATAGCTCGATTCTGTTCCCATTGGCCTCAAGGATCAATAACAGCAGTTTATATATGTATCTTAAAGGCCAACCTCTTTATGGTTGAAAAGCCATAAAGCCAGCTAAGATACCAAACACTAAATAAGCAGCCGATTATGTGGTTAAAGATAAAGCTATGTTCCATAATTAATGTAAAGGTTTTCATGCAGTTACAGCTGCTTTGATTATATATATACATGATAGATACAAGGCAAAAACTGTAGGAAGATGGCCGGAACTGGAAATATCAGTGTTGTTGAAGATGAGGAAAATGTATACACTGGAACTAGAGTCCGACCCTTTGTCCCCACACCAAGGCAAGCCTCACTAATTTTTTTACGATTTTTGCAGTTTGTAGAAGATCAAATTGTACATTCTTCAAATAAATTTGCAGGGTAGAACAAAGGAGAGTTGGGGATCATGAGAAGAAGCAAAATCCCACAACCTTGAACAGTATTTTATCCCCCAAAGAGCTTTTCTCCTTGGAGGTATCTGGATTTATGTATTTACTTTGTGTACTTATTTGAGGGCATTACTAATCTCAGGGATTTAAGTTTGGACCGCGTTTTTGTCTCCGTTACTTTTGTTGCGGTTACAGACGGATGCTATTATAGTTACTACGGGTATCGTAGTAGTGTAATAACGATTTCTGTTCTCACTTTATTGCCGCTATTCCGATAGCAGACCACCTGTCTAATCTTACAGTGCTACTGAATTGTCAGGTTTGGAGAGCATCTTTGGCAGAGCTCCTTGGAACAGCAGTGTTGGTGTTTGCAATGGACACCATAGTCATCTCCTCCTACGAGACACAAACAAATATGCCGCACCTTATAATGTCATTTCTTATTGGTGTCACCATCACAGTTCTCCTCCTAGCTACGTTTCCCATCTCCGGTGGCCACATCAACCCCGTCATCAGCCTGGCCGCGGCGCTTTCCGGTGTTATTTCGCTCTCACGCGCCGTCGTATATATATTGGCTCAATGTGTTGGGGGAGTTCTAGGGGCACTTGCATTGCAAGCTGTGGTAAACACCAACATTGAGCAAACGTTTTCTCTCGGTGGCTGCACACTCACAATTGTTGTGCCGAGTGCAACCGGTCCTTCCGTTATCGGTCTCCGAACGATCCAGGCGTTATGGCTCGAGATAATTTGCACCTTTGTGTTCCTCTTTGGTTCCATATGGATTGCTTTTGATAAACGTCAGGCCAGGCACTTGGGTCGAGTTGTAGTTTGCTCGATCATCGGTGTCGTGGTCGGCCTTATCGTGTTTATATCGACGACTGTAACTTCCGCCAAGGGCTACGCCGGGGTTGGGATGAACCCGGCAAGATGTTTGGGGCCGGCTTTGATTAGAGGCGGCCACCTTTGGAACGGACACTGGGTTTTTTGGGCGGGACCTGCCATTGCTTGTGGAGCGTTTGCTCTTTATACAAAGCTCATCCCAAGTGAACTGTTGCATAACTGAATGCCCCAAACCACGATGTCAAAAATAATATATATATATATAGAGAGAGAGAGAGCTCTTCATTTTAGGTTAATCTAAATGGTGTAAGAATATGAATAATTTCTCGTGTTTTTCAAGGATGCTTATGGAGATCCATCCAACTTTAAATGAACATTATTTTCTTCATAAGTGTGAGAGTTTTACATCCTATAGTACACATTTCTTGAGCTTATATCAAATTTATCGAATAATTTTAAACATAGATAAATTACACGTTTATTCACTAAATTATATTTTTTCTTTTATTTTACTCACCGTATTTTTAATTTTTTTAATTTGCTTATTAAACTTTTTCTGTCACTTAACCGTTAATTTTCAGTCGTGTTATGATGTGAATTATTTAAATATTTTTTAATAATTAAAAATAAATAAAAATTAAGATAATTAAAAAATTCATTTTTATTCTTTCTTCTTCCACCTCTTCCCGTTTTCTCTCGAATTTTCTCAACTTGTACAAACCCAAATTCCGGTCACCATGCCAGTTGTCGTTCTGACCACCACCACCCATCTTCGTCGGAAATCAATAATTCTCAAAATCCCATCTAACACGTCTCACCATTTTAAATACAAATTTGACATTCTATTAACTGAAAAAACAACTCAAACCCTAAATCCCAAATTTTAACCCCCACCCCTCCCTCATCATGGTAGCACCTTCATGGATGTTGATGATGAATGCTCGTTTCCATTTCGAACCTGTGGATTCGTAGGCATTTGAATGGTGGCCTCAGAGTGCTCGCACCAACTGCATCTTCTTTTGCATCGTGGCGTCCTTGATCCTATTTGACCCCTAACACCATCGCCTCCTCTTCATTTCTTGTCTATTATCCAAATTTAGAATACAGATTCAACACAAAATGATTAATGAATGATATCTTTTGTTTTAAGAAGGAAAAAGAAAATTGATCAAGCTTACCTTGGAAAAACTTACTTTCGATTTACCTTCAGCTTTGTATATCATTTGGGTTGTGGTTAAAATCATGAGAAAAAGAAGGAAAATAAAACAATGTCTCCTGCAAACCATTTTGTGTGGATGGAAAGAACAATGGAAGGAGATGAACTAAATTGTTAAAAAATAAGATAACAAAGAGGGTGGAATAATAAATGGGAGTGAAGAAAACAATCACTGAATCGACCTTGAGAAATAAATGAGCATCGGAAAATATAAAATAGCATTAATAAAATGTTAATTGAATAATAAAATAATAAAATAATAAAAAAGTGGCAGGTCATGTTAAGAATTAAACGGCGGAGTTAAAAAAAAATTAATGTCTAAAATTTAGTAAGTAAATTGAAAAAATTGAAAATATAATGAATAAAATAAAAGAAAGAGTAAAGTTCTATAAGTAAGTGTGTAATTTACCCTTAATGATAAAATATAATGTTATTAATCTTAAAATATCTAATTCAAATAGTTGTATCTGAAAAGTATATATACATTATCAATGAATTAAATTTTTTTAAATAAATATTATATTATAATTATCTTGAACTATTAAAAAAAATAGAAAAAGAGCTTATAACATGTCACAAATACGATCCTAAACTCGTAGCGATTTGATCCGTTGAAAATCAACATAGGACTTGTGCGTAGGGATCGGTGCACTAAACTTTCCAGAGACCATTGCATATCTTCTATTTTAAAAGAAATTGTTAAAATCAGTTTAATATATTAAGGGGATAAAAAGATTTAAAAAAATACAAATTCATCTTTAAAAAAGATAAATATTAAAAATTTTACTCTATTTTTAAATTCGTCCCTCTGGTTCTTACAGTGAATAAATTAAATTACAAATGATAGGGTGACATAATAACATACAGAGTGTATTAACATTAAACATAATCGCATCTGTAATTAACTGACATCATAGCTTTCAGCATAATGTCATACAGATCAGTGTACTTGAACACATAATGTGATAATTTAATATCCAATTAAGTTATAACGTATTACGTTTATATATATATATATATATATTCAATGTGTGAATTTTATTTTAAAAATTAGGTTAGATTTTAGTTCAAATGATGGATATAGAGCATATAATGTTCAAATTATATTCAAATGAGTCAAGACCTAATTTAACTCGACTCATGATCATCCATACATCTTAGATAAGTGTAGATATTAATATGTATTAAAAAAATCTTAAAATTTAAAAAAGATAATATTACATATCTTATCCTACATAAATTTTCTCACAATATATGATCATTATTTCTTTTGCAAATATTTCTTAAAAAATAAGAAAAATATGAATAAACTTATAGATATCTTTTAATCTATTTTTTTAAATTTATTTTTAAAATACTTTTATAGATATATCCTTTATTTTATAGTATTTTTCTTGAATAAACAACACTGATGATCTCGTTTATTTTTTATCTGTTTAATTTTAATCATCGATTTTGAAAACAAAAATCAGTTTTGCTTATTTATATTTTCGAATTGTAACTTTTTGGTCATTCGGATGTCAATCTTCACTAAATTATTGACATTGACATGTTAACAAATTTGTTAATTTCTAATTTTAATACTTAAATTGTTGGTTGTAGAGTGCTTAATGTTAATTGTAGGGAATATGTGAGTTTGGGAGTAGAGTGCTTAATGTTGGGGTAGCGTGCTCATTTTGTCTTCAAGAGAATATCTAAAATAAAATATTAGAATATATAGCGCCACTTTAATGACAAAAATGTGAAGTATAAAAATGTTCTCCGACTATAGAACTTGTTTTGTTGAGTTTCTCAATTGTTAAAAATTATAAATGATCTTTTAACTATAGAAAGTTACTTTGTTAAGTTCTTGTAACATCCCAATCATCGGGTCAGTGACCAAAATGTAAGAACTTTTAAATTCATGGTTGAATTAGAATAATTTGATAAATTCAAAGATTTATGGAGGAATTTTTGTGTTGGGTATTATAGCAAACATGGATAGTTAACAAGGGTAAAATGGTAATTTACAGGGAAATATATTTTAATTGCTTTCTTATTGGATAAGTATGTGGTAAAAAGAGAGAAGTGTATAGAACTCTTTTTTTTCTTCTTCTTGCCGTGGACTTCATTGGCAAATGTAAGGTTTTGTAAATTTGATGATTTCTTTATTTTTTGGGTTGATTTTGGAAGCTTGGATGTTAAATAAGTTTAAGGAAAGCTTGAATAGGATTAAAACATCAAGAGGATTGATTAGACATGGATTTGTAAAATGGGTTTTAAGATGAATTTTTGATATGGTTTGGTTTTTAGAGTTTTGGTGGGATTTTTTACTTTTCAATGAGTAAATTAAAGGGTTAGGAGTATTAAAAATGATTAAGAGCTTGGTTGAAAACATGGCATGATTTTTAAATGTAAGTGTTTTAGTGAGAATTTGGTATGTCTAAGAGTAGTAATTGATGACAAGTTGGTTTGAATGAAAAAAGTTTAGTTTAAAGGCTTAAGGAATGATGTTATAATAGATTTGAGAGGATTTTTGGGTGATTTTCGAAGTAAAAATGGCAATTCTGGGCTTCGAGTATCGATACCGTTCGAATAGTATCGATACTTCAAGGGAAAAATCTGTGAAATTATTAAGGGTAGTATCCATACCGGTTGAAGGGGTATCGATACTGTATGAGTAGTATCGATATTGGTTGAAGGGGTATCGATACTGTATGGATAGTATCGATACCGGTTGAAGGGGTATCAATACTGTATGGGTAGTATCGATGCCAGAATGATGGTATCGATACCATTTTTAAGATGCAATTACAAAATGTTATATCGGTATCGGTACCATGAGGAGGTATCGACACCCTTGAAGGGAAGTATCGGTATTGTTGGGGTAGTACCGATACTTCTAAACATGAAATGGAAATTTAGGGTTTCTTTCATCATAAGTTATTCCTGATTGGATATTAATGAGTCGAAGAATGATATTGATTATTGGTGTAGTGTTTGAACGTATTCAACTTCCGGTCAGCTCGGCATATTGATTATCATTTTGGAAGGGTTAAGGATTTGGACTAGATTTCAGTGAGGCAAAGGTGAGTGCAACTTCTCGGTTTTGTAACAGAATTGAGGAAGGCTTGCAATATGCCAACCTCAGTGTTTTCGATCGAAAACTTTATAATTTCTTTATTTTTATATTGCAATATTTTATTCAATTTATATTATACAAGTTATGTTTTATGGTTATATGAATATGGAAATGTGAACTTTGAATAAGTGAATGTGAAAAGACTCTATGAGAGAGAAACTATGTGAATAAGAAACACTTCGAATAATGATTGATAATAATGATGTGATTAATAGCCCAAAGTATATGTATGAGGATTAGAGGTATAGTTGTCATGCCAAGAGTCGAGGGTTTTATGTGGTCCTTCGGGATAATTATGTAGTCCTTCGGGACAAATATGTGGCACTTCGGTGCAAACCTATGTGGTCATTCGGGACAATTATGTGGCATTTCGGTGCAAATTACGAGCTGTGGTGATAGCATTAGTGCACAACCTCAATTTACTCAAATACCTAGCGTTCTCAATAGTATACCTTGTGCATTTGGAACAAAGACATACAAAGTGAAACTATTCATAAGTATACTTTTGATATGCAAAATAATGAAAGTTCTTTGTATAACATTTCAAATAAAACAAATAAGATTTTGTTTACTAAGTTAGCACTATTAGTATTGCCTCACTAAGTCATCGACTTAGCGTGTGATTTTCTCATGCGTAGGTTTGAAGAAAACACAAGACTGAGTTGTGGATGATAGCATATCATCAGAAGATCAGATCAGGACAAATTAAATGTAGATTTTTCTGTTAATTTTTATAAACTATTGGCATGTATTATACTTTTAATTTGAAATGCTCTGATCAATTTTGTAAACTCTTATATTTTTGGTATTTATGTAAATTATTAAGTTTTTATGTAAAAATGTATGTGAAATGACTATCTTATTAAATAAGTTTATATCTTTTTATTTTGATTTAAAATTTTAATTTTTGTTCCTATTTGTGACTTGCATATGTTTTGAAAAGTCAAATGTGACACCTCGGATTCATATTCGGGTCGGATACGGGTTAAGGGTGTTACAGTTCTGACTATTAAAAGTTATAATATGGTCACCCAATTACTAATATATTTCAAATTCGTCATTTTCTAATAAAAATATACATTCATTTGAGCTGGACATAAACTTGCTGACTCTCAATACATAAAATACAACTCAAATAGTTTTGTGGTCAATTTTTATCATATCCCATTCCCAAGGAACATGTCAACGTTCAACTCAAACAATCGTCGATTATTTTAACAAAAAAGGAAGAGTCTGAAACATATGAAGTCGGGTGGTCATTTTGTAACTTTTGATAGTCAAAGATTCAACAAAGCAACGCCTTATAATCAAGTGATCATTATGTAACTTTTAATAGTCGGAGAACTCAAGAAAGCAACATCTTATAGTAAATGGATCATTTGTGTACTTTACCTTAAAAGAAACTATTATTTTTTTTTAAATTTAGATTTGAACAAATGTATTTATCAGGTATATGTCTGTAATTAATAAATTAAAAAATATATCTGAACAAGTACTAAATCATAATACCCAGATTTAAAAAATATTGGAACCAATTGTGGGGGTAAACAACTTTCTATAAAGAGCTTTTAGCTTATTTGAGCATAAATAGCTTATTGGTAGTCAAACTATCTATTTTTAGTGTTTGTTAAACATCTTTTTGAAATAATTTATTGTGCAAATAATCTGAAAATGAAAACCTGGAAAATCTTGTGGTTTGGGAGAGCTTATTGCAAAATAAGATGTTAAATTACATATTTGACCTTATTATTTCCATAATTACTTCTTTGCCATAAAACCTAATCTAATGAAATAGCATCCATCCTAATATATTTTAGTGAAAATTTATTTTATTATTCTATTTTTTAGTTATAGATTCTCAAATATATTTTAGTTAAGAAAATATAGCAAAACATGAAAGTAGAAAAAAATGTAGTGTTGATATTTTATACAATGTTAATAGTATGTATTAATCTCACAATGTTAATATTTGTAAATATTAAATTTAAAAAATATATTCAAAATTTTCAAAAATATTCACTAATTTTCTTAAGAAATTTTTATTTTCTTGTCAAAAGCATGTTATTCGAGTAACTTCACCCCAATAAAGACTAAAATATTATAAAACATATATGTATTTTACAATTAAATGTATCATACCCTTATTTTTCATTTTACCTATATCAACTATCAACTAAATTTTACCAAACAATTAATCAAATCAATTTTTCAAATCAACTAATCAAATCAGTTAGTTAGTCAAATAAACTATTGAAATCAATTATCAGCTATTGTTTGTTTGCCAAACACTTCAGGCATATTTTTAACTTCAATAACAACAATGAGTTGTTTGGGCCTTTCACCGGCAAGTACCAACTGCTTATGGAATCCATAATCTTCAAGAATGATCTAAATCCCTAAAAATCTCGGAACGCTTAGAATCTTAAGCAAATTGACAAAGTCAGGCAAAAAATACCGTCAAAATAATTAATTAACAAAATATGATTCCTTTCAATATATTTTAAAATCTATGATATTTATTATCGTGCTTTGAATAATAAAATATTTTTTAGTGGAACTTATCATAGTGACATGATAAATTATAATAAAAAATTGTATTTTATTTAAATTTGTTATTCTCACAAGATGAGTTTTAATAAAAAAATATATTTTATTAAAAAATTTCATTTTCTTTTATCGAATTCTAACACACTATAACCGATATTATAGATTCCAAAATAATTTTTTTACCAACGACATATTTTAAAATACTTTTGAAGCCATCGTTATTGTGCTAATTTTGGCCAAGCAAATTATCTCTCACCAATCGACGGTCTCTTTTGTACTCGTTCAAACCCCAGGAGACCTCATCTCAATTCGTTTCCCCATCCACCCCAGCAGGTATTCTTCTTTGAATCTATCTTACATTCTTTGTTTCACTTTTCTTGAAATTGGAATTTGATTTTGGCTTAATGCCCAAATAGTGCCCAAACTATGACTTTTGTGCTAAATAAGTGCCTATGTGTTTTTTTTTGCCCCATCCAAGTACCTAATATTACAAATATTAGAACTTTAGGTGCCCAGATCGTCAACACTTTTAGTTCTCCCGTTAAGTGACACGTGTCACAACCTGGTAATTTTAAAATTTATTTTTTTATAAAAAATATTAAAAATATTATTATATTTATAAAAAAAACCTTAAGTTTTCTTATATTATAAAACAATCCCAAAATCCTAAATCCAAACCTTAATCCCTCGTTGTCGCCCTTTCCGGCCATGACCGTCACCACCGACGTAGTCCTTGCCATCATCCTAGTTATATGTCAATGTAGTTGTGGCCGATTAACCATCGGAATCGCGTGAGATCACGATTTTTATCCTAGGGTTCGTGGGATTTAAAACGTCGATTTATTGTCGACCGATCATCAATCGATCACGATTTCATAGGGGTTTTGGTCGTCGGGGTGAGGGGAGGTCGAGTGGAGCTTCTTCGACGGCAAAGGGTGGCGGTCGGCGTGGATTTAAGTGTTGAAATGAAGGTTTTCAAAGTTTAGGGTTTATTTCAAAATTTATGTGTTTTTTTCAATATATATAATTTTATATTTTTTAATTTTATATAAAAAAAATTTAAAATTACCAGATTGTGCCATGTGTCACTTACGGAAAAAATTAACGGCGTTGACAATCCAGACACCTAAAGTGCTAACGTTTATAACGTTAAGCACCCGGATGAAAAAGAAAATGCAGACACTTATTTACAAAAAAGGCATAATCTGGACACTTATTTGGGCATTAAGCCTTTGATTTTCATTTTTTTTTAACAGAATGGTTTTCCATCAAGTTCTACGGTGTGAAATCAGTGCGATAACAAAATGAACATGCTTATAATGCAACCTCAAATGGGTATTTTTAATCCTTAACTGTCACAATAATGGTTGGTTATGAGAATTTTGAATCTTTAATTATTACAATCTCTCTTTATGTGTATTTAAGTGAATTTTGTGTACGATGGTACGCTTCTAGCTCTAAATTGTATGTTTACTTTTCTTAATATAAATTTTTAATCCAATGATTGGTGTTACAGATGTATTTCAGGTTGGAGAGCCTAACTTGTTTCAGGTTGGGGAGCCTATGGGAACCCGACCTTACAGGAAAGAAAAGATTAGCCTAACCAGTGAAATTGATGTCAAGAAGGATAAAGGTGTTTATTTTTTGGTGTTGAAGATGATGTTGATACTCAAACTGAGACTGAAGATGATGGTTTGGGAGATATTTGGCAGGAGATGTCAATGGCATTAGAGTTGTCGAAGGTACTTTACTTTGCTCTTAAAATGTAGCTGGTGGATCTTCTTTGTCTTCATTATTATTTCTTTGCTTTCTTTTTCAGAAGTAGATTGCGTCTAGATGTTGCCAAGTCCTTTTTTCCCCTCTCTGTTTTCTCTCTATTAAGTTAACAATTGTGCGAACTTTGGATCTTGCTTTTCTTTTTAAAGCTATAGAGACAACTTATTGTAACATAACGGATGTGAGTAGTGGCCCGTTATTGCCGCAATTGGTTGTTACCTGATAAATTGTGTCCCGTTAATCACTGCTATTGGTGTGATTCCGCTTCACACAGTTATTTTCAGCAATAGCGGTTTCGGATGGTGCCGCTACCGCCATAGCGCGATCGCTATTCCGCTACCCGATGACTATTTAAATCCCTGCTGTCAATTAAATTGTTATAATTATTAAACTGTAGGCAACTGTTATCCCCTAGAAAGAACATGCTATATTCATCGAATTATGATGCTTTTGGCAGGATGCATGTGAGGACCCTTCCTGTGAACGCATGTCAGAAGACGATGAAGACTGCGATCATTCTTTTGTCTTGAAGGATGATCTTGGTTATGTGTGTACAATTTGTGGGGTTATCGAGAGAGGAATTGAGACAATAATTGACATCCAATATAACAAGGTAAGTGAAGCTTATGCTATTGAGCATTATGATTGTCCTACATTATGTTACAAATTAGGTTTTAAATATCTGTGATTTCATTCTAGCTTTATTTTCTGTCGAAATTGAAGTGGATTTTAATGTAGCTTGCATCAGTATTAAACGTGAAGGGATCTTTGAATCTTTTCCAAAAATGAATGGCTTGCTTATAGAGTTCTTTGGTTGAGATAATGTATTTGAGTATCGAAGCCAGTCTGTTGCAGGGATCTTTACCCACCGTACACTTGGTAGACCTGCTAATATAAGGTCAATTTGTGTCTAATGGATGCAGTGGATAATAAGGTTAAACTCTGGTATTTTGATTCTACCGTCTCATGTGGAGGTGCCTTGTGTTGCCTCGTCTAGTTTTGTTTTATCAGTTGAAATTCAAATTTGGATCGATTTCTCGGTGTTATGACAGTGTTGTTATATGTATTAAAGAACACAAACTCTAGGTTTTTCCCCTTTATATTATGGTTTGGTTAAATCCAACTAATAGGACTTGTCAGCTAGTTCCTGCCTGAAAACTTCGTTTTCTGAAATTTCCCCCTTTACCTATGCAGGCCAAAAAGAGTACACATAATTATGCATTAGAGCCACGAAATGGCAAAAATAGAGTGTCAATTGAAACAGGAGTTAAATTTTCTGAAGATGATTTAGCAGTAACTGACATAACTGCTCATCCAAGGCATATGAAGCAAATGAAACCTCATCAAGTAGAAGACTTTAATTTTCTTCTGAGCAATTTGGTAGCAGATAACCCTGGGGGCTGCATCCTAGCCCATGCTCCTGGATCTGGAAAAACATTCATGATAATCAGCTTCATGCAAAGTTTCCTAGCCAAATACCCATATGCTAAACCGCTAGTTGTGCTTCCAAAAGGCATCTTGGTTACATGGAAAAAAGAGTTTGAGACATGGCAAGTAGAGGATATTCCCACTGCGTGATTTTTATGTCGCGGAAGACGACTATTGAATAGAGCAAAATCACAACTGATAATTTGAGAAAATAAAAATAAAGATAAAAGAGACAAAATTTACATGGAAAACCCCTAAATAATATAGGGTAAAAACCACAGGCAACGGTAGAAGAATTTCACTACGAGAAAATAGGAATTACAATTTCTCTCGATCTACCAAGGAGAAAACAATGATAATTCTCTCTTGATAAAAATGAGAAAATCTCTAGTATTGGAAAAAAGCTAGAATGCTTTGGGATGATTTTGAAACTAAATGAGCTAGGGTATTTATAGTTGAAGCTTAAAGACTAATCTTATAAATACCCTAAAATACAATGACTAAATTGTGTAATTTACCCTTACCAAATTTCAACCAAATAGCTGCCACTTTTGACTATGCAATTTTCGGTGGATTTATATATATATATTTTCCAACTTTCACATTCCACTTGCACATTTGGTGGAATTGATTTTCAACAATCAATTCGGTGGAATTGATTTTCAACAATCTCTCACTTGAATATTTGATTGAATAATCATATCTTCACACCATTCTTTCTACCTTGTATCATCATGATGCTTACGTCTCTGACAGGCCACAAGAGGATCGACACCAAGTAAATTTATCGGCATTGATCGCCTTCGTCATGAAATCTGCTATGTTGTCTTTGGTATGAATATTCTGCATATATACCGTCACTTCTTTTCACCTTTTCACGAATGAAATGGTACTGAACTTGTATGTGTTTTGTCCTTGAATGAAATGATGGATTCCTTGCTAAATGCAAGGCGCTTTGACTGCCACAAAATAGAGAGACATACTCTTGATTGTGCCCAAGCTCCTCCAATAGCATCTTCAACCAAATTGCTTCTTTACTAGCTTGTGTAGCTGCTACATACTTTGCCTCTGTTGTGAATGTAGCCACAACTGACTGCAATTTTGAAACCCAACTTACAGTTCTACCAGCAATTTTGAACACATATCCTGTAGTAGATATGCTTTTATCCAAATCCCCTGCATAGTCAGAATCTACATACGCATTGATTAATAAGTTTGATCCTCTGTGACATAATGCAACATTTGAGGTCCTTTTGATGTATCTCACGATCCTCTTTACTGTATTCCAATGCTCTTTGCCTGGATTCGCAATGTACCGACTAACCACTCCCACTGCTTGTGCAATGTCTGGTCTTGTGCATATCATAGCGAACATTAAACTTCCCACTGCTGATGCATACGGTACTCGAGACATCTCCATCATCTCTTCTTACAATCTTGCATGTTGAATCGTGACAAGATCTTCTTCAAGTAATTCTTTTTTGAAAACCAAATCTTCATATTACTTCTGTCTCGGTGAATTTGCATCTCCAGAATCTTGTTTATTGATCCCAAGTCCTTCATTTCAAATTCCCTAGCCAGTTGTGCCTTCAATTCTTCAATATGATCTTTGTTGGGTCCTGCAACCAACATGTCATCCACATACAACAGCAATATAACAAAATCGTTATCACCAGACCTCTTAAAATAAGCACAAGGGTCTGCATTAAGTCTGTCGTATCCAAGGCACATAATAAAGGAATCAAATCTCTTATACCAACACTTCGGTGCCTACTTTAGACCATACATAGATTTGTTCAACCTGCAAACCAAGTTCTTCTTTTACTTTTCTTCAAAACCTTCAGGCTGTAGCATATAAATTTTTTCTTCAAGATTTCCATGAAGAAAAGTTGTTTTAACATCTAGCTGCTCTAGATGTAAGTCCAATGTAGCACACATTGTCAAAACTACTCGAACTGTTGTTAGTCGAACCACAAGAGAAAATATTTCATTGAAATCAATATATTCTTTTTGAGTATATCCTTTGACCATCAGTCTTGCACGATACCTCTCAACTTGATCGTCACCATTTCGCTTGATTTTGAAGACCCATTTGTTATCAATTGGCTTCCTTCCTTGTGGTAGTAGCACAAGGTCCCATGTATTATTTTTATGAAGGGCTTCGATTTCTTCTTGCATCGCCATCATCCACAGTGAAACATCTGAGCTGTTTATTGCCTCTTGGTATGTTGATAGCTCACCGTCCTCTGTTAAAAGGCAGTATGCAATATTTCCTTCTATAACATAATCTGAGTGTCAATTGGGATGTCTTCTCACACAATCTGATTGACGAGTTGTTGGAGCTTCAGAACTCTCTGGTTCTTGTTCATCATGTGCTAGTTTTGCTTCAGAAGAATCTCCTTGTTCAACCTCATTTTTCACATATATCTGAGTAGTCTCTGACTTTTCAGCGCTATCATCGTCTTCTTTTCTTTGTAGTTTATCTTCTACAAAGATAATATCCCTATTGATAATCACTTTGCGGACAGTGGGATCCCACAAGCGATACCCCTTTACACCATCAGCATACCCCAAGAATTTGCATTTCCTGGATTTTGGATTCAGCTTTGAAATTTCTTGGGAGTTGTACATCATGTACACAATACTTCCAAATACATGGAGGTTTGAACAATCAGCTGGTTTATCAGTCCACATCTCCATTGGTGTCTTCAGCTCTATTGCAGTTGATGGAGCTTGATTCACCAAATAACATGCAGTATTGACTGCTTCTGCCCAGAATAATTTTTCTAGGCATGCATCCCTTAACATTGCTCTTGTTCTTTCTAAAAAAGGTTATGTTCATCCACTCTGCCACTCCATTTTGTTGAGGAGTGTTCGCTACTGTGAACTGTCTTTTGATGCATTATTTCCTTCAAAATTCATCAAATTCTTCACTTGTGTAGTCTCCTCCATTATCCGTTCTGAAACACTTGATCTTATTTCCAGAATCAAGTTCCACCCGCGCTTTGAAGTTTTTGAAAGTGGAAAACACATTTGACTTCTTCTTAATAGGGTACACCCAACATCTCCTGGAGTAGTCATCAATAAATGAGACAAAGTACTTTGCTCCGCCTAGGGATGTAACTGGTGCTTGCCATACGTCAGAGTGAACCAATTCTATAACACTTTTGCCTCTAGAATTTGATGTGTTGAATTTCAACCGGTGTTGCTTACTTGTTATGCAATGCTCACACAAGGTAAGTGATACCTTTGTTAAGCCTGGAAGTAGCTTTTGCTCCACAAGGACTTTCATTCCTTGTTCTGACATGTGTCCAAGTTTCTGATGCCATAGCATTGCAGAATCTGAACTACATGAGGCAACAGAGGCTTCTGCTTCTAGCAAAGTTTCTCCCTTCAGCATGTACAAGTTTGCTGCTATCTTTTCGCCTTTCAACACCACAAGCGCTCCACAGAACACCTTCACGATTCATTTCCGTGTTTCAATCTTGTTTGCATTATTATCCAACAATCTGTAGGATAATAAATTTTTTCTTCAGGTCTTTCACGTGCCGCACATCTCGAACAACTTTAATTGTTCCATCATACATCTTTAATTTGATGGTTCTCACGCCAACGATCTTTAAGGCATGATCATTGCAACTATACACAGATCCTCCTGAGACAGGTTCATAATGATGAAACCATTCTCTTCTTGAGGTCATGTGATATGTTGCTTCCGAATCAATGAGCCATATATCTGCATATCTCTTTCTACCTTCCACGGTGGTTGATGCTTCACAACATAGAGCATCTCCATCATCTGAAGTGTTTGCAGTATTACCTTGTGGATTGGAGTTTTTATTTAGACTCCAACAATCCTTATTTAAGTGACCATTCTTTCCACAGTTGTAGCACTTTAAATTCTTCTTGTTTCTCGACCTCGATCTACCATGCTTGTGACTGCTGCTTTGGACACATTCTGTTGATCTCCCTCTCATCGTTGTCAACGCTTCTGCTTGTTGCAGATTTTCTTGTCTGTCTTCCTTGTTATTGCGCCAATTTTCTTCTTGGAGAACAGCAGCTGCAACGTCATCGAAGACTAGACTGGTGACATTACTGTTTGTAAAGTTGATGATGAGTTGATCATACGAATCAGGTAGACTTTGAAGTATAAGTTCAGCAAGTTATTGTTCTCCTATTGTACATCTTAAGGATGTAAGCTGAGAAAATAATGTGTTCAGTGTGTTAAGTGCTCCATTACTGAAGTGGATTCTGACATAAGAAGAGTGTACAATTTCCTCTTAAGTAAAATTTATTATGCAACGATATGGCCTCGTACAATTTGGTGAGATGATCTCATATCTCCTTAATTGTCTTCTTCTCCTCGATGCTTGACAATACTTCATCTGCTAATGCTAGATGGAAGTTTGCCATAGCATTCCCGTCCATTTCGATCCATTTGTTGTCATCTGTGAAATCTACCAGCCTTTCACTTATAGTTGCTAGACATCCGTCTTTCCTCAGGATGACCTTCATCTTCAATTTTCACAATTAGAAATTTCTCCTATTGAATTTTTCAATATCAAATTTCGTTGGCATAACTTCTATTACGGATAGCTCCCACTATTTCACTATCGTGAATAGTTCTCTGGAACCTTCAAAGAATGTGTAATACCTTCTTACTTTCTTATGTTGGAGGATTCACCTTTTGGTGGCAACCACAAAGACAATAAACATATATTACACACTCAAATCTGGTTCTGATACCAATTGTTGCAGAAGACTACTATCGAATAGAGCAGAATCACAACTGATAATTTGAGAAAATAAAAATGAAGATAAAAGAGACACAAAATTTACGTGGAAAACCCCTAAATAATATATGGTAAAAACCACGAGCAACGGTAGAAGAATTTCACTATGAGAAAATAGGAATTACAACTTCTCTCGATCTACCAAGAAGAAAACAATGATAATTCTCTCTTGATAAAAAGGAGAAAACAACTCTCAAGAAACTCTCTAAATTCTCTAGTATTGGAAAAAAGCTAGAATGCGGATGGTTTTGAAGCTAAATGAGCTAGGATATTTATAGTTGAAGCTTAAGGACTAATCTTATAAATACCCTAAAATACAATGACTAAATTGTGTAATTTACCCTTACCAAATTTCAACCAAATAGCTGCCACTTTTGACTATGCAATTTTCGGTGGATTTATATATATATATTTTCCAACTTTCACATTCCACTTGCACATTTGGTGGAATTGATTTTCAACAGTCAATTCGGTGGAATTGATTTTCAACATTTTATACTGTGAAAGCAGATAATAGATATCAGCAATTGGAGGTTTTGAAGAAGTGGGTTGAATGCAATAGTACCTTTTTCTGGGATACAAGCAGTTCTCTACCATAATTTGTGAAGGTGGAACTAACCAAACTTCTAATTCGTGCCAAGAGATACTGCTCAGAGCACCTTCAATTTTAATTTTGGATGAAGGCCACACACCAAGGAATGAGAACACCGATGTGTTGCAATCCCTTGCAAAAGTGCAAATAGCTCGAAAAGTGGTACTTTCGGGGACTCTTTATCAAAATGTTCGACCAAAGTTTCTTAGGTTGGATACTTCAAAATCAGTAATTAAGCGGATAATGAGCAAGGTGCATATAGCTGGAGTGAAGAAGCAGATAAAAGCTGGAGCTGATGCAGCTTTTTATGATTTGGTGGAGCACACACTGCAGAAAGATGAAAATTTTGAGAGGAAAGTCTCTGTCATCCATGATCTACGTGAGATGACCAGCAAAGTCCTTCATTATTATAAAGGTGATTTCTTGGATGAGCTTCCTGGACTAGTGGATTTCACTTTTGTGCTCAGTCATAGTCCTAGACAGAAGGATGAAGTCCATAAGTTAACTAGGTCTCAGAAAAGGAAGTTCAAGATTTCATCTGTTGGCAGTGTTGTTTATCTTCATCCAAAACTAAATTCTTTCTCTGAGAATTCTGAGATGACAGATGATAGGATGGATGACTTGTTAGACAAACTAGATGACAAAGATGGAGTCAAAGCAAAATTTTTTCTGAACATGTTAAATTTATGTGAATCAGCTGGTGAGAAACTCCTTGTTTTCAGTCAGTATCTCATTCCCTTGAAATTTTTAGAGAGATTGTCTGTAAAAATGAAGGGTTAGCAACCAGGAATTCAGGTTTTCTCAATCACGGGTGAATCGAGTTCTGATCATCGGGAGTGGTCTATGGATCGCTTCAACAATTCTCCTGATGCCAAATTTTTCTTTGGATCTATTAAGGCATGTGGAGAGGGAATTTCTTTGGTGGGGGCATCCCGAATTATCATCTTGGATGTCCATCTTAATCCATCTGTGATCCGCCAAGCAATAGGTCGTGCATTTCGCCCTGGCCAAAAGAAGAAAGTGTATGCGTATAGATTGATTGCGGGGGATTCCCCTGAAGATGAGGATCATAGTACTTGTTTCAAGAAGGAATTAATTGCAAAAATGTGGTTTGAGTGGAACAAGTATTGTGGTAACCGAGATTTTGATATGGAAACTGTTGATTTGAATGAGTGTAATGATCTCTTTTTGGAAAGTCAGTTGTTAAGGGAAGATATCAGGGATCTGTACAGAAGGTAAGTCTGTTTATCCAACAACATTCTAATTTATTTTATCAAATTCTTGCATTCCAACTTCTATTTTCCATATCTTTCAGGTAGATGCTGGGACCATGGGCCGAGGCCGCCATGGGCACTAGAAGAGTATTGGGTTGTTTCTTTGTTGTGCACATGTAATTTCTCACTTCTTTTTGTAGTCATTCTGATATGTTTCCTGGTTTGTTGTAAACTTTTGAAAGCAATGTAGTAGGTGGTGGTTGTCAATTGTTTGCTATAAAAATGACCTTTTTGACTGTTGGTGGTTTTCCCCTTCCTTGGATCTGTAATGGAGGGACAAATCAAGAAGATGCTTACTATTTACTACTTAGTAGGTGAAGTTTGTGTGCTAGGGTTGGAATGGGTTTACTGCAAGTCTTTCTGAATTTGCTCTCTTACACACTTTTTGATGTAGGCATGTGCATGTTTCTTCAAATTTTAAAGAGATGAAATATGTAAATTCTACAATGAAAATTCTGTGTTTAATTCCATAGAAGCCCAATCGTATAAGATGTAAAATTTATGCATGAAAATTTCAAGTTTTGGGTTGGATTGTGTTGACATTTTTCATGCAATAAGTCACTCAATTAGTAGTCAAATTACAAAATGGGTTATTTTCTTTCTAAAAACTATAATTTAGTCATTTAATTAAAATATTGTTATAAACAGATCATTTGATCATTAAATATCAGATAGAATAGTTAAGTGGTCTAGTATAATAATGATAATTTTGGTACTCAAAATTTTACACACTATCAATTCAGGCTTAATTCAAAATTTAGTCTTTTTCTTCTCCAAAAATTTCTTGGCCTTCAACGTCCATCATCATCCCTATTTGAGTACCCTTGTTAACACTGGAGTACTTCATTCGAAATCATTAATTAATCTTCTAATTTATTGAATTATTTTGAATTATAATTAGATTAATTTTTATGGGTGAATGATATAATAATATTTTAATTGAATAATTAAATTATATATTTTTAAAAAAATATGACCCATAATTGAATGAGTACAAATCAAATAATTTCAGTGGTTAAGGGATGATTGTTATGGTTAAAGATTCTGGGTTCGAGCATGTCATCTATAGGAGTAATTGAGAGTGTTCATTGTGATAAGATTGAGAGTATTCCGAATGTATATTAGCTTGTAGCTAATAAAAAATAATAACTCAATGAATTGAAATGTAGTTATAACTTCTTTTAAACTTGCCAACCGACTTAACGTAATCAACAAGATACAGAAACTGTTTCTTGATCGTGCATTGCAACATATGCACCCAAAAAAAAAAACCCGAATCTCCTCCTCCTTTCCTCTCTTTAAATTTCAGCAACTCGTCCATCTACTTCTTCAGTCTATTATACTGTAAAAGAAATGGATACGAAGAGAAAACCCAGTGTTGTTTCCAACGCCAATGATAATAGGTTTCCTCTGCCAAGTCCGTCTTCTCGGCTGCCGCATCAGTTGCCGCCACCGCTATATTGGCTCGATCAATCGCCCAAGAATTCATTCCTCCATAGCTCCGAGACTAAATCTTCTTCAAAATCAAGAACCTCCTCCTATCTTTCACTCCATACACCACCTTAGTCATCGAAGAATTCGATGGCCTCAACGATAACTTCCTTTACAAGGCAGCACAACTCTATCTCGAGCCCACAATCCCTCCCGATACCAAGAGGATCAGACTAACCATGCCATAGAAGCAAGGCAAGATTTCACTTTCACTCGAAAGCAGCGAACAAATCATCGACGACTTCAATGGGATTCGAGTGAAATGGAAGTTGTGTCCAAAAACCTCCCTTCCGAAAACAACCCACCCCATGATCCCTACAACCCTCCGTTGCTCACCTGCGAGACTCGGTGCTTCGAGCTAAGCTTCCACAAGAAACACAAAGAAACGATCTTGAACAGCTACATGCAGCACATAATGGCCAAATCCAAAGAATTGAAGGAGAAAAGGAAGACCCTGAGGTAATTTACCTTGAAATCCGATAGGGTTTATGGGAGGAGATGGGATATGTGGCAGTCACTGAATCTTGATCATCCATACTTTCCAGACCCTGGCAATGGATTCTGATATGAAGAAGAAGTTAATAGAGGTTTTGGACAGATTTATGAGAAGAAAAGAGTACTACAAGAGTGTAGGCAAGGCTTGGAAAAGAGGGTATTTGTTGTTTGGTCCTCCTGATACAGGCAAGTCGAGCTTCGTTGCTGCCATGGCCAATTATCTCAACTTTGATATATGACTTGGAGTTGTCTGAAATCAGAAACAACTCTGAGCTGAGAAAGTTGCTCATTTCAACCGGGAAAAAATCAATGCTCGTTGTGGAAGATCTGGACTGTTCACTGGAATTGCGTAGGCTTCCTCAATCCAGGCCTGTGTTGCCTCATCGACCTAATCACTTATCTCAGATGACTCTGTCAGGATTGCTCAACTTAGTCGATGGGTTATGGTCGAGCTGTGGGGATGAAAGGATCATAGTGTTCACAACGAACCACAAGGACCGGCTTGACCCGGCTTTGCTACGCCCCCGGATGAATCGATGTGCAGATCCACATGTCTTATATAACTCCATGTGGGTTCAAAATGTTGGCTTACAATTACCTAGGGATAAAAGATCACCCACAGATCATGGTGATCGAGGAATTGCTTAAGAAGAAGAAGGCGACGCCTGCTGAGGTGGGTGAGACTTTGATGAAAGAGGAGGGTATTGAAGAAGCGTTACAGGGTCTGATTCAGTTTCTTGAAACAAAGCTAAGTGAAGAAGATGCAGCTGATGATGTGCCACCGGAACATGTCCAAGCAGTAGATGAAGAAGAAGAAGAAGAAGAAGAACTGATGATAGAAACGGCGGGAACCTTGGTCGACATGAATCATTTAAATGGTGAGGAAAGGCAACTGTAGGACAGTCAAGACTAACAAAGAAATACGTGCAAAAACTGGTTTGCATGATGGAATGGTTTAGTATGATAGCTGCTTGTTCATATGCAAATAAAAAATAAACTCTGGGTTTATTTGTTTCATACTTCTGAGCATATGTGACTGTTTTGTTTCATATATCCAAATATCCATCATTATGAAAAAATACATATTATCACACACAAGAACGGGCTGCATAAATGTTATGGAACCGCATCTCTAAAATATTTTATAAAGCATATAAAATTTTAAAGGAGGAAGACAGACCATTAATAAAAATATAAAAAATATCTAAAATATACTATAATTTTAAATTTTCAACAATGACTATCTCATCTACTTCTCGCGGTCACCCACAAAAAAGAAAGAAGAAGATGAAAACGGAAGGGCTGAAACCTATGTGGATAATACTTTGTTAAGTAAGGTAATCAATAGATCCTAGATCCATCATTGAGAACGTGGAGAGGGGGAATTGGATCATTTATACCATTTGGTTGCAACATCAATGTCCTATTAAGCTTATTTAAAAACAAAACCTTACCCTAATCAACGGTTCGTTGAATCAAAATACTGTTCTGGGTATTCGAGTTTTTGAGTATTTTTATACTTGGGTTTCTTGTGGTAGTTAAATATATTGTTCGTGTTTTGACCTGTGAATATCAAATACTCGCAATTTAAGTATTCCTAAAAGTCGAACAGTCACATTTTCAAGTTTAATACTTGTGCCCGTATCAAATTTATAAGAAAAAAAAGATAAATACTTGTTAATTTTTTTCTTCTCTTTTATCTTTACAAAGACTGAATAACAGAAGAATTCCTTGAAATATCAATTAAAGCAAATGATTATGGTATATATTATTATTATTATTATTTTTGTTACAAAGGATCTTTATAGAAGAATTCCTTGAAAATCTCAATTAAAGCATATTAAGCAAATGATTATGGTATATATACATTTGGTTACAAAGGAAAAGCTCGACCAAACAAGTGCATGAATGGTATATTTAATATTAGAATAATTAGACAACTATAACTGTAAACAGCCGCTTCTGTCGGTAAAGTAAAAATAAACAAGTGAGTTACGTATTTAATTGAAGAAGAAGATCAAAATATACCTGCCAATTCCCAATACATATTAGATCTGCTCGTTTCTCGCTCCCAATTCCGAGAAACGATTTCCCAAGAGTCCAACGGAGAGTCCTTTGGTCAGCCTTTTTTCTACTTCAATTTTCTTTTCGTCATTTAAATCATTTTTTTAAAGCATTTTTTTGAATTTTTTTTCAAGGATCTCACATATTTGTCCCCCCCCCCCTTTTCAAGCAGTCAATCATGTTAACATTTGATTCTTTCATTTATCAACGATCTTAGGATTGTAAATCTAGGGTTCTGGTTATTCGGGATCTGTGTTTTTCAAAGCTTGGTTCCTTTTTTTTTACAAACATTTGATTCTTGTTTGGTCGGTGAGAGCTGATGGAAAGTTTTGGGTTGATTGATTATTTGTTTTTCTTTTTTCTTCGTTTTAAGATTCTGTTCATGGGATTCTTTTGAAAAATTATTGGTAAACTACATAATTTTAGGGTTTCCTTTGCATTGCATTCAATGATTGATAATAACCTGCTATTTTTATTTGCATTTTGCTGCACATGATCATACGTGGTGAGTTCTGATGATTTTTTGCTAGTAGTGCTCCAATTAATTGTGTTCTTAATGAAGTATGGAGATTATGGGTATTTACATGTATTTGGGAATTGAATAGACCTTTGTGTTTAATTGATTGGATTCTGCTCTTATGTTCTATGATTTGAAGCTAATATTGAATGGAGAAAATTGGGGGTGACGCCACATCAGTCTCATCACCATTGCCTCAATGGGGGCATGATGCTTGGAGGTTCTATCAGTATTATCTGGATAAGACCACTCCTCATACAGCATATCGGTGGATTGGAACACTTATTATAGCAGCTATCTACTGTTTGCGGGTCTATTATGTTCAAGGATTTTACATAGTTTCTTATGGCCTTGGGATCTACTTGCTGAATTTGCTAATTGGGTTTTTGTCTCCTCTGGTTGATCCTGAAGTTGATGTTTCTGATGGACCTTTACTACCAACAAAAGGTTCAGATGAATTCAAGCCATTTATTCGTAGGCTACCTGAGTTTAAGTTCTGGTAATTGAAAATTTATCAGCTTCTAATTTCTAAACACTTTATACGTTTCAGAAACAATTTATTGGTGGTGCTGGTTTGCTTTTGTTTGTGTAATTTGGTTTATTAAGGGAACAATCTATTAAAGTTTCATTTATTTATTAATCCAAGTCAAAATCACCGTCGTATTTTTGTGATAGATGAGCACATGCCCTTTATCATTTACCATGTGAGGCCTATTAGTAGTCTTTTATACCTTTCCATAATTTATGGAACTTGTGGAGCATTTGTGAAAGATTTGAGAGATTAATTTAAAGATGGCTTACTTTACTGTGGGCATGAATATAGTAGCCTGTATTCAATCTAAATTAAGGTCTTAGGCTTTTTGTTTGTGTTTGATTTTTTTTAAGTCTCGTCACATAGTTGAAAGAAATTATTAGAAGGATTTGCTATGAGCTTTCTTTTCTCTTAACTTAGTGCAATGCAAGATAGTGTAAAAATGTCTTAGACATGGACTTATTTCTAAGATTCAGACTTTTTTATTCTACCTAGTTTCTCTATAGCGTACTTTCTGTTCTAGCGCTCGACAATTCTTGCATGACTATCCATAACATTATTGTATTATGTGCACAAACAATAACCAGTAGCAGTGGTGTCCTACTTAAAGTTTCTGATTCTGGAAATGCAAGAGAATATGCTAGAAAATGTTTGCTGTTATCTGTCAAATTCGTTAGCTCAATCATTCAATCCACACATATCACTGTTCCTTTAGAATGTAGAATCTCTTTATTTATTTATTTATTTATCAGTTTCGAAAAAGAATTTGTATTTCTAGAATAAAAGTATGATACTACTGAGTGGCGTTTGTTATATTGCTTGAGATCTATATAAATTTGTGCTTAACGAATGGGTTTTAAGTGTTGATTATACTCTTTCCGTTTTATGATTCTCGTAGGTACTCCATGACCAAGGCTTTCTGCATAGCATTTGTCATGACTTTCTTTTCAGTATTTGATGTTCCTGTCTTTTGGCCTATATTGCTTTGCTACTGGATTGTTCTCTTCGTCCTTACAATGAGGCGTCAGATTGCACACATGATCAAATACAAGTACATTCCATTCAGCTTTGGAAAGCAGGTCAGATTCAAAAGAGAGAAATATCTACTCTTATAATTGCAATCATGTCAGCAAGTGCCTTTTGCTTGTACCTTTAATTTCTAATGGCAACTGATAAGTCTCCAATATATGTCTGCTTGAAAGCTAACAATCACTTCTCTATTTGGACAGAAATACACTGGTAAGAAAACTTCCGCAAGTAGCAATGGCCCCCGTGGGGATTGAAGCACAGTAACTGATTTTCACCTCTGGTGTAGATGCATTTCTGTTATGGATCTTTAGTATGCAGTCAATACGAATACAAGTTGTCCCCTCATTACGAAACTTAAAGTTTTTATACTCATTTGTGATGAAGAATTTGATCAAAATTTGTTGCACAAGTATTGTTTCCCTCCAATGTTAGATCTTACTAGCAGCTGATTATTAGTGTCAAAAGACTATTTCTTATCAGGAGCCTTCATTGGCATATTGTAGGCGTGTTTTGGGGGTGTACTCTATGGTTAATTGTAATGACTACATTTTCTAAAGGTTGTTTCTGTTATTATTTTTTAGAATTTGCTATAATGTTTTGAGTATTGATTCAATGCGCAATTGTAACGAACGATCGATATTCATTCACGACAATGTCTCCATCAATGTTGGATCTAAGAATGTTTTTAAGGCATGCATATATTAAATCACAATTTTTGTAATGAACGAACCGTTAGATTATGAAATTGTGGATGATGTTGGGTTTGAGAGAGAAGAAAGGTAGGGTGACAGGCTTTTGCACTCGCTTCCGCTATGTACTTACTAAAATCTTGGTTTTACCAATGTCACATAGGGTGAACTACGGAAATCCAACAAATGTCTGATAGTACCGGTGGAAGAACTTCCGTCAAACATGATGTTTATAAAATAAATATAAAGTCCGATAGTACTAGTGTATAATAATCTTGTGACAGACTTGATACATGTAAAACATAATACGATGAATCGGTGACATATACAACGTATGTTGTTGAAAAAAAAATTATTTTCCAGTCTATACAATGAGAGAAGAAAACGCATTTGGGAACAGAGCCAAAGCCTCAAATTTTGGTGATCAAGATCAACCACCAAAACGTCCATTGCCAATCAATGCAAGCCCAAGTCTTCATGGGGTTCACACATTGTCAAGGGCTTCACAAGCACAGCTGACAAGAAAACCAAGCTTCAAACCGTCACTAAGAAGCCTCATTACCGATTTATCTTGCTCCGTTCATACGACCCAAGTCCACCGTCAAGTCTACCAAACTCACCGGAGACAGTCCACCGATTCTTGCAATTTGTTCATTGAATTAGACCATGTTAGGACCCTTCTCCAGGAATCTAAACTCTAAAGAAAGGGAACTTAAGTTTTGGACCTCGAAAGGCGGCTTGAAACAAGGAACATCGAAGTGGATAATCTTTCTCACAGAGTTGGGTTGTTGGAGTCTGAGAAGACCAGCTTATGTGACCAACCCGCAACTTTGGCTTCCATTTTGGAAATTTCCAAGGAACCACAATCCAATAAGGATCTTGGAAGCAGTGGAGTTGACGAGGTTGAACAAGGATGTACAGATGCAAAAGAGGAATCTTGCTTGCAAGCTTTCTTCTTTGGAATCCCAGTTAGCTTCTCTTGCCATAGCTGACGAGGTAGTTTCGTTGACCTCTCTTTTTTCTTTTGAGGAAACTTTCCTTAACTTTTAACTCCTCAGTATGGTTGGTGAATCAAGAAGATGAATGATTTCTTTTTACATTAACCAACTGATTTTCCGTACCTTTGTTTAATTAGAGTGATGTTGTTGCAAAAGTTAAAGCCGAGGCATCAATGTTAAGACATACCAACGAAAACCTGAGTAAACAATTAGGTCTACAAATGAGCAGTAAATTACGAAGTTTGTAAAATATTTCAGGATTACAGATAAATCTTCACGTTTCACATGCTCTCCTATTTATATTCTTAATCCTAAGATTCCTTAGAACTGGACAAAATCGGTCAAGGCTTGGGGCGTCTTTTCTTCTCTCACGCTTCTGCGCAATATTCGATTGTCCTTGGTGAACGTTTCTTGGTTGCCAACTCCCTCTGTCATTCCCTGCATCGGCTAGCTCTACCCTTTCCTTGACATTACCCCCTCCTGAAAGAAGGACCTTGTCCTCAAGGTTCGCAGCAGGTGTAGATGGGAGAAACTCATCCATCATCAACGGCAAAGGAGTAATTTGTTGAAGAGGATGACCCTTGCATGGCTTGAGTTGAGACACATGAAAAACTGGATGGATGCGCGTGAAATCTGGTAATTCCAGCTTATAAGACACTCGACCGATACGTTGCAGAATGCGATAAGGGCCAAAGAAACGAAGTCCAAGCTTCTGATATCTCGTTAGACGTAGTGATAGTTGTCGATAAGGTTGTAAACGCACAAAAGGCCAACTACCCTCCTCGAGTTATACTTCGCGTCAATGCTTGTCGGCCTGATTTTTCATACAGACCTGCACTTGCACTAAATTGCTTTTTAATACTCGCAGCAATGCGTCACGTTCTTGCAAATCATGATCTACTTGAGCATTACAAGAACTACCCTCTAAGTAGTTGAGAATGGTGGGTGGATCACGCCCATACAAAGCTCGGAAAGGGGTCATTCCTGCTACGTCTGATATGCTGGATTATACCAATATTCTGCCCATGTTAAGTACTGCTCCCACTTGCTCGGATCATCTGCTGTCATAGAACGAAGATACATCTCGAGATATCGATTCAAAGCTTCAGTTTTCCCATCAGTCTGTAGATGGTATCTCAGTCCACAGTTCACTAACAAAAATCTAATCTCTATCACTGACAATAGTTCTTGGTATCCCATGAAGTTTCACAATCCCTTGGACCATAATCTTGGCTATATATTTACTATCAAAATGTTTCGGAAGTGCAAAAAAAAATGACCGTACTTCGTGAGCCGATCGACCACGACCAATTAATATTGTCTCTTTCCCATTAGATTTCGGTAAGCCTCCAATAAAATCTAACGAGATGTCTTCAAATATCTTATCAAGAATCGGAAGTGGTTGAAGAAGTCCTGCCGGGGCCAAGCTAACACTTTTCATTCGTTGGCAAACCTCGCATTCAATGACAAATTGTCGAACCTCTTTTCGCATGCCTTTCCAGTAAAAATTCGCAGCTAATCGTTGAAAAGTTCGTGTAATACTAGCATGTCCTCCCATCAACGAGCTATGAAATTCCGTAACAATATTGATTTTAGTGCAGTTTCTTAAGGTACCACAATTTTCTCTCGCCTTAACAGTAACCCATCTTGCTCTTCATTCTCAGCAAAATCAGTTTGTCCCCGCTGAATACTTGCTCGAATATGCTGAATCTCAACATCCGTTCTACTTGATGCCCGAATATCATCAAAGATACCAAACACTGGTCGAGAAAAAGCCTGGAGAGTAACTGCAGATTCCCTGAATAGCGCATCAACAACATTGTTGAGTTTTCCAGGTCGATAATGGATCTCGAAATCATACCCAATCAATTTTGATAACCATCGTTGTTTTTCCGGGGATTGAATAGTTTGTTGATTTAATTCACATTATGACCACTGATTAGTGATAATGAAAATTTTACGACCCACCAAATATTGATGCCACTTCCCCACTACTTGAGTAATGACGGACATTTCTCGATTGTAAGTAGAAACACCTTGCATCCGTAGACTAAGCTTTTGACTAAAATAGGCTAACGGCTTACCCTCCTGAGTTAGAACCGCTCCTATACCTGTCCTTGAAGCATTAGTTTCGACCTGGAATTCTTTGTCAAAATGCGGCAGCCCAAGTATTGGAGCAGAGCAAAGGCATAATTTCAAGTGGTCCATAGCGCTTTGAGCCGCTTCAGTCCATTCAAATCATTGGCCTTTACGAAGCAAATCAGAGATGGGGGTTGCTATAGCAGCAAATCTCTTAATAAACTTGTGATAGTAAGATGCAATGCCGAGAAATCCCCGCACTTCCTTGATCGTGGTAGGTACTGACCAAGCTCGTATCGCCTCAACCTTAGCGGGATCTACTGCTAATCCTTCCTTCGAAACTATATGACCCAGATATTCAACTGTGGTCTGTCCGAATGTACACTTATTATGCTTTGCGACAAAACCATTTTCTTGCAACCTTTGTAGCACCAGTCGAACATGGTCCAAGTGGTCCTGCCAATTTCGACTGTACACAAGAATATCATCTAAAAAATTTAAAACAAATTTACGTAGAAATGGTAGGAAGAGATCAGTCATTGTTGCCTCAAAAATGGATGGCGCATTGGTTAAACCAAACGGCATGACAAGAAACTCATAATGTCCTTCATGAGTTCGAAAAGCTGCTTTTGGAACATCTTATGATTTGACTCGAATCTGATGATAGGCAGCAAGTAAATCCAGCTTTGAAAAGAATTGTGAATCACCCAAATTATCAAAGAGCTCCTCGGCAGTGAGAATCGGAAATTTATCTTTAACGGTGACTGCGTTTAAAGCACGGTAGTAGACGCAGAATCGCCACGTACCATCTTTCTTCTTTACCAACAACGCTGGAGAAGAAAATGGACTAATGCTCTTACAAATCAACTGGTGTTCGAGCATGTGTCGGACTTGTCGTTCGACTTCCTCTTCTTACGAATAATGATTAGTAATACACCAATTGCAGAACCTGTAAACGCCATGCGGACTCATTAATTTTCAACTTTATAAACTTGGCAAAGATATTGTACGGTTTACTTATAAGACTGACTAATTACTGCAATAAAAAACAATGTCCTCCCTGCAGGGAAGAACACTCAAGCATAGATACAGGTATAGCTAGTGCAATTTTCTACACTTAACCCAATGCTCAGGCAACTTGCCTTCTTAGAGCAGTTTGTTAATCATCAGAGACAGCAAACAACTGTACAAGCTGATTTCAACATACACTAATCCCTCACTAAAGTTGCCACTACATGGTAGTATACCATATTTAATTGGAGAAAACATTGTAACAGAAGTGAAATTGGTACTAAATTAAGAAGATGGATGGGGAAAAGAGGAACACCTTTCCCCAAAAAGAAACCATGATTTTACAGTTACCGGACAAAGGAAACTGTCAACACAGTAAACCCTTTCTTCAACTTACAGACAAAGAAAACTAAAAACCATATAGGAAAAATGAATGAAGCAATCATTGATCAATTTAATACCCAAAACACCACTAATGAAATATTCTATGCACTTTCCTTTTTCTTCTTCAGTTTAGAATTAAGATTATTAAAAAAATAATGATACATTTCTGTAAAAGAAAAAAAAAGAGTACTTAGAACTTAATTATGAATGAATTAGTAACATGAAAAAATGAGTGAGTAATTTTTATTATTAGAATCATAGATAAAATGGTAAAAAGAGCTCATGAAACAATAAAAAAAGTTGAAGTCGTGGATATCACAAATAAAGGGAGAAAAAAAAGGTAGGGAGCGATAAAAGCGACACCGTTTCCCTGAAATTCCTAACAGAATTAACTAACATACATTTTTTTTATTTGTTTTGAGAGGCGCAAAGAAAGAACAATCAGAATCAGAGGGAGAGAGATGGAAACGAGCAAAGAGAAAGAGGAAAGGAAACGGAGAAATGCGGAGAAAGGGTTGAACCGGATGTCTCAGATCCGGTCGGCACGTCCACAAGATCATCATCCCACTCAATCTACCGGTATCCTCTTTTATCACCTTAATGGCTTTATAGAAACATCTCATCTTTGATGATTTGCCTTCTGCGATTAGGTTGATATTTGAGATGATTCTTAGTTTTGGACTGATATTTGTTCATTTCAAGGCTTTAGATTCATGTTCTTAAACACTTCATTTGCTGCATTGTTAAACTGTTAATCATTGGATCTTCAAGACCAAGAAATGAAAGCAATGAGAGATACCTTGTTTATAGGCTTAGTAACATATTTTCTGACAGATGTAAAGAAAGAAAGCTTCGATGCTCGAGACCGTTTGGCATTCTTCACCGACGACGATCCGCCACCGGAAACCAATCAGTCTGACCAAACAAGTGGTACGCGATATGTGCAATGCATAACTCC
Source organism: Hibiscus syriacus (assembly GCF_006381635.1). Classification (NCBI taxonomy): domain Eukaryota; kingdom Viridiplantae; phylum Streptophyta; class Magnoliopsida; order Malvales; family Malvaceae; genus Hibiscus; species Hibiscus syriacus. Next base: position 175,285 of record NW_024063527.1, on the reverse strand, counting down.
ATGATGGAATTGCTATCTTCTGTTTGGTCTAATATTCACATTATTGCAACATCAGTGTTTCATGACAAAGTTAGAATCATAAATATATATACCTACTAGTATAGATTTCTTCTTTCTCCAGATTATGAAGATAATTACTCATATATACACACACACACACACACACATATTAGTAGCATAATAGGAACCAGTAATTTATATATGTTACATGGAAGATGTATACAATCACACTTCCATTACTTTTATTTGATTTTTGCAGCTGCGCCAGTGGGACTGAGTGAAGCTTCTACTTCTAGTACTCTTAAACAAGAAAGCATGCAAGAAATATCAAGTGCAAACTCCCAAGATGATGGGAGGCAAGCTCAATTATCAAACCAGGGGACCGGTACATACGCGATTTCTGCTCATGCTGTAGGAGAAAAGGATAAATCGAAAGTGGAGACAGCATCTATCCGAAAAGCATCAACCAACTCCGAATCACTCCCAAAAACAAGCAGGGCTCAACCTAATTTATTCTCTTCAAAACTACTGAATTCCTGCATTATAGCTTCCGAAAGTGCACGCAGTTTTTGTGCACTAGTGATAGCATTTTGTGTACTTCTTTCTCATATTAATTTCCCCTTGTTTGGACTTAGTATAGGCACACCAGATAGCAACGTAGCCTCGAAGCCTCTTTACATAATCTTACTGACCGATTTCACCATCGTGCTCAGCCGGATGTTTCTCGGCAAGAAAGGAGTCTCCGGGGAGGCTGAGGAAGAGAAACCTGCAGCATCTCAAGAAAATAAAGAAAACTGGGATGCAACAGTTGTGCTTGTGGAGAGAGGGTTAGTGGCCTATCAGACAATCCGAGCACTTTTCACAGACTTCAGCATTTATGCAGTGGTGGTCATTTGTGGCACTTCTCTACTGTAACCTTTTTTTGTTCTTGCTAGAAGATACATTTTGTTCTTCTACAGTTTCAGCAAATGGTGCCGAGAAACAATTTTATTTGATGGAATTCAATGTTTATTTGCAGCATTACTCAAGTTCATGTTCTTTCTGCTATTATCTTTGTCTGGCATTTGACAATTATTGTAATTTAAAAAAAACACAATAATTTAAGCTTTCAAAGTGTTTCAGAAAAATGGAAAGCTTCTAATGTGATATAATGCTCTACGTTTTAAGGTATGTCTCCATGTCTGCTCTACGTTTTAAGCGTGTCTAGACACGCTTTTTTAAAACTAAACGTGATATAATGCTCCGGTCAGTGGGCAAACATACACAACTAAAGTAGTTGAGAGCTGTTTTTCTCCCACTTTTTCATAAAAGGATCATTCTGGACTTATGGTAGACATGATTATCTAAGGATCTTCCAAATATATAGGAAAACTGAATATACTTGTGCTTAACATATACTTTTACCTGATATCCCACTCTCTAATCCGAATAATATAAGTTTCACGATTTCTTCAAACATAAAATATCATTCGAGTCTTAACACATAACCGAAATTGATATTCTAATCTGATTGCGGACAATATAAATTCAAAGTGTGCCACTATTCAACATGATCAAAACAGCAGTTAAACTACCTCAACTTGTTAATTTGTTTTCAAAGCATTCCTCCAAGCTACAGCAATAAAATAGTAAAATGATCCCAATTTGCAATCTTGAGTCTTGACCATCATTCATATATAATTGTTTATTATATTGCCAGTAATGTCACTTGGAACTAAAGAAAACAAAAATTAAATGTTGTAGAGATTCTTTTTCCTAGAATGAGTTTAGTTCTACTGCTTCAACACTAAAAGTTTCAGATAATAACATGAAGGGAAAGAAAAAAAAACACTATCATTATTCGAAAAAGCAATATAAAATATGACAGTAATAAATGCAAGGATGGATAAGATTTATATGATAGTAATACATGCAAGGATGGATAAGGGGTGTTAGGGTGCGGTTGCATATCTCGAAAATTTTAAATTTTCGTATACTTCATATTTTTTTGTGTTTTTTATTGATTAATCCCTTATCCTTTAAAATTTTACAGTTTTGTACCGCTGAATTTTTAATATAACTTCCTATATTTACACCCTTACTTGCATTTGTTCGTGAACACATGATTCTATAATGAGTGGAATAAGAGAATGAGATTGTTAGTATTAACTAATATGACTAAATAGTAAAAGCTTAATGAATCAAATGTTGAATCAAAATAGAGTAAAAACTCTAATTGATAAAAAAAAAAAAAAAACTCTCTTTAGAATAATCTCACAAAATTGCAAAAGGGAAGAACTCTTAAGAAAGCTTTCAAATGCTTATAATTAAGCTTTGATTGTTGGATGATAAAACTCAAATACAAGTAGGGTATTTATAGGTTACAAGAAACAATCTAAACCACTCATTAAAATAAACACTAAATAATCTAAACCATTGAAATTAAAACATGAGAAAAATACTTAATTTTCACCTAACTAAATTGATGTAAGCAATGACATCAAAACTAATTGATGTAAGCAATGACATCAAATTAATTTAGGTGTGAACATATAGGCTAATATTGAATTTTCAACACTCCCCCTCAATGTTAGCCTCCATTCTTTGAATCACGCCATGCTGACGACGGAAATGTTCAAACTTTCCAACACTCAAGCTTTTTGTAAACAAGTCAGCAATTTGCTCATCTGTCTTGATTTGCCTCATCTCAATCTCTTCTTGCAAAACTTTTTCCCTAACAAAGTGGTAATGTACTTCCACATGTTTAGTTCTTGCATGAAAGACAGGATTCTCCGCTAGCCGAATT